>NC_054824.1:4025858-4663670 GCF_018345385.1 Vulpes lagopus
TTTTTAGGTTTGTATTAATCAGTTCGGGCTGTCATAACAAAACACCATAGCCTGGGTGGCTTAAACAACTGAAATTTATTTTCTCACGGTTCTGGAGGCTGGGAAGTCCAGGGTGAAGGTGCCAGCTGATTGGTTCCTGGTAAGAACTTTTCCCAGCTTGCAGAGGATCAAAGCCTTTTCTTTGTGTCCTCACATGCCAGTGTCTCTTCTTATGAGGGCATGAGCCCTATAGGATGAGGGCCCCACCTCGTCACCTCATGTAACCTTTCTCACCTCTGCACAGGCCGTATCTCCAATACGGTCACATTGGGGGATAGGGCTTCAGTGTGTAAATTTAAGGGGAACAGAAAAATTCAGTCCGTAACAGCTTGAAAAATATTATTATTGTTGGAATCCCTAGAGCAAAAAATCACTTCATTATTGTGCGACTGAAAGTCATTAGTTTTTAACCCCCCTTTCCCTGCTAAACGACTGTGTTTGGTAACACGATTTCTTAGGAATGCAACTTTTACATGATTAAACTGAACAGATTACACAAATAATTCTCTCTAAAGTTTTTGCTACAGAATCTGACATTTGATGAAGAAAAAGTGTGCCATTGGAAGAAATAACTTGAGCTTTAGCAGCTTTTTGGACGTAAAAGTTGTCCTCAAACCGAATTACATTTGATGAAGCAAAACAGAAAAATAATTCTCAAAGGCCCACAAATACATACTGGCAATTTTATTATTTCCCCTTCTTCTTGCATTCTTTTATTTCCATATTTAGAAATAGCCAACCTGTAATATTATTTGAATAACAAAATAGAAACAGTGATAGTAAGTAAATGGCAAAGAATTTTTAAAGTCTATTAGGTATTCCTTCCTAAAAGTTGACCACAATGCATATAAAAAGGCCTTTATGCAAATTTTGTATTTCTCACTGTGCAACGCTGAGTAAATATTGAGGCTGGGCTGTTTTGCATTCAAAGTGCTTTATGATTTCTTAATAAAAGAATGCTAAAGTAGACAATGTAATGACTACAGATCAACATATAAAAGAATGATATATTCAATTCTATGAATACTATTGGTGGACCATTACATGTTTTCACATTTTATACTCCAACTGAAGTCAACAGACACAGATCGTTCACTACCCTGACATCATAGAAAACCTTTTCCTGTGTTGATAATTGTGTCTTTTGCATTTAAATCTTTAATCAAGCCAGACTTGATTTTCTGTGTGATGGAAAGCAGCAGTTTGATTTGTGGTTCATATGGATACATCTGATCTGAACAGTATTTATGGGAGAGATTTTTCATCCTCCGCTCACCTTCCACACCATCGCAGGCACATACACGTCTGCATACCCATACATCTGCTTCTGGGCTCTCCACTTTATTTCATTGGTCTTCCTCTGCACCCATACCACATTACCTTAATAGCTCTACAATAAGTCTTAATACCTAATAAGGCAAGTCTTTGGACTGATGCTTCAATTTCAAGACTGCCTAGCGGTAGGCACCCTCTTGAATTTACACATAAATGTTAGAATCAGCTTGTCATTTTCTATGGAAAGAAAACGCTGTGATGTCGACTAGAATCATTTGGGGGTAAAATCAATGAGTACAATTTAATTGTACTTTTACAATTGTACTTTTACAATCTTTTAATTCATTTAGGTATTGTTTAAGGTCTTTCAATAGATGTTAAAATGTTTCTCACAGAGTTCTGGAACATAGTCTGTCAGAAACGTTTTTGGATAATTTGTACGCTTGGTGTTACTGTAAATGTCACCTTTAAACTTTTTTCCTTGTATTCTTACTATTTATTACTGTTATTCAGGAACACAATTTATTGTACTATGCAGATTTTTATTTAGCCGCTTTTCTTTACTCTTCTATTAATTTGAATAATTCATTTGTGGGTGTCTTTGTTATTCCTTCTACACAATTATATGATTTGCAAATTAGCTTTTATTTCTCTATTCTTCCCAATCCCTACACACTTATTTCTTTTTCTTGTCATACTGTGCTAGTTAGAAACACTGATAAAATATTAAATAAAAGAGCTATTGCTTGGAATCTTGGTCTTCTTCCTAAACTCAGAAGTAGAGACTTCAATGTGTCTTCACTGCGTAGTAAGTTTACTGTTGATTTTCAGTCACATTAAGGAAGTTCCCTTCTGTTTCTAATTTGTCAAGAACATCAACATCAATGGACATTATATTTTAATAAGTGCCGTTTCTGCAATTGTGGAGGTATTATATGATCTTTAATTTTGTAATATGGCAAATTATATTAATTAACTTTTCCATATTAATACTTTATCTTCCTGAAGTAAAATTAACTTTGTCACGTGGATTATACCATTTGTGCTTTACATATGTTCTACATTCTTTTTGCTAGTTTGTTTTGTTACTTTTGTTACTAGATTTTTGCATCTGTTTCGTAAGTAAATTTTGCTCATGTTTTTCTTTCTTTACTATTTTTGTTGCATTTTGGCATTAAAATTAAACTAGCCTCACAAGTAAATTTTTAGTGCTCTGAAAAAGAATGAGTAAGATTGCAATATTTTGTTACTTAAACACTCGTTTGAACTTGTTGATAGAGACTCTGTGCTTGGAATTTTCTTAGTGAAAATACTTTGGAGTATTGATTCAATTTTCTAGTAATTATGGGAAAATTCAGACCTTCCAATTTTCCTTTAGGTAAATTTGCTTATATATATTTTTTCCTAGAAATTTGTCAACCTAGTTGAAATGTTTTCATTTATAGCATAAAGTTTTCATAAAACTGTCATAAATATTAAAAATCCCAGAAACACCCAAATGAGTTAAAACTTATATGCACACAAAAATCTGCACATGAATGTTTATAACAGTTTCATTCATAATTGCTAAAACCTGGAAGCAAGTAAAATGTCCTTCAATAGGTGAATGGATAAAGGAACTGTGGTATATCCATACAGTGGAATATTGTTCACCAATAAAAATAAAGGAGCTATCAAGTCCCGAGAAGACATGGAGAAAACTTATTGTATGTTGGTAAGTGAAAGAATTCCATTGGAGAAGACTACTTACTGTATATTTCCCACCATAAGACATTCTGGAAAAGATGAAACTATGAAGATAATAAAAAAAAAAAAATCAGCAGTTGCCAGAGGTTGGGAAAGGCAGGAGGAGGGTTAAATAGGTAGATCACAGGGGATTTTTAGAGCAGTGAAATTATTCTGTATGATACTGTAATGTGGACATATGTAATACACTTAGACATTTGTCAAAATCCACGAAATACATAGCACAGAGTGAACTCTAATATAAACTATGAAATTCAATTAATAATAATGAATTGATATGGGCTCATCAATTGTAACAAATGTTCACACTAACGCAAGATTTAATAATAAGGAAAACTATACTCAGAGGAGACAATGGGTAAATGAGAATTTCCCATATTTTCTGCAAACTAAAACTGCTAAAAAAGCAGCCGATTAATTTAAAAAATAAATAAACAAGTATTGTATTAATTTACTCCTTCTCATATGATGTTTCCTAGTTTCTTTCACAATTGCATCAACTTTTAAACATATTTTTCCATTACTATATTACATTTTTATAATGATGGAATCCACAGCTGTCTAAGTCCTAGACCTACTTCTTTTACAAACTCCTTATGTACCATAAAAACACTACATTTTTTCCTAATTGACTTATTTTTATGGGTATATTACTTTGAGAGACAGTTTTAAGAAACGCTCTCATTAATGTTGGTTTCCTTTCTGAATAACCATTTTTTTCATTGGAGCTTTATTATTGTTGGCGAATTGTGATGTTTTCCAAGGTCAATAACATTTGCTAAGTACCAGCTGCATCAACTCAGGTAATTCTTACCTTACCTCAGTGTACACTTGCCTAAAACGGTCAATTTAATAAATTTATTTATTTATATTAACATTGTGGTCACATAAATCCATCAAGGCAGATATTCCACATCTTTAGGTAAGTTCCACAACCCCGACTTATTGATATTTCCCCAATAATCATGGGAAATGGAAAAGAACTAATTTAGACAATTTTTTAAAAGTATATGTCTCAGGACACACTGACTGTCTATGTTCTCTTTCCTTTTGAATGCAACCCATCTGCCCAAAGATGAAAGCTTATAAATATAGCCTTCCGGCTGCCTAAGAGAATCTGGTTGTATTTTACTTGAGATGTTAGGTTAATATGATTTCCTTAAACTTCATAATTCAATCCACCTTTTTTATTTTGGGCAGAAACTTTTCCCTTGAATTACAAATGATCTACAAAGTTGAAGGAAGTCATAAGTTCAATTCTTTTGTGTTGACATAAGCAACAAGTTGGAAATATCAGGCTTACTTTGTGATGGTCTCTGTAATTAAGCAGAAAATTTATTTTCTGATATTAGTTATAATTTTTCTAGTATTTTATTAATATTTTTTCTTTTGTTTATTCAATTTGTGCTAACTATATGCATGAAAGGCCCAGGAATAAAATTCTGAATACAGGGGATCCCTGGGTGGCTCAGTGGTTTAGCACCTGCCTTCGGCCCAGGGTGTGATCCTGGAGTCCCAGGATCGAGTCCCACATTGGGCTCCCTGCATGGAGCCTGCTTCTCCCTCTGCCTGTGTCTCTGCCTCTCTCTCTCTCTCTCTGTGTCTCTCATGAATAAATAAATAAAATCTTTTTAAAAAAAAAAAAAAAAGAAAAACTCTAAATACATACATTTTGAGGTTTCGTTTAGAATTGCAAGCTCTTTTATTTAGGATAAACCTGAAACTGATTAAATTATTTCTACTTCAAATTCCAAAATTTCAAGAGCTATAATACTAACAAGAAGAAATGATGAAAATAGTCTTTTCTTCTTTTTCTGGACTTTTTCTATGATGTCTTGGACTTCATCATATTTTTTTCACCTACAGTTCTTGGGCACGGAATTTCTACTACTTAGCTATTTTTTAATAAAATTGGTTGTCAAGGCCAGAGCAGGCTTTTTTTTTTTTTTTTACTTTCTTAAAAAAAAAAAAGAAAAGAAAAAAGAAAGGAAAAGAAAAGAAAAGAAAAGAGAAAAAGAAAAGAAAAGAAAGGAAAAAGAAAAAAAGAAAAGAAAAGAAATGACTTACCACTTTAAATGTCCTCAGAGGGCGCCTGAGTGGCTCAGTCAGTTAAGTTTCCACCTTTGGCTCAGATCATGGGGTCCTGGGATCAAGCCCCTCTGTCGGAAAGTCAGGTTCCCTGCTTCACGGGGACCCTCTTCTCCCTCTCCCTCTGCCTACTGCTCCAACTGTTTGTGCTGTCTCTCTCTGCCAAATAAGTAAATTAAAAAAGCTTTTTAAAAAATAAATAAATGAGACAAAATGTCCTCTGGAATTCAATCAAATTCTACAGAAAAACTCTAAAACTCAAATGTCTACACTAGGTCAGTTGGTTAGAAAACAGTTTGTGGAATTGCCATAATTGAGTCTGTCCCGTCTAATCAGGAGGAGAACCCAGACCAAGTAGTTTAATAGAGGACATTAATAGGGGCCACTAGTTAAAAAGGAAGAGGAAGATCTGCAAGACTATCAGAGAAGGATGAGGACACTCCATGTTTCATGTCAACATCCAGAGATTAGTGCCAGCCCAAAGTGATTCTAGAGTTGTAGAGACAAAGGAGACGGTGATGCTGCAAAAGCCTGAGGATGCAGAGCCTGTAGACAGAAGCTGAAACCACAGAGGAGCTCCTTATGGAGGCAAGGGCCAGTTGGGAACTGGGATTATGGCAAGGATTGGCTCAACAGAGACTGTGGCCCCAGAGAGAAGGTCTGCTAGAAAGAGGTGGAATTATGGAGACAGTTTAGGCTAAAAATGCAACCCAAAGCCAAGAAAGAAGGCAATGAAGTAACCTGGCTTCTCTCCTGTAGTCCTCCATTTTTCAAATTTTGTCTCCCATTAGCCATATCTCTCCAGAAAGCAATTGACAAATTGGGGTGTGGGAAATCAAGTCTGTGAGAATCGGGACCCTAAGACACTGAACAGGAAAATAACACATTAATCTTTTCTCATAGTGAACTAGTCATGATCTGGGGAAATTTGGCAGAATATTCAGAAGTAAGGACTAGAAAAAAAGTAAGAAATGAAGGGCTGGAAAGCTCTTTCATGACTACCAGTAACATTATACAAGACAGAAATGTTTGCATGATAAGTGTTTATATTAAGTTTTATGGTAAAGAACAAAAGTCTCAGGAATGTTTTAAAAATACCTAGGAGCTCTTGAATCAAGTCAGAAATCTTGCTTTATGAAGTTCTTGGCAAATTTCTTGTAAGAGCAACTGCGTGTTGACTGCACATGATGTGCCGTGCAGGGCTCTCCATGCACTTTCTCACTGAGTCCTCACAAACATTCTATGATGTGGAGACTATTGTCATTCTGCAGACCAAGGGACAAAGACTAATTGTCTGAGGTCACCGCGGTGGTAAGTGAGAGAATTCCCACCCCAAGCCCCGTTTCCTGATCTCCAAGCTGGGTCTTGGTCACCATGGGCTCTGTCCCAGTCGGCGCTGGTTGGATGAGGCTTCATTATGTGTTATTCATAATCACCTTTCTGAGCAGATGGCCGTCTCCCACTTCCACAAAGCTGGCTCAGAATAATGATGGTTAAAATTAAATAGGTGTTTTATATCCAACCCACACACAGAAGATGAAATCATTCCTGCTTATGTGACCAATGATCTTTTAAAGGCTATATGTACATTTTTATCTCTTTAATCATCTGTAAGCACTGTGCTGTTCTATAAGATGGCTAAGGGGATGGGCAGATTGAAGCAGAGAAGGAAAGCATCCATCTACAGGCAGCAGCATCTCTGCACCCAAAGCGCCTCCAAACTTCCTTCGCCTCCAGAACCTTGCTGGTTGCAAAAGCAAAAAATGGAAAAGCATTTGGTGGTCAACGTTGACACACATCGCTACCTTCCTCTGATCAACGGAGACTTAGCTGATGACCATGTCCATACCCTGCCCATCGGACACTACCAGTCCGTGATGGAGCTTTCAGCAAGATGGTGGAAGAGGCCGAGAATGGTTCTACACTAAGACGGTTCTTTAAGAGTCAAGGGAAATGATGTGTTCTATTTTAGAGAAATTGTAAGATTTATCACATCCAGCCACAGGTCATTTTTGTGCAACTCAGCCACTGCTCTGCTAATGACATTAAAGATGCCTTCATCCCCCAGGTGCAGGAACCACACATAGAGCTAGCTGTCGGAAATCCAGAGCACTCTGACATCAAGCCCGTTGCGCAGCCAAGAGTGACATTTTTTTATGTTGAAATTGACAGAGGATCAAAAAAAAAAAAAAAAAGGAACTTGACAGAGGAAAGAAGCTTTCCTACAAAATTAAAAAAGAATGTTTCCCTTGCAGTTAAAAAGGGAGGTCTTGGCCATGAAGCCATTCTTAATATTCCTGACTGGCCTGCCTGGAGGCAGTGCCAGATGAGCAAGGAAGAGGCAACCCTGGCCCACAGTTTCTAGAGAAACGTTGAGCCCTTAGACTTCATTCCGGATGACTCAGCAAAGGGGGAGGCGCTTTATGAACTTCACCGCAAGTAGTGGCCACCTGTTTGTAAATAAGCTAGTCTCTCCGGAACCCCGGTAGAAACGACCTGCAGCCAAGAGGCCTAATGCTGAATTTTTTGGAAAAAAAAAAATCACGTTCTGGAACGCAAATCATATGTTAAAAGCATGTCTGTCATCCAGATTGTGTTTACCAACATTTTCAAAAAAGGATTTAAATTATCAAATAAAAGCCAAATGCTTGTCCGTGAAAAAAAAATTACATCATGAGTAGGGACAACACGAATTCTGCTGCTTTTGCTTTAGACCAAATTAGGAAAGTATCTGGTTGGCTGATTATTTGTTAATTCGTTAATTTACTTATTTATTTATTACTGATACACTTTTATAGGATGTGTGTGTGTGTGTACGTGTGCTTGTAAGGAAGAGTGCAGCATGCTACCACAGAACCCTTTCTCAAAACTGTATAAGCCAATGGCATTCTAGAATCTTATTTTTAACAGGTATCAGTACTCAGAATAATAATATATGCTTACATATAGGCTATAATAGCAATATTAGTATAGATGCTACATAGTAATCAAATTTAATCCTTACGTATTCCTTTGTAATGCTACCCAGGTTATGCTGAACATGTTTCTTGAGGAAATATGCCTCAAAAAAAAAAAAAAAAAAAAAAACAACAAAAAAAAGGTAAAGAGAAGAGTATCATTCTTCCACTACATGAAAACATATTTTCTATCTGTGGGACGAGCATGGCATTGAGTAAAGGGCACTTGTCAGAGATTTAGGTGTCCCACCTGTGCTCCTTTTTTATTCTGTAACCTTGAACATGTTACTTACCCTCCTTTGTTCACAGTCGTTTCTCCGTAAAGGGAGGCAACTACTTCCTGCTTTTTCTACCTCAAACACAAGTGAGGTAGGAAAATGTAAAATGAGGTGATTGGGGCTAATATACTTTGTAAATGAAAATGATATACGAATTTAAGTCATAAAAATTCTCCTGAGTTTTTCTGTGCTGGTCTAGATACACACTCATGTACTGTAAATGCTTTCATATATGGACAGAAAAACACACACACAGGCCTGAGAAACAAGTGCCGTGCCATGTATGTGATGCACACTTATATGTTAGAATGCATGGATCATGAGCGGCGTGGGAGGGGTCAGGAAATAAGACCCAAAGTGGGGTAGACTGGAGCACTTGGCCTGGCTTCTATCTTACTGGTCACCTCTCTGACTATGTTGTTAAATAGCAGAGGAAGGACAATGGTGCACCATTTCTCCACTGCTAGGAAAGGCATATATGGCAGAAAATCAAATTATATTGTGGTCCCTAAAGATTGTTCTCATTGAGATGAAGGGGGAAAAACTCACCATTTCATTTCAATTCAGAAGAATAGGGGACAATACATTTCACGTAAATCAGAAAAAGAACTTTATCATAATTGACTTCTAGAAAAATAAGAAATGTGAAAATTATCATAAAGAACAGAACTGAGTTCACTATTATCTTAAATAATAATTCTCTATACAAGATGATTCTACTACTGAAAATCAGGGAAATAGGACATTTTTGACCTGGAGGATTTATTTAATTCCAGCTACTTTACTTTCCTTTTTACCCAAAACAAAAGCTTAAAATGCCATGCCCTGCGGTTGAATTATTGGACTATCTCTTCTGTAGCTATTGACAAACAACTTTATCATTATTCATTTTGCTTTTTTTATTGTTAATTAAACTTATTTCTTTTTTTTAAGATTTTTTTATTTACTTATTCATGAGACATGAGAGACACACACAGAGAGAGAGGCAAAGACACAGGCAGGGGGAGAAACAGGCTTCATGCAGGGAGCCCGACGTGGGACTTATTTCTAAATTTTAATTTCAGGATAGTTGACACAGTGTTATATTAATTTTAAATGTACGATATAGTGTTTCAACAATTCCATACACTACTCAGTGCTCACCATGATAAGGGAACTCTTAACCCCCATCACCGATTCACCCTTCTCCATCCACCTCCCTCTGGTAACCACCAGTTTGTTCTCCATAATTAAGAGTTTGATTTTTTTTTTTGTCTCCTTTTTCCTTTGTTCATTTGTTTTGTTCCTTAAATTCCACAATATGAGTGAAATCATAAGGTATTTATCTTTTTCTGACTATTCCACTTGGCATAATACTCTCTAGCTCCAACCGTGTCATTGCAGATGGCAAAATTTCAACATGTTTTACGGTTGGGCAATATTCCATTGTATATACATATTACCTCTCCTTTATCCATTCATTGATCAATGGACACTTGGGCTGCTTCCGTAATTTGGCTGTTGTAAATAATGCTGCAGGAAACATAATTCTTTTTGAATTAATGTTTCATATTCTTTGGGTAAATACTCAGTAGTATAATTACTGGATCATACAGGTAATTGTATTTTTAACTTTTTGAGGAACCTCCATTCGGTCTTTCACAGTGGCTGCACCAGTTTGCATTCAACAGTGTGTGAGGGTTTATTTTTCTCCACATCCTCATCAACATTTGTTTCTTGTGTCTTTGGTTCTAGCCATTGTGATAGGTTTGAGGTAATGTCTCATGGTGGTTTTGATTTGCATTTCCCTGATAATTAGTGATTTGGGGGATCTTTACATGTGTCTGTTGGCCATCTGTATGTCTTCTTTGGATTATTTTGCTCGTCTTCTAGTTTTCTTTTTAGACATGCCAGAGATCAGTTTTACTAATTGTCTTTATTTTAGGAACTATTTTAGGGAAAATTTCAATCTACTAAATTTTATGTTGGTCTTTTTTTTTAATTTTTATTTATTTATTCATGAAAGACACACACAGAGAGAGAGCAGAGACACAGGCAGAGGGAGAAGCAGGTTCCAAGCAGGGAGCCCGATGTAGGACTCAATCCCGGGTCCCCAGGATCATGCCCCAGGCTGAAGGCGGCGCTAAACTGCTGAGCCACCCAGGCTGCCCTTATGTTGGTCGTAATTTTCTTCTTGATTCCCTTAAAGTTTTTAGTTATTCTTTTTCCTAAATTCTGAAACAAAGTATGTCACACAGTGAATAAAGGCATGGGATCAGAAAAAAAGCTGTCTGTGAATAGACTTAACACCTTGGGCTTCAGAACATCTTTCATGCCTAATGGAGAAACACATAGTTAAATAGATTTGGCTACATGTAAACGATAGCTACTGATTTGGAAGTGCGGATTATCATATTTTATCTTGGTATATGTCCTAAAGTGGCAGAGGTTTGCATCTTCCTTTTGTAATCAACCGAAATTTATATCACGAATAAAAACTGACAAACTTTTGCGCAAAATAACATGATTCATTTGCTACTGATACCAGGTTTCTAGATGGTGGAGCTGAATGGGCAGAAGGGCTGGCAGTTGGCCTTGGAGAGGATAAGACCATCTTTTAGCTTCAGATGACCAGAATGTCTGGGATGAAGCACAGGTGAGCCATTGCTTGCTCTATATACAGCAGTGTCCTCTATTTAATTAGTAGGAAAAAAAATGTTCACTGATAATCTAGCAATTTGTCAAATTTTATTTTAGGTATTATTGTGGGTTTTCATCATGGTCTATATTTTCACAGACATTTGTGTTGCCAGAATGATGATTAAAATACAGATTCAAACCCAATTACAGCACAGAGGGTAGAAAATTCTTAAAGAATGCAAAATTCTAGTTACTGGGGTATGGAAGTAATAGCTGAACTTAGGTTCCGGTGCTCCTCTCTGGCCCCAGCCAGGCCGTGGGTGCAACTGAGGTCGGATGGGCAGAGATGGAGGCCCGCTGAGCCCCGCCGTTGAGGAACTGCTGCTCCTGTGGTCCATGTTTGGGCACCGTGGGTCCCACAGTGCTCGCAGATGAACAACATGATCGCGGAGTTAGCCAAAGAAAGTCCTCAAGTCTCATTTGTGAAGTTGGAAGCTGATGCTGTTCCTTAATGGAGAGGCTGCTTAAGGCCACAGGCTTGAGCGATGGGAGACAAAAAGAGCCCACAGGGACCCCCTGACTGAACACAGGCCCATCGGGGGACCCACCTCAAGATATCCCTAGACCCCCACTGACCAATGGGCTACTCACAACCAGGCACAGTTACCAGAACAGAGAGAGTTCCATGGCCGTCAAACCTCATCACCCTCCTGCTTTTATTACAGCTCTCACCCACGGCCTCCTTGCAGATGGCCTCTCCTCTGCTGTCCTGCCCTGGGCCCCCTTACTGGGGGATTCAGTAAACTTCCATCTCCTTTGTTCTGCCTCAGGTCAATCCTTTCATGCCCAGACCACCACCTCTGACCCTATCATCACCCCACATTGGGGCCCCCACCTGATCAAGGCAGACACCACATTTAAACACCAGACTGAAGTATCTGAAAAATATGAAATTAGTTCTGTTCCCACATTCCTGTTTTTCAAGAATTCTCAAAAAAAGGACCTATTACTTGGTGCACATGCCCGAGTTGACCAGGACAGTTCAGTGACATGAATCTAGCGGCTCCCCCGCACCCAGTGGTAACAAGCATTCTAAAGAGGATTCCAGCCTTTGCCTGAAGAAATGAACCCTGTCGCCCATTGCGTGTTATTTATGAAGGCAGCTCCTCAAGAGCCCCCGCCGGGGTTTCAGCAAGCACGTGGTAGGAATCCTTAACAAGCATAACATTCAGTGTAGCAGTTTTGATATTTTCTCAGGTGAAGAAGTTTCAGGGCCTCAAAACCTATTCCAGTTGGCCCACCTCTACCCAGCTCTAGGTTTCTGGAGCGCTCATAGGAGGATTTGATAAATTAAGGTGCTGGAAGCATCTGACGAACTAGATACAATTTGCCCCAAAGCTCCCAAATTAAAGGAAAGCTTCTAAGTACTGACAAATAAAGCTTCTGTGATGAGCTTTATAGAAGGAAACTAAGAGGAATCAAAATGTGGATTCTGCAAACAAATTCTGGAAGTACGAAAAGTAATGGTGTTGAATAGGAGACGTTTGATGTACTGGAGGATGAGGAAGTTCGGCAGCGGTTAAAAGCTGACTCGAATTGGCCCACATACCCTCTGCTGTCTTCTAAAGGGGAGCCTGTTGGAGGTGTGGATAGTGCTGAGGAACTGAAAGACAATGGCGAGTTCCCACCAGTAATGAAAGGAGAGAAGTAGTGAATGTTATGCTGGGGGCCCCACTGTGGCAGGAAATATTTCCATCACAGTGGGGCTACTCCTGACTTAGCTCTCAGGGGGAGCAGGGGCAGAGACTACTTCCTACCCACTTATGCTCAGTGTATTTCACAAATTTGTGCTAAATACATGTGTGTCTTGTGTATTTTCACCGAACGCAGATTGCAATAAACATCTTCAAATCCAATTAAAAATACTTTTTGTAAAAAAAAAAATAACGATCTAAAATAAAATAGGAAATTAAAGTCTGTGTATCAGTTATCTACTGTGACATTTCAAAGGAATTAAAACTGAGGCTAAGACATTTACTTGTTCATAATTCTGCAATTTGGCTGCCCTCCATTGAATAGTTTTCCTGCTTGTCTCTCCTAGAGTCACTCATGTGGCTGCTGGCATTGAGATCTCTTCTGGGAATGGATGGTCCAAAATGGTTTTACTCATGTGCCTTGTGGCTATCCAGGACAGCTACCCAAGGTACCTCAACTTTTCTATTCACAAGGATTCTAAATTTTCCTATAGGATATTTTCCTATAGGTAAAAGCAGGTATCTTAAGGCCTCTTAGGCCCAGGCCTACAAATCACACAGTTACTTGTACCATTCTACTGGTCAAATCAAGGCACAGCCCACCCAGATCCAAGAGGCAGGAAGATGGATTCCACCCCTTGACGAGGGCTGAGAAATTCACATTGTTAAGGGGCATGAGTGCAGAGAGGTATGGACTCACTGGATGGTCTTATTGTAATAAAACTATCTATTCTTCCAGAATAATGATTATAACAGCAGCTAATATGTACTGAGAAATTTATGTGTCTAACAACTGTTAACATATTAATTTTCAAACAACTCTTTGAGAGAGTTTCAATTATTTTCACAATTTTACAAATGAGGAAACAAGACCACATGGACATAAATGTATTAAAATTGTTTCAGTAATTAAATATCAGGAATATGATCTCAATGTAGAAGCAGACAGACATAATTAGAACAAAACAAAAAGTCCAGAGTTAGGCTCAACTATATGTGGGAATTCAATCTAATATAAAGCAGGCATTTCAAATTACTAAGATAAAATAATTTGAAATTACTAAAATACTAAATTACCGTGCAACAAATTATTATCTGATAATTGTTTAATTAAATAGATCACGAACAAAATGAGCCATTTGCAAAAAGTTAACATTTGATATACATCTCATTCACACGAAAATGAATGCAAATAGATTGAATGTATAACTCTGTAAATGTTAATCCTGTAGAAGTACTGATATAAGGTATAAGTAAATATAGGGGAGTGACTGAGCACATTTAAATCACAAAATCTTAGGGTAAGACTGGCTGTGAAAACCAGAAAGTCAAAAAATATTATAGATTTTTATTATATAACAATAAGCTAAGACTCCTTAAAGACTTCTAAGTCATAATCTGTTTTACAACTATTATAACACTTGACATTCATACAATTTCTATGAGGTAATTACTAGCATTAAAGCACACTTAACAGCTGAGGAAAGTGAAGCATAGAATTACTCACTATACTTATATAGCTCTTAAGGAAACAAGGTAAAATTAGAACCTTAGCATTCTGACTCCATAACCTGTGCCCTGCCATAAAAATAATTTTTAAAGATTAATTTATTTATTGGAGGGGAGCAGATGGAAAGGGAGAGAATCTCAAGAAGACTCCACTAAGCACAGAGCCCAAAACAGGGCTGGATCTTGGGACCCATCAGATCACAACCTGAGTTGGAACCAGGAGTCAGATGCTCAACCAACTGAGCCACCCAGGTGCCCCCCAAAACTAAAATATTTTTAAGTAAAAGGCCAATAAAAGGAAATATATGTTATAAAGTACAAGTCATGAAATAGGAAATGGATTTAAAATGGAGATAACAAGACCCCTGGGTGGCTCAGTGGTCGAGCGTCTGCCTTCAGCTCAGGTCGTGATCCCCGGGGTCCTGGGATCAAGGCCCACATCAGGACTCCCGCAGGGAGCCTGTTTCTCCCTCTGCCTGTGTCTCTGCCTCTTTCTGTGTGTCTCACATGAATAAATAAATAAAATCTTTTAAAAATAATAAAATAAAATGGAAATAGTAGAAAAGATAATACAGCAAATGAACCTAACAAACAAACAAAAACAAATAAGCTAAGAATAGAAACGGGAAATTCACACAGAAAAAGAGACACAAAGATTCAATAGAAACAAGAAAACATGTTTGAAATCACTAGTAATAAAGTAAGTGCAAGCAAAAGTAAAGATTATCAATGCCAGTTATTAGTCTGAGAAACCAGAAAGTAGTGAATGATGCTCAGGTCTTACAAAAACACAAAGAAATAGCTACCCATATGCATTGATGGAGGGATTGTACATTAGAGGATGAAATGAGAAATATTCCCCAAATCAGAATGACCACACCCTGAAAACCGTGATATTTCTCAAAGAAATTTATGCGAAGGAGATACCTAAACAAATGTGCTCAGGTGCACATTTATCAAATTGTTGTTTATAGAAAGAAAAAAGGAGGAAGCCATCTTAAAAGTCCTCAATAAGGGAGGGCAATAAATTTTAGAATAACCATGTCATAAAACAGAGTCTGGTGCAGGCATTAAAATGGCTGATGTAAATCTATTCACACTGACACTGAAATACCCACTACCTTGTTGAAAGATGGCAGGTTGTAAAGCATTCTGTAATGTGTGGTCCCCTTAATATAAAATTGCATAGTAATACAGTAGGAGAGCATGAAAAGACAGTCACTTTGGGGTTAATAGTAACTGGAATTCATAATAGTTGTAGTTGAAATACCAAAGGAGTTGATTTTTATTCTTTATTTCTCCATGTATTATTTGACTTTTTTTTTTTTTATGAGAAGCATTCTTTTTGTAAAGCAGAAAGTGTGGCTTTCTGGATGTGACAGCGTGAAGATATTGGAGAATCCCTTCCCCAAAAAACAAATATAAAACTGGACAAATTTGTGAAAAACAAACACTTTAGGGCTGTAAAAACAATAACAACAAACTTGAGCTCCTGTATATAGGAAAAATGGCTTTGTGCAAGAACAGTGGGAGTCTGGCTGCAGCCTTCTTTCCCTTACACGTTTCCTATACACACATGCACATGCACACACGCACACACACTCCCAATCAGTTGACATGGTAATTTTATAAGGGTGAAGCTGGCCAGGAAAACCTGCAGCCCTGCTGACTGGAGCACAGGATAATGACTCAGGTATGGCAGTGGTGTCAATGAAAACAGTAAACTCACTGGTAATGAGCCGGGAAAACCTTATGCTCTACCAACCAGAGCTTGTAATCTCAACTGAAGGGAAACCCTAAAAATCAAACAGCCATAGACTATAACAGGCAAAAATTGCAGCACTGTATTACTGGGTTCATACCACAGACAGATAGACTTGTAGCACAAGGTAGGGAGAAGTTGTCATATTTTACTGGAATTAAGTCAATATTTAGCCTCACCTAGCTTGTGATAGTTAATGCATCTAGTATCCTTAGAGTAACCACTAAGAGAAAAGCTCAAATGTGGCATTAAAGAAATAAAAATGAAAGAGGAGACATTACTATCAACCTTAGAGAAATAAAAAAGATTTGTAAAGGAATACTCTGAACAACCATATGCCAACAAAGTACATAAATTGGATGAAACTGACAAAATCCAGAAAGCACAAAAGCAACCAAAACTGTCTCAGAAAGGATATCTAGGGGCACCTGGGTGGCTCAGCGGTTGAGCATCTGCCTTTGGACCAGGGCGTGATCCCAGGGTCCTGGGATCAAGTCCCACATCAGGCTGCCCCAGGGAGCCTGCTTCTCCCTCTGCCTATGTCTCTGCCTCTCTCTGTGTGTGTCTCTCATGAATAAATGAATAAAATCTTTAAAAAAAAAAAAGGGATATCTAAATAGACCTATAAAAGTAAAGATTTTGAAAAAGTAAATTAAAAACTCCCTAGAAAGAAGAGCCCAGGCCTAGATGCCTTCCCTGGTGAATTCTACAAAACATTTAAAGAATTAATGGCAATTCTTTACAAATTCTTCCAATAGGGATTACTTTTCAACTCACTCTGTATAGTCAATATTAACCTAATACCAAAATCAGAAAAAGATATCACACGAAACCTATAGACTAACAAATCTTATAATGTAAGATAAGAAAACCCTCAGTAAAAAACTAATAACCCAAATCCATCAACCTACAAAAAGGACTATATGCTGGGATGCCTGAGTGGCTCAGTCAGTCAAGCATCTGCCTTCAGCTCAGGTTATGATCCCAGGAGCCTGGGATCAAGTCAATGTCCGACTCCCTGCTCAGCCAGGAGTCTGCTTCTCCCTCTCCCCCTGCCCCGCCACCCACTCGTGTTCTCTCTCTAACAAATAACTAAAATCTTAAAATAAATAAAATAAAAGGACTACATAACAAATGGAATTCATTCCAGGAATGCAAGGCTCGACGTGCTAAAACTGATTAGTGCAATACATCACAACAGACATCACAACAAAAATCACATGATGGTCTCAATTGATGTAGATAAATCATTTGGCAAAACTTAACATCCTTCCTGATAAAAATACTCACAAAGTAGGAATAGAAGAGAATTTCCTTAGCCTGATTAAAGGCATATATGAAAAACCCATAGCTAACATCGTGCTTAACGGTGAAAGACTAAATGCATTTTTCCTAAGACCAGAAACAATACAAAGATATTCACTCTTACAGATGAGGCAAATCTCTGCAGACAGAAAGCAGACCAATGGTTGCCTAGAGGTGGGTCAGGGAGAGATTGAGGGGAAAATGGGAAGTGTCTGCTAGTAAGTATTGGGGTTCTTTGGTGGTGATGAAAGTATTCTAAAACTTACTGTGGTGAGGGCTGCCCAACTCTGTGAATACCCTAAAAATTATTGAATTGCATATTTTAAATAGATGAAATGTAGCATATATGAATTATATCCAAATAAACTGGTTATTTTTAGAAGGAAAAAATGAAATAAGATACTAAAATATTGATTCAATACAAAAACTGTAGTAAAGGAAGAAGACCAAAGGGACAAAAAAAGACATGAGACATTGAAAATAAAGTGCAAAATAGTAGAGATAAAACCAACTATATCCATGTCTTTTCAAGTGAATAGACTAAACACTGTAATGAAAAGGCAGAGATTGTCAGACAATTAAAAAACAAGATCCAACTCTGTTTGTCTACAGGTGACCCAATTTGGATTTAAAGACACAACGAATTTGAAAGTAAAAGGATGAGGAAAGATATACTATATATACAGGAGCCATAAAAGAGTCGGGGTGGCTATCCATATATCAGGCAAAATAGAGCTTAAGACAAAACATATTATGAGTGACAGAGAAGGACATCTTATGATTCAAAAGTCAATATATAAGGAAGTTATAAATGTACAAACACCTAATATTAGAGTTTCCAAATACACAAATCAAATGCAGACAGAACTAAAAGGAGAAACTGACAGTCTAATGATTATAGGTGATTTCAATACCCTACTTCTCACAATTGATAGAACTGGGCAGAAAATTAATACTGATATAAAAGACTTGAAGACTATCAAACAACCTAACCTAGCATTTATAGAATGCTCCCCCAAAAAACAGCAGAATACATATTCTTTGCAAGAATAAACAGAACATTCCCCAGGATAGACCATAGAATAAATCTCAGTGAATAAATCTCAGTGAATTTAAAAGAATTGAAATAATATAAAATATGTTCATCAAGCACAATGAAATTGAATTAAAAAGGAACAATAGGAAAAAAAATTGAGATATCTCAAGTATTTGGAAGTTGAACATCTGTAAGTAATCCAAAGCTCCAATCAGTAGCCACAGGGAAAATAAGAAAATCTTTAATTACTTGAAAAAGAAAATATGACATAAAAATCGAGGAAGGCAACTAGAGAAATGCTGAGAGGGAAATTTAGTGGTTTGAACACTTATATTAGAAAAAAAGATAGAGGGGGGCCTGGGTGGTCCAGTAGGTTAAGTGTCTGCCTTCAGCCCAGGTCATGATCCCAGGGTCCCAGGATTGAGACCCCCAATCTTTTTCTCCTTCTCCCTTTGCCCCTTATGCCCACTCATGCTCTCTCTCTTTCTCTCTGGCTCACTCTGTCTCTCTCAAATAAGTGACAAATTTTTTAAAAAGGAAAAATAGATCTAAAAAATTATCTAAGATCCTACCGCAAGAAAAAAGAAAAGATAAACCCAAATTAAATAGAAAGAAGGAAAAAATAAAGCCCAGTGCTGAAATCAATAAATCAGAAAAATATAAAACCAACAAAGATGACCAATAGAACCAAAAGTTGATTCTTTGAAAAGTCAATAAAATTGGTAAACTGAAGTGTAAGAATGACAAAGAAAAAAAGAGAGAAGATACAAATCAATAAAATCAGGAATGAGAGACTGGGCATCAGTAATTTGCCTACAGAAACTTGAATTATTACAAGAAAATATTATACTCTTTTTATGCTAACAAATTAAATGACTTAGATAACATGGATAAACTGATACAAATATGCCCATTACCAAGAAACTCAAGGAGGAACAGGAAATCTGTATAGATCTAAAAATAAGTAAAGAAATGAAATTAACGATTAAAAATCTGATGCACAAAAATCTAGATGATTTCACTATTCTACCTAATATTTAAGGAAGAAAAGATAGTAGCTCTACTCAGATTTTATCAGGGGGTAAAGAAAGTTTTCAAGTCGCCCTGAGGCCAATATTACTCTGATACCAAAATCAAAGATATCAAATGAAAAGAAAACTGTAAACCAATGCCCTAAATAAATATAGATACAAAAATCCTTAACAAAATATTAGCAAAGGTAACCAACATATCAAAAAGATTATATACCACATCTAAGTGGGATTTACCAAAGTCATACAAAGTTGCTTGTATTCAAATATGTAATTCACAGTATCAATAGAAAAAAGGACAAAAGTCATTTCAATAGAATCAGAATAGCATTTTTAAAAATCCAGTATCCATTTATTTTGAAAAAAAATATTTCAATAAACTTGGAATAGAAGAGAATTTCCTCTAGCTCAAAAAGGGCATTGAGAAAAACCTTAAATTCACATCATGCTTAAGAGTAAAAGCTTGAGTAATCTCACACTTAAATCAGGAACAAGGCCAAAAATTTATTATCATGACTTCTATTCAATCCTGTGCTAGATATTCTAAACAGTATAATCAGGCCATAAAAATAAATTAAAAGCATATATTGGAAAAAAGAAATAAAGCTCATCATATGCAAACAACATGATTCTGTGTATAGAAAATCTTAAGGAAGCTGCAAAAGCCAAAGCAAAACAAAACAAAAATCTATAATTAATAAATAAGTTTGAAAGGTCACAGGGTACAAAATCAAAATTTGAAGGCCAATTATTTTTCTTAATACAGCAACAATCAAAATTTTAAATTAAGGAACCAGTTTTATTCACAATAGCATCCGAAAGAAATACTAAGAAATAATCTAACAAAAGACATGAAAAACCTGTACGAAGCAATCTATAAAAGATTGCTGAAAGAAATTAAAGTAGATCTCTAACAAAATGGAAAGCTATTCTGCATTCATAGATCATACGACTTAATTTTTTAAGATGTCTCTTCTCCCCAAATCAATGTTTATATTTAACCCAATCTCCATTAAAATTCCTGTAGTCTTTATGTTTGTTTGTTTGTTTGTTTGTTTGGAAAAAATGGACAAGGTGATCCAATATAAATGTCAATGCAAAGGACCTAGAACATCAACAACTACAAAAAAAAACTTTGGTAAAGAAGGACAGAGTTGGAAGACTTACGCTACCCAGCTTGGAAACTTTCTATGAAAGTACAGCAAATAAGATAGTGCAGTTTTGTTAAAGGAGATCAGAACAGAAGGTCCCAGGGCACCTGGCTGGCTCAGTCAGTGGAGCATGCAACTCTTGGTCTCTGTGTTTGTGGATTCAAACCCCATGTTGGGTGTAGAGATTACTTAAAAATAAAATCTTAAGGAAAAAAAGAAATTAAAAAGAAAGAGTAGAAAGTTCCCAAATAAATGCTTGCATTGATGGTCAATTATTTTATTTCATTTTCTGGGCAACAGTATTTATGTACATTTACCTGGTAATATTAACTTTTCTCAAAAGCCTAGAAATTTTTGTTTGTTTTAGAGTAGTTTTAGATTCAGAAATAGTAGAGAGAGTTTCAGTGTACTCTGCACCCAGTTCCCTGTATCTTACTTTATCATGGCACATCTGTCACAACTAGTGAATCAATATTATTAGTGCAATGTTATTAGCTAAAATCCATACTTTATTTGAATTCCCTTCCAGGATCCCATCTAGGATACCACATTACATTTAGTTCTCATGTCTCCCTAGGCTTCTCTAGACTGTGATTGTTTGTCAAATTTCCCTTGTTTTTTTATGATTTTGACAGTTTTGAGGATTGCTAGTCGGGTATTTTGTAGAATATCCCTCACATTGAGATTTTCTAATGTTTTTCTCATGTTTAGACTGTGGTTATGCTTGTTGGGGAAGAAAGACCCCAAAGGTAAAGTGTTTTTCTTATCACATCATATCAAGGATATATGTTATCAACATGACATTGCTGAGGATTTTGACTTTGATCACCTGGTTGTAGTAATTCTTGTCAGATTATTCTAGAGTAAAGTTACTCCTTGGTCCCTCTCCAACTACTATACTGTTTGGGAGGGACTCACTATGCACAACCCTCACTTAAGGGGTTATGCACCTCCTTGAGGATGTTATTTCCACATAAATCATTCATAATTCCTTAGTATGGGATATTTGTCTCCTCTTCCTCTTGTATTTATTTATTTGGTCATTTATTTATATCAGTATGAACTCATGAGCATTTACTTTATACCTTGGGTTATAATCTGATACTACATTATTTATTTTGTTCATTAAATCTTCCCAGCTTTGCCCGCTGGGAGCTTTTCACATTGTCTCCTGTGTCACTTTGACACATTCCTAACATTTTGTCTTTTAAGTACTTTCTTACTTTCCCACAAGATCTCTGGGTCCATCTTAAATTTTCCCTGATCCAGCCCTGGAATCTGCCATTTCTCCAAGGAGCCCTTGTTCCTTTCACTGGAGAATGGTATTAAAAACCAAAATCTAGATGCCAATCTGCATGCTGCTTGTAGGATGACATTGTTCCTAGACCCTCTCAGAGGACAGAGCCATATATGTGTATATAGTATATATATGTGTGTGTGTGTGTGCATATACTAACCCATGTACACACATATCTATAGTTATACATAGATACAGCTAAAATGGTATAATGTAATATAAATGAGATAGATGATAGATGATGATAGATAGATAGATAGATAGATAGATAGATAGATGATAGATCGATCTATCCACCCATCAGTATCTATATTAAGGTAAATATGTTTATACTGATACAGTGTCTCCATCACTAATTGGGTATCACATGGTTTGTTCTAACCTTCCTCCTTAACTGTAATAATCAGCTGTTTTCAAAAAAGGTGCCAGGACAATTCAATGGGGGAAATGAGTCATTTCAACACATGATGCTGGAACAATTAGATATCCACAGGAAAAATATTTAAAAACAAACTCAAATTCTTACCTCACACCATTGCAAAGATTAATGTAACATGGGTCATGGACATAAGTGTAAAAGCTAAAACTGGTGGGATCCCTGGGTGGCGCAGTGGTTTGGCGCCTGCCTTTGGCCCGGGGCGCGATCCTGGAGACCCAGGATCGAATCCCACATCAGGCTCCCGGTGCATGGAGCCTGCTTCTTCCTCCGTCTGCGTCTCTGCCTCTCTCTCTCTCTGTGACTATCATAAATAATAAATAAAAATTAAAAAAAAAAAAAAAAAAAAAAAAAGCTAAAACTGGCAAACTATGGAGAACAAACTGAGGGTTGATGGAGGGATGTGGATGGGGGATGGGATAGATGGGTGATGGACATTCATGTGATGAACACTGGGTATTGTATGTAAATGATGAACCACTGAACTCTGCTCCTGAAACCAATACTGAACTGTATGTCAACAAACTAGAATTTAAATAAATAAATAAATACATACATACATACTCAAACTATAAAAATTCTGTAAGAGAATATAAGATAAATAAATCTTTGTGCCCTCAAAGCAAAGGTTTCTTCAATGAGACATCAACTGCACAACCCATAAAAGAAAAAAAAATTGATAAATAGGATTTTATCAAAATAAAAATCTTTTGTTCTTCTAAAGTTACTATTCAGAAAATGAAGAGATAAGTCAAAGACTGGAATAAAACATTTGCAGGTTATATACCTGGTTTTAAAAAACCTGTCATAATTCAGTATTAAGAAGCCATCAATTCAATATTAAAATATGAGCAAAATATTTAAATAGAATTTCACCGAAGAAGACATATGAATAGCTAATAGGCACGTGAAAAGATGTTTAATAGCATTAGTCAGCAGAGATATGTAAATCTAAACGGTAATGAAATACCATTAGATACCCACTAGGCTTGCTAATCCAATCAGCCATCAAAATAAAGTTTTAACCAGAATGTGGAGCAACTAGAACTCCCATGCATAATTGATTAGAATGTAAAATGGCATAATCACTTTTAAAAAGTGTATCAGGTTATTTTTTCTTAAGTTAACCATATACTTATTTTAAAACCCTATTTAATTCCTAGGTATCCTCTCAACGGAAATGAAAACTTATGTCCACACAAAGACCCATGGAAGAATGTTATAACAGCATTATCCAGAATATCCAAAAGGCGAAAGCAATTTAAATATCTATCAATTCGTGAAGTGAAAAACAAATGTGATATATCCCCACAATAGAATACAAGTCATATTAAAAATTATGAACCATGATTTCACACTGCAATACAGATGAACTTCAAAGACATTGCATATGCAGAGTCATAAAAGACCATATATGGCAGGGCTTTATATGTAATTTCTACTGGTTTATATGAAATTTCTACAAACAACAAATCTGTAAGGGACAGAAAGCAGATCTGTGGTTTCCAGGGACTGGGGATTGGCTGCAAACAGGCATAAGGAACATTCTGGGGATGATGCAAATGTTCTAAAACTGGGGTTATGGTGATGGTTGCACAGCTGTATAAACTTATTAAAAATTATTGAGATGTACACCTGCACAGTTTGAATTTTATGGTATTTAAGTTATGCCTCAATAACTAAGGAATATATAATAATGGTATTAAGCATAGTGTAGTATTTAAACAAGACAGTAGAGAGCCCAGCAATAGATATACACAGGAATTTGACACGCAGTGAAATGGCTTTACAAATCGACAGAAAAAGGATATACTACAAATAGTGCCAGGACAGTTACTTATCCAAAGGAAAAAAAAACAATAATTTTCCTTTCACACAATATGAAAAGATAATTGCCAGATGTATTAAACACTGGAAATTAAAAAACAAGTTGTTAATATTTTTAGGAGTAATTTTTGAAGAATACATTTATAACCCCAGGGTTAAAAGGGGTTCCTAAAGAAAACAAGCAAAAACCTATGAAAGAAAGATGGTAAACTGAAAATTTCTAATCTTATTACAGTGAAGCATAACATAAACAAGGCAAATGATGACATCAAAGAAAAAAAAATTCGTGCAGTGCCGATTTTAGTTAAATCTGACAAAAGACTAGAATGTATCAAGACCTGCTAAAAATCAACAAGGCAAAGAAAAACCCAAAAGTGGAAAAAGTGTATGGCCAGATGATTTGCAGAAAAGAGAACATAAATAGCCATCACATATATTAAATGATGTTAAACATCACAAGTGATTATTTTAAAAAAAACCATTTAAATAAGTATGTGACACCATTTCACATCCATTCAATTAGCAAAAATGAAGAAAAGTCTGACAATAGAAGGAGCGGGCAAGCATGTGGAGAAATGGGTAACATCCAAACACCAATGGTAAGGGGATACAAATACTTTTAAGAGTAACTTGATCATGTTTAGTTGAATAAAACAGCAATCTTCAGAACACAAACATCTAGAGAGATGTGCAGACATTCTAAATGGTACAAAGACATGAAGAAATTTTAAAAATTCTACACTGAATTCTATACTTGAGTCTAGGATCGCACTGTATGTTGACTGGAATTTAAATTAAAAACTTGAAACTACAAAAAATGATATTAATAAATTAATTTTCAGAACTTTACCTTCCGTATATATATTCACAAAAGCAAAGGCAAAGGAAGTTGCAAAAAGTATTAACATACAATTTTGTCTTATTTAATCCAGAAGACATATTCATGCCAAAACTTTGTCTTATCTATGTAAAATTAGAATATTATTTTTTTAATATTTTATTTATTTACTTGAGAGAGAAAGCACAAGCAGGGGGAGTGGCAGAGGGAGTGGGAGAAGCAGATGACCCGCTCAGCAGGGATCCCCTGTGGGGCTGGATCCCAGGACCCTGGGATCACCTCTAGAGGCCAAGGCAGACGCCCAACCGACTGAGCCACCAGGCGCCCCTAAAATTAGAATATTAAAGATAAGTGAACAGTATGTTGGCAAATGCTAATCCACCATTAAGTGTGTTCTCTCTGCATGCAGCCACTGTCTGTAACGGGGAAGAACTTGGTAAGCATTCTCATCCCCTTATGTCTTGATTCATGCCGAAGTTTCCAAGATATTAACGTGATTATTTAAAGTGCGTGATACAGTAGAAAGATTTCATCGAAACCAGGTACATTTGCAAAGGTTACCGAAAGTAAAGAATTGTGACTTTTCTCAATCTTTACTGAGTCATTGGATTAGGTAGGGTAGCTTTAAGTGAAAAAAATCAATAAATATAATTAAAAAGTGTTTGGCAAGTCTTGGAAAAGCCTTTTTGGCATACTTTCCAGAAACTGAGAAAATTGATAACTTTGATGAAACAATCCCTTTGAAAGAGAGATGACTTCTCTTCATGAACCATGTGGATGGTAGCACATATTCCACTCCTCCTGCAGCCCCCAAAAAACCTAAGGTGACAGTCCTCATTGCAGGCTGACCCTTGCAAGCACCGCAGTGCTGATCACGGCAAGCGGATTCTCAGAGTTCGTCACCCCAACCTTCCAACTGGAGCCTACCTATCAGAAGTGAATGACCATCCTTGTGTGTGTTTACGATCTGATAATATGCTGATGACTGTGCTTTCATTTTCAGAGCGCCTTTCTTCTAGAGTTGTTCAAGGAATGTTCCATGTGGCCTTTTACATTTTTTAATTGCATATTAACAACTTTATGGCGAAATATAAGCAGAATCATCAAAAAAGAAAAATCCCAATCCTTTTCACCATAAAACTCCAACTAATGTCAAGATACAATGGTCTCTCCTTGCTTTAATGTTGCACAGATAGAATTTTTCATAATTGCAATAAATATACCCATGTTATTTTAAGTTTTTTTTAGTTAACATTACAGAATCCAGATTTTCTGCACCCCTTCCTCATTTACATATTTTAAAAGAACGATGTGATATTCAGTTTGTTAATATATCAGATCATTTAACCAAAAAAAAAGTGAAACGTCTTCTAATTCTTTACTTTCAATAGAACTGAAGAACTTAATTAAATTTTTGACTTAAAAAAATCTTGTTAATAATTATCATGCTCGATTGTTATTTTAATTTTGGTTTAAACACAAAAGAAGTTTAGAGAAATATATAATTCTGTTACAGCAAAACAGTAGTCTAGACATTTATTTGAATAAATGGGAATTAAGCTGACACTGAAACTTATTTCATTCAACTTCATGTAACCTTCACTTATGTGAACTAATTGACAAAGTCCGTCTCATTTAAAAATACCTTTCCAGTACAATTCTACCTTTATCAAAAAAAAAATTTACCTTTATCAAATTTTTAACATATTTTTGTGATCTTGAGCACTTCTATAATAATAATAACTGTAATGCTAACCTAGTACAAAACAATTTTAGAGCCCAGTGTCACAAGAAAGTTAAAATTTTTGTTTCAATGTACCTTTATATTATTGTTGAAGAAAACTTGATAGACTTTTCCATAAAACACTTTCAAATATAGCAATATATGATATTTACATCAAATTGAGAAACATGAAGTGGAAATATGAATTTGCAAGGTAGAAATTACAGTGCAAAATTTCCAATTGTTAAAGAACCTGCTCATGTATTTTTAAAAAGGTAGGAGAGGGCAACATTGCCCATGTTTATATTCCAATTAGTGCATTTTAAGGATACGGTATGAACTTTGCCATTAAATGTCAGTACAGGTCTTCCTTGACTTACGATGTGGGTTACGTCCCAATAAACCCACTGTAAGCTGAAAATATCATTAAGTCAAAATGCGTTTAATGCAACTAACCTACCAAACGTCACTGCTTAAACTGATCTACCTTAAACATGCTTGAAACATGTCCTTTTAGCTTACAGTTGGACAAAATTATCTAACGTAAAGTCTAATTTATAATAACTTGAATATCTCATGAAGTTTATTAAATGCTTTAAAAATGCTATTTTTAATGAAAAACAGAAAGATTGAATGGGTACAGAATGATCGATTTTAAGTGCATTGGTTCTATAACCCGGTGATTGCGTGGCTGCCTGGGAGCTACAGCTTGCTGCCGCTGCCCAGCATCATAAGAAAGTATCTACTGCACTTCGCTCACTGGGAAAAGATCAAAATCCTAAATTCTAAGTATGGTTTCTACTGAAAGCATAGACAGTGCTTTTGCACTATCGTAAAGTCAAAAAATTATAAGCCAAACCGTCATATGTCAGGGACCATCTGCATTTGCAAATTACTAGCATCCATATCTTTGCAACTAGTTGAAGTCCTATCAAAAGATTTTAACTATCAGCGTAAGATGTGTGAAGGGTTTAGTTTTAGTTTTTAGTTTAGTTTTTTTGACATCCTTTAGGTTTTATTTCTTTTAGGGAAATGCAAGCAAACATGTATAAAGACCTCTAAGGAAGAAGATAATCATGTCTTTTGACCAATTACATTCGGGGCTCAATGCCTCCTGCAACCAAGAGACGTGATAGGTCAGGATGTTCATTGCCACACCATTTGCAATTCCAGCAGAAATTGGAAACAACTACTTACCAAAAGAGTAATGGATAAACAAATGGTACAACTCCAGACAAATATATATATATATATATATATATATATATATATATGGAAAGCAGATGATTTAGACCAATGTCACTCAAAGCACATTCTATGGACCCGTATCAGTTGGCAAACCATCTGTCACCAATCTGTGTCAAGATTGTACTAAAATTGGAAGCGATTATTTAAAACTTTTATAGCAGCTTGACAGAGTAATTTTTATCTGTTAAATATAATAATAAAAACTGTGACTTGTCTTTAGTACATCTGTTTTATCATATTTTCTCTAATAATACATTTTATTGTGTTTTAATTAGACAGATGGTTCATCATAGACTGAAAATTAAAAAAGAAATCTTTACCAGAGTTGGAGCAGTGATCTTGAACCAGATAAGAAAGCATAGATAAATCTGAAAGCCATAGCATTGAGTATAAAGAGAAAATTTGAAAATTATGTGTACATTGTGTTGCCAATGATTTTATACATAAACACGTACATCATAAAATATATATTACCCAAATAATAAAATATAAGCAACTCAGATAGTAAAAAATGTAAGTATGTACTGATAAGCAATGCATGAGAATGATATACACCAACCTCTGAGTAACTTTGAAGTAGATGGGTGGGCAGGACAGCAGATTCATGGAGGGATGGGGGCTTCCGCTGTATCTTCAGTGTTTCACTTCTTTTTGAAATATCTCTAAAACAAATATGACAAAACTTTAGGATTTTTTTAAAGCTTCCTTGTGAGTATCCATTATATTGTTCTCTATCTTCTTTTATGTTTGAAATATTCCATAATAAAATACATAAAAGTAAATCAAAGTTGGGTTTTTTTTTTTTCCAAATGCAATATAAACTGCAGATTGTTGGAACTTTTCCACAAAAGGAAAAAAAAAAAAAAGGAAAGAGATCTAAGAGAAGATGAAAGCTTTTCTACAATATCTGGCAAATTTAACAGATTATGTGCCTTCCCAAAATCATCCATTGAATATCAACTATGTGTGAAGAACCATACAGCGTATTGAAAATAAGAAAAACTATGTGTTGAGGATGTAAGATAAACTATTTGGAAGAAACCTGAGACTGAATCAAGAGCCTACTAAGCCAGATGTCTTGATATGTACCCCAAAACAGAACTGGATCTCTGTATCTTCTTGGACAGGCAGGATTTTACCTTGAAAGGGACAAGGTTCTCTTTGTTATGACTTCACTTCCGCACATTATCATTATCTCCTATGATACTGGTCTTAGCAGTGTCACCTGATGAAATGACATTTTTAGGAAGAGTCTGAGGCTCATAAGAGAGATTACAACAGATGCTGGGCAGATGTTTCCCTCTGCCTTTATTTTATTTTATTTTATTTTATTTTATTTTATTTTACTTTTTCAGAAGTTGGGTAAGCGTGATCTTTATGCTGCTGTTTAACTCTGCAGGCCAGCTGCCGCTACAGCAGCCCTGAACAAGTGGATTTCCTTTGTGTGTCTGAAATCATCTAACAGCAGACGTCGGCCTAGGGGTTTCCATCACTCGAGCGTGCTGGGCTGCCCTATCACCAAGCGCTGGGAACAATGGCTCAGAAACAGTGGTTTCCTATCCCGTTTCATTAAATGGAATGTGAAGTAAAGGGAATTTGACCTCCTTGAGAGGATGCTTTCTTTGACCTCTGAGAAGTTTGTTGTTGTAGAATGAACATGCAATCACGGGAGAGAGGTAAAAAAATGAAGCTAACTGGACAGCTCACAAATCATTTAACGGTGTGCATGGGACTTCATAGTAATAGGGTCAGGGTTTCCAGAAAAAAAATAATCTGAGAGTGACTACAAGGATACTAAAATGTAGAGATGCTTCTGTGTGTCCCTGAACAATGAGGACACAAGAATAGCAATAAACATCCTTCATTAGGGCTCTGTCCCTCTGGGGTCTGGTCACTTCAGATATCCTTCAGCGGAAGCTTGAGCAATTAAGATGGCTGATTTCCCAGGAAAAGAGCTTTGTTCCTTAGCACGACCAGCACAAAGGCTTAGGAGGCCGTCCGAAAATAGCAGGCCCCGTTGGAGGGTCTGACATTCCTCTTGCCTTAATTCATGGCCTAAATTAAAACGGACTGTTTATTGGAACTAGGTATCCCACTGTTGAATTAATCTGAGAGAAAATTGGGATATTTTCTTGGATTGTTCGCAAGGCCTTAGAAATGGGCCTCGAAGAATTTTGCCGGGGCTGCTTTAGAGTCGCTTTTCTGGTCTGCAGGGAAAACTCAGGGCTATTTGACTGAGAAAAGGAAAATGAAATCCGCCTGAAATAAGTCTTCCGTTAGTTGTGAAAGCCCCTTGCTGCACTGCTGGTGTTGAAAAACTAAAACCTGAGACAAAACCTCGGGCGGATAGAAACATCCAGGTCAAGGGTTCCTAAGCTGCTTTGGTCGTCGACGGCACGCCTCGAAGAACCTCAAGGCCACCCGGTTAATTTTCTGCCACTTAAATGTTTATGTTAAAATAGAGATGCAGGAGCAGAGGAGAGTTTCGGGCAGTCGTAGGCCAGTCCCTCCTCCTGTGCACACCCCCCAGGGGGGCCCTCGGAGCCGGTTAGAGCAGGCCCAGGATCCTGCTGCTGCTGCAAAGTGGTAGCAAACTCACGCAGACCCTGTGCACCGCCTTTCTCCAGCAGTTAAATGGGAAATAACAAAGTACCTCCCTCCCTCACTATTTTGAAGAGTGACGGCTCCAACATGCGTCAAGCACGTGGTGCCCACTACAGGCAACTCACACGTGGTAGCTGCTGTATCCTTTAACTGGGTCGTTGCTCCACTGAAGACAACATCTTAGCAATGGCGGCATCTAGAGTGGCTTACACAAGTACTGGGCCTAAAATGTTGTGAACATCTGTATGTGTTTCAACATTGAGATATAGATATGTATTTTTTTTTAGATATGCGTATTTTAAAACAGAAGTGGGACCCCTGGGGGGCTCAGTGGTTGAGCCTCTGCCTTCGGCTCAGGGCGTGACCCCAGGGTCCTGGGATCAAGTCCCACATGGGGTCCCTGCATGGAGCCTGCTTCTCCCTCTGCCTGTGTCTCTGCCTCTCTCTTTCTCTCATGAATAAATAAGCAAAATCTTTAAAAAATAATTAATTAACTTAAAAAACAGAAGGAAACTACCACAAAATGTTAAATGACTGTGAATATAGTGACACTTTCTTTTTGACTTTTTAAATATTTTCCAGTTTTAAAACAATTTTTCTGTTTTCCAAAATTTACTTTTGTAATAAGAAAAAGGAATCCCAAGGGATGCCTGGATGGCCCAGACCAGTGGCTAAACGGCTGCCTTTCGCTCAGGTCATGATCCAGGACCTGGGAACCACCAGCACTGGGTTCCCTCGCTCAGCAGGGAGTCCGGTTCTCCCTCTGCTCTTCCCCCTCAACCCACCTGTGCTCTCTCTCTCACTCTCTCTCTCTCTCAAATAAATAAATAAAATATTTTTTAAAAAAAGAAAATAGAATTTCAAAAGGAAATAAAAGATAAGTTAAAATCCTAGCTTTCAGTACCTTATCGCCTGGAATACTTTGATTCCATGCCCTCTTAAACAACCTGGACTCTGACCTCTTCTTACTATTCCCTAGTTGAGGAACAGCTTTCAATTTGTGTCTGAACTTGATTTCTCTAAGAATAAATTTCCAGCTACTTTTAAGATTGAGGTCTGTTCACAAAAGCTCCAGGAATGGGTTTCCCACTTACTGTAACTACAACTCTTTGGGGTTTTGCTTTTTCTGTAGTAGAAACACTTACAAATGTAATTGCACATGCTAAGGATTAGTGTTAAAACAGCCCATCCTACTATTTGATACACAAGTCAGAGCGTTCATTTTATTTACTCCATTTCTGACAGAGCTAAGGTGCCAGGGTGGCCTAAGTGGGGAGATGGGAAATTTAGTTCCTCTTCAGAAACACAAAGAGATTTAAAAAAAAAACAAACAAACAAACAAAAAAAAGACAAAACAAAACAAAACAAAAAAACAGTTTCTGAGGACCTTCTCCAACCCTAATGAATCAGCAACACCGAAGAGGGAAGTCAACAGGAGGGAAAGACCTGTATGCTACTTGAGTGATACTGGTAATTGGCCAACTTGGTACAGTTATAGTTTGGGACCAGTTAATATTAGGCGAAAGTGTGTTTGTCTGAAATTTAACAATCGTGGATAGCTCTATTTTATATTGCATATGTTTCATCCTATTACAGGTATATACTACATTCGCACATGTTCTACGTATGTAAAGTATTTTTAGATCTACTTGATCAGTTTTCCATCACCTTGAGTAAATTGGAATGTTCATAGGCAAAATAATCCTCATTCAAAATGTTATCTGAGTTTTATTTATTTGGTCCAATATTTGGGTGGTAAGCCCGTCACAAGTTCCCTTAGAAGGATTCTTTGTTTTAAGCCTATTGGTTTCCAGTTACAGAAATGCAAAGAGATTTTTCTGGCAGGACACTCAGTACTTTTGGCTCCTTGCATTGGACCAGTTCTGAAGTTGAAAGGTGTTTGGAAAAGGGTTCAGAGGAAGTGGAAAGTGACTCTCTAACAAGGCATTATTACATCAGGTTTATGTGAACACCAAATGAATGTCCAATTGTTTGTATGTGAATTGTTTGGCTATCTTCCAGTCCAACTATAATATCAAAGTGTTGTATAAGTATGTTCTGATCCAACTTTACTGATTTTAGGTGCTTTGATTTTGGCTGAAAGGCATCTTTTCAATCAAGTTACAGACACTGGTGTAACTTAAGGAATGGGTCACATAATAATGAGAGTCCTAAATATTTTGCCAATCTCTTTCTAAACAAGTAAGCCTTTTGATTTTTCTACTTAAATTCTGTAAAATGTATGGGTCTTGGGAAATAAATATAAAATAAAAACGAGAGCAATCTTTTCCACTAGGTGAGAGATATTGGTAGAAGTAGAAAGTAGTTTTCTGCACTCATTTTTTACTGTAAGAATGATTCGGCCAGGCAAGGAACTTGCTGGACTCCATCTCCCTACACCTTAGAACTTGAGCACCATCAATCCTAGTGACTCAAGTCCAGCATATTTGTTTCCAAACTTCATATTTAGAATGTCATGTGCATTAAACTAAAAAGAAGATTCTTGAAGGATTTTATCATCCGCCAAAAAGAAGCCCATAGCGATACCGTTTTCTAGGATGAGACTGCTTTTTAACTAGGACCCCCAAATTCCCAAGGTTTAAATTCAAATATTCAACTTTCCAAGTAATCTGTGTACACTCCAATGCCACGCTCTCAAAATTAAAATTCCAAAATTTCAAACAAAGGGATCATTTGAGAAAAATGAATGGCAAGCCATGGTGGCCTGGTATGCCAGTTTTGATTGTAGTATCTTAAGAGTGATTCTAAGATAAAAGCTTAGTTTCGTTTTGTTAATTATGAGATAACTTATCATGTCACCAAAGATGAGCTTTTTTTCGTAAGATGAACCAGGTTTGGAGAAATTCTGAGTCAATAATAAAAAACAACAACAACAAAAAAAAAGCCCAAGTCTCAGTGCAAAGATATTCTGAGTCAGAAGTACGCTGGTTTCCTAAATCTTACTTGAGAACCCTTCAGAATCTGAGGACCTTGGGACAAAGTAGCTGTTCATTGTCATCCCTTTCCAAGTCACACTCACTGGAAAGTAAGTGACCATCCAAGCTGGAAGAGACCAAAAAGGGGGCCCTAATAGCTTCAAGGCAAATGAGGGAAGGAGCAGATCAAAGAAAGTAATATAATTCCTTCCTTGATAAAAAGCTGATACTTTTCAAAGTTGCCCCAAACCAAAGGCCTCTTGTGTTCCAATTTATTTAGAATTCTTTTTAATACCACGCATTCAAAGAGTTCTTTCCTTCTCAGGGAAATTCGGGGGGGAAAATCATATTTAATTAAGTAGTCAAAAGAATGAAAATTTCATTTGAAGTTAAATATTTTTGAAATATTTGGCTTAGCCCCATAATGCAATGCCCAAAGTGCCTTCAGATTTTTATTCCTAAGTGGGTTTTCAAATTCAATTAAATTCTCTGGCTTCAAAGCTACTTAAGAAATATTCTGGGCCAAAGATATTTCAGTTACCTTTAAGCCCTCCGGGGAACGCCCCTCCAAAAAAGTCAGGTCATTTATTCTTGAAGCTCATAAATGTCAATGCAAACATACCCTGAAGGTTCATTTATCATATAGAGGTTGAGTGAACCTATGATTGGAAGTAAAATGAATAGTAATAACTTCTGAATATGTTCCATATTTTTGTACACTCTGCAGTCTCCGGTATCAGTTTTCGTTTGCTACTCCAGAGCTGGAATTTATTAAGGTATATTAGGGATAGAACCCAGATTCATATTTCAAATATTTCTGCCAGTCTCCCATGCAAAAGCAAAAAAATAAGTGTTCATTGATACTGATAATTCCCACCACTGCTGACAAGTTTCACTGTTTTTTTTCTTCTTTTTCCCAGCTGAGAAAATATTTGCTGTTGAACATCTGGCTGAGGAATGTGGAAAGTCCGAAGGCCTGGTATAGTATCTGAAATGGACTTTTTAAAGACAAGTAACATGGAGTATTAAGCAGTTTCCCAGAAGTGAATTTTCAGAGAAAATGCCCCATGTCACTTCATGAGAGTCAGAACCTCCTAAGAGTGGAGGGGTCGAATTAAGGGTCAGTATCAAGAGTTTGCTGTGGTGTAGACACCACGCTGTAGACAGTGGCTGTGCCAGGCGGGTACTAGCGAGGGCATCCGCTCCTCACGCATCTACTCCCCGTCGGGGACGGAAGGGCAAAGCTCTCAGACTCCACGGGAGAATGTCCTTCCAGCCTGTGTGAGCAGCAACCGCCCTTGGAAGCAGGAGGACCCTACGAGAACCTTCTCCCACTGACTCATCTGGGCAGACACGTGGCCCTCTAGGGCTGAGTTCAAGGAGTTGCTGTGCTGAGCGCGTGTGTGGGTAGGAGTAGCGGCCAGTACAAGTCAACAAGGGGAGAGCCTGCGGCAGATTAAAGAGTAAATTGGTACACGTTGGTGCAAACACGTACAAACAAGCCTCTTCGAACCAGTTGAGCTCCCTCTAGTGGGTCAACAGCACAGGCCGAGTAAGTGGGTACAACGTCCCATCCATGTGCCTCTACTTACATCAGTTTGCATCTACTCACATCTCACTGCAAAGCCCTTGTGTTGATTATAGTAATGCACCTCAGGAACCCCACTCACTCCACACGCGCGCGAACCACAGAGATCATCGGGCCCAAGCTTCCCATCTGCGAGAGTAAGAAACTGGGAGAGTGGGGCAGTTTTTTTCTGAAATTATGCAAATAAGTAGCAGATTGGGAACCCTGACCTCTTTCCTCCATGCCGCAGAGATGCCCAATGATCCTTGTCACCAGGTCTTGAGACCTGATAGCGCGTAGTTTTGATTTAGAGTTTTTGGCAGTTTGGGAAATTGTTGAATTCTTCTGCAATACATTTAGTAGGGCTTTTTTTTTTTTTTTTTTGAATCCCGACATGCTGCCGTGGGGATCATGAGTGTGGGGAAACTGAGGCCAACAAAAGGGACTGAGGGCTGGCAGGGGGCTCGTGGTGCCATGTGACCAGCCTCAGCCCCGAGAACAGGCCTCCCTCCCGGGGCTCCTGCGCAAGGCTCAGCTCCCGTATCCCTCGCCCCTTCTTTCTCTCTTTCTTATTTTCTTTTCTCCTTTTGTTTTGTTTGGTTTCCTTTATGGCAGTTTGACAGACACAATTGGGAGGGGACCAAGGGAAGAAAAATATACAAATTCTTTCGGAAATGTGCCACCTGATACCCACTGTATTATCAAGAGGAATTTAACCCCTTCCCTTGAAAAAATGATCGTTTCTATCAGAACAGTGACAATTTCCTGACTTAGGATTGCCAAGTGGCTTGACGGGGTCTCCTGAAGGCAGTAAACATTTCTCCCAGCTCGGGGAGGCGTCAGCCAGGGCCTTGGAGCCCCCGTTGGCCTGTCGTGCCCCTGGATCCTGCAGGGAGGGAGCAGAAGCCAGCAAGGCCGATCCAGTTCCTGTTTTGTTGGGCGCTTCAACCCCTGGCTTCAGTTTTCCCCGGTAAGTCCTGTTTGACAAGCCCTTGTTCCCACACAGGGGCTCCCATTTACTCATTTTTCCAGAAGAACATAAAATGGACTATTATTAACAGAACCAGAGAACTGGGAACAAGCTTAGGCTCTTCCCTGTAACAAAACCAAACACAAATAAGCACACGGAGGCCCCAGCCCGTGGGAGGAGAGTCACGACCACCCCTGGACGACAGCCTCCCGGCCCCTGGAGGCCTGTGTTATTCAGGGGCCTCCTCGGACTATAATAAATTAGTCTGACAAATTATGCCTCTCACCAGACTTATCCATTCTCAGCCTTTCTGAGAAGGGTTTGAGCAAAGGACGCTTTGTCCGCAAGTGACATGCTGAGGGCATCTGTTTAGCAGATTCCTTTCCTGAAGGGCCTGTGAAGGCTGCTGTCATCAGGACGGAGGTGGGGGGCACCTCGTTCTCCACTGTCCCCGAGCTCACCGCCATGTGTCCCCGTCAGTCTTGCCCCCACCTCTCCGATCTGTCCCCCCTGCCCTCTCGAGTCCCATCTCTGCCCCCAGAGGGACGGCGCAGCCAACACCACATCCTGTTTTGCAGAACCGTACCTGCCCCTCAGATAGCTCACAGATGCACTTTGTTTTCTTTTGCTCTGAGGAAACCCATTTCCCAAAGATCATAAAACGAAAGCTGAGACTTTTCGATCAATAAATATGTTACTCCAGTGCCCCCTCAGCAGAATCATTAGGACTCATTGGTCATCCCACGGGAGATGAGCAGCAGGCGCCTCCATGCGCAGACCCTTCGAGAAGGCATCGCCAGAAATACCGGAAAAAAATTACAAACCCTGTCCCCTGTTTCCAGCCTTGCCCTCCCCATCCACTCCTCACGGTGCGGCTAGAGTCCTCTTTCAAAAATGTGAATCTGAGCACACCATAGACCCTGGCTTAAAATCCAAAATAATTCATCATACCCGTCTTAATCAGCCTAAACCCCTTCACAAGATGTAGAACATAGTTTAGGATCTGGCCACTGCCTTCCTCCAAGACCCGTCTTACCTTTGGGGGCACGATCCCAGCTCCCCGGCAACCTGTGCCCCATCACACCGAAACGCAGGTGTGCCTTATATAAAGACGTGCCCCCTCTCACCGTCACTTCCGGGGCTTGACACCTGCAGCCACTTCTGCTTGGGACAGGCCTTCCCCTCCTGCCCTCCGACTTCAGGCGTTTCCTATTTTTTCTGTCTGGGCCACCACTGCCTTGGGGAAATCCCTGGGCCTCCGAGGTTGGAGCTCAACCCACTCAAGTGCAGCCATCAAGTCAATTACAAGCACCTATTTTCTTCTTCTTCTCCCCCCACCCCCACCCAGTGGAACCGAATAAGCCATTATCATCCCAGCATCTAGTACAATATCTTATACAAAAAGGGAAAAATGTAAGAGCTTATCCAATGGTGAGCCAGCTGCTGTAAAATCAGAACTTTTACCTGGTGCCCTGTTCATGGTGATGGTAACATAACCTTTATTCCCAAAGAGCTTGTAATCTGGATGGGGTGACGATAATTCATCTGTAAATATTTAATGAAAGAAAGGAGACACGTGAGAATTAGATGCAAACGATGTATTAGTTTTTAGAAATTGCTATAGCAGTTGATAAGGACAGGGCATCGCAAACTGCGGAGCCGGGGGCGCTCTCATGGGGGCGAGATTACATCTAAATTGTGAAAGCTGGACTACTTGAATAAAGAAGAGGGCAAGGGAAGAACTGAAGGTTCAGTAAAAGGAAAGGTCCACATGGAAAAAACATACACATAGGACATGTCCAACAGGCAACGATTAGCTAGTTAAATCTGGAAAGAAGACAAGGAAGAGTTTCATGGGACAATTCATTTATTTAAGCGACACACACTGAGAGCGGTGCCTGGGTAGAGGGGCAAATCGAAGACCATGAACTCCGGCCTCACGGAGTTTGCCCTCCAGTGCAGGGATGAACCTAACCACTCTATTCAGCTCCACAATTCTTTAATAGCAAAACAAAGTCTGTAAAGGTTTAAAAATTGGAATTTTATCCTGAATGTGTCAGTGAAACTGGTCTGAACTGAACTCCTCTTTATTTTAGCTAATATGCATATTTCTAGGTTTGGCTTTGGAAATATTCACATATTTGATTACAGAACTTTGCTAAGGATAAGATGTAATATATGGTATATGCATTGCATTCTCTACTAAACTCTGAAAATGGCTAAATTCTGAAATGCATCTAGGATCCCAAAGATTTGGGTCAGAGATTGTGGATCTCAGAGTGTGGTTAGGAAGAGTGCCATGAGAAAAAGAAAACATGGAACAGGGTAAGGGAAATCCAGAGGACTGGAAGGCGGCATGGGAGCTGGGCAGGACTGAATAGGGGAGTCAGGGTTACGCTTTTGGGGAAGGGGAGGCACCTTTACTCACAGAAGTGAGAGAGTCAGCCGAGCAGTCACCCAGGGCAGGAGTGTGTCATGCTGCAGAACCGGGATGGCGAAGGTCCAGGAAGCATGGGGACACCTGGGGCAGCTAAGGAACTGTAAGGAAACACAGAGATGAACAAGAAGAGTGGAAAAGAAGATGGGAGGAGTGATAGGTGGTCAGATCACATAGAATTGCTAAGGCAATTCAAGGTTTGGGGTAGAAGAGTGACATGATATGACATATCTTAAAACATCATTCCACCTGCTCTATGGAAAATAAGCTACAGGAATAAGGGTCGAGTCATAGAGACCGATTAGCAGGGTATTGCAATAAGCCACCTAAGACGATGCTGATGCAGCCCAGAGTGGTGGTAATGGAGATGCTGCGAAGTAGTCAGATTCCAGACAGATTCCGAGGAAAGAGTCAATAGGATTTCTTAATACACTGGATGTATGTATGGAAGAGGGGAGTCATGAGTGACTCCAGAATCTGAGGCCTGAACAATCGGAAGAATGGACATGTTACCACCTAAAATGAGAGAAGTTGCCCAAGGTTTTGAAGGGACGATTGGGAGTGGTTTTGTTTACGCGTAGTTCAAGACATCCGTTGGACTTCCAAGAGGTGATGTGGAGCAGGCAGGTGGACATACACGTCTGGAGTTCAGAAGAAAAATCTGCCCTGGATATGAATTTGGGATCATTAACATAGTGTTGGCTTTGAAAGTCATGTGACTACATGAGAACTACAAGGAGGCAGGTGTAGCTACAGAAAAGACACCCAAGAACCGAACCCTGAGAAGCGCAGAAGATAAATACAGAAAAAATTACCAGTAGAACAGAGTGATCACACCTCCTACCAGCTTCCCAAGGAGTATAGAACTCGAAATAGTGTGAATGAGTCCAATCATCCCTAGACATGGGGTTGAGAGATGTAAATAAGACATCCTAGGAAATGAACACTCATTTCCTGGTTCTTAAAATATTGGCTGGGAATGGAAACAAGAATTTATTAGGCCATTGCAGCTCTCCAATGCCTAATGTACTCCTGGCAGGATTCAAATCAACATAAAAGCATGTCATTCGGACCTAATTTTTATTCCCACAGAGATGGAAGAAATGTAATAAATGCTTTCCCTTACTATAATAATAAGTATCAATTATGGTAACAATGGCGTTTGCTGCTATGGAGAGCGCTAATATGCAGCCTCTAAAAGGTGCCAACCGGGATTCTGAGTGCTTTGTGCTTGGAAACCCATAGACTCGCACTGCAACCCCATGAAATAGATAACACTATTAACAAAGAGGTTAAGAATACCGCCCCAGATCACACAGCCACACAGCCGTGAGTGGTGGGACTTGGACTGGGCCTCCAGCACTTTGATCCCAGAATCTTCTCGCTTGACCATCATGCTAACCCTCTTCTTAAAATAAACACTTGCTACTGGGCATGTGGTTGCTATCATCAGTTCTAAAGGTGAACCTATTTCTCCAGGGCGATAGAATGTGAAAGCAAACAACTGACAGGATATCTGGGATTGGCATCAGAGGACACAGACTCGGGTGTATGCTCTGCCACTCTCCAGCCATGTGCCCTGACTTAACAACAGAACAGCCTTGACCAATCTCTCCTGTGCAAACATGTCCAGGATAGCAATAGCCCCTGCCTCACACTAGTTGCAAGGGTTCAGGGCAAGTATATACGAAAACAGCGTCTTCTGTGTTGTAAAGTCCACATACCAGTTATTTTCTAGCATCTGACATATGGAAGGAAACATTAGCAGAAGAAAATGTCTTTCGTTATAATGGCACTGGCTCAACTCTACAGAGTGACAAGGTGCCATGCCCAGTCTCCGCGGGACGAAGCCTCATTGTGTTATCATTGTCCCCAGAGGCCAGATTTTGGTCCTTTCTTTAGGCTTCTTCCCCCTCTCTTTTACTCTGTTCACAATATACTCTCATGATCCATTATGCTTCTGACCTGAAAAGGTAAAGGGCCAATTACGCTCCGCCACCTACACTCAAAAGACGGCTGTGAGGACAGGTCTCTGAGCCGGAACCTGTGCAAAACACCAGTGGTAGTAAGCTCCTTGCCTGGATTATGCGTCTTCAAGTCTTCCGGGATGGCAAGAGCACAATTATTTTTGAGAAAGTGAAACGGTGACAAAGAGTCTCTTAACATACTAGCAATCTTTATAAAGTTAACTTGGTGCATCAAGGGGTTTCTTCTTCTTCCAACATTTCACCTGAAGGTACTGGTTGCAAGGTCTTTGCTCAAGCTGTTTGCCATTGCTTCAGGATGTGAACTGGGAATGAAAAGGTTCTTTCATTGGGAGCTGAGATGTTTACTAAGGACTTTCAGAATCCACTCTGCAAGGTTAAACGTTGTGAAGTTGACTTCAACTGATAGTCAATGACTCAACTTTCATTCTCTGCTCTGATGAAAATTAATTATTTTTTTTACAAGATTAGCAGGGAGCGAAATCTCTGGAGATAAATGGGCCAAGTAACCAAGATTGCTTCACTGTCATATTTATCAGTCCTGTAGCCTGTGTGAATACTGTCCATTGCTCCCGACCTCCCACACCACAATCCTGAATTCTGCGTTATGTTTCTGTATGGGATCCCATTAGGGAAACTCTCAAATGCAGAGTCAAAAGAATACGGTCTCACTGCTACTGAAGCCATGTTGACTTCTGGTATTTTCCAAGGCCGTGTTCCATATTACCTTTGCCATGAGCACCTGTTGGAGGTCTCACGTGACAAAAGTCGAAACAAATTCATGCCACTTCTGAGAGAGCAATCTAGAGGGATAGGAGAAATAACACGGGAAAGAAACAGATCTATTTCTCTCTGAAACTGGCTAGAAAAAAATTAAAAATTAAAAAATAAAAGTAGAGCTCAGTTTTCTGCTGACGATGCTTTAAAACAAGCTAATATGTTCAGGGGCAATTCTTTCAGAAAGGCTCCTAAACATTGAGTTTGAGAGTAACAAATGATCCAATTATCCCAACCAAAGCTTTAAGACACCATCTGGCTCAGTTGGTGGTAAGACATTAAAGAGTCCTACAAAAAAATGCTGAGTAGGATAAAATGCAATCCTATGAAGAGGAAGAGTTGCTAAAAACTTATAAGCTCCTTTTCATTATTTATCAAACTTGAAGAAATCAAATAAAAAATAATCTTTAAAATGGTCCTCAGAGGGATCCCTGGGTGGCGCAGCGGTATGGCGCCTGCCTTTGGCCCAGGGCGCGATCCTGGAGACCCGGGATCGCATCCCACGTCGGGCTCCCGGTGCATGGAGCCTGCTTCTCCCTCTGCCTGTGTCTCTGCCTCTTTCTCTATCTCTCTGTGACTATCATAAATAAATAAAAATTAAAAAAAAAATTAAAATGGTCCTCAGAGATCCAATGGTTAACTTCATCACTAGCCAGCAAACAGTCTTCCTCAAATACAAATTCGTAGTGTGCTTTTCATTATCCAATAACAAGCAGAACGTTCTCAGACATTCACTCAAAGGCATGTCAGTCAAAGCAAAGGCAGGATTTTAATAAAATAATTGGGGCCTTTGATATCCACTTAGGTCCTTCTTTGTTTCATTGACCTACTCAGATTCGGGTCTCTAAAAGACTTTGAAAGTATTCTGTACTGCAGCGCTCTGTCCCTACGCTTCACCCCCACTTTATATTTATAAATTTACAGAGGTATATGGAAGTCCTGTTCTCTGCTGAAAGAGACTCTAGAATCCTCTCAAATTCTTATTTTTCACTTTTTAAGACAGCTTTATTGAGATATAGTTGGCATACAATTGATCAATCGCACACAAAATACAATTTGATGTTCTCAAACATATATAGACAAATAAACCATCACCAAAATCACGATAATTAAAATTTCCATTTCCCCCCCAAAGTTACCATGTGTTTCCTTTCAATTCCTCCCTTCTTCCTTACTATGTACCTCCCTGTCCTGAAGCAACCACTTCTATTCTATGCCACTAGAGATTAGTTTGCAGTTTCTAGAATTAGAATAATATAGTAGGTAATATGTTTTTGTCTTGATTCTTTCTCACGGCATAATTGTTTTGAGATTCAATCATGTTATAAAGTTCCCTTTTTTATTGCTGAGTAGTATGCTCTTATATGGATATATTACAATTTCTTCATCCATTCACCTACGTCCAAACATTTGAGTTCCTGTCCAATTTTTGATGCTTTGAAACAAAACTGCTATGTGTGTGTATATATATATATTTGTATACAAGTCTGTATGGACACATGCTGTCACTCCTCTTAGTTAAATACCTACCAGTGGAATGGCTGGGTCATGTGACAGGCATATAATTAGTTTGGTTTTTTTTTTAAAGATTTCATTTATTTAATCGTGAGAGACACAGAAAGAGAGACACAGACACAGGCAGAGGGAGAAGCAGGCTCCCTACGGGGACCCCGATGCAAGACTCGATCCTGCGACCCCCGGATCACGCCCTGAGCCAAAGGCAGACGCTCAACCGCTGAGCCACCCAGGTGCCCCTATGATTAGGTTTTTAAGAGACCGCCAAGTTATTTACCAAAGCGATTCCCACCAGTAGTGTGTGAGAATTTCAGTTCCTCCATATCCTCCCCAACACTTGGTATGATCAGTATTTTTAATTGTAGCCATTTTACTTTGTGTCCTAGTGTCTCCTTATGGTGAAGCGTGAATGCCCCACTCCATCAGACCGACCTTTGTGTAATTATTGAGTTAGGAACGACACCCATGCAAGGGCTTTGAGCATGGGTGCATGGTGATCCCTCTGCTACAAGACCTCCTGAAAGCTTCTCTCCTCTCACAAAGCACCTACCCCTGCCTCTCAGCTACTGCTCTCTTTACCCCATTGTTCTTCTGTCTCTCAAATGGAAAAAGGCTTCACTTATTGCCCTGCTCTTAATCTGTCTTGGGCACATTCCCACATCAGCATATATGGGTTCACGCCATCTCTTTTCAGAGCTGCATAACACTTCATTCTCTGGAGGCCCTTTCATGTACTCGATCACTCTCTATGGCCATTTCCGTGGTTTCCACATTTCTGCTACTAGACAGATCTTGTGTGTGCCTTTCTATACACATGGAAGTCTTGTGAGGAGAGCACCATGTATTTGTTATTAGTACTGTGGCTGATGCTCCCCGGAGCACGTCCTTCTCAGTTATGTCTCCACTTTCTTAGCCTCTCGTTCATGCATGTTGGGCACATATAAGGAGACACCAGCTAAACCCTCTAAATTAATGGCCAATCTGCTCTATGGTGAGAAGAAAAAGCAGCCAAGCCAAGGGAAATGAGTACCCTCTGCCATCCCCTGAATTTCTGTAGCCTCCCCGCTTCTATTTCCATGAGAGGTAGTGTGGCTTAGCAGGAAAGAGTTAGATCTGTGCTTACAATTCATCCCAGACTCTTTGCTTCCTCCAGCAAGTCACTGTCATACTCCGAACTTTGCCTTCCTCATTGTCAGCAGGATAACGTCCTGTATTACCCACGTACTGAACAATCACAAGAGATGTTGACCTCGGGACTAGAACAAGTGCTGAGAGCACGCACTGGGTAAGGCACTGGCCCTTCAGTTGCCAGACCCTGGAAAGTTGGAGGGGTACCCCTGAAAAATTCTCAGGAGGCTGGATGGAAGGACACACTTGAGGAGCTCAGGGCAGCCATTATTTCTACCTGGTACTGAATAATATTTTAACTGCTACCATAGCCTACGCCAAATAATATTTAAGCATCCACCTGCAGAAGAACATCAGTGCAAAGCATAGCACCTGCAACTTGGGAGAAGCTTCAACATTACTTCTTTCCCTTCTTTAATCCTTTAATCCTTCATTCATTAGTTGTTCTGTGTTCTGGACATGAAATGTTGGTCTGTTATACTTCTAGCAGAGAATAATGTCTCCATAGACAGTATTCTATTATCCTCCTGATGAAAATGTTAATATCAGTTATTAATTTTTATAGAAAACCAAATCTATTACCCATGCAAAAGGAACTCTTTGGGTCATTACCTTTCTTTTTTCTACCATAGGAACTACTATTAAATAAGGACATTAGGATCTTATATTAAAGCCAATATGAGCACTCTGTGTCCTTGTGTGAGTGAGGAACAGGAGCTCTGAAAAGCAGAGTGGCCAATTCCAAGGTTAGAAGCGGGTCCTTGGGAATGATGCAGTGAAAACAAAAACCCATTGATCTCTGCAGCTCCCACGCCTGAACAAAAGGGGGAACTCAAGAAAACACTCGCAGAACTGAAGTGAACCTGTGATGAACCTTGGTAGAGCAAAGACACTAATGGGAATGTCATCGCCTATCTCTTAGCTATGGAGAAGCCAGGAAAGGCTGGAATGGGACCCATTCCAATGGCACCCATCCTGCAGCAAAGAGCAGTAATGAGGATAACACAACACAGCACAAATTAGGAAATCATCTTACCACGCTACAAGCTCTGTAAACATCATGACCTATGAAAGCAGATGTCCAGCAGTTGAAAACCTCCTGGTACCAACCAATCTATAGTCACATTCCCTCTCTTTCATTGTGTCTTCACAAAGTTAGATCAATACACACACTCCAAGCCCTACAGGTGCCCTTGAAACTCGGTGTTATTATGGTCATAGGAATGGCATCAATGATAGCAAAGTTATCAACATGGAAATACAAGGAGTGGTTTTATTCATCTAACCTCTCCTAGTGTAATCACTTCCCCTTGTAAGGAGTCTTCCTCTCATTCTCACTAACTCCGGCTGCTTCTAACAGCTCTTGCTTCTCTAATTAGGCACATTTCATACTTCAGGCCTAATGTGGGCTTCCCATTGTCTCAGCTAATAGGTTTTTAATATTTTAAATTCTAGGGGATCCCTGGGTGGCGCAGCGGTTTGGCGCCTGCCTTTGGCCCAGGGCGCGATCCTGGAGACCCGGGATCGAATCCCACATCAGGCTCCCAGTGCATGGAGCCTGCTTCTCCCTCCGCCTGTCTCTCTCTCTCTCTCTCTCTCTCTCTCTCTCTCTCTCTCTCTCTGACTATCATAAATAAATAAAAAATTTTAAAAAAAAAATTTAAATTCTATTATGTTTGTACTTCTTGGCTTCACACCACAAAAAAATTAATCTTTCCTTGTGTTGTGTTTGCTGTTGTAGTAAAGGCTGAGGCAGGACCCAGGTCGCCACACAGAGATGAGCCAGGCCTAGGATGTGGCCTCTGGCCAAAGGAGTCCAGGTGTTTTGAATTAGAAGTGGAATGAAGTGTGCTCCTGGCGTGGGATTCCCAGATCAGAATGAACTTTGGGCTAATGAAGTGAGAAATGACTATGTCCAGAAAGGTTAACTGAGTGATTTCTGCCTCTGAGATTTCTGTGCCTCGCTGGAGAGCCCCTCAATGTGGGGCATCTAAATGACCTAACCCTTTTCCAGCTGCTAAGAAAGTGATTCTCCGGGCCTCCTTCTGTAACCCCCTTTCCTGGTTCTCAGTTCACATGACTTAAGGGATGGGAACGTAATAGGAAGTGGGCTACTCTCTAGGCATCCCAAACCCCAGGAAAGGGATAAAAGGTTTTCAGGCCCTGGGAGATTAAAAAAAAAAGTGAATAGAAATGGTCTTCAATAAGAACATGTTGAATAGGAGCATATGCATTGTCTCAAGGGTGTCATTATGCCTATCTCATAGCTAACGGAATTGAAATCCGAGAGATTAGGTGATTTTTCCCAAAGATGATACAGTTAACTGATGGTTAAGCTCAGAATGAAAGACAGATTTCCTAGCTGCAAGACTATGTTCTCTCATCTTCTGTCCCCTACCATCACTCTTTAACAACCTTTCCAATTTCTCTGTTCTTTAATTCTCAAATAAAACTTGCACTTTTAAAATCACCTTAATTTCCTCGTGATAATTGTTTTTGGCATAAGCTTTTGTAAAAAGCTCTCACTATGTGTAGGATATAAATAGTTATATTAAAAAATTGTCATACCAGTAGTAAATATGACCCACACCAGAATCCAGGCAGTGGAGTGCCTTTAGCCACACATCATATGATTGTGAAAGTCACTGAAGGCCTCCTAAGGGCTCCACATATACTCACTTGCTTACTCTTAACAGGAGCCAGTGAAGTAGGTGTTGTTATTTTCTTGATTCTATATTACATCATGAGTGAGCGATAGAACTGAGATTTAAATCTAGTGGGCCAATGCCCAAGTTTGCGTATTCATGCTACTTTATGCAGATTCTTAATATTTATTAAGTAAAAATAGACACCAATGACCCTTCTCCGGAGAAATACATTTTCTTTTCTTTTCATCCAACCAAAATATGCTAAGATAAAAATATAAAATACTATGTATGAGCTTCTTTCTGAATTTCTTCCTACTCGAATTCTGTCTATAATTTACCCCTCATGAACATTTAATGGACATAAAAGGTAATACTTTATACTACACCCATGGCTAGAGTCAACTTTAGCTGAAATCTTGAATACACTTTAGCTGAGTTCCTGGAATAAAATAGAAGAGTCTGCAAAAATGTCAGAAGCTCCATGTTATCCATATTTCATAAATATTTTCAAAAGTTATTCTTATCCTTTGTTAAACTAATTCTGTCACTCTGTTGAATAATATACAGAATTTAACATCAGCTGGAATGAAATTTAGCCATAAGCTAAATACCTGGTTTTCATATTCGGGCCAGCATTGTTTGTATATCTTATTACTGGTGATCTCTGGTTTTATCAATCAACTCATTAAAAAAAAGTCAATTATGGATTATAAACTCTGGGAACTCACCCAAATTAAAAAAAAAAATAGGCCATTCCCTTGAGAGGTTCAATTATTCATTTAGGGAACTACTCAACAAAACTATCCTGTATACTCTCAATCACACTATTAATTAAAAATAAACCTACAATGTCCTAGAAGAACAGAATCATAATTTTATCCTCACATTTCCAGAGTCTGGCTCTGGTGATGTTCAAGGAAAAGCCCTTTATGTCTGATGGAAGCTTGTAAAAATGAGATTAGTTTTTCAATGATTCCTGAGAATGGCAAGCATTTCATTTCAGTTTTACTGAACGCTTAACCACTGACAATGACTAATGCTCATAAGGAGCGAAAATCATCCCCTGGCTCACAATTTCATTATTTTTCAAAGAATTGATTTTTCGTTTGGGCAATTTGAAATCATTTTTCAAGATGCAAAAACAGATTTCCTATTATTGGTTGGGACCTTAACAAACTAATAATGATGACCTTGTTCTGGAGATACTGGTTTGTAACCGTCTCTGAATTTTAATGATTCTAGGGGCTTATGCAATAGCGGAGAATCAAACACATGACTTAAAGAATGAAACTATTGTTTTACTTGTCATTTGTCTGCACTTAATGCTACTTATGTCCATAGAAAATTCTTCTGCTCCTTGTCTGGATGGAGTATAATCAGAGTAATATACTCCATGGCCTTTTGCATTATTTTCTCCTTGTGATATTTTATTAAACAACTAAGATTTGTTTAATGAGCATAGTAAATCTCCCTACCAGCTACTATTGAGAAACATAGTGATTAGCGAAGACATTGGAAATGTAATTACACTCCTTGTCTCCAAAATGATAGAAGTCGTCACTTGATACATGGAAAGAATAAAACTTTTTGAAAGTCAGATCTGACTTTCAGTCAAGGCTCCTCAACCTCCTAGCCACGTGACTTCTAACGAAGAGCCTAACCTCCTTCAGCTTCAGTTCCTGAGCTGGATAACTTACTTGTGCTCTCAGATGCACTGTCCACCCCTCCGCTCCGTTTTGTCACGGGAAGCTGACCTCCTGTGTCCATGACTATGTCGCCAGACCTCCTTGCCCACTGGCTTTCCCTTCGAGCTGTGGGGAACCTGGCAGGAGACTGGAAGGAAGTGGGATCCAGTGCTGACTCTCTACCTCCCTTCCTGCAGAGTCCCCTCTCTGGTCGGCTCTGTCATTGGATAAAGGTCACAACATTTCTCAAGGTATCCTGCTCGACCAGTCTCTTTCCAGGGTCCTGCGTCCCCTTCCACCTCCTTCTCTTGTCCTTTGAGCCTGGATCTGGGAACAGCTCTATTATGACAAGCTCTGGGGAGACTGCACTATCGTCTGTGGGTTCCTCACCATGAGGACACATTCATAAAGAGTCTCTTTATTAAACCATCCTTGATTAATCCTAATTTGAGAGTCTCATTTGCTTCCTGCCCAAATCCTGACTGTTACAGTTCCCCATCCCATACAAACAGAGATAATCACACCCAGGGTTATTGTGAAGAGTGAAAAGATAAATACGTGCAGGGCCAGGCCCTTCCTTGGGGTTCAGTACGTGTGTGCCAAGCTTACAGCCCTTCGGTTCAATTATAAATTTTCATTATGTGCAAAACTGAATGTGCTATATGCTATGAGATGGATCATCAGATTTCTCAGTTTAAAAATTGGTGTGATGTTTCTGCATTATAAAGACTTAAATAGTAAAGTATCGGAAACTCAGGAGGAAGTCCCTCTCCCCACTGATCAGGCAATTTGGTTCCTAGTCACACAACACCCTGTATTCTATGTAAATAGATTTTTATTCACACAGGCAGTGTCTGAACAGAACCCTGAAATGAGGAAAAATTGCTAAAATCCTACTACAGATACTACTAAGTTGTTTCAGTAACATCTTACTATGTCAGTACCGTGGAGTAACACTTAGTAACATCTTACTAAATTAAACAGGAAACTGGTTATTCCTTCTGCTCAAGAAATATTACATGGGTTTCTAGAAGGAGATTTCTGGCTGTGGAATCCAACCATGCCAAACTTATTTTATTTCAAATAAGCATATTTCATTGATTTATCATTTTATGGCAAAGGAAATATATAGAATTCCCCTTGTATATATCACATGGTTTATTCGACCAGTTTGCCAGGTTTTGCAAATACCACTCACTTATGCTCTTTTTGAATCTATTTAGTCCAGATATCACATTTACACAAAAATCTGTATATATTTGGAGTCACCTAGCACACTTGATAATCTCTTTTGTAACTTGACAAATCATTCTGTCTCTTAGAAGAGGAATTTAAATTATTCACTAAACACGACTTGGTTACATTACTTGGAGAAACCCATTTACTATCTTCATTTCAAATATGGAGCTGATTATGATAATCACTTCAAGGAATTATGTTTAAATAGGCTAGATATTTGAAGGACCCTGAATTGGTATGTATTCTCTGAGCTGAAAAGGAAAATCTTAAAAGGGAATTTCAAAAGAGAGGAAACATTCATTTTGCCTGTAGGTCAATGGGAAAGCACATTCTTTTAGACTACACTGATATAATAGTAGCTAAACATCTATCAGACTCTTTTGTGTGTGCTAAGAATGGTACTAAGCATTTTATATCTATTATCAAATTCAACAGTATAAAATAGTGTGCAAAAGAAGGATTGCTTGTGGTTGCATTTATTTAAAGACCTAACAATGTTGCCCTAACTAAATAATGCTGCGCTTCCTTTCACACATAACAGGAGACTCCACAGACAGGCGATCCTAGGCTGGTGGCGAAGCTCCACGACGCCTGCAGTGACCCCACCTCCTTCTGGCTGCAGGGGTGGGACACCCCTCACACTCACAACATGCCTCAGAGCTTCCACTATAGCATCCATCTTCTAGGCAGGAGCAAGAGGAAAGAAAAGAACACAGGCAAAAAAATAAATAAAATAAAATAAAATAAAATAAAATAAAATAAAATAAAATAAAATAAAATAAAATAAAGAAAGAAAGGAGGTGCCAGCCAGTTAAGGGTACCACCTGTCAAACTCCTTATTTAACAACCTCCACCTGCATCTCTGCAGCCAAGACATGACCATCCTGCAAAGTGTCTGTAAAATGTGGTTATGTAGCTGCGGGTGCTGCCAATGTCATCAGCTTTGCAGTTCTTTCAATAACAAAGAATGCAGAGTGGGTATTGGTTAGGCGCTGGCCGCCTCTGTCAGAGGTAAGTATGGTTGTTATCGCTATTTTGTGGATGAAGAACTTCAGCAACTTGCCTAGAAAGCGGTTGGTGGTACAGCTAAGCCTGGAACCCCTCCCGCCCTTAATATTGATCGTGCTTCTATTTTGGTTAATCAAGCTAAAACTCCCAAGTTCTCTATTTGCCGTAGAAAAAAAAAAAAAAACAGTATTTTTTTTCCTATTTTCCCTCACCAAGATTTAAGCTTCAAACCTTTCCCCAATGTTATTTTAAACATTTTCAAGCCTACGGAAGAGTTGTAAGAATACTGTTAGAAACACAATTATAGGCTTTACCCAGATTTACCCATTATTAAAGTTTCATCACATTTTTTGTCTCTTCCTATTTATATGCATATGTATACAGCACAAACATACACACATACGTGTTTACAAAAATACACACCTGTGTCTATGTATTTACATACATAAACATTAAAATAAACATTAAATGTACATATTAGTGTACAATATATATTATAAACTCTATCTTTGAAGAATTACTAGCTAACAAACAGCATTATCCTTCATGCTAAATGCTTCTGATTTTTATCGGCTAAAAACAAGGGCATTTAGGTTTTACCTGGACTGTAGATTCTGGATTAAAGCTATCTGTGCCTCAATAATTGTTAATGTTCATTTCAGCATATTTCAAAAGTGCATTGGGATGCTCCACGACACGCAAAACCTACAGTAAGATACTATTTTTGCATTCAATAAGGAATACACTGAAAGAACAGTGGATAAGAGTCAAGTTGTAGAACTAGTTCTTTCATTAGGAAATTAGAAAACAAAAAAAAAAGGAAATTAGAAAACTGACTTCTGCATTCATTCAACAAATACTTATTGTATGTTTATTACGTGTCTGACATTATCCTTAGGTTTCTAGATTTACTTTTTTTTAAAGATTTTATTTATTTATTTATTCATGAGAGACACACAGAGAGAGAGAGAGAGACAGGCAGAGGGAGAAGCAGGCTCCATGCAGGGAGCCCCACGCGGGACTCGATCCTGAGTCTCCAGGATCACGCCCTTGGGCTGATGGCAGGCGCTAAACCACTGAGCCACCCGGGCTGCTCTAGATTTACTTCTATTAATGTAATGAATTAGTCTTTCAGCTGGATCTTAGATTGGATATAATAACAATTGTTTGCATATATATTAAATGCATGCAAATACATATGTATTTGCATACATATTCCTAAGTAAGATCATTCTACTGCAAGGATCAACACTGGAAATTATTTTAAGGCCCAGATCATTAATACAAGTGAGCAAAACTTCTTATGGGAGACGGAAGAGTGAGAACTATAATAAATTAGAGACAATAAGTCACGCCTAAACGTATCCACATTTAAGCACTTGAGGACATTGTGCACACAGAATACACCTACAGGCTACGTCCCACCTGTAGCCCAGCAGCTTTCCACTTCAGATTTTTGCTTTTTTTTTTCTCCCCTTGCTACATTTGTCTAATATACTTGCTTGAGTTGCTCTCCAAGCCCTCCAACAGTTTCTGTCTTTAGTATAAAAGTCCCTGACTCTCCATGATTAGTAATTATTTTTCATATTCTCTACTGTTTCTATTATCTGGTTCCTCCGGGGTTCATTGTTCCATTTGTTCATGTTACTGCTTCTTGTCCATGCTACTGGTTTTCCTCAAATGACTGGTGATACTTGGATGCTTTTAATTTTTAAAAGTAAAGAACTTGGTGTGTCAGTATGTGTGTTAGTCAGCTAGAGCTGCCATAACAAGTACCACAGACTGGCAGCTTACACAACAGAAATGTATTGTCTTACAGCTCTGGAGGTTAGCAGTCCAAGATCTTCCTGTGTCTTCATACCCATCTTCCCTCTCTGTCTGTGTCCAAATTTTCTCTTCTTTTTTTTTTAAAGATTTATTTATTTTTTATTTTTTTTTCATTTTTATTTATTTATGATAGTCACACACACAGAGAGAGAGAGAGAGGCAGAGACACAGGCAGAGGGAGAAGCAGGCTCCATGCACCGGGAGCCCGACGTGGGACTCGATCCCGGGTCTCCAGGATCGCACCCCGGGCCAAAGGCAGGCGCCAAACCGCTGCACCACCCAGGGATCCCCCAAATTTTCTCTTCTTACAAGGACAGCAGCCATATTGGATTTGGGCATACTCTAGTGACCGTATTTTAACTTAATTACCTCATTTAAGGCCCCATCTTCAAATACAATCACATTCTGAAGTGGTGAGTGTTAGAACTTCAACATATGAATTTTGGGGGGACACAATTCAACCCATTGACAATTCAGGAGGTGCAAAAGGATTCCTCATGAGTTTCAAAAATTCCTTTTGATGGCAAGGCTCCCCTCAATGGGATGTCAACTCTACCACTTTGTAAATAAATGGGCAGAAATGCTCTAAAGCTGGGGGTAGGGGTTGGGGAATGGGTTCCATTACAACTAAAGAGGACACAAGAAAGACTTTATTCTGGGGATAGAGTAAGTCAGGGTTATTTTACTCCTGTGTGTAGCTGACTTCCTTATAATCTTTTTTCTCTTTTCTCTCCATAGCAGACATCTGAAGTTACCAAGTGTCATCTCCTGTTTGGCTCCAATGTTTATGTTAACAACACTTGCCCTCCTCCACACCCATACAACAAACACCCATCCACTCTTTAAAGGAGCTATTCTCTCAGGCTTCATCTAGGGAAGGAATATCACAGCCTGTCCTTTTGTGTACACAAAATAGATCACTGACCCAGCTGTTTTCCTTTTCTTTCCTTGTTTGTCCTTGAATTAATGACCCTGCAGGTTGTCCTGGGGCCTACTTCCTTCCTGTCCGCACCCTTGCTGATTCAAGCGTGTATCCGTCTGGAAATCACACTGAGAAGGTTCTAAAGAGCCATCTCAATACTATTCCCTTGGCTTGTTTCTCCTGCTTTCTCAGAACCTGTTCTTTTTGTCATATTTCTAACTGACATTTCAATGTGAGTTGGGGAGGTAGGAAAGAAATCCGTGTGATCAATCAATGACCTTGATCCAGAAGTTATGGATGCCAATTCTAACTCCTCCCTAACCACATTATTTAATAATGGATTCGGTAAATGTAAAGAGATCAACATCAAGCCCTGCCTGAAGTGGACACGGTATGTTTCCCCTTACAGAGAGTTAGTTAGAATAATATTCCTCACATCTTTCCATGATTTCTGCACAATGAAATCAAGTCTACAACTTCTTTCATGTTCTGGAACGCACTCCAGCTTTTAGAGTTGCTGGGTGATCTGTCCTTACCTCCTCAGCTATCCGGTACCTTTTCTTCCCTAGTTTTTAGCCCTCCGGGTTGGAAATACTTTCTAATAGCAAAGTATGTATTTAATTGGCCTAAGCCTTGACTTCATCTGAGGCTGTCACACAAATTCAATCTTAAAGTTATCATACAGAGGAAGAAACCAAAATTCGCAGACAGTGAGATGCAGAATCAAACCTGGTGGTAAGCTGGAGAAGAGCTTTGTGACTGTTTCTGATTTTAAACATCTCAAGTGTTTATGACAGATTGAAGGTTCTGAAGAGGGAAGTTAAAAGAAAAAGAAAAACTTTCCATCCTATTCACCTCATTTGGTTTTCTATATCTGGCCTAATTCCAGCAGTGACTTGAGACAGGCTTCAGTGGAAGATGCACGTGATACCAAACTCTAAACATGGAGATTTTTTTAAAAAGATGCATGTACCGAAAATGACTGTATACTGGGGTCTCAGGGTCTGTTGGACGGTTTAAATCAGTGACAACACACCCTGGGAAGTCGATGGCTTAAAAAATGGACAAAATGCAATGGACTAAATTTGCCTTCTCTCAAAACCCCCTTCAACCTTGTCAAATACCCCAGCTCCAAGTAGCAAGAGTTGTTCCAGATGGCATCATTTTTATATGTAAGCCCCACAGTCTTACCAGGAACACAATGCTGTTGCATATATCTGCAAGAGCGCAAAAGGAAATCACAGAATGTCAGGAGGATGTCCAGTAAGTAAGGATAATGAATTCAAAGTCTTTCCAGAAAGAACAAGATTGAGAGAAATTAGCAAGTAGATAAGGGTAGGCAGAGGGTGTTAAAAACAATGGAGAAGAAAAATGGTGTCCCTGCTGAGGAAAAGAGAAAGCTTTGTGGTTTTAACCTTGAAGTTCCCACCTGAGAGCTTCAAAGAGAAAAGGAAGGAACAGGGATAATATCTTGGGCAATTTGAGACAAGGAGGAAGACACAAAGGATGCCTGCGGGGCTCAACGGTTGAGCGGCTGCCTTTGGCTCAGGGCATGATCCCAGGGTCCTGGATCGAGTCCCACATAGGGCTCTGCCCGGGGAGGCTGCTTCTCCCTCTCTCTCTCTCTCTCTCTCCCCGTGTGTCTCTCATGAATAAATAAAAATCTAAAAAAAAAAAAGGAAGATGACATCAAGTCACTACTGAGAAGTCCCAGAAAGATCAATGTAAGCAGATAAACAGGAAATAGAGGTGTAAACGCAAACTGAGGTAAAGTACATATTAGAAGGAGTAGAATCGGGCAGCCCGGGTGGCTCAGCGGTTTAGCACCTGCCTTTGGCCCAGGGCATGATCTTGGAGACCTGGGATCAAGTCCCACATCAGGCTTCCTCAAGGAGCCTGCTTCTCCCTCTGCCTGTGTCTCTCTCTCTCTCTCTCCTCTCTGTTTCTCTCATGAATAAATAAATAAAATCTTTTTAAAAAATAAAAATAAAAAATAAATTAAAAAAAGAAGGAGTAGAATCTGAAATAGAAAAAAAAATGAGAGAAGGAGGTTATTAATAACTCATTAAAGCCACACAAAGATGTATGTGAAGGAGCTGTACTGCACATAGAAAAACATACCATACTAACTTTGAGAAAAGAACAAAAAACCATGGTTGCTTTTTATAGTTTGACTGAACTTTAGAGATGTTGTGGGAACCAGGTGACCATGGCTCAGTGGTTTATTTAAGAAAGATTACATAAATACAAAGGACCAGAATGCACACACACACACACAAAAGAAGAATGCACAGTTATATTCTTAAAGACACTTTGAAAAGGCAACTACTTAAAAAATATTGTACCTGCTTAAGATGCAATGTATTATATCACATACCTTTATAGTAACAATGGCGTAGGACAATAAATTTGTTTTCATAAAAGTGGCAGAAACTAGTAACTGTCCCCCAGGGACTTGAACCCCTTGTGTTTTAACTGGATACACAGCTGCCCAGGCAAGACTGTATTTTCTCTGCCTCTCACACAGCTGGATACAGCCGTGAAACTCCACTCTAGCCAATGGGGAAGAGCAAAAGCAGTGTCTGGGTCTTGCTCTGGGTCTTGTTTAACGTCTTTGTAGGCTCTGAATGTGGTTTCCCCTGAGCCCAAATCACATACTGAATCCTAATGCCCAATGGGATGGTATTAGAACACAGGGCCTTTGGGAGATGATTAGGCCATGAGAGTGGAGCTCTCCTGAATGGGATTAGTGTCCTTAGAGACCCCACAGAGCCCTAGCCCCTTCCTTCATGTGAGAATACAACAAGAAGTCTGCAACCCAGAAAAGGGCCCTCACTCAACCATGTTGGCGCCTTGATCCAGAACTTCCAGACTCCAGAACTATGAGAATAAATGTCCACTGTTTATAAGCTTATCTAGTCTGTTGTGTTTTATTATAACGACCTGTGTGGACCTAGATGCTTCCCGTTCCTCTATTACTGACTGGAGAGCTGCAACATGATCGTGATGGTTCAGAGCTGTCTTCAAGCACATAGCAAGGGCAATGGCACAGAAGAAGACATAATGGCCACATAGAAAGGACGTGAGTCCCTTGGCTATTCCAGAGAGTAGAAACACTCTGTCCCATGCATGTAAGAATAAAATAAACTTCTATCTTACTTAATCAGCATGATTGATCTCTTTTATTAATTTATTTTTAAAGATTTTATTTATTTATTTGAAAAAGAGAGTGTAAGCAAGAGAGAGAGAGAGAGAGAGCACTGGTAGGGGGAGGAGCAGAGGGAGAGGGAGAAGCAGATTCTCCACTGGGTAGGGAGCCCGAGGCAGGGCTCAACCCTGCTGGGACCATGACCAGAGCCCAAGGCAGACAGTTAATCCCCTAAGCCCCCCAGGCGCCCCTACTGAGTCTCTTTTAGAACAATCATCTCATATAGTAAGCCTGTCAGTACTACCTGTAACGACATCTTTTAGCAAATAATTTTGCTTCTTCCAAGACGAAAATAACATGTTCCATGATTTAAATATTTCATCCCATCAAGATGAAAAGAAATCTGAAGAGTTCATTATAATCAAGGAGTTCCTTTCTGCTTGGTGTGTGTGTGTGTGTGTGTGTGTGTGTGTGTGTGTGTTGTTGTTGCTTGAAGAACAAAATTCACGCCAGCGATGGTGGGAATTAAAGACTCAGCCCTGGAGAAAAAAGCCAGCGAGCAACAGTTTGCGTGCAGGGCACTCATTGAATTTACACGCGGCAACTATCAATCCACTCCCGAACTTAAATGAGCGATAAATTGAACTTGCTTACTCACCTTCTGTAACCAGACCCGACCGTGGGCTGCTGTCCCCCAGCCCAGCAGCCTTCTCCGACGTCCGAGTTGCAGGGCGTCCCTCTCCACTGCCCCCACCCCCCTCCACAAACCAGCAGCCCTCCGACGGCAGGCAGCCTCCAGGAGTTTTCAGCCAACACCTGTCCCCACTGGCTGTTACCGGGGCTCTACAGTTGCTAGACACTTTCCATTACCCTTGTCTCCACTTCAACTTAATTTTAGCTTTTGGTGCCCATTCCACTGAATGGCAGGAGCCATAGCAGTTGCTTCAAGGTCCTCCCCCCTTTCCCAGGGCTTTCCCCTAAGTTCCAGAAGGAGTAAGTAGTACAAAGGATTGGACAGCGGGTGTGAGGTTGGGAACGGAGGGATCTTGCCCTATAGTATTAGAAAAACGTTCTTTGGTGGTTTTCCATCTCCTCTCTGATGCCACTGGCCCTCAGCACTTGGCTAGCAGATCCCTGAAATGTTAACAGGGTGTCTACTTGGTCCCCTAAAGGTCTTCTATGCTGATTGAGGACAGTTTAGGAGTTTACAGCACAACCATCAATAACTCTAAACTTTCGAGTGCCAAGTTCACTCAGGGAGAAAATTAAGAGACTTTGATGACTTCGCACGTCATTGGTCACCGAGGTTTGGATCTCAGTATCTGCAAAACCAGCAAGCCAGTTAAATAAAGGAGGTGTAAACTGTCCAGCTTCGAACCTCAGAGGCGCATGGAGGTCCTTCAGACACAGGCACATGGCCATCCAGAGGCAGCCGTGGCGAGCAGGGGGGTCAGTGGGCTGGGGGGTCTGTCTGATGGGGCTCTAGCATTTGAATAAATAGGCATCAGTATCTCCAAATAAGGACTTCATAAAACAAAGAATGGGGTTTTTTTGTTTTGTTTTGTTTTTTGTTTTTAGTTGCAGAGGTCATGGGAGCAATGTCCAGGGAAGAAATAAAGAAAAAAATAGTTAAAGGAGATGGTAAGAGAAAAATCTAGATAGTTGAAAATTACACAAATGAATGCTAGAGAGAGAAATTTAAAAGACAAAAAGCAGGGATCCCTGGGTGGTGCAGCAGTTTAGCGCCTGCCTTTGGCCCAGGGTGCGATCCTGGAGACCCTGGATGGAATCCCACGTCGGGCTCCTGGTGCATGGAGCCTGCTTCTCCCTCTGCGTATGTCTCTGTCTCTCTCTCTGTGTGTGTGTGTGACTATCATAAATAAATAAAAATAAAAAAAAACTTAAAAAAAAAAGACAAAAAGTAGCTTGGACTTGAAAGTGAAATTCAGCATCACTGGGGCACCTGGCTGGCTCAGGCTGGGAATCCTGCAACTCTTGATCTCAGGGTTCAAGCCCCATGTTGAATATAGACATTTCTAAAAAACAAAAATCTTAAAAAAAAAAAATACAGCATCACTGGTTTCTAGTAATAGGATAAATAAGGAAGTTAATGCCCCATTATGAGCCGGGAAACAAAGAATGAGATCAAATTCAAGCAGCAATGACCGAGTAGGGCATACGAACTGCTTTCTCCATGATAAGAACCAGACACGATTTGAAGAACTTCCTCACTACTGAGGATCCTCCCATGATAGTTCGGAAAACAGACGGAGGGAGACTGGCCACGGTGCCGCTCGGGCAGCCTGAGAGCTCATTCCCTGCAGGGACTTGGCTAGCAAAGAAGGAGTGTTTATAAATATTACTGTACGTCTCCTCTATTTCTCTCAATTATATTAAAAACAGCTGCTATCAAGGAACAAACATTTGGGCCTTGATTCTGGAGCTGTGATTTCCAACTCCAGAATGCACCGATAAATATGACATTTAAACAATGCTTTCAAAGCCTTGAATAGATGCTTAAGTGAGTAGTGGTTTCATCCTTCCATGTTCTTTTTATTCTGGCAAGACCTTTGACCCTGGTTCTGTTCCCTTAGGGCAGGACATAAAAACCTGAGTTGCACAGAGGATCCCTGCCCACCCTGCGCCGTACCTCCACGCCCTCCACTCCCACCCACCAGACCTCAGAGGTCTGCTGGGACTGAAATTTGCCTGTAATGATGTGCAGGTCAATCAAGCGGGCACAAGAAGCTCTGGGTTTTGGTGTTTGCAGGGGTCTGTGGTGTAAATGATCCCACCATGGCTGATTTCAATGATGGCTTATAAAATTCCTGAGAATGTCCAAATGGGCTCCTGTGAGTTAGCGGGCAGATCCACCACACAGGGAGGAGGGACGTCTCCTTGCGTCCAGTCCTCTGGCCCGTGCAAGATGTAGTCCAAGCCTCTGAGCAATCTTTCATAAAAACAGTAAAAATAACAGCAAACTCTCGGTACCCGTTCTTTACGTGCCAAGACTTGAAGTCTTTGAGAGTAACGTTATTGACGTCCACAGGCACACTACAAAGGTATTATCGTGACGCCCAGGAACAAAGGATTACAGGACCTAACACAGTCAGGAACAAGGTCACAACTACTAGAAGTTCTAGAAGCAGAATTTAAACCCAGATCTGTCTACCTCTAAAATCCATGGCTTAACCCTGACCCAGTCTTGCTTCCTTTACATGTAGCCCAGTCATCCAGATGGTCTTTTGAAAGTCCTACTGCTTCTCTCCAGTAATTTCCTGCCATTTCCCTTGACCTTCGTTGGGGTCCCACGTTCTCCCTTCCTCCATGGAAAGGAATCCTTTGCTCCTGGAGGGCAGGGACAGCGTCCCAGTCATCTCTGTATGCACCAGCCTCCTGTGAGCGCCCTATTAGTATTTGCTGAACGAGTGAATGGACGGAGTGATTCAAATTGAATCCATAAATTGGCTTTTTATTCCTGTTGTTTAGAAAGCTCCAGTGGCTGCCATCCCCGCACCCTCCAGATCCCCCATCAGAGCCTCACCATGGAAGCCGACTTCGAAGGTCAGGCTGGAAATAAGAAGATGCAGTGAGGCCTTCATTTTTAAGTCTTAAGTTGAAGACATTGCTTAGCACCTTCACTGGGTTTAAGTCTATTTTTTTTTTTTTTTAAGTAGAAGATGAAATACTCACAAGGCAATATTCCCAGTTCCTAGGTCACCTGGGCCAGTTCTCACCTATATGTATATCTCATACATTCATTAAAATGCAAAACTTTCAGGGTGCCCGGGGGGCTCAGTCGGTTGAGCATTTGACTCTTGATGTCAGCTCAGGTCTTGATCTCAAGGTTGAGAGTTCAAGCCTCAAGCTGGGCTCCATGCTGTTAAAAAAAAAAAAAAAAAAGGCAAAACTTTCAAATGGTCATTTCATGGCTTTCCTGCCCCCTAAATGATTAAGTATCACCTTTCCAGACTTGAGGCTATAACTAGTCACCCTGATTTGCAGCTCTTTGACCTATAAAACAGGCTCATAAAAATTATAGCCTAGAAAGCATCTGGAGCAACTCATAGACAAGGCTGATAAATCATTTTATAAATTCATAAAAACTTAAGAGTGTTTTCAATTGAATTATAATAATCACCCTACAAAAGGATCTCAGCAGGTACTTTTTTAAATGAGGCACACTGGAGTTTTTAAGCAGCAGTGTCTAAAAGGCTATTTCTACCTGTTTGACTTCCTTTCATTATGTGTGAATTAGTTAGGCAAATTAGCCTGCACTTCTAAGGCCTGTGACATATGTCAAATCCAACAGCTGCTAAGCGTGATGTCAGTTGAAATGTGGAAATCTGATCCATTTCACAGATAACTGGGTGACAGGCGACCACTTGCGTTTCAGTACGACCTTCGGGTCTCTTTTTGCTGATCCCAGAGGCCCAAAGTAAGAATGTCATAGATATCTTGATTTGGGTTTTTTGTGACATATCTGAGAATAACTATTAAACTAGAAACCCTCTTTCCACATAGACGTATCTTTCAATATACAGCCCAGAATTATTTTAGCAAGTTCTTTCTAACAGGCTATTTTTTATTTGCTTTCCTGAATTAATCACAGTGCCTTGCTCAAAGAAGGCCCACAGCAATATTGTCTGATTGACTTACTGACCTTTAGTTCTGGTAAAACAGCAGGAGGAAGGGACACAGGGCTTCAGTTTTTATTAGCTCAGACTTTTCAGCTGATGGTGAGTTGACTGTGTCATCTTTAAGTACAAACGCAGTCCGTTACTGGGTAGCTTGGAACTTGTGTCAGATAGCAGGATCCTCATTTAATGTGTATTTCAATTAGTTGTCTGCCCTCATAAATATATTAAAACAGGATTCTTCCCTTTTAATTAATTTATAAAATGATGGCTTTTGGAGATAACCTAAGTATTCTTAGAAAATCTCGTTTCAAATAGCCCATGATCGAAAACTTCCAGTTTTCCAGTCTTAAAGTGAAAAACAATTTTGAATGTTTGCTAATGAGCTAGTTTTGACAAAAATATTTTACTTGTTCATTCTTTCCATCAGTTTTATAGCCGTGAAACGTTAGCAATTTTTCAAATATTAGAAACATTTACAGAGAAGAAAACATGGTAGATGGGCTTCCTGTCCTTTGTAGAGTATTATTTATGAGCTATTTCATTTACCCCAAAATGAGAAACTGATGTTTTCCATTCTTTAACTGCACACGATGTCATGTGATTCCAAAGCAGCAATGTCACACTCAACAAAAATTATAGATTACATTTATGGTTTCTATAAAATGAGATTCCCATCCATGCAAGCTAAATATTTTAAAGTCTACTTTCTTTTTCCTTTTTTTTTTAATATTTTATTTTCCTTGGTATGGGGGGAGAGATTGATTGGGCCAGTGCTGAAAAAGCCTCAGGTGAGGATGAAATTAGTTGACAGGTTGGAGGTTGTTGGTGCCCGTGATTGGCAAAATAATGGTTTCCTAAAGATGTCCACATCCTGAGATTTGGAATCTGTGGATATGGTAAGTCACATGACCAAGGAGAATTAGGGTTGCTAATAAACTGACCTTAAAATAGAAATATTATCCTAGATTATCTGGGTGGGCCTAGTGCAACCACAAGAATCCTTCAAAGTGTAAGAGGGAAAACAAGGAAAAAACCTGAATAAAGTGTGATGATGAATGCAGAGTCGGAGGGATGCTAACTGCTGGCTTTGAAGATAGAAGACACTTCTCAAAGTGTCTCAAAGCTGGAAATGGTAAGGACATGGATCTCTTCCTACAGCCTCCAGAAAGGGGATGCAGCCCAGTTGATAGCTTGATTTTAGCCCTGTGAGACATGTGTCAGACTTCCGACCTCCCGAACAATAAGATAATGAATTAGTGTTCTTTTAAACCATGGAACTTGTGAAAATTTGTTACAGCAGCCATGGAAAACTAATACACTGCCAACTGAATAGAAAGAATCCACTCTGGGGAATTAGAGAGACCTCAATTAGCACAGGAGCTGCCTATGCCAAGTGGCTAAACACAAACACACTAAGTGCTGACACAGACTCTTATTCAGAAGCAAAAACAAAACAAAGTCCAGCTGTGGAGATTGGTTGCACCACAGTGGGAATGTACTTAACATTACTGACCTGTACACATAAAAATAGATGAGCTGGTAAATGTTATGTTGTATGTACTTTCATATAATAATTTTTAAAAACTCAGAAAATTTTCACGTACCCCTGAACACCACCAATCTAGGGTTAATAGTTCACAAGGGAAGAGGAGTCTGAGTCATGTTACTAGAAGAAATATCCTTTTCCTGTGTAAGACCAGACAATGGTTTAGAGAAAAATACAGTTGTGCTTGGTGATAGATGACGTCTTTGTTCAGAACTAAGGAGAGAAACACCTACAACCTCTGCGTGTATAGACTGTAGACCCATTACTTCAGTCATTGCTTTGCCTTCAGAATCAGCAAACATTAAGTGCAAGAGGCATCACTTGGTATCTAGCCGGAAGTGCTCCAGTCTTCAATTTATAAGACCAGACCACGGGCACAGATCAGAGCCCTCCTGTGAGGACAAATAGAATTAAAGAAAGGAAGTGGGCACAGGGGAACAGAAAGAGAGGTGGGAAGGATAAAGTGTCTTCATGGGACAGGGTCTTTTCAGGAGCCCGAAGTTCAAACACTTGCTTCCAAAGGAATCGGTAACTGTCCAAGTTTCAGCCTATGGCTCCCAACAGGTATAGGGGGAGAAAGATGAAAAGTCAATGTCTTGAATAAGGGAACTCTTCATCTTCTCCGCCCAGACCTCCACCTCTTGCGCTTCCTCCTTCAATCAAAGACACCACTACTGGTCTGTTCTAAGAGCGTGGAACTTCAAAGCTCCTTCCCCACAGGGAAAGAGCAAAATACTCCCGAATCTATTTTCTACCATATTAGGGACTTTCTTCAGAGTCTCCTGGCTGTATTCCAATCATCTTCTCTTGGTTTGATGATTTTGGTGGACTTTCTGTTACATTTCATTCTGGCTTTGACCCTGAATACTGTCTTTCTTCGTTCCCAGCTTCAAACTCCATAGACCAGAAGCCAGTTCTCCTACCGGTGTGAACAGCCAGCCTAGGGAAAGGACAGCCCAGGAGAGTGTCACACACTATAGATGCCTTGAGAAGCAAGACCACCATGTGAAGCCTAAACCATAAACTAGGAAGTTATTCTAGAATCTACCCTCTCCTTCACTGCGTGCCAGACTCCCATGGCCTATTTCCTCACCCCAAACACACACACACATGCAATCAAATACCAAGTTATGCTGATTCTACCTCTTGAATATTTCTGGAATTTATACTTTTATTTACATCTGCACATACCAGCCCTTTGGTTTACACGCTCATTATTTCTTACTTGAAATTTTGCAGCTGCTTTTCCATGTTAGGGCAGGTTGCTTGGAAACAGACTCAAAAGCAGATTATTCTGTGCAGTATGGTTATTACAGAATGCACTGAGAACAACAACTAAAAGCAAGTGAGGGAAGCGGGATTAGACAGAAACAGAAATTGAACGAGGATGCAGATATACCAGAGGCCTCAGCTTACCCCACAGGGCTCTCTGAGGCTGAGCTGTCTCAGATTGAAGAAGGGGGGCTGGCCATCATGTAGGGACTACCCATTGGATATGGGCTCTCCCCAGGCAGAGGTGCAGTCTGGGTGGTGCAGCACAACATCCCCTACTGCTTCCTCAACTGGATTCCCTGTCTTCAGCCTCCCCATTGTTGCCATAGTAATCATTTTAAAACAGCAGTCACATTCTCCATTCTCGAACTGCATAAATATAATCCTTTCTGTTCATCTGTTTGTTTGTTTTTTAAATAAGAAGATGCAATTCCAGGAGTGAGGGTGAGAGAAAATAGTCAATCAGATTATGCCTCGGTTAAAAAAAAAAAAAATGCTAGTTTAGAAAAGGACATGCTGGGGACATCCCGCCTGTATAGCTCAGTCAGTTAAGCATCTGACTCTTGATTTTGGCTCAGATCATGATCTCAAGATTTTGAGATCAGGTCCAATGTCAGGCTCTGTGCTAGGCATGGAGCCTGCGTAAGAGTCTCTTTCTCCCTCTTCCTCTGCCCCTCTCCCCATCTCGACCTCTCTAAAAATAATTAATATGGAAGGTAGCATTAATGACCATAAATTGCCTATGTTTATGTGGAGCTTGTGGTTATAAAGTAAAACCTTCAAGAATTAATAATTATAATCAAGGCAATAATGTAAGTTATCTGTTAAATCCTTGCCAGCTAGAGGAATGTGGGTGTTCCATGAACAGCATCACTGTTCATGGTCACAGCACTAAACTCTTGCACTATCTTGGCCACTTTACACGGGGAGAAGAGCTGAGATGCAAAGAAGGTAAAACCTTGCTCATTATAGACATAAGAGGCAAAACTAGATTGGAACCCAAGTTGATCAACGCCAAAGTTGGTCTTGAGATTTGTTTTTCTAGTTCATTGGCATTGGAGCTTTGGCCAAGAAGAAAATTAATGGCCAGTTCTGATTTGGTCATAACTAGAGCAAGAAATATTCTCATCAAATTTTAAAACGTAATGTTTGTTCAGTGATGACAGATAAAAGAGTTTGCTCTTTTTAGGATCAGCTACCGTGAAACAGGAATCACTTTAGCATGAAGAACAGAAGGTCACAGAAAGAAATGAATATGCTTTTTGTTGATGAAAGTCATAGCACAGAGAATGAAACAACAAGACTGAGGGCTGGAGTTATCACACTTCAGATTTATATTTATTAAAACTGGTAACCCCATCAGGAAAAAATATTGCTTCATATGAATTACACGTGTGTGCTATGTAATTCTTCCGAGAAAGCTCAGGACTGAGCTAAAGGTCTACAAAAACAATGGTGCCCTCGTATAAGACTAGCTGAAAACTGGTGAGGCTGCATCAAAAGGAGTATTTAGGCAAGGACAATAAAATGAATGGAAAACAAGAAATAAATGTTTTCAATAAGTAATAGAAAATCAATGAGGCAATGAAGCCCTTTCCTGAAGATGAATGAGGTGAAAATATATATTTCAAACATATAAATCTTGTCTGCCTAGCACCCCTCTCATCCTGTAGGATCTACTAAGAAGGCCATAAAGGATAGGATTTATTGTTTTGTTCCTACAGGAAACATTTATTGAATGCCATCTCCGTGCCAGGCTCTATGGTAATCACTGGGAAAGCTGTGATGAATACAACATACATGACATCATGTGGCTTATATTCTAATAGGGAAAATAGACAGTAACTATGAAAGCAAATAAATAGTGGTAAGCTATGAATTACAGTAAAGAAGGATAAAGGTAGAGAGATGGTGTGTTTATACAAGGTGGTTAGTGAGGTCCTCCCGGAGGAATAGCATTTGAACAACTACCTGAATAATGAAAAGAAACTGAATGAGAAGATGCAGAAGACAAGGATCCTAGGAAAAGAGAAAATAAGTAAAATCATAGTTGTATCAACAAGGTTTTTGAACTTAGGTAAAATCCAGAGCACTCCTGCCTGTGTGAGATGCAGTGAGGGAGGAAGTACAGATTACATCACAGAAGAGGCTGAGACCCAATGGGAGCCTCATCGGATTTGGGATTTGGGATGTGGTTGCTAGAAATATGACTGTAGAAGAGCAGGAAGAAGAAATATGACTGTTGAAGAGCAGGTCCAGCGTGGCTTGGACCAAAGTGGAAACAGTAGAGGTGGTGAGAGCTGGTCAAATTCAGGAGATACAGTCAAAGTAGAATCAAAGGGAAGACTGAAGACAACTTCCAGGGCTTTTTATCTAAGCAATTGGGTGAACCACGATGCCATTAACTATGACTGGCCGGGGAAGGAGCAGGGTGGGTATGAGGAAGAGGCGTGGTGGTCCCTAGAGCAGTTATTCTGCTTTGGACATGTTGAGAATCCAACACCTGTTAGACATCTGGCAGAGATTCTAGGTAAATAATAAGTATGTGAATCTCAGCCTCAGAAAGGAGGTTATGGCTAGGGATGAAAAATTTGGGAAGTTTAGTATTATTGGGATTTAAAGCCAAAGGATGGGAGGAGCACACTTAGATGGTTAATGTCAGTAGAGAAGAGAAAGTGTCCAAATATAAAACCTGGGACACACTAACACTTAATAAAAAATTAATAGCACATTGATTGGATCCTACTATTCACTAAACACTTTTCTAAACACTTGACCTGCATTAACTTATTTTTTTAAAAAAAACACTCAACTTCCCTCCTCCCACACTAATTCCTTCCAATATTGAAAGTCAACTGAAATATTTTATTAAGTCAACTTTAAATATTTTATTTAAGGGAACATGAGATATAACTTTTCTCTTAACACAAACATAATCAATTTTCTTTCTTTTTACAATGAAAAATAACTTTAATAAGCTGAATGAAAAACTGCATCTGCAGATGGAAAGGGTTAACTGAAATATTAATTAAAATACACCAATATTTGAACCAAGGATTCTTTTTTTTATTGACGCATAATCGACATATACAATTATATTAGTTTCAGGTGTACAACATAATCATTCAACATTTAGATTTCTTTGATCCTTATAATAATTCTCTGACATAAAAATTATTTTGCCTTTATTTTACACATGAGGAAACAGGCAAGGACCAGCTAAGAAACTAGCTAGTTAAGTGATAGAGCTGGGATATGACCAAAAGCCATCTGGTGCATTGAGGCAGAGAAGGAGGCTTTAGGAAAGGGGACAGAAAGAGCAGCCAGGGAAGGAAAATTAGGATAGAAGGGATGAGTGAGATAAGGACTGAGAATAGAATAGATTGGTTATGTAGAAGTCACCGGTGGTCCTTAGAAGGGCTCCTAAGAGGAATCGATGCCAGAAGGCAAATTGATTAGAGAAAATGCATTCTGAGAATGTGGAGACACTAAGTAAGCCTTGCTGTTGAAATGTGTTCCAGAAGGTACTATTCACGTAGACTGTAACGTGAGGCACATTTCCTGGAGCCATGCAGCATGGCGGCATTGAGTATATTGGTTCACATTGAGTATATTGGTAGGTTTAGAGATTTGGTGGTGGGAAGATGCAAAGTTCCTTTCTAATTGTTTCCATTTTCTTCATGAACTAAGAAGCATGCACATCATATGAGACAAAATAGTGGAAAGAGGATGTTACTTGAAGAGAGAAGAGGATAAGGGGAGTAGTCCTTCAGAGAGAAGGATAAAAGAACAAGAGAAATGTAGTCGGATTGGTGGGCAGAGTGGCAGATCCCTTTGAAAAAAATATGCTAAGTATCAGCGCAGTTTTGGATTTTTCTCCAGAGTCACTCAAAACTCCTGAGGACAGGTGCGGAGTTCTGAAAGATGAGATTGGTCAACGTGGTGCTAAGGAGTTGGGAGTATAAGCCAGGGGTCATCACACTGATTGGCTATGGAAAACAGAAGTGACAATTCCATGGGGTTAAAAAGAAGAGTGAGGGTTGGGTTCCCATGTGGCTCAGTCGGTTAAGCATCTGACTCTTAGTTTCAGATCAGTCCATGATCTCAGGGTGGTGAGATCAAGCCCCACCTCTGGCTCCACATTGGATGTGGAGCCTGCTTGGCATTCTCTCTCTCCCTCTTCCTTCCCCTCCTCTCTCCCTCTCCCTCTCTTAAAAAAAGAAAAAAAAGGAGGTGAGGGGCACGAAGAATGGAGTGACTATATTGCCAGAATATTCCAGGCTAAATAGGTGCCTTTGATTTCTCAACCCTAAATAACTGCCAGGACCCCAAATCCAGACCAACAGGAAGGGGTTCATGAATAGAATAATCATGCCCCCACTTTGCTCCTGACAGTCGTATTTTATACAAATCTCCTGGACTAATAATTAGTAGGAGCACTTTCACTCTCAAAATGGTCTCTCCTTGATAATAAGTTATGTGCTCACCCTACTGTAAAGGAGGTGCAGCCCACATCAAGTGTGTGCAAAAATAAAAATAGTTATGTTAAGATGGAAGAGAGAAGAATACCTAATATATCTTAAATTCCTGCAGTGAAACAGAACACTGTCTTAGGTGATTTTCGTGTTTAATGTGTGATCCAATTTTGTCTTAAAAACAGCAGCTTTATAAAAGTAAAATTATCATCCTGATTTTACAAATGAAGAAACAGAAGGCTCGTCTCATACTTTGCCTAAGACACAGACTGAATACTCAGCACATTTGAAATTTCAACACAAGTCTTACTGGCTCCAATTTGAAAAAGTTGAGTCTGCAAGCGGTATATATAGCCTGATAAACAAAAGAAAGACAAATGTGTGTATAACTTATAAAACTTTGTATTTAAAAATGTTTTTAAAATATTTTCCTTTTTTTTTTCTTTAAAACTATTGCTAAACTGTGTTGTCGGAATGTTTATATGTATATACAAACAAAGTGCTAAATCGAGAATAATCCCTCTTGACATACCTTGGATTCTTTAAAATCCAGCATGACCCGCCAGAAAACCATCCTTTAACAGCTATCAACCAACAACTATGGCAGCCTTGGCTTAGCAAATTTGATAAAGACCAGTTAGTTCTACTTTGCAAATTTATGGCTGCAGTGAGTGACTTCAAGGGTGAAGAAAAGGCTCAATAATATGCATTAATGATCACGTAATGCAGAACTATATAGAATATACATAAATTGAATTCTAAAAAAAAAAATCCAAAGAGACAGAAAAAAGGGAAAGAAAGGAGAGCAGAGTATAGGTAGGTAGGCAGAGAGGGAGGAAGGAAGGATTCAAATCTGTGAACCGAAGTAACTTCTTAAAAAATCAAACAAAAATTTGATCCGTGACTTATAATCTTTTTTTTTTTAGTCTGAGATTTTTCATAGGAGGATTTTTGTTGGAAGGGAATTTGACTTGTACAGATTTCTAGACAAAATCTACTTCTACGAATGTAGAGTTATCAGTCACAGCAGCCATGAATCCAATAGTAGTCTTAGAAGGAAAACCATTAAGCATTAACCCTGAGGCAAGAACCCTGAGGATTCCTTCTCTCTCCCTGAGTAATCCTGCGCATCACCTGTCGCTGTTTAGACCCGAATCCTGATGATTATCTAGCCCAGTCGAGGTATCTTCCTCAGGAATTAAGCATGGCAGGAATTTTAATGTAAAATACAGAAACAACTATAATTATTAGCAGGATTGTTGGGGGGATTATAAAAAAAAAACAACACAAAGAAGTAAACTCAAAGCAGAGGAACACAGAGGAGCCAAATTAGAAGTAAGTAGAAAGTACAATAAAGATATGAGGAGGGTAGTGAGGGTGGTGACTAGATGGAAGTAGCAAAATTGGAGACAACACAACTACACAACTGGGATATGTCTGCCCTTGGGGCAGCCTCAAAAAAAAAACAACTGAGATGAAAGAACCACCAGTGGGGGCCCCATGAAATACATGCCCTGTCCCCCGGAGAGTCCTTGAATCCTGAATGACCCTGCCTTCCAGGGTAGGCTCTGCAAACTGTGGCTGCAACACGGCTCCCACTTCTTCCATTTTGATTCTATTTCAGTCTTGTGACACTTTATCTCCCTTACTGCCGCGCAGGTAGCCTCGTAATAAGTCCCCATCACGTCCAGCAGCCTGATACTCTTTGAACCATATCCCCTAATTACACGCTTACTATCTTTGAGTGACTTCCACCTTTCTGTCAACGACTAAATGATCAACGACTGCAAATGCATGATGATCTTATATTTTGTGGACGTGGGGAGTGCAAAAATGAAGGAAAGGTTAATAAAAGAAGGAGAATAATGGTGGGGAATATGGATCATGGGGCTTCCAGAGTTTGGGGATGCAGGGGACTGGTGGGGTTTGCGGGAGGTCTCCGGGATTACATTGCCCTATTGAGTTATCATAGTCCTATTAACTGACCTTTGTTTCATATACTTAACCCCTCGATGATCGCACGAGTTGTCCCAAGTAGGAAGGGGCAGTCCAGTTTTAATGGACCTTGTGTTCCAAATTAGAGTCCTGGCGGTAAACGGGCATAAAGGGTCTTGCTCAGTTCCTCTGGTCCTGCAGGTTTCCCAACTTACATGTATCACGGATTCTTTTCTCAGTCTAGTTCTGCTGGCCTGATGGGTAATATTCTTCACAGAGTCTTACATTAAAGTGATTGGCTGTCCTAGTTTTTTTTTTTTAATGGTGAAATCAAATATTTTATTAGAATGTGTTTCTCTGTACACCTGTATGTAAACTATGTGAGCCTCTTTCTTGTTCTTGTTAACCCTCTTCTTCCTTCCTCCGTTCTTTTTTTGAATTGAGTGGAACGGTGTCAGTTGGAGGTAGTGAGGGAAACAGTTAAATTAGCCTTACTAATGGGTCTTAATAATAACCCCCTGTTCACTTGGCAGAGGGTGGCTATGGAGCACCCCAACCTCATTACAGGCCGGCACTGAGGCACACCCAGCACAGTCAAAAGCAAGTGAGCAGAATCAGAAGGGAAGCAAGATAGTGAGACACGGCTGCGTATTTCTGGGTCCAGACAGGAAATCACCACCACGGTGAAGACAGGGTGTCTCTGTTCTCCTGGAGGAGTGGCTGACTCACCACCGCCTATTCTTGGTTTGGACCTCAAGTGCCTGGAACGGTGGACCTTCGCTTTCTTTAGTGTTTGGGGCCACCTAGGACTCCAGCCCTGCAGCGGGCACTGTGGCCCACATTTCCTAACTTTGAACGAAATCACAGAGATGCTTGGAATTTTGGGCATAGATATTTACAGATTGCTTCTCTTATCTATTAAACTCTAGAAATGATATACCACCCCACACCCTAAAAAATGATTTAGCCCCTTGAGTTTCGTAAAGTAAGGCAAGTGATGAGGCAAAAATCCCTAAGGGAGTACCTATCTCTCCTGGTATTCAGCTCACCTATTTCACTGACCTTGGACATTGATCCCCTTAACAAGGTATTGCTTGAGCTCCCTCAAAGCCATGTCAAGTACCACCATGTTGTCAAGGTTCACGATCATTCCCGAAGCTTCCATATCTATCCCCAGTCACCCTTTCTGTCTCCACAAAGTTGGAACACAGGAAATACTCAAAGACATCCTGTCTTTCATTCCTACTTGTGTCAAATATCTGATAACACCCACTTCTAAAGCCTAATCCTAAAAACCACCGCCACTCTATTAAATGAACATCCTACACTACAACCGAGGGCAGGGTGTATCTTCACGTGGCCACTGACCTGGGCTAATCTATGCTTAGCCTCATTTGGCCTAGTTTCTTCCACACTTTTACAATCGGCTATGCACAGGGACTCTGAGACATAGTCATAAGTGTCTCTTTAATGTAGATGCTCAAGTTCTTTATCTCGTATAAGCCGTTCTTTCTGGAATGTTCCCTCTACAGTCTGTCACATAGTGACTTTATTTGAAGTCTCTTAGCTTCCACGCAGCTTACATACCACTCAGGAAGGCAAAGTACGGCACTCCTAGCGCATAGCATCTCAATTTCTCCTTCCATTCCCCAAGGGCTATGAAGCCACTGAATTTAAGCTGCAACAGAAAAGGGAAGAAGGTACATCCACATGTGTTTGTATTTTCATACCCACATTCTGTTTCATCCCTGAATGTTTTAAATTTCAGTGATTTTACTGTGAGTTGAAATGAATAAGATCCTAATGATCTATCATCTCCATTTATATTAGACAAATATATAATCCAATCCACATAAATATGCATGCATTCTTAAAGAGACTGCTAATACATCATGCTAAAGAGGATATCTCAAAAGAGGTATTTTCAAAAGAATGTACTCAAATCTGCAACTACCTATCACACTTTACACATAGGCCAAGTTATCTGAAGTCATCAAGAACTCTATATACGGGGTTTGGAGAATTTCTGAAGTAGAGGAAATTATAACACTAGGGGACACGTCTGATTATTCTCCATTAATGTTTTTAAAACCTGCATCTATCAGCCCAAAGCATGCTTTCTTACTTTTTAAAATCAGGCCGTAGTTCTTAGGAGACACTCACCAATTACTAAGATGTGTTTTAAATTTTGAATATTCAGACTGCCAATTTATGGTTGAATTTCATTACCAGCAATAAATCAGGCCTTGTATCTGCACAGATACAAAAAGTAAATAATTCAATCTTGTGTTCAGATTGTGGGGAAGAATAATTCAGTCTTGAGATTTTAATTAAAACAACCCCTCAAATGTAAAGTGTAATTCTTATATTTTAAAACAACCTGAATGTAAAAGTCACTGAGTAGCTGAAAATTGATTGAAGGTTTCAATTCTATTGCAAATTCAAGTTTATGGGATGCCTGGGTGGCTCAGTGGTTGAGCATCTGCCTTCTGCTCAGGTAGTGATCCCAGGGTCCTGGGATCCAATTCCTCATTGGGCTCCCTGCATGGAGCCTGCTTCTCCCTCTGCCTGTGTCTCTGCCTCTCTCTTTGTGTCTCTCATGAATAAATAAATAAAATCTTAAAAAAATTCAAATTTATGTCAAGCCTTTTGAAAGACATCAATAACTGTCTCTAATACACTGTATCTATCCACTGAGCCAAAATGATGCCAATATTCTCCATTCGATTTATGTAAATTTATTAAACCAGACAGTCAAAAATCACTTTACCGCCTTATTTGATAGCTATCTATCAGGTTTCAAAGTGATTCTAATTCCAGGTTGGACATTTCACTACCGCAATATCCAAAATATATATTGAGGCCTATTACATTAAAAGTATCTTTCATGCCAACATTTTTTATTCTCTCTGCTTATGATTCAGGTCATCAATACTGCAAGAGTTTTCCTATTGAAAGTGTCAAAGTCAATAAAGTGCTGTCAGAGTTTTGTTCTTAAAGTGAGTTATCAGTCTTGTTGTCATAAGCTGGTTATTTCAGAGTGAAAAAGAAGGTTTGCAAATGACAGTAGAAAAATGTGTTCCTTTTGCCTCTGATAGTTACACTTTAAGTTGATGTGTATAAAAAAACATAACATTACATTTATTTTGAACTAAGAAAATTTTGGAAACAAAACTCAGCGTTAGTTTGTGATGAATACCTAAGGTATTATCTTGCCAGCACCAGCTCTTACTTTTCTGAGGATGCACCACCGCCCCTCAACTACCCCATCCACATGGCTTCCTTGGGAAATGACGTTCTTACCTGCAAGGCTCCAGTCAACTGGCTCAGATGCGGGTACTTCACTCACCTGGGACAAGCAAGTGAAGCCCTTCTGGGGAATTTTTTTTGGACTGACACCAGAAAAATAGGTCGGTCCTCAGTGTTGCTGAAAAATATATCAAAAACTCATAAGCTATTGGTGGCTCACATTCAATTTTCTGATAATCATAGTGGCATCCAGAACATCTGAGATGAGAGAGGTTATATGCTGGTGGCATTCAAATCCCGGCTCATGGCTGCTTGGGAGAACCAGCTGCTTCTCTGAAGCTTGGTTGTTCAAGTCTTGCATATATTCTGGGAAGTGACTATGAATTTGATTATGGTCATTTATAACCCAAAGAGTCTGGCTCCCACAAGCGTAGGGATCAAATTTTTGATATAGCTGAATCCAACTAAGGTGAGGGTGAGCATCATTTTGAAAGTCAGGGCTTTGGAATCCAACAGTTCAATAGGTGCACTTTTATTAATATGGATACTTCTTGAAGGTGGCGAAGCAGTTGGTTAAACTACTCTTACCTTTCGGATTCAGACCAAGTAATCACTGAGCTTGAGGGAAGTTGGTAGGAAAATGCTATCATCCCTGTCATAGGATGTCAACTATTTCAGCATTCACAAAAATGAGGCACAGAGAGACAAGCCAACTTATCGGAAAGTTGACAGGGAACAAAAGGACACGTGATGTAGCTTTTCAAAGACTACTCTCCAGGGACTCAGTAATCTGGGACTTACGAATATCAGATAATAATACAATTTGGGGAATTGCCATAAACTCTATCCCACCCTAATGTAGTGGGCTGAAAGGGAGCAACTGGCTCCTAGCAATTTGAATGGGTATATTCCTGAGGATTCAGGATTATTAGAAATGCCTGATTCCTTGACACTCCCTTATGCATGCTATAAGAAAAAGAGGACAGGGATGCCTGGGTGGCTCCGCGGTCCAGCATCCACCTCAGGGTGTGATGCTGGAGACCCAGGATCGAGTCCCACGTCACGCTCCCTGCATGGAGCCTGCTTCTCCCTCTGCCTGTGTCTCTGCCTCTCTCTCTCTCTGTGGCTCTCATGAATAAATAAATAAAATATTTTAAAAAAAGAAAAACATGACAAAGCTTCCCATTGAAAAATTCATTCATGTTCTAGTTAAATGTGGCAAATTAACCCTAGGCTCCTCTTTTTCCTGAGATCCCACTAAAGTGATAGTTGAAATGATATAACCCAAAAGGCAGAAGTGATAGGAGGCAAGATAACTGCAGAAAAGAGGTTTCAATATGATGTTTGAAGACAGAAAGTGGATGGAGTAGCAGTAACTATTCTCAGTAACTAATTGAGAACCAACCGAGAATCTATGCCCTTACAGAAAGAGGATACCAACAGGGAATGAGTTAACACACCCCCACCACAGCACCCATGAAAGGCTCACAGTTAGGCCAGATACCAGTAAGTGGGGGGTGTGAAATTTATTGACAGTCTAAATAGAGAAGAGTTGGACTCCCCAGCTCTCTTTCCCAGGCAAGCACCACAAGCAACTACCTCTGAAAGAAATGAAAAGCTTTATTATTTGAAAAAAATTAAGTAATGAGGGCCTAGACTGAAGGATGCATGATGGTGGCAAAGTATAAGATTGAAAAGGGGATTAATCAGAGTGTACACATGGAACTGTTGGGTTTAAAGGCCTTCTATTGGACCAGAATTCTTCTCTGGATAAACTAAACACTAGCAAGAAAAGACAGTCACCTAGTAAGTTTTTGGCACCCCCCAACAGAAAGGCTATTTTTAATATATGGGAAGCCGACAGTGAACCCCATGGGTCAAGTAGCCTCATGCATACATACACAACTTGCCACCAATTTTTTAGTGGCTTACTCTTAAATATAATTATATTATATTATATTATATTATATATATTTATATATTTATAATATATATTTATATATTTATATAATATAATATATAATATATAATTATAACTGAGCCAAGTGATCACTGGACATATGAGGAAATCTTCAAATATCTAAGATGAACACCAAATTAACAAAGGGAACTCACAGAAGGGAAAGACAATGAAACAAGAAAAAATTTGTAATCATATAATAAATAACCTCAGACAGACAATGAGCATGGTAAATGTTTATGGAGCTTCTTACTATGGGTCAAGCTCTGTTTTAAGTACTCTAAGTATATTAAATCATTGAATAATCACAACCATCCTTTGATGAAGGTTTAGCCCATTTTACCGATGAGAAAATTCAGTAGTTAGTCCAAGTTTGCACAACCGATAAATGGCAGAAGCTGAAATTTGAGTGTAAATGATCTGGCTGCGTGCAGGTCCACCTCTTAACCATACACTACGACACAATAAAACTATGTCATGTGAACCAAGTCAGTTGTATCTAAAACTCTTCAGAATGAAATATGATAATCATAATAAAGAATGCAATAGAATATTTAAAAGATAATTTCAAGAAATCTCCCAGAAAGTTAAATTTAAAAATTAATTAAAAGGTAATACAATCAGAGATCCAGTATATGTGATCCAGAACATGACTAATAGGAGTTTCAAAGAGAGAGAACAGAAAGAATAGAAACAAGGAAATTATCAAAAATAATGATGATGATGATGATGATGATGATGATATCAGAAAATTTCCCAAAACTGATGAACATAAATTACCATATGGAAAAATGCTCACTTGAGTGACAACCATGCATAATTTAGAAAATACAAATATACCTCATCATGCAGTTTCAGGAAGATCCTAAAAGTCTAGAGAGGCAAAAAGAAGCCCACATGCAAAAGAATGTAAATCCAAATACGATTAGACTTTTCAAAAGCAAAACCAGATACTTTAAGAGAGTGAAATAGGGCCTTTCAGATTCCAAGTGAAAATTATTTTCAATAGAATTCTATATAAGATGAACTTACCTACCAATCATGAACCAGGACAATAAAAACATTTCAGATACCTGAGATTTCAAAAAATACACCTCCCATTCATTTTAGGGATGATACCAGTAAATGCGGCCTAACAAAACAAGGAAGTCTACCGAGAAAGAGGAAAATCATAGCATTAAGACATCCAACTAATGCCCAACCCAGAGACATGGTAAAGAAAAGCTTCAAAATGAGATGCCAGGTGCAGAAAGCATTTGCTCAGATGAGAGTTGAGGGAGTGTCAGGAACAAACAAATGAATAAATGAAGGAATTCATAGATTTTCAAGTGCTTTAAGCATTTGCAAAAATATTACTAAAACAATAGAGTAAAATGGTTTAGAGTTTGCTAAAAAATTAACATTCAGTACACACAGAGTCTAGAAAATAGAAATTATTATTAAAAGGCAGGGAAGAAATATAATAATAATTAACTACTGGACTCATCAGTGAATATGTTTATATATTCATAAAAGTATAACATTGAATTTTAAGTTAACCAAATTCTGAATTATGACCCTATTGATTGGGTAGAGAGAGAAAGAAAATGCCTTTTGAAAGAACTAATGGTTCAACTACCATAACAGCAAGTTATATATGAAGTCTAAACCATCTAAATGAAGAACAAGCCACATAACTTATTTTTGTAAAGATATGAACATAAATTCCAGAAGAAACAGCTAAAAGTTGAAAGTATCTAACTCTAGAAGTGAAACTAACGCTGGGGAGAGATGGGGAAGGAAAAATTTTAATGTAAGCTCTTCAGTAATCCTTTGATTTAAAAACTATGTGACAATATTACTTTGAGAAGGCTAAAAATTAAATTCTGTGAATCGCATTCAACTGGATCCGAGTGTCAACATTCCAAGGGCACCTCATCTCCCCACCATAGCCCCTGCTCTCCCTCCCATGTTCTATGAATGGCAAAGTCCACAAGTTCAGTACTAAGAAATAGAAGCTCTAAATTTAGGATACAGATTCAAAGGGCTTGGCTGGACATAATTTCTAGCATAATTAACGATACAATCCCCAAAAAAATTAAGTTAACAAGAAACGCACTAGAACATTAAGTTGTACTGCCAAAGGCAAAAAACAATAACAAGTAAGTCTGATTGTTCAACTCCAGCAACATTCAGCGTGAAGGCCCCTGACCTGTGGGAAGGGGCTGTCAAGAAAACGCAGTCTGAGAAGACAAATTGCCCCTCGCGTCCCTCACAGTGACCCTGAGGATCCTAGAAAAGGGATGTATGTTGGCAAGTGGACCCTAGAGAGGCCAAGAGACTAATCAAGGACTCAGATGCCCACAAGGTTCTTCACCTTCTGTTCCTAGTGGGCTTCAAATTCTCAGAACTCAAGAAAACTATAGACCTCTCACGTATCGGCATTTAATATCTTCCATTATACATTTGAATTGTTGTAGTTAATATAACCTCTGGCATATTATAAATATTGACTTTTTAATTTTGATTTTTTAAAAAAATCTTTAAGTAGGCTCCACACCCAACGTGGGGCTTGTACTCACAACCGTGAGATCAAGAGTAGCAAGCTCTATTGACTAAGCTAGCCAGGTGCTCCTGTAAATATTGACATTTTAAAATAAAAAGACATCATCTAATATTTTTCATCATAAATTTAAATGGTTAAAAATAATCTAATTCTTAGCATATTGCAAGTATTGATATTTTGACATTTTAAAATAAAATTTTTATAGCACTCTTTTAAATTAATCTAATGGACTGTAAAAACCATAGAGATTTTATATCTATTATCATCCATTTAAAAAAATGCAAAAATATGTCCACCTTAAACATTTGAAAATTTTACATTCCTTTTCTCTTGGAACTCGTATTTATAATCTACTTTCTCCCATGATTTTTTTACTACTGCAGTACATTTTATGCTTTAATATTTTTTTCTTAATCACACATTATATTTCTCTGCAATAAAATTTTGTATATAGATTAAAACGTTTTTAAATGTAATATAATTATAAGGTTCGGAGCATTAAGATAAAATAAACTAATTATTAGAACACAATTGATGAAAATAGTCTAACTGTACTATAATTCTAATGAATAATTATAAAGCATAAAAATAAATTAATGCATCCATGTACTTATTGCTAGAATGAAACGGGTGATTCCAACATCAGCCAGGACTGAGAACCAGTGGCCTGCAGATGTAAGGAGCCAACCACCAGAGGACAACAAATGGTCTGCTCAGCTGGAGCCATCTTCTCAAACTTTTATTGTTAAAATGCAGATTGACTTGCCCCAGCAGGTCTGGGGCTTGAGTTTCTGTGGCCCTCACAAGCTCCCAAGTGATGTGGATATTACAGGCCGAAGGGCTACCCTTTGAGTAACAAGAAGCTGGAGCGGTGGTTCTTAAGCTCAGCTGCGCCTCAGAACCTCCTGGGCAAGTTTCATAGCACCCCACCCGCCCCCAGCTATTCTGGTGTAATGGGTCTGAACTGTGGCCTCGATGTTGGAATTGTCTAAAATTTCCCACGTGATGCTACTTGTGGTGCAAAGTTTGAAAACTACTAAGATAGAAGATGAGACAAACTATTCCAGTCCCCTTTCCACCGACATTGTTCAGTCAAACTGAGCACAAAGTATCAAGACTTTTAAAAATAGGAGGCCTAGTTCCTGGGTCAAGTAAACAAGAAAGGAAGTGGCATCAGCCCTTCATTCCCTCTTCTTGCTCAGCCCTACCCTAGGGTAAATCATCCTGTGGTCTGGGAATTCTCGCCATTGGATGAAGAAGCTTAGTGCCACACGTGGCGTTAAGATTCCCTCCCAGGCTGTCTGTGACTGGGCCCATGCCCTGGAAGGCCTAACCCTCTAAGGAGAAATGGTCTAAATCTCCAGGTATCATCTGCACGAATTGTCTGTTGTGGGCAGGCTGGCCTCAGGAGCGTGTAACCAGTGTTGGCTGTCGGAGGACCACGCTGAGAAGGGCCCTGTACTTGGCTTAATGCTCTGCTGGCACCATCTTTAAATGCTTAATTATACTGCCTTTGGACTCCTGCTACATAAACGAAGTCTGATAGGACAACGGAGCATAAGCACGGAAGGCAGTGCCCACAGACCATTTCTTGCTGCCCTCTTCACCTGCAGCATTCTCACTGGCCCACGAGCAAAAAATTCCAGTGGACTCACAATGGTGGGAGTCCAGCGAGACTCAAAGTTAAGTACAGGGGAAGCGGGTTCTATCCATGACTGAGTAAATGGAGGTGCTGACAGTCCCCAAAGCCCCCCCTTTCCCATTCTATCCAGATTCTGAAGGAAAGGCCATGGCCATGATGGTCTGAGAAACATCCAAGACCAATCATATTCTTTATTATCCGTGTTCCTCCCTGTAGTAACTGACCACTTACACTAAAAACCATGACATAGAAGGAAAGAGAAAAGGAGAAAACAGGAGTAACCTACAGTTTGCATATATCAAGAAATGAAATTAAAGAAGCTGTTTTATGCAGCTTTTCCACTCTTTCTATAAGAACGAAATGCATACACGTGCACGAAATACAGACTATGTAATTTCAGTGATTCTGCCTACAAGTGGAATGCTGTTTCATTTACATTTAGACTATAAAGATAAATAAAAATTCAAGCTAATAACTTAAAATGGTAATTTTTTTTTTTACTTTCAAAAACATTAAATAGCAAATTAAAAACACCGTGACAATTTGGGAGAGACTGCAGAGTACAGAGAAAACCTTGTTGTTTGACACTTTTTTCCAGCTTCTTGAGCAAAGGGGGTCCTACTTCTCTCTTTTACACGGGGCCCCAGGTTAAGGACAGCATTGTTGCTTGTGACCAAGATTCCAGAGTCCTCAGCTCTCGCTCCCCTCTGTGCTCCCAGCCACGCCTGCTTCCTCTCAGTATTGCACACGCTCAGGTCCTTAGATCAGATGTGGGCTTGGCTTACTTACTTTTCCAAGAAGTAACGGTTTAACTATCAAAAGCTCAATTGCTTTATCTTCAAGAGAAACACAGATGAAGTCCTACTTTAGTGCTAGACTTAAAAATACTTCAGTGGCTCAGTTCTGCTCATTGGTACAAAACTATCTTTATTTACTCAAAGCAGAAAATCCTAAATCAAAATGTACTCAATATTCAAACCCAAACATTCATTTGAACTCTTATTTTACTTTTTCTTAAAATAAGTTATTTTGAAACTCTTCAATGTTGTTGTTAATAGGGAGGTAGAGAGAACATTAGCAGAAATAGCCAAGGTTATTTTTGCTACTGAGAAAGAGTTTTTCAAAACCGTAAGTTCATACACATGTTTTCCAATTAATACTTACGACTGTCACTATTCCCTTTCCCCTTTTTCATACTCAATCTGCCCAATCTGAATTTTCTGGATTTTATTCTAACATGATAGATATAAATTATTTTCTTCAAGTTGCTTTGTTTTTCTGCATTTTCTTATAAAATGTTATAGCAAAAAATGAACATCTATTAATTTATGCTTACATGCTAAAGGTTTTTGAATTTAATATCTCTACTATATTCAATATATTAGCAATGAATTCAAGAAGTCTTAATACCAATATCACCCAAGGTTCAGTTTCTTTGATAGGATTTAGTGATATGAAGGCATATTAAAAAGAAATATTCATGGTATGTAAAATACTCTATTAACTTTAACTACTTGAACTTAACAGAATGATTTCAGATACAATCCATTCCATGTAACAATAGCACCATTATTCAAATTAAGTAGCATTAAATCTTTTTTTCTGAATTGTGCTACTAGGTTTGTCTAATTGGATATCCATATTAAAAAAAAAATGAAGCCCTGAGAAAAGTCAGTTCCTGTTGGATTGCAAATCCAACCACAAGAGTTAAAACAATAAAACTTAGAAGAAAATGTAGGAGAAGGTCTTCACGACCTTGGATTAGGTAAAAATGTCCAGCTGGGGCTAACAATAAAGAAAAGATTATAAACTGACTACACCAAAACTGAGAGCTTCTGTTCATCAAAAGACACTAGTAAGAAAATAAAAGGCAGCCTATAGCATGGAAGATATTTGCAATACATTAATCCAACAAAGAACCTCTATGGAAAATATACAAAGAAATCAATAAGAAAAAAATCAAAAAAATAAATCATTAAGAAAAGGACAAGTCGGGATCCCTGGGTGGCGCAGTGGTTTGGCGCTTGCCTTTGGCCCAGGGCGCGATCCTGGAGACCCGGGATCGAATCCCACATCAGGCTCCCGGTGCATGGAGCCTGCTTCTCCCTCTGCCTATGTCTCTGCCTCTCTCTCTCTCTCTCTCTCTCTCTGTGACTATCATAAATAAATAAAAAAATTAAAAAAAAATTAAGAAAAGGACAAGTCAAAAATGGAGAAAATGACTTAAAGAAGCACCTAAGGTGCATAGCTTGATTAGGCACCATGATTAAACAAATTAAAAGCAAATGTAATATCAGTATATACCCTCAAAGAAATAGCTAATGTTGGCAAGAATGTAGAGCAACCAAAGCGGTCAAATACTGATGGTGGGAGTGTAAACTGATACAAACAGCTTGGCAAATTAACTGGCAGTATCTACTAAGATGGAAAATATGCCCAGTTGATGATTTGATATATACAAAAGAAGCATGTACATATGTTCACAAAAAAAAAAAAAAACCACAAAAAGAATGTCCACAGCAGCACTTTTCATAAGAGCTGAAAAAAAAAATGGGAATTACCCAAAGTTCTAATCAAGAATTGAATGAAAAATAAATTGTGGTGTATTCATATAATGGAATTCTAGTTAGTTACAGAAAAAACCCACAACAATGCACAACAATATAGAAAAATCTCAAACGTAATTCCAAGTGAAAGAAGCCAGTTACAAAAGAGTAAATATTGATCTCATGGATATCAAGGTCTTGATTCCTTCCTCTCTGAGGGTTACTTTACCTGGATGGATTCATTTCGAAAAAAACTCATCAAACTTTATACTTATAGTTTATACACTTGTTTGCATGTGTATGAGGCTTAATTTAAACATTTTTTTAAAAACCCTCTGCCATATGGAGAATGTCTATATTTCTAGCAGAATATTATAACACTTTGCTTAGTTATAATACTTGTTTAGTATAACATTCTCTATAAGACAAAAATTGAGTGTGGGGCGCCTGGGTGGCTCAGTCAGTTACGTGTCAGAATTTTGATTTTGGCTCAGGTCATGATCTCAGGGTTGTGAGATCGAGCCCCACTTTGGCTCCACACTCAGGGAAGAGTCTGCTAGAGCTTCTACCCTTTCCCTCTGCCTGTCCCTGGGCTTATTCTCTTTCTCTCTCAAATGAATAAATAAATCTTTTAAAAAAAATTCTCTCTCTTCCCGTCCCTCTGCCCGTCCTAAAAAATTAATTAAAAGTTAAAAAGAGAAAAAAAAAGATAAGTTGAGTGTGCACGCATGTCGGTGTATGTTTGAACAGGGAGTTGCCCTTCTACACGTCTCAGCATAACCCAAAAAAGAGCCATCATCCTCAATTAATATTGCTAACTCAGCTGAATCAAATATTTAAACTATTTTGGCTACTTTCCTGGTATCTGCAGAGCTAGGGAGCCTAATTGCATTGGAAATATAAACTTTTTTTTTTTACTTGTGTCACCCCTTCTTGACCCGAAATTGAGTTAAATTGCAAATAAGCATTGGAAAGCCATTGTAGGATGTGAGTTTATAAAACCAAATACATTTTTTAAAGTTGATAAAAACTTAACCTTGACCTTTGTTTTTTCACATCCAGGAGTCTTAGCTATGCGTTGGCTATTTCCTGTCTACAGGAGCACCGTAATTAAGCCACTGCTCATTTCTGCTAAGGTATTCCAACCGCTGATCGTCTCTGTTCTACATGCTTCCCTAAACCTTCCCCTAAACAAGTAAAACTAAGTTGTGAACCTTGATTATCTATCACTAAAGTTTCTGGAGCTTTCTGAAAGGCAAGAGCATCATCTGAACCCCCAGCTTTGGCTCCACGTTCCCACGAGGACGCTGCAGGAGCGGAGGGTTAGACCTGGGCTGAGGTGGACACGATGTGGGCCGCAGAGGGCCGTGGGCTCTGAGGGGTGCAGGTGCACCGCTGGAGAAAGAGAGCAGAGACGTGGGTGGCGGGAGGGAGGGGAGAAATTTGACTCTGAGGAAAGCAAAGGTCCCTGAAGAAATAAGACACAAGGACGGACCCAAGGCCAGAGCTGAGTCCGGGCTCCTGGGGCCTGAGCCACCTTGGTGTGGTTCTCTAGACTCTATGAGCCGTACCATTCCCTTACTGATAAATTGCTGATAATAACACGCGCTGCAGCATCACTATGAGAATATAAACCAAGTTTACAAACCATCTGGACTTGAATAGACGCTCCATGTTATTTATCCATTAAACTGGAAGCTCTTCCAGTGGCCGTCCTGCGCTGTTCAACGCCGGCCTCAGTGACCAGCCAAATCCCTGCCAACAGCAAGTGCTCAATACATAGTCCTTAAATGAGTACGTTAAGGAATTAGAGGATTGTTTGGGAATATCAACTAACGGCTGAAAAATACCCCAATTAATGTAGAGCAGGGTTTGTTTTGAAATAGGAGGTGGACCCGTGCTGCTTTCCTGGAATCCCAGGCCAGAGCACACAGGTGAAAGGCGAAGTATCCGCATTCTAGGTTCATCACCTGCCCAGAGGCCGCCCGCGTCCTCCAGGGCTTTCTGAGCAAGATCACTTCTGCAGGACTCCTGGGCACAAGCCCTGTTTTCTCGATTGAACCCTGACATACAGCCCCTCCACCAGGCGTCCTCCACCCCCACAGGGACACGCCAGAGCCCAGGTGCAGGTCATGCAAACGCACACACCTTCGTGTTCACTCATTACCCCTCAGGCCAGCCACGGCTGTGAAAGCAGAAGCAGCCGCATCCTTCCAAAGGACAGCGACAGCCATCGAGCTGCCCGAAGGCATCAAACCGGGCGTCTGGGTCACTGGGACGGAGGAGCAAAGGCCTCCCCTCGCCGCCCAAAAGCCGACACCGTCCAGGGCCCGCGCGTGCTGGCAGGTCGGGGACAGAGCCCGGGGTCACGTCACCCACGGCCCACCTGGGAGCTGACCTCGGAGGGCAGCCCCCGGGGACGAGTCTCCAGCCCCATGACCTCCCCGAGCTCCCCGAGAGGAGGCCCTGGGGCAGCAGGCGGGGAGCGGGGGTGCGACCGCAGGTGCCAGCAGGGAGGGCACAGCGGGCAGCGGAAGGATGGAGACGCGGGAGGGGGGAGGCGGGCGGCGGCCCTGGGGGGCGGGGGGGGGCAGGTGGGCCCGACCGACCCTCCCGCCGCCCGGCCCCGCCCCGCAGAACCAGGTCAGGGCGCCTCGGGAATGTCCCGCTGAAGTGTACTCCCGGTCACCCCTGGGGACGCCCCCACGTCCTCGCAGCGCACGGGCTCCGCGATGTAACGGGGCCATTGCTTGCTGCGAGCCTCCACGTCATTCGCCTAACTCGGGAGGGCCGGGAGGGCCGGGAGGGCTCACCCCCAAGCCACCTGCTCCCGAGGCCGGCGCTGCCTTCGCATCCTCCCCGCGCCCCACGGAGCCCCGGCTGGGGACGGGCGCCCCGCGGGCCTTGCCAGGGGCCGTGCACCCCCCCCCCCGTCTGCGGGCCGCACCCACTGAGCGCCCCCCCCCTTCTGCAGGCCGCACCCGCTGACCGCTCCCCCCCTCCTCTGCAGGCCGCACCCACTAAGCACCCCCCCCTGCAGGCCGCACCCACTGAGCGCCCCCGCTGTCTGCAGGCCGCACCCGCTGAGCACCCCCCGCCCCCCGTCTGCAGGCCGCACCCGCTGAGCGCCCCCCCCTGCAGGCCGCACCCGCTGAGCACCCCCCCCCCCCCCCCGTCTGCGGGCCGCACCCGCTGAGCGCCCGCCCCCCCCCCCCCCCCGTCTGCAGGCCGCACCCACTGAGCGCCACCCCCCCGTCTGCAGGCCGCACCCGCTGAGCACCCCCCCCCCGTCTGCAGGCCGCACCCGCTGAGCACCCCCCCCCCCGTCTGCAGGCCGCACCCGCTGAGCGCCCGCCCCCCCCCCCGTCTGCAGGCCGCACCCGCTGAGCGCCCCCCCCCCCCCGTCTGCAGGCCGCACCCGCTGAGCACCCCCCCCCCCCCGTCTGCGGGCCGCACCCGCTGAGCGCCCGCCCCCCCCCCCCCGTCTGCAGGCCGCACCCACTGAGCGCCACCCCCCCGTCTGCAGGCCGCACCCGCTGAGCACCCCCCCCCCCCCCGTCTGCAGGCCGCACCCGCTGAGCACCCCCCCCCCCGTCTGCAGGCCGCACCCGCTGAGCGCCCGCCCCCCCCCCCCCGTCTGCAGGCCGCACCCGCTGAGCACCCCCCCCCCCCCCCGTCTGCAGGCCGCACCCACTGAGCGCCCCCTCGCCCCGAGCATCCGAGGGCCCTGAAGGCGCCGCTCGCCCCCCAGCCGGTAGCAGTTCTCAGAGACAGTCACACTCGCTTCCCCCTCCAAAAAAAAAAAAAAAAATACAAATCTATTTACATAAAAAGCAATAAATCAACAGGGCTGTATCCACAGGAAAACGAAATACGTGACTTCATTAGTGACACTGATTTTAAGGGGCTGGTTGCTTAACGCCCGCCGGAGCTCGGTGCCCCTGCGGCCGCTGCTCGGGGCGTGTCGCCCTCGCAACCCCCAGGGAGCGACCCGAGGGTCCAAGGAGGCCGCCGCCTCCGCCTGCCTGGGGGGCTGCGGCCTGGGGGGCTGCGGCCTGGGGGGCTGCGACCTGGGGGGCAGGGGGGGCGCAGCCCAGGCGCTCCGACCTCCCGCCGCCCCCCCGCAGCACCCTCTCCCTGCTGCATTCCCAGCAGGATCATACAAAATCACTCACATACTAAAGTTCCTTTAAGAACCACTATATCTGATTTACATAAAGAAGGTGGTAGGTAGTTCAGAAATACTAAGTATAATATATTGCATCTTAAAGCATAAGACTTTGTTGGATCTTGCATTTTTCTTTAAGAGCAAATCAAATAGGGGTTCCTGGGGGGCTCAGGGGTGGAGCACCTGCCTTCGCTCAGGGCCTGACCCCGGGTCCTGGGTTAGAGCCTGCTTCTCCCTCCGCCTGTGTCTCTGCCTCTCTCTCTGTGTCTCTCATGAATAAACAAATAAAATCTTTAAAATAAAAAAATAAAAATAAAAGAGCAAACCGAACAAATTACAAAACACACATAGGTAGAGTTTTTCTTACTAAACCAAATTCACGCAGATGTCGGTTTAGAGGCTTGGAGTCAGTGACCATGTGTTTCATGATTTCAAAAATAACAGGATTGCTTGCAGGTCTGTGAGAAGCTTCACACAAACCCAAAGAGAAGAAGCCCTTCCTAATTTCAAGGCATAATTGGATCTGAATGAAGCAATTCAATGATGCATGTTGGAATTATTATTTCCAGTGATATTATTTTATGATTTTTGATGCCTTTGGAACACTTCTTTTTCACTCAAGTAATTTTAATTCACACACATATATCTTCTATCTGAAAAACTGAAATTTGACACATGCGTATTTTCAAAAGAAAAATTGTTAGAAAAATGTTTTTCTGCAGGGATCAGTTCTTGATAGTGCTAGTTTTGTGCATATTATTTAGCTGCACTGTCACTTTTATGTACTGATCATACATCCTCTTTCTTTTCTTTTTTCTTTTTTTTAAGATTTTATTTATTTATTCCTAAGAGACACAGAGAGAGAGGCAGAGACGCAGGCAGAGGGAGAAGCAGACTTGATCGCAGGCCCCGGGGGTCACGCCCTGAGCCGGAGGCAGGTGCTCCACAGCTGAGCCACCCAGTGCCCCCCAAGCCTCCTACTTCCTTGCATGAAGATGTTCTTTCACCCCACAGTCCTCCAGCAGCTAAGATTGGATCAATGATGCCAGAATCGCAGAATTATGTAAAGAATTTCCTGTCTGCGTTTCCAAACCTGAGCAATTCTCTGTGCATCAAGTGATTTCAGTCTAATGAAAATTAGGGGGATTTTTTTCTAACTTCCCAGTTTTCAGTGTTATATTTCAGTGCTGCCACACCAGACACTTCAGCTCTCTTTGCTGTGAGGAGTGTCTGCTGGAACTGCCTCCGCTTCCCTCACGATTTACAAGGAGCAGTAGAGGGAAAGGGGGAGCAAGCCCTCCCCCCGACCCCCCTACACACACACAGGCCTTTACTAGCCATTACCCTTTTCCAGTCCTGTGGTTAACCTTTCATATTCTTTGTGTTCCCACAAAGGAGCAAATACTAACCTACAGATTAAAGGGTCCCCAAGGCAGGGATTGTCACCCCGTTAACTGACCCAATTCCAACAGTCCCTTTTACAGGACAGTCCATATGCCAGTTCTTACAGTGCCCTCTAGAAGGTACACTATTTCTTTCTAGTTTTTTGAGGATGACTCCCAAATTAATGGTTAATTAAGGGCAATCTCTTCTAACCCTCTAATCCCCCCACACGTTCACCTAAATTAAGCACTCAATATCAGGGATCTCAAAAACAAAACAAAACAGGGACACCTGGGTGACTCAGCGGTTAAGCCTTCAGCCCAGGGCGTGACCCTGGGGTCCTGGGATCGAGTCTCACATCAGGCTCCTCGCAGGGAGCCTGCTTCTCCCTCTGCCTGTGTCTGTGTGTGTGTGTGTGTGTGTGTGTGTGTGTGTATCTCTCTGTGTCTCTCATGAATAAATAAATAATTTCTTAAAAAAAAAAAAAAAGAAAAACAGAAGAGTCGCATTTAATGGATCAAGTGGCCCATTTTGTTGAAGTAGCAAGAACTACCTGCCTTAGTCTAATGGCAGGATGGTTTGTTAACCCAAGAATTCTCAACCTCAGGAGGAATGTTCATGGGCACCGTGTGCATCATGATTTGTCTGTGCCACTACTTACACACACACACACACACACACACACACACACGGTCCACACGCCCAGCAAGGCAGCTGAGGAAGAGAGGAAGGAGCGGAGATGAATCTCAGGTGAGCCACCGCACAGAGCAGATGTAAGAGCAACACCCTCTCCGGCCCAGAGCTCAGCCCTTTGGGAAGTAGCCGTCGCCTCTGCCTCCACGGGGCAGAGCAGGGCAGTGGTTTCGTGAGTGTGTGAACTCAAACGCAGGCCTACCTGTCAACGCCGAGCAGGAAGGAGAGCTCTCGCCTGTGTGTCCTTTGACTCGGGTGGGCGACACGGTCTCCAGGAGCCAGGCCTGAACACTCAGCGAGCCTCCGACTCCGTGTGACCTTCCACAAGAATTGCTGTGCGGAGGCAAACGTCTAATCTGGACAGCTGAGCTCATTGACCTTCTTAAGGAAATGCAAATGGGCTTTCCTCTCAACCGCAATTATAATGTGATGCTCCTAATATCACTTATTCAATATATTATCTTTTTCCTCAACTGCAGTTCGTGTGTTTGGTGCAATTGGTATTTCCGTCAACTGTGAGGATGCTCCATGTCATCTGTTTTTTTTTTTTAATATATCTTATTATATTTAGCTTCTTGTTTAACTTCATGATAGTAATTGACTTTTGTTGGTCACTGCGTGCTCGCTTCTATAAGGTTAGCCAATTTTCTTCTCCGGATACTACCCCAGAAATCTCTAAAGCTATCGTTGCTACCTATCCACGAGGATGTTCCACACGTCTCTTGTATTTCTTACCCTAAGTTTAATCTACCCTCAGCAGAGACCCAGTTCAGTTTGGCGGAAGACAGTATAAGGTCCTGAAATCTGGCTCCTAGTCTTCCCTCTCCATTATTCATAGCACCATCACCTGTCTAATATCAGAAGCGGTCTAAGTGATTTCGGGAACACAGGAGTAGACTTTCAAAGTCAGCTCTTCAGCGATATGTGCGAACTACCTGGTGTTCACCAGGATTGTTAAAACAGTAGGTATTTCCTGCCATGAGTGATGATCTCCAGTGTGGGCACTCTCCCGGTGGTGGCGGACGGTGTTAAAATACAAGAACTGGTTCTACACTATAGTAGAAACCCGTACTGTGTCCAAACCCACACATAACCAAATACAGGCCCATTTCTGGTTGATTTTTCCTGCATTATCAAGTACAGCATAGAAAATTTTATTAACGCTCTCTGGCGAAATGTCTTTTGGTCTTTGGTCCCCGTTAACAAAGAAGCAACACCATAAAAATGAAGTCCATTCATTTCACTCTTCTCCCTAATACTGCTGTATGGGATGTAGTATCTATTATGTACTGGACACCAATGTATAGAGGAGTCCTGGGTTTCCTTTGGCTTTCCCTTTGTCCTAAATAGAACATTTTATTGCCACTTTCTTAATTTTTTTCTGCCTATTACGTATCAGTTATGAATGTAGTAGTTAGTTATTTCATCCATAGGTTGCAGACAATTCTTAATACAGAATATCTTTTTAAGATTAAGCTTTTGAGTCAATTTCTGACACTTAATACCAAGGGTCTTTATTTTTTCAAGATTTTATTTATTTGAGAGAGAGGCAGAGAGAGCGCACGAGTGGGGTGCAGAAACAAACTCCCTGCTCCTGGGCTCAGTCCCAGGACTCGGGATCATGACCTGAGCCGAAGGCAGATGTTTAACCAACTGAGCCACCCAGGCGCCCTCCAAAGCCTCCTAATTTTTAAAGGGGGTCTCAAGTCATTGGCTATTCTGAAGTAGAACATCCATAGTATTTTAATTTAAAAAGGTCACGATTGGAAAAGCTGCTATTTTCTGACAAAAGTCTACGGGAGTCGGAATTCATTAGCACAGTTTCAGCAGAGTCAATTGAAAACTTTAATCAAGGCCTGAAAGTCTGACCGTTTCCAAACAGTAGAAAAGTCAAAGGTGAGAAGACATTCACCTCGGCTGCACTCTTCATACATCTCTTAACTGAATTATTAATGATGGGAGAAGATACTGCACTCACAAAAGTTTTTTTACAGATTCATTTAGAATTATTTCTCTGCTGGATCTTCTGAGGGATCTTGCCTAAGGTGAATATTGGCTCCAGGATATGTAAACCCTTCTGGGATGCTTTGTCTTTAGGATTTTCAGCCCAGGCAACTCATCAGCCCGGCAACAGCTCCTAGGGTAAAGTAACTCACTCCGGCTTATGACACAGGTTCGCACCCATGAAGCCTCTGCTCCCAAGACCCCCATTTGGAACAAAGATCTGTAAGACAGAGGCCTTGCTACAGACACCTGCAGAGGCCAAGAAACAGTATAAATGGGTGGATCTGGCCGTGGAGAGACAGTAGGATGAGGTCAGCTGTGGGGGACTGCCCCCATGTCTACCCTCCTAGCTCCTACCAAGCCAGACATTACAAATCTTCCAATTTCTCAAGAGAAACTGGTTTATTTTTAGGTTTGTTTATTGTTGAGGTGTCAGGTGAGCAGAATGGGATTGATCATGCCATCCACTCAAAACACATTATCCTCACTTGTTCTTTATTTTGTTTTATGGAATTTTCATCCCTTCATCTTATATAATCCAATTCCTCTCTCCCTCCATAGTCTCCCAACCTCAAATATTTAATATGTGTACTTTCAGACCACCTTCAATAGTTTTATTTAAAAATGTATGTGTGATAATGTCTTTAAAACATGGACATTTGTGGGAAATATCAGAAAGGGAGACAGAACATAAAGACTCCTAACTCTGGGAAACAAACTAGGGGTGGTGGAAGGGGAAGAGGGCGGGGGGTGGGGGTGAATGGGTGACGGGCACTGAGGTGGGCACTTGACAGGATGAGCACTGGGTGTTATTCTGTATGTTGGTAAATTGAACACCAATAAAAATAAATTTATTAAAAAATTAAAAAATAAAAATAAAAAAACAAAACATGGACATTACTGTTTCTGCACATTTAATTGACATAGTGTCGAACTACAAACATTATAAAGATCGATCTATGTAGTTTCACATATACTGAGTTCAGTCTGTGACCATAGTATAGTCTACATTTAACCTCATTATTCCCCGGTTCTTTGCTATCACAAGTAATACTGTGATAAACATATTCGTAAATATTTCCTGGTACTCCCCCCGCCCCGTGAGAATTTCCCTGGTGTTTATGGTCCATATAGTAAAATCTTCATTCCACAAAATATTGCTTTATTGCCTTCCAAAGTGACCATAGCGGTCTACACCCCCACCAGCACTGGATATACAACTTTGTACATTTTTACTCTTCTATCAATAGTATCTTAGACTTTTGATTTGTATTTCATTGATTATCGTGAGGTTGAACATCTCATTTCTGCATATTTTTAATTATTGGGGTATCTCTTAATAATAATCTTTGCTATGTTTCTATTGTTTCTTTTTCTTACTTATTAATAGGAATTTATCCTGTTTTTCTAGATAACCATTCCTTCTTGGTCCTAAATACTCCGTAGCTCTCCTCCCAGACTATAATGTATCCCTAAGTGTTGTCTGTGATATCCTTTACCGTCCTACATGAAGCACTGGCTGGAAAGCTCAAGTGCAGTGCACACCTTCACAGATGCCACCGCAACTGGGAGGGGCCCGGGAACAACACATTTTGATATAATAAACTACATTCCCTTTTACCTTCACAGTTTATGTCCTGAAGAATGTAATTTAAATTCTTCCAAATAAATAAATAAATAAATAAATAAATAAATAAATTCTTCCTATATCCCAAATCACGAAGCAACCTTCTCGAATTTTCTCCCATCAGCTCTACAGTTTGACCTCTCACATTTAATGTTTTAGCCGATCTATTAAAACAACTTAATTTTTTGACCTATTCTATATTCTAGTTACTCCACGTCCTATCCAAATTTTCCAACACTGTTTATTAAACAATGGCTCTATTTTTCAAAGATCAAATATCAAGTTGTTTTGTGTGTGTGTGTCTGTTGTAATTTCTGTTGTTTTGAATAATGTCTTAATATTGGGCAAGATTTTTTGCTCCCTTACTGCTCCTTATGTTCTAAAATAACACAGCTATTTATAGGCCTTTATTCCTCTACTTAAATTTGGGAATCTGCTTGTGGAGATGCACACAAAAAATACATTCCCTGGATTTTAATTCAGTGACCTTGAATGTTTCAAATATTAAATTGTCCCATCCACGAACATGATTTAGCTCTAGAAGCTTTCAGGTTCCTTTTATATGCTTTACTCATAAAGGCATGATACCTTTAAGTTCATTCCCAGATGCATCATAGATTTTGTTGCCCCAAATATTGGGATTAATGCTCAAAAGTGTTCAAACCCACTTCTTCTCTTGTCTTTCCTGTAAAGACTAGAAGCTAAAATACTTTATTTTCAGACCAGGATAATAATGAGGGTCTACTCAGTTCTGACCAAATTGGGAAAAACCCTGTGAAGGGGCTTTCTTTCTTTCCCACCCCACTTTCCCCAAAAGCAAAGCCTGATGAGATGTCATCAGAATGATATCCACCTGAGACACCAAAGTCCTTTCATTAGTAATCATTATCATTTTATTTTATTGTATTTGGGGTATAGTGACATACCCAGCAAACTCCTAATACTGAGATTTCTTCAAACCAGATTCTTTAACAAAGGAAATCTTAAGGGAACGAGGTAGAGGGGGAACTTTAGAGGCCTATCAACCAATAGTGATGGTTGGATCTTATCTGGATCTCAATTCAAATTTAAAGAGTGAAAAAAAATGGGAAGAAAATTAAGAAAATATGAATGTTGGCTTGATAACATCGAGGAATTCTTTAGGTGTAATGGTTTTGTAGTTATTTATAAGGGCTCCTATATTTTAAAATTATACAATGAAGTATATGTGAAATGACAGAGTGTCAGATGTGTTTCAAAATAAGCTTGAGACCACCTGTTCATAATTATTGGGCCCGGCTGATAGGTGCACTGGGTTCATTAGATGCTCTCTTGTGTGTATGTTTGAAAATTTACATAATAAAAAGTTTATTTAAAAAAGAGAGGGCTAATGTTTATGTTACTTGTATTTTCTGAATTACCTCTATCATTTCAAGGGTCATTCTTTGATAATAATGGTTCTTCTTTTCCAATATGTCAATCCTCAAAAATGTCTGGTGACCTTTGGTTGCCTGTTCGTATTAGTAACTAACAGCGAATCTAAACTATAAAGGATCTGACATGAATTTCCTCTGCTGCCGGTGGATGTTTACCCCTAATCTTCTTTAATTAGAAAGGAGAGCTAAAGGGTCAGCGTAAATAGGATAAAGTGAGTCAATGACCAGCCTTCGAATAAAAATGAGACTGAACCAAGGGGCATTCCCTTTAGTGTATTGCTCTCCTGGGAAGACGCGGCCATCCCTTAACGCCACGCACCCCGTCGTTCCAGTGTGGATGTCTAGAAGCACCATGAGATTTACTCTCTCCCGTCTTGCCCAACGCCTGCTGGAGGAGCCTCAGCCAGGCACTCTCTTCTGGAAGCAACTGTTGAGTTTTAACCTGAGGACATAACAGATGCCTGAATTTTGCAGCCATCCCGTGACTACATCCTTAATTAAGGACTCTAATTCATGCCCCAATCCCACTCCTCCTTTCCGTATTGGCTTTCTCTAAACTTGGAGCGTCTCTAAAGCTCTGGATTCCCAGCTCCACTGCACATTTTTCTCGTTTCTGGGCTGAGGCTTTTTCTGTTGTGCTTCATTTGTCAAAAAGAGCCCAGATGCTCTTCTGAATACCAGAAATCCATGTAACATTCTCCTTTATATGGGTTTTTGATTTTGCTTTTATTGATTATGATTCTCGTAATACATTAGAATCTCAAAATTCTAACAAATTCAACCTCTTGATACTTACTTCTCATCATTGCAGGAGAAGGCGACATGTGCTCTGGGCGCGTGAACTTGAACCAGAAGCCTCTGTTCACACCTGTGATAGATTTAGGTGCAGCATCAAGAAGCAGGCTTGGGTGGGAGGGGAGAGTCCCTTGACGTTGTAGAGGTGCACTTACGGCGGGAAGGGAGGCGGAGGGTGTATTTGCCAGTAATAAAGTGAGAACCAAAATGAAGGAATCTCATAACTTTTAGCACAGTGCTGAGGGAGAGGAGAGAGTCCAGCTGGCAGCCCACCACTAGCCAAACATTTGTCCTCATTACAAAGATCCTTATTTTTAAAATCTTTAAACGCCAAAACTTAAAACGCCCAAGTATTGTTCTCCAACTTCGTGGATGGCACTTATCACCACTACCCAATAACTTGCTTTATGTAATGTTCGTATATACGAGGCCAGGAAACAGGAAATTAAGTCGTTTGCACGGAGGGGTTACAAGAAGAGCCCTACTGATCCCGAAGGAAAAAATCCCCTCATGCAAAACATTAATTTCTCTGCAAAGTGTCAGGGGCAGGAAGGAGGTTGGAGGTTTTCCCCGTATAGATTCTATTGGAAAAAAGAGATGATTTTGTTAGGTAATCTGGGTTTGGTTGAAATGGAAGAAACCCCAAACTGAACGGGTGTGAACAAAAAGTGGGGGTTAGAGAAAGGACATGATAGTGCCTCCTGACAGGACCCAGGACCGGGACGAGCCAACCAGGATAGGCATCTGCTGACTGAGCTAACAGGCGTTGGCCCCTAGATGAGTCATGAAGAGGAGCTTCCCCAGGTGAGTCGCCCACGAAGGGAACTTCACTGCAGCAAACGAGGGGATCCCAGGGCATAATTCCCAAAGCTCTGACTCCCGGAGCAGGGCCCAGTGGGCTCCTGGGGCTCGGGGGCGGGGGGGATGAATGTTTGGATGGGGAGCCAGGTCATCACAGTGGAGGCAGGCACCAGGTGGCACGGGCACCGTGGGGAAGCAGGCCTGCGCAGTCCTTGTCTGTCCCCAGTGAGGCCTGAGCTCCTCCTCGGGCAGAGGTTTTAGGGTCATGTGAGGTCAGCGGGGCGGCCGCTCTCTCCGTGGGCCACTGTGTAGCTCACCTGGGCAGGCGTGGGCCACCCCTAGCTCACCTGGGCAGGCATGGGCCACCCCATAGCTCACTTGGACAGGTGTGGGCCACCCCATAGCTCACCTGGGCAGGTGTGGGACACTCCACAGCTCACCTGGGCAGACGTGGACCACTCCAGAGCTCACCTGGGCAGACGTGGGTCACTCTGTAGCTCACCTGGGCAGGCATGGGTCACTCCGTAGCTCACCTGGTCAGGCGTGGGCCACCCCTAACTCACCCGGGCAGGCGTGGATCACTCCGTAGCTCACCTGGGCAGGCGTGGGTCACTCTATAGCTCACCCGGGCAGCCATGGGCCACCCCTAGCTCACCTGGGCAGACATATGCCACCCCTAGCTCACCTGGGCAGGCGTGGGCCACCCTGTAGCTCACCCAGGCAGGCGTGCGCCACGCCATAGCTCACCTGGGCAGGTAAGAGAGTCCAGGGGTTGAGCTCAAACTGGTCTGAGTGGCCTGGGAGGCCAGAGCTCTTCATCCAGGCAGTCGTGATTGCTTGAAGGCCAGTTTCAGGTTTTATCACAGATGCCACGCCAGAGAGGGTCTTTTGCCTGAGTTATGAGATAAACTGGGAAGAAGAGCTTAAGGGAAAAAATGTGGGACAAAGGTCGGCAGGTGGAAGCAGGTAAACAGTAAGGGTGGGATCTTGGGGTCTAGGTGGTGACACTTGGGCCCCAGGACCTTTAAGAGCCTGGGACTGGAATCCAGCAGTATCACTGCCTCCCACCTCGACCTCCCACTAAATGCTGACTTGCTTTCTGTCTTGATCTTGGCCAGTCTTCCCCACATGATGGAAATCAGAGATGCTCTCTGTTCCAAGCCTTTTGGAAATTATTTGCACTATTTGCAAATTGAATTGACACCAAAGAAGCATGGTCTGTGTCCAAAGGCTGGATCAGCAATGTGGCCTGGATTTTTTTAAAAAGTCTTGTTAACTCTGAGAGTGTTGCCTCTTCCCCCTAAAGGTTTCCATGTTTGAAATCATATTCTTTCCAGGCAATGTAGTTTTATCTTCTCTTTTCAGTGGTTAGCTGTATTACCAGCTTATACATCAATGCTGCACGGAGAGATGTTTAACAACTGATTTTCAAAAAAATAAAATAAAGGAAACAGAGAAAGAAAGAAAGGTAAATAATGTAATATTTATCAGTTAGCCAGTATAAGTACTTCCACCGTGGCCTATTTCGAGCTACCACCATGACATCATTGAGCCCAGAGCTGGGAAGAGATGCACACAATCTGCTCTCTAGGGCCAGCACAAGCGGCACTCAGCACAGTGCCGCTTATAATTTATTTATGTGACCTCTATTTAGACAACAATGTAAAATAACAGTGATTGCAGTCAGCAGCCTTCTCTTGATCCTGATGCTTTAGAATCCAGTGGCAAATAGCCTGCATCCCTATTGCTACATTTAGTTAAACATTAGTGGGCCCTTGGAGCTCTGGGTCTAGACTTAGAGGGAGTGTCACCATCAGTTGGAGAGGTGGCCAATGCCGAGGGAGAAGGCCATGGCCGAGGCTCACATCTGTCCCTTGAGACTATGGTCTCTGAACCCAACTGTTCAGATCCAGGGCCTGTTTTTACCCTCTTTGGCTATATGCCACTTATGGAGAATGACAGCTTACTAATTAGGCTACTTATTTAACGTCCTTTTCCCCCCAGTTTCCTAATTATTAAATTAGGGGTATTAGAATACACACCTCCTATGACTTTTGTGAGGATTAAATGAAATAATTCCTGTTACACAGTGAGTTCAGTGCCTGGCACACAGGAAGTGTGCAGTAAATGTTTTGACATCGTTTTAATTATTTGTCTTTTCCTCTTTCATGCCGGGTTCACCAGAGTATTGTTGAATATGGCCTGCGTTACATTTTTATTTTATTTTATTTTATTTTATTTTTATTTTATTTATTTATTTTTTTTGCGTTACATTTTTAAATCACCTTTCTTGTCCTTGTTTTCTAAATTCTCTTGGAAAAATAAAGAATGGCTCTTGAATTTTGTCATTTGCCTTTTCAGTGCCTATCGTTTTGTTTTTCTTGTGGATCTAAGAAAGAACCTTCAGCTAATCAGCCTAAGCCAGTAAATACCACCCTCATCTGTCTGCATCAGGTCCCTTTCTCCATAAGGCCTGGCCTTCTTCCAGCCCAGCACTGCCCTGTGAGGCTCACTGCTCTCAGCCCCTGCTACTCCCCCTCCACGGAGACCCCCTTGCAGTCAACACAAAATACCACCTTGATCAAGACATGCTGCCTCAATTTATGATCGAGGAAAAAATTTAAGAAAACAAACCCATAAGCCCTTAGCATATTGTTGAAGGAGGTGGTAATGCTATTTGAAACCACAGTTGGCCGAAGACTTGTCTCCTTCCACCCACCGCCCCCCTCCCCAAAAAAGAGAGATAAAGAGACCTAACCTGCTCAGCATAAAATGTAAGGATTTGAGTTTTCTTCAGGGTGAGTTTTCTGAATTTCCTGGAAGCAGCCCAGGAAGGCGGGCAGGAAGACAGGCTGTCTGGTTGGGCAGCAGGGCAGCCAAGGCAAGAGCAATGCCCACAGGCTGGGGACCGTGACTTGGAACCAAGGTCAGCTAGAATGTTAGGAAAGTTCTGCAAAACCTGAGTATCTAACATCCAGGATTTGCATGTAGGATTCACGACGCGCATCTCATCCTCCTGAAAACAGAACACCTGCTACACTCATCACATCAAAGTACCCTAGAGACAGAAGTGCACATGCCCCGTAGGCTTTCGGCATTGCCTTCTCCTGGCTGATCAGGACAGAGTTCCCAGCAGAGGAGCCAACGGTGTAGTGAAGGGGCCGTCACCAACCAGAGAAGCCCAGCATCTAGGAATGGTCCCACATGGTGGAGCCTCGGGCTGGCAGTAACTCTGGCCTACGGAGAGGAATCAGCGTCCTCGGAGGACTGTGTGAGCGGAGGCCCAGCAGGGCCCTGAGCCCATGCCTCTCTTCTGCTTCCCAGCCAAGGCACAGGTGAGGCAGGCACCCCGAGCACCCAGGACATGTGGGCGAATGTTGAGGAGTCCTCGGGCATGACAGATCTTGCTTAGATCACTGGAGCGGAAAAGAAGGGAGGTGGAGGTGATAACAGTGAGAGTCACCCCACTAAGAACCGCTGGAGTCGATGACACGTTTTTAGACTTCCCTTTACAAGAATCCTGTGCCATTTGGTGACAAATGCCACCTTCCTAAACTTGCCCACGCTAGTGTCTCCGTTACTCAGTAGGGAAATTCCATCTCTTTCTGCTATCCCGACTACTCCACAGTACATTTAAAGCAAAACGGTGCTGGCATGAGAGATGATGGGTATTTGTGAAAAACCTAAACAGATGGGACGAGTCACCGTATTTTTGTGAAGCTCGGATGTCATTGGTCCATCATCTCTACCATCTTCATCGAAACAAAGTGAAACAAAGAACATAAGCTCAAATGGATCTCCAGTCATTATGAGAAGCACAGGTAAATATGTTCTAAAACTCTGTGCCAATCATTAGGGAGAGTTTATGTACTTAGTCTTCCTCGCTTTGTAACATTAAGGAGATATAACTTATTTTGAACTTAAAAAGTCTTAATGAGAGGCACTTGTGCCCTCCAGTAGAATAAGTGGCAAAATCTTCTTATGATTCCCCTTTTTAAAAAATGTTATCATCATTTCTTTAAGTAGCCTCCACACCCAGCATGGGGTTTGAACTCCTGACCCTAAGACCAAGAGTCCCAAGCTCTATCTACTGAGCCAGCCAGGTGTGGCTCTACTTATGATTTCTGAAACCTGAATTTAGTTGTTTTCTCAAGAACAATTTGACTTATTAAGTGCTGTATCTGAAGAAGAAAAAATTCTAAGTTTCATGCACAATGAAACGTCTGAATAAGTAAATAAGTTGTTTTAGTGATAACAGTAAAGATCTTCTAGAACTGCTTGTGGGAATAGGCTCTCCAGCACTCTGGTCTACTTTAATCGGGGGGAAAGAAAGATCTCAGCTCTATTCTTTTGGTTCATCATCTTGATTTAATCTTTAGTGACAGAAACAGTGGGTAGACACACCTTAAAAATGGTCTGTAGAGATTAGTTCAAGATTCCTCTTCTCAGGCTGTCTGGAGTATCTATATCTGAGCCTGGATTAACTATGCACAAGCCAAAGACCCCCCCCTCTCTTTGCCTTCTTTTGAGGACCCTCCCCTAAGACCAAGTTCTGAAAACATCAACATCCTCTATGGTGGTTGCCAGAAGGGAGGCAGGTGGGCGATGGGTGGAAATAGGTTATGAGGAGGAGTACACTTGTCATGATGAGCCCTGAGTAATGTAGAGGATTGTTAAATCATCTGAAACTAATCTAATACTGTGTATTAATTATTCTTAAAACATTTAAAAAAATAAAGATATCAACATCTTTTATGGCAAATCTGTACCCTGTTATGCTCACAAGCCTAGCTTAGGCTTCCTGTACCGTCTGCCACTGAGCTTCCTTTGGCCGCAGTTTAGATTTTCTGAGCCTGGTAAAGTGAAGCATCTGCATCTTTTTTCTCTGAAAGACTATTACCGTCTTCCTGCTTAATTTTTTTTTTTTTAAGATTGATGAATTGATTGATTTGAGAGAGAGCACACACACTGAGAGGCAGGAGGGGCAGAAGGAGAGAGAGAGAAGTCTCAAGCTGGACTCCCAGAGGAGCCCAAAGTCGGGCTTGAGGCTCCATCTCATGACCTTAAGATCAGGACCCAAGCGGAAACCAAGAGTAGGCCGTTCAACCAACTGAGCCACCAAGGCTCAGTTTTGTTTTGTTTGTTATAGCCAACAACCTGTACCTGAAAAATAAAATTATTTCTCGCTTGAAAGCTTCAGGGTATGTGGTCAGAGTGTTTTTACTGATATTTTATGGTAATCAGCCATTCCAGCAGATCTTTGGTGGCAGTTACCGTGTTCCACATTTTGGAGTGAGAAATACTAATGATTTCCTGGAAAAACTTAAAGAAATGTTAACAGTTAGAAGCCTGACTGACAACTGTTTCCACAAAATTGACTGATTAAGTGGATCTGCACAGTACAGGAACTCCTCATTATCTGAGTCCTGGGAAAAGACCATTAAAATAAACCTCCTTAAATATTCTCAAGTAAAAAAAAAAAAAAAAAACAAGTCAAAAAACAATGTACGTACTAAATGAACATTGAGGTAAAATATATCCATATACACATATACTACCTCTGGAGGACACTCCAAGCAATTAGCAACATGAGCTGTTTTGGAGGAGAATGAAGTAAACGGGGCTGAGTGGTGTAGTGGGTGAGGCTGGGCCTGGGGGGTTGGGGAGGAAGACCCTGCTTGCTCTCTTAAGCACCTAACAAAATGATTGAGGAAAAAGCACCTGCCTGTTTTGAGGTTGGAAACCTTGATCCAGAAAGCACAAGGGACCCTGAGATGCAGGCAAATAAATCTTGGATCGGGCTAGCTGGGGCTACTTGAAGTGAAACTCTCAAAGCTAAGTCAAAAGGGAGAATTGTGAACGTGGCTTCATTAATTCTTTATGTGTGATATTTTCACATCATACTTCTAATCTATCATAATTACAGTTTCTTAAATGCTTTTCATTTAGAGATATTTATTGAACACCTATGGATGAAATGATGTGCGAGATTTGCTCCTCAGTAACCCGAGAGAGAGGATTGGGCATTTCTTGACAATTATTGAAACCCAGTTAGGATCCATTATACTATTTGCTATTTTTGCACATGTTTGGAATTTCCTATCAAATGAGAGGGCGGAGGCACACTTTGCACATTGTCTTTTAGCATAGACTGCAAGCATACAGAATCCCGGGGGACCCACCAGCCAGGGAAGATGAGACAAAATAAGGGGACCATCTGGGGCTGCTCTATGGGTCTCCAGAAAGGCATGTAGGGAAGGAAGTCTTCTAGAAAACACCCAAGAATCAACCCCATGCCATAGCAATGTTGGCATGTGAGAAAATGAGTTGAGAATAAGTCCATCTGCAAGCAAAACACAAAATATAAGTGACTTAAGACAAAAAGCTGTTCATGCTTGCGTCACATGGATGCAGTCAGAGGTGCGCGTTGCAAGGCTGGTAATGTGTCTCCGCAGCCTTCCAGGGTCCAGGTCTCTCAGGCCCTGAAGCAGCTTCTTATCCTTATGGTCCAGGAGAATAGCATCTGCATTTGAAGCAACAGGATGGAGGAAGAGACCAGAAAATGGGCCAAGAGAGCCCACGGGCTCTTAAGGGAGGTTCCTAGAAGCTTGCCACAGTGAGGCCTGACCTCAGGCTGCGTGGAGCGCCTACGTGCACATCTTAGAGCCGCTGCAAAATCTACCACCTATGAAAAGCAAAACAAAACAACAGCTTTTGCCAAGGCTCTAAGCTGATGCTTACAGGTTGTCCAAAGACAGCAGTAACCTCTTAAGAAGCAGAAGATCGTAGGTACCACTTTCTCTTAGATGCTTTTTATGGAAAAAAAAGAAAAATCTGACACAACAAGACTTTAACAAGAGCCTTTTCCTTACAGAGGGTTCTAAAACCAAATATTAAGAACACAGACCTAGGTCATTACGGCGAGCAGTCATTTTTATATACTTTTGGATATTATCAGGGCATCAGAATTGATGCCGGAAATCTTGTGATAAATGTGAGTGGGGAGTGGTGGGGGGTAGTAGGCAAGAATGTCCGTGATGCTGTGTGAGTTTTGTTAATACTAATCTGATCCCAGCTAAAACCACCCAACCTCCCTCTCCCCCCACCCTCTCTTTTCTTTCATTGTTCTAGGGTATTTTGTTCGTTCGAAATACAGGAATTAAAATAAAATTAAAATAGAAATAATTCTAAACTGATTGATTAAAATGCAATTGGTTGGATGATCCATTAAATGCAGGAATTAAAATCGAAACTCACTGTGTCCTCTAGTCCACTGGTTTCAAAGTGTGGTCCCCACCAATTTCGCTTGGGAACTTATTACAGATCCAAATTCTCGGGCACCACTCAGACCCTCTGAATTCATCCAAGGGATTCTGATGCACAATAAAGTTTTTTAAAAAGTATGTATTTATTTCAAAAAGAGAGCACACACGAGAATGGGGGAGGGGAAAGGGGCAGAGGGAGGAGACACTCCCCCCTGGGTGGGGAGCCTGACTCGAGGGGCTCGATCTCACTACCCCTAGATCATGACCTGAGCCGAAATCAAGAGTCAGATGCTTAACCGACTGAGCCACCCAGGTGCCCCAGGACACACAATAAAGTTTTGGAACTGAAGCTCTAGTCCAGTGATTGTCCACTCTGGCTGCACATTGCAATCACCAAGAAAACTTGAAGAAGTACCGCTGAACGGGTCCCATCCCCAGAGACTCTGGTTTGATTGGTTTGGGATGTGGTTGGGGGCATGGGGATTTTTGAAAGTTCCTCGTATGATGATAAGGAGACGAAGCTGAGAACCGTCGCTCCAGCCTGCTTGGGTCCTCTGGGCCTTTATAGCCAAACAGAGCCCCTCGAAGCAACTACACTCTAGGCGTTGTGGGGGACTGATCTCTCTCCCAGATAAAGCTTCCAAGAGGAGTGAGCTTTTCTCTGTCCTCTCATATGGTCCCTTTGACCCGGGTCAGGGGGGTCAGAGTCCATATCCCATCTTCCTTCCATCCTTAGGTCTCCATGGCTTTTCCAGTCCTCCCTCACCCAGCCTGGAGTTCAGTTATATCAAATGAGTCAGTTGAGACAGATACTTAGGGGGTTTGGCCTGAGAATCTGGTGGTGGAGAGAAGTCCATGTACAGATATTGGGGGGGGGGTTGAGTGTGAACAGGAGCAGGGGTTGGGAGGCCAGCAGTTTCTGTGGGGACGCACCTTACTAAGGAAGCCCGGATGCGGGCAGCATGGGATGAGGCCTGGGAAGCTGAAATTTGTGGAGGGCTGTAGGAGGGGAGACAGGAAGGGTGATAATAACTAGTAGTATCCCTATTACGCTAATTAGGACTTAGAATTCTAATGTGTTCCCATAGTGCTATTGCTTTTTGAGGCAGCCAGAGGTCTGTTCCTCAAATTGACTCCACCTCTACCACCAGGACCATTAAGACCTTCTTGCATACATCCATATCCACACTACAGTCTTCAAGACTGGGCTGGCGGGTGGTTAGCTGGAGAGTGGGAAGGGGGAGGGGAGTAACTTTCACAGGCGGGTGAAGGGGTGGGCACACCATGGTGCTTTTCCTACCAACCTAAGTAATAGCAAACAATCATTTTATTGCTAAGATTAGTCAAGATGCTGTACCTCTTCTTAAATATGCCTATACCTATTCATCAAGAAATTTATTTTATTTTTAAAGATTTATTTATTTGAGAGAGAGAGCACACATGCAGGAGGAGCAGAGGGAGAGGGAGGAGAGGAACAGACTCCCCACCGAGTGGGAAGCCCAAAGCCCATCCCAAGACTTTGAGATCAAGACCCGAGCTGAAACCAAGAGTCGGCTGCTTAACCGACTGAGCCACGTAAGCACCCCAATTCATGACGTATTTTAAAAGCAAGGATCACAAAGATGTTTCAGACATGATAGGGAGCGGGTTAAATATATAGCCAACCTCACACTTAACCGACAATAATAGAGCCCCTCTATTGCCCACAGATGGGCAATAAATAGCACATTCTATCAGCAAGGCCCGGAGGAAAGCAATCAGTATGAACGGTTGCCTGTGCTCTTTGCAACAATCCTAAAGGTTGGGCTTCTGTGTTTTTACCTTATTTTTTCATCGTAGTTGACGAACGACATTATAGGACATTGGGATTCCACAGTTCTGCATATCACACAATGGGCACCATGATAAGTGGAGTTGCCACCTGTCACCCTAAGGCTGGACTTCTTAGCGGTCTCTACTGAATAGGAAACTGAGGCACAGAGAAGTTGGAGAATGTGTCCAAGATCACATAACTGAGAGAGGCCCGGGTCAGATGTGAAAGCTGGGAAGCCGGCTGACGGAAGGTGAGCCAGTGAGCCTGGAGAGGAGGGACGGGGGAGGGCAGCTCAGAGAATTTATTCTAATTGACCCATTTAGCCTTGGCAGGGTTTAGAACAGGAATGACCTGATTGGTCTGACTCACGGTTTAGGAGAACCATCCTGGTGCCTGTGTGGAAAGTGCACTCTGGGAAGGCAACAGTGGAGCAAGGAAGGGAGGAAGCTGTCACACTGGTCCCCATGGCACGGATGGGACGTGGGAGAGACTTGCATGAGGAATGCTAAAGAAGTTGGAAGCATGCAATATTTCGCCAAGGGTCCATACCGATTGGCAACAGAATGAGCTTGTGACCCAGTCCCCACCAAGGCTTCCCCCAGGGCCACAGAATTCAATCAGACAAGAGAGGAACCAGGCCGATCGTTGGCCACTGGCATTTCCCCCTAATGATGAACCAAAAAAATCATTCGGGTCCTTCAGCTGGGATGAAGGGAAGCTTTGGAACCTACATCTCCATGAGGAAGAGACAGAAAGGCTCTTGAAGCAAACAGTCCTTGAGAGAACCTGAAACATGCAAATAGGACACAAGCTGTCACGTCCAGTCCTAGGGAGAGTGGGGCTGTCCTTCAGCATTCCGGGACGCAAGAAGGGTGGGTCTGGGAGCTTAGCGCCCACCCCAGATTCTCAAACTGCAGTTCTCAACCCGCTTGCAAGCTGTAAATCAAATGTGTGTGAGCCCAGCATTTTTTTTCTTTTTTTTTTAATTTTTTAGCATTTTTTCTAATAAAATATAATAGAAAAGAAAATTATAGTGTATTGCTCACCACAAGTGCTGTTTCAGGAAACTGTTGTTTCCACATTAGCAAGACCTGTAAAGGTGGATCGACGTGGATGTGGGCCCCAAGTTAGAGTAGAGGAAGGAGGCCCCTGAAATAAAATCAGAGGGATCAAAAGGAAATATGGGGGGGAAAACACCCAAATCGGGCTGTTCCTCCACCCCAGTGGAGTTGGCAAGAAGTAGATGACATTTCTGAGTTTCTTTGGAAATGAAGTCCAAAGCAGATTCCTGAACATGTCCCAACCCAACCCTTCCAGTGCAGATGTCACCTCAGAAGCGGCTGACTCAGTAAATTAGGAAAAAACACAACCCTAAAGGACCTGAATGGTTTGAAAAGGAGTCACAATGAGCATAGGAGACACGGCTATGGGGGACTGCAGTCTGAGACTGTCCACACGCGGTGGTGGGGAGGGGGCACAGACTTCAGACCCAACGTGAGGGGAGGACCAGACAGAAAAAAAGCAGGAAAACATCAAACAGTTCAGATTTAATTGCAAAAAATCTAAAACTTTAACATTACATCAGGGGCCCCTGGGGGGGTCAGCGGTTGAGCGTCTGCCTTTGGCTCAGGGCGTGCCCCGGGGTCCCAGGATCGAGTCCCACATCGGGCTCCCCGCAGGGAGCCTGCTTCTCCCCCTGCCTCGGGTCTCTGCCTCTCTCTCTGCATCTCTCATGAATAAATAGTCTTTAAAAACAAGAAATAAATACATACACACATACAAATAAAAAATAAACTCAAAAGGAACCTGGAGAGCAGTTTTTGGTGAGTATCTATTTCCGAGTTAATGTGGTTGGTGAGAATTCCTACAAATCAAAACTCAGCAGCAGTGGCCTGAGGCTGGGAGATGTTCTTCCCTGTCAGAAGGAGAAAAGTTTCACATACGCCCCTGCGCCTGGTGGGCAGGAGGAAGGGGGTCCGGTCTTCTCAGCGGCCATTTCCCTTATTACGTAACCGACTCCAGAAGGCTCAGAATCGCAGCAGCTTGACATTCTGAGCCTGTTGGCACCTCTGTGCTGGCCACACACACCACACTCCTTTGACGACCACACAAAAGGCCAATGAGCGAATGGGCAAGGGACAGTTCCCATCAGAACAAACGTGAATCACCACTGACTGGAGCTACCTCCAGGTTCTGTCTTTCCACTGTGTTTGGGAGGAAATAAAAATGAGAGACGTTGTTCTTTCCCAGTATTTTTCTCTCTTACTGAGACTTCACGTCAAAATATCTCGCACTGACTGTTTCTTGTCTCCCAGATAGCTACTATCGTTCTCAGGAATTAGAGGAAAGGCACACAATAATGAAAAAAGACATTGTTTCTACCCACAAGACATTTTATTTGACTTTACAATCTAAAGTTCCCCGTTTAGTACAAAACAAATGCACCACGTTGTCTCTGATCGTCATGACTATTTGGCCGAGAAACGTGATTATCCCCACCTGAAGACTAGGAAAGCTGAGGCCGAGGGCACTTCTCCACCTGCCGCAAAGCCCCCTCGTTGTTTAGCTACAAAAACTACCAAACGTGCCCCACAAGCTGGTTAGTTGCTGAGTCTACAGAATCTTTCAAAATCCACCAAATCTTTCTACTACAGCACATTTTCGCTCCCTGGGTCATTCTGATCTTTCTCGGGTCAAAGGTCTCATTCACCTCTGAAGCTTCGAGAAAGTACTGAGTTTCTCATGAGCAGATTTTCAGGGAGGCCCCAAAGTCACCTTCTCCGGGCAGCTCAGGACAGAAGAACGGACGCAAAGGCTCCAAGCACGAGACGTGATGGTGTGTGTAGATGAGGGCGTTGTCACCAACGTCAAAGAACTTGAGTTCTTCCATCTCGACGTCTAAAAATATCCCTACGTGGCTAAGCCGAGGGCTCGCGGGAACTCTGGCTTCTGGGACGGAGCTGGTACAGATTGCTCCGGCCTTCAGGCTGATGAACCAGAAGCCGTGCTTGGGCGAGAAGCCGCGCTTCCTCTTTCTGTTGACGGACTCCTTGCAGATGCCCAGAGCCCACTCCTTGGCCTCTCCCACCTGGACCTCCCAGTAATGGCAGCCAGAGGAGAAGCGGGGGGCGCCCAGGACACAGGCCACGTGGGTGAACCTCTGGGGATCTTCCACTGGGTTGCGGCACATCCTCCCACACTGAACTTTCCTCAGGTCATCCGAGAGGACAAGAAAGGGGTTGGCGCTGCTTGCCTCCAGGGTCACGTCCTCCCGGAACCTCAGGAGCTCCTTGCTCAAGTGCAGGGCTCTCTCCAGGACACTGCTGTGCTGCCTCACCAGCAGGGCTAGCGCCCCAATCTGCCATTCTTCCAAAGCGGGGTTCTCAGTCATCCCCCGGCACATGGGGCAGGCCGATTTCAGGTCCCTGTGTTCTAGCACCCACTTTTGCATGCAATGGAAGCAGAAAATGTGGTCACAGGACAGTAAAATGGGACAGTAGAAAATCTCCAGACAAATAGGACAGGTCACTTCCTCTTGCAGACTGTGGGCCATGGTCCCGGAGGGTCAGTCCTTGCCACTGAGCTGAGCTGAAGCGGCCCTTGGTGAGCTTCTGAAAGCGATCGGGAGCCTTCCGTACACAGTCTGTTCCTCAATGGTCAGGATGTGTCTAAGCCCAATAGAAAAATCAAATAATATCAATCTTCCTGTAGTTCGTACGGGAAAGTGGCACGAAGCCACCGGAGAGTCATAGTAAGAGCACACTCTCTGTGGAGAATCACCCAAAACCACACCACAACACCTAGGTGATCACAAACGAGAGAAACAGGACAGTGGACGTTGTCCTTTCAGCTGGAGTAGTTTACCTTGTGTGGGGACACCCAGGTGAAGTCTTCTCTGCCCTGACCACAGCCTCTCTCTCTCGGAGCTGAGTCCCACACGGCCTTTCACAGGGCCTAGAAGTGCAGTCTCCGCCTCTAATCCGTACTCCTCTGTAGGTCACCTGCAGTTCAAGGAAAAGAATCTGCACCTCTAAATACAACCACAAAAATAAAGCCAATCCGACTCTAGCTGTCACAGAAGAGGGACTCTGAGAAGCCCTCTGTATTTTTAAAGAAAGCTACTGTGTGTGAGTCCAACTAGCAGAAACCACTGCAAAATGAATGAGAGGCCCGTTGCCGCATCACTTCTAAGGACAGAGTATCATTCAGATGAAATGCTTTCAAGCACTCTTAGAAAACTAAGAAGTCTTGAGTGAATGTGAATAAAAATATAACCATTGTCACCAACTTCTCTAAAATAATGTCTGAACACAAGCCCAAAAGGTGTTTTTCTGACGAGTTAGATGTTACAGCTGCTATGGCAACCGCTCGCTCCTCCGGAAGCTTCCTCCTAGAGACTGCTTCTGGGCCTTCCTACCGAGGTTGCACACTTTGGGTGAGTTAACTCACCCCTGACACGCTGGGCCAGGCGGATGGGAACAAGCTGAGCCCCTAACCCCAAGACAGTCACTCAAGGCTGGTCAGTGCCCAGGAGATGGTGTGACCTGAGGCCTCTTCTCGAGTAGGAGGCAACAGGGCACTCCTGAGGCTAGTCCAGGACAACTAGGGTCCTACAACGTCCTGGGACACGGTCCCTCACCTCCATCCAGCAGATACTTACGTGGAGCTTCCCAGGCTCCCGCCCTCCACTAGACCCCCAGGATACAGATGTGTGTAACGACACGCAGGGGGTCCGCCCAGAAGGGACAGGGGAGTCTTTGGAAGCCTTCCAGTTCCTGAGCTGCATTCCAGTCTGACGGGGCCTGGCCCAGGGACAACAGATAACCTTCTTCTTTAAATCTTCTATCGCCTTTTCCAAACACCGGACTTCTTAAGGCATATTGAATATGGGGCTTACAATCTAAAAGGTCTTGAATATACGTTAAGAAAAAAAAAAAATGCTACATTTCTAAAGAGTTGTCCTTTTCAGTGTTAACCTATGACTCCAAGTGGGAGGCACAATCTAATCATATGGAGATAATGAAATAATTCCATTAACTATAATACAGCTATTAAAAATAGAAAAATAGTATTACTTAAAGTCCACATATGAATGAGATGAAATGCTACTTGTCTTCTCTGATTGACTTATTTCACTTAACACAACACCCTAGCTCCCCCCTCCATCCTTGCAAATGGGCAAAACCAGTGAAATTGGTGGGAGGTGGGGGCTGGGGCATGGAGGGGGAGGCCAATCAAGAAAGAGACTCTCCACTGATGGTTACCAGAGGGGGCGTGGATGGGAGGATGGGTGAAATAGGTGACGGGGGCTAAGGAGGGCCCTTGTTATGACCAGAACTGGGTGCTGTATTTAAGGGCTGAATCACTAACGTCTGCACCCGAAACTGATATTACACTGTATGGTAACTAACTGAAATGTAAATAAAAATCTAGAAAAAGAAAAAAAAAAAAAGTGGTAAGGATACTTAAGTAAAAACCCAGAAACATCTTCAAGAGACCATGCTAAAATAATAAGAAATCAGTTTTTTTTTTTTTTAAGAAATCAGTTTAAAACACACACATGGTCATTGAAAACCCATTAAAAAATAAATGTATGCAAAAAACATATTTTTAAAAAAAAATTTTTTTAATTTTTATTTATTTATGATAGTCACAGAGAGATAGAGAGAGAGGCAGAGACACAGGCAGAGGGAGAAGCAGGCTCCATGCAGGGAGCCCGACGTGGGATTCGATCCCGGGTCTCCAGGATCGCGCCCTGGGCCAAAGGCAGGCGCCAAACCACTGCGCCACCCAGGGATCCCCATATTTTTTTAAAATAAAAAAAACACCCATAGTTAATACCTAAAACATTGAACTGGCAGCAATGTCCGAGGGGAAGGTGGGGAAAGCTCCACGACCCCAGAAGACTGGCTGTGTCCTGGGATCCAGGGATAAAGGCATTTAAGAGATAGGTCATAGCGGAAGAGAGAGGAATGGGGCAGGCGAAAGGGCCCAGACTTACACGGATTCGGAAGGTTCCAGCAGCCCTGGAGCTCCAGACCCCGTGCCTCGACCTCCTCTCCCGGCCTGAGCCTCCGCGTTAATGAGGCCCAGTGCGCCGCCGGCCTCTGCAGCCTGCCACCTGGCCCCGCCCCCAGGCTGGCCACGCCCCCGGCCGGCCACGCCCACAGGCCAGCTCCTATACACCGGCCGGCCCCGCCCACAGGATGGCCACGCCCACCAGGCGGCCACGCCCACAGGCCAGCTCCTATACACAGGCCGGCCCCGCCCACAGGCTGGCCACGCCCACCAGGCGGCCACGCCCACAGGCCGGCTCCTACGCACAGGCCGACCCTCATCTGGCCCCGCCCACATGCCGGGCGCCGCCCACTGGGAGGGTCAGCGTCTGCAGCCCGCGGCTGGGATCCGCTCCGTCTGCCCCGGGGCGGGAAAGCGCCGCTAACCCCCCGCCCACGCCCGGGCTAATGCAATCCTGGGAATCACGGCCCAGACCCCCTGGAGCAAGCACCAGCTGGAGCCAACAGGTTCCAGAACAGCCTTCGCGTCCCGGACCCGGATCCCACCGTCGCGGGCAGTCCTGAGCAGGGTGCAAGCGCGCCCCGGAGCCCGTCCCGCCCGCCGGGGCAGCCCCTGCTGTCAGCCGGCCTGGTGCAAACAGCGCGGCGGGCAGCGGGCAGCAGCCGGGCCCCGAGCAGCGGCGCCCGAGCCCGCACCCCGGACCAGGCCCGAGGTCAATGAATTTCTGTTGTGGAGGGAGAGTAGGAAGGGACCCTGCGCGGACAGGCACGGGCACCCCCCACCCCCGTAGCCCCGTTGCTGCGGCCTCCCGCAGTTTTCTGCACAGTTTTCTCACCGTGTTTACCCCTTTCCATGACAAGGATCTCCTGCAGGGCGGCCCGCAGTCTTCTTAGAAAAAAAGATTAATCTCAAGCCCCTTTCCACTCTTGCACATAACACAACAGGCTACAATCAATCAATCAATCAATCCCCCAAAAGCTTTCTGTTTATGAGACTTAACCCTTCTCCATCTTTGCAGGATCCCACATTAAGACTGGCCACATTTCTAAAGGCGGTACACATTTAAGACACCCAAACTAGCATATGTTAACGTCAATAACGTCGTTTTGCAAACAATGACTATTTTCCCCAACAGCAACAATGAAAAATGCAGTCAGTGAGCAGAGCATCATGATGCTGCGTGTGTGAAAACCCCAGTGGTTCCCAATTAACAAATACAGCTGCGTTCTCCTTAAGTTTTTCTGCTCGAACCCCGAAAGGCAAATCTGGCTTCCCGCAAATATTTTACTGGGAAGTCCACTGCTCTGCAACAAATTTCATAACTCTAGGGGCCCCTGGAGGGCTCAACCGTTGAGCGTCAGCCTTAGGCCCAAGGTCGTGACCCCAGGGTCCCGAGATCAAGTCCGCATGGGGCTCCCTGCATGGGGCCTGCTTCTCCCTCTGCCTGTGTCTCTGCCTCTCTCTCTCTGTGTGTCTCTCATGAATAAATAAACAACATCTTTTTTTAAAAAAAAATTGTTTTGACTCTAATTGGCAGCTCAAAATCTTAGTTTCTTGGCAACCAAAGCCCCCAACGATGAACCCGACCATGTATTTTGTGTGGCTCCAGCCGTCTCAGAACTAATTCATACGATGCGGCTAAATATGAAACCTTTTCTTCTTTCCTGCCCAATCACAATGGGGTTCTTTTCGTTTTCTCTATTTAAATTATTTAACTGCACTAATGACACCAAGTCAGGTTGTTTTCTATCACCGACACCTACCAGGCCCTGGGTAGACGTTTATCACAAAAAGCATCGTGGCTTATTGATTTGACATTTTAATCCACCAGCTCTGACCGTGGCTTGAACGTTCAGGGACCCCTTGCGTCGCTGAGCCTTTCTTCATTTGTGGGGAGAAATAATTCTTCCCCAGAAATACTTTAATTCCCAGGGTCCTCATTACTACCCTAATGCCGAATTTAGTGAGAATTTAGTCGTTTTCCTTTTGCAGGTGCTGAGGATACTTGGAGCCGCTTATCTGTACTATCTTGGTACCATCGTGACAACCTATCAGAAACATGCGTGAACTTTTTTGAAGTTCTAGAGTCATTTTTAATTATCATTAGTGCTCCTGCGAGTTAAGATTAAATCACAAAATAAGCTTCTTTCCATAATTCCCTGATTAAAGAAGAAATTGACTTTCACACATGCTGGTTGGAGGAGATGCAGCCCCTGGCGGGGGGGGGGGGGGGGAGCTGGGCCCCGTGAACACCATCAGGAATCTCTGATCCCTGCAAGGAGAAGATGTGTTTGCTCACAACACAGCACGGTTTGTGTTTCTGGAAAGGCAGCAGCTACAGCGGGGCGGCCTGTGAGCCCCGGGCCGCTGGTGTGGAGCTTGCACTGGTTTGCAACCCCTCTTGGTGCCAAACCTCACTCTCCCCTGCAAAAGGACACCATCTTGCAGACCCGGCCAACTCCACAAAGAGAATATTCTGGGCACTTTCGAATACAGGTTTCCCCCACTCTCTAAAAGCCGAACATTCCTACAAAACTTCCCTAAGTCAAAACGGGGTACAGTGAAGAAGCAATCCCCGTTAACTCGGATAAAAAAAATTCTTTTTTCTAGTGTCCCCAAACTCAAAAAATAAAATAAAATAAAATAAAATAAAATAACCTCTGAGGCATTTCTGATACCTTAGGACACATGGTGCCAACGGAGGCACAAAACAAATCAAGATAAAGCCGAGGTGCTCACAGACACCTGTCAAAGCTCTGGTGGCTGGACGCGGAGTGTGGGTCCCCAGAAAGGAGCTTGGGGTGCAGGCGGCCTCAAAGCAAATGCTGAATGCTAGTTTCACTTCTTACCCTTTTTTTTTTTTCTTAATAAAAGTGCAAATCCTCTTCAGAGGTCTTTCCACTGGTGAAGACAGGTACTCATGTAGGTCTTCTTAAAGGGTCGTAACTGGGATCCCTGGGTGGCGCAGCGGTTTGGCGCCTGCCTTTGGCCCAGGGCGCGATCCTGGAGACCCGGGATCGAATCCCACATCAGGCTTCCGGTGCATGGAGCCTGCTTCTCCCTCTGCCTGTGTCTCTGCCTCTCTCTCTCTCTCTGTGTGACTATCATAAATAAATAATAATAAAAAAAATTAAAAAAAAAAAAAAAAAAAAAAAAAAAAAAAAAAGGTCGTAACTCGAGCCTTCACAAAGCAGGGGAATGCCTGGATGTGGCATGTTCCGCTTCTGCACTGATTTTAAAGAACAGACTCCAAAAAAATAAATTAAAAAAAACAACCCAAGAACGGTTAGACTCCCCAGTCACATATTTGATGTGTAATCCCTACTCTAATCCTATTAATGGACCTCTTACTTTTTGTTCCTTCGAATTGTTTTTATTTTTCTGTGAAAGACAGTACGAGAAAAGGAAATGTTTATGTGTGTTATTCACGAGGTGGGCTCCTATCTGTATAAGAACCGGCAACGGAGGCCTTTATCTACAGCAAATTGTCTGTAAAAATAACAAGGGCTACCCTGAGTCTCTATGTGTCCGTGGCCTTGGGCCACCCACCCTCAAATAAAGCAGTCATGCTTAGTCACCCTCCAGGGGCCCACCCTTCGTTCAGCTTTTGGTCCCAGATGTGGAGCAAAGGCTAGAGGGAGACGAGTGGTGAGGGTGCAGGGGCAGGGGCGCACGCGTGACCCGGCCCCTCGAGCTGTTTATCTGTTGTGGTTTCCAGAGCCAAACATAAGTGTTTTCGGATTATCCATATATTTTCTCCTCCAGATTCGGACTGTCAAAATATTTTTGTGTAGGTGAGGAAGTCTGAGTCAAAATAAATTCCTTTTCCACCTAATTAGCTGACATTCAATGTATTAATCAAATGCAGCCTGCAAGTCTCTCAAAACGAGTAGTACTCCCCGTCCCACCCCGACTTTGGGAATGGAGGCAGATGAAGGCGAGCTGCCCAGGTCCTGCTTGAGGCTCGTCAGCCTCAGAGGTCAGAGACTCTCAGGCAGGCTCAGACCAAGCAGACACCCAAGCGTGGTCACCCCCACCTCCACCAATTCCTTCCCCTTGGTGGCTGCCCATCACTCTTCAGATGCACAGCCACGTCCCTATCCTGTCCTCTGCCCCCCTCTCCAGCCTCACCTTGTAAAATGTAGACATAAAATCTTCTTTTTCTTTCTTTTAAGATTGAGAGACAATACACACAGACACACCCAGACACACACGAGCTGGCAGGGGAGGGGCAGAGGAAGAAAGAATCTTCAGCAGGCTGCAGGCCCAGTGCAGAGCCCAGCGTGAGGCTTGATCTCAGGACCCCGAGATCATGACCGGAGTTGATACCAAGAGTTGGATGCTTAACCAACTGAGCCCCCCAAGCACCTCAAATCTCCTTTCATTCCTTCCCTGTGCTCCATCACTATTTGGTTCTCTCTGAGTAGAACCAGCCCCCAGTAGCCACCCCGCCAACACCTACTCATCCACCATTCAGACACACCCGGGGTGCTGGTTCTTGAGCCTTCTAGAACTTGAGTCTAGACTGTTCTCTAGACTAGGTCAGAAATCCCTATTATACCCTCTCATCGTGCCCCGCACCCTGCCTTCACGTGCCATGGCAAAGCTAGTTACACATTTATCAATGGGGCCGCTTGACTCATTTGTGGTTCCCTCACATTTAATAAATCACACCTACCAAGCCCTTACTGTCTGCCAGGCATTTTCCCAAGTAGTTCACCTATTTTCTAGCATTAAATTCTGTGGCTCTATATGAAGTAGGTGCTGCTGTCATCTTGAGCTCTCAGATGATGAGCTGTGTGCCCTCTGGTTGCCTACCTTTAGTCCTCTTTCACATGAGACGGAAATAACTTCTGCCCTGGTCAAATCAGTGTTTTCTGATTTTTATCTTTTATGCATATAATCCAATACAACTGAAGTCTGACGAAAACCGAAGCTAACTCTGGGGCATCTGAGTGGCTCAGTCGGTTAAGCATCTGCCTTTGGCTCAGGTCGTGATCTCATGATCTGGGTCCTGGGATGGAGATCCTGCTTCTCCCTCTCCCTCTGCCGCTCCCCCTGCTTGTGCTCTCTCTCTCTCTCTCTCTCTCTCTGTCTGTCTGATAAATAAATAAATAATCTTAAAAAGAAAAAAAACAGAAGCTAACTTAAGACATTTAACTTCTGAAACTACGAATCCATGCTATCTTGATAGTCATAGTAACTTCGTCTTGGATTGAAAGCTTTCGTTCCCATCTATATTTTCTTTTTTTTTTTCATCTATATTTTCTGCCATATTTTGCATTGTATTGCTAGTTTATGACCCAACTGAAGAGAGGGATGTGACTCATTGTCCTTCTATATTTCCAAATGTCCTTGTTAGTACTTGAGTGCCTGGTCATTAGCTTTGTAGTTAATGAGTGTGTTTCTGATTTAGTTAGCATAGCATCATTGCGAAACAGGAAGTGGTAGTGACTGGTTAGCAAAGTCGGCACAGGCCCGTGAACGAAGCATAGGGACCATCATGCAGTCAAATCTTCCATTGAGCTACCATCTAACCACAGCACAGCGTCTTAGCAGCAGGCTGCCCAGTGTCATGCGGTAAATCCAAATAAACTAAGCAAGGTAAGTGTCCTGCTCCAGAAGAGCTGACGATACCTCAAGCCTTGCACACAGATATTGATTGAGCATCTACTGTTTGAGATACTCTGCTAAATACTAAGGGGATCCAAAAAACAGAACTGACACAGCTGACAATCCACATGTTACAGCATAATCAGGGGGAGGGAAGACAAATATATGACAAAGTACATGATGCTGAGAAGTAGACAGGACCCTGTGTGGTGCATAACGGACTGCTGGCCGTGCATAGATCTTTTTAACCACGTCTACCTGTAGATAGCAAAGGACAACATATTTTGGTATATTTCTGAACATCCTCTTTTCCAAACCCTCATACCATTTAATGCTCATTTCTTAAAATAGCATCAAAGACCTTTGAAAGCAATGTCAGCTCATCTATCCTCTGTGGATGAAATGGAAGTAATTCCTATAGCTTTATTCTCCTAACCAAGCCTTCCGCCCACCCTAAAATAACTCCAATTATTGATGACTATCCACAGAAAGTGACTAGCATGTATTGTGGATTGATAGTTTGCAGTGGATTTATTAATCAATGCACATATTCCTACCACAGAAAAAATGTACTAACTACTATCCCCGTGCCGCCCACTATAGGTGCCAGCAAGACATCTAAGTGTCTCTATTAGACGTGAGCTCTTGAGAGTTCCCGAGCCCTAGGCTCCAGACACAGGAGCAGAAGGGGTTGGTATGTACGTGTAAATGCCTACTGGGGGGCAGCGACATGGCTGGGATTGCCCAGGAAGGAGGGCCTGGGACAGAACTCGGGGAAACACCAGCATTCAGAGGAAGGGGAAAAGCAATCGCCAAAAGAAGTTGTGTTGAAGCCACTGAGGAAAGACACCCTTGCAATTAACCTGATTCTGGAATCCGAAGGCCTCCAGAGCACTGGAGGCAACGCTGAGAAGTCCTAGCAGTGCGGCCTGCCTGGGCCCTGTGTGCCGGCAGCGAGTCGAGCCAAAGAAAGCCGAAGCTGGGAGTTCCAGGAGACTGTGGAGGTCTGACATCTAAATGGACAAAGAGATCTGGAAAAATAAATATGATGTAGCATATTTGTCCAGGTGGGAAAGGCCAGGCAGGCCACACACACTGCAAGACAGAGGTCGGAGCAAAGCCAGACAGAAGGGAAGGTTGGGAAGGTACAGGCATGGGTGTGTGTCTACTCAAATTAGGAAATCCCGGTGTCTTTAAGTGCTGCACAGGATTTACATATAACTTTTCTCTTTTGTTCTATGAGCTTCTATTCTAGGGAGATGCTCTTTTGAAAAATATCTGTTACTGGTGTCAACTAAGGTCTCCTTTGTCTACTAGTGTTGAATAACATGCAGCATATTAAAAATGATTTTTTTTTTTGCTTATTAATGAAGTAATCACAGTTTTTAAAGCTTCAACCAAACTAAATGTCTATCTCTTCTATAATAATAAAAAAAAAATCACCTTGCCTTCAGTACCTTTTAGGACGATTGAAAAATGAGCATCAAATTGTGTGTGGGGGGGGGATATGCAAATATATATAAATGCTTTAAAATAACCAAAGAAAACACAGTCACCTAATTAAATGTGACCTTTGAGAGCAGACACTGAATGCCCAAATGAGTCTACTCAGGAGGCTGAAAAGTGAAACCACAAAGTTCTGGCGTCCTCAGCACCGACTTACAAAATGTCCAGAGGGCTTATCTGTAGTTTGCCCAGAGTGATCTTGTTTTCAGGATTAATGCAATACGAAGCATGGGAAGGTCAGCACATCATATAACTGAAAGATTACGCCACGCATTGAAGAAGAGTTTTGAAGTGCAGACTTTTTTTTTGCAGACTTAAATTAAAGAAGCTTAACATTCTTGGGGGTCAAAGTCGTTCACACAACTGCAGTTTCCTGATTCAGCAAAACCAAGTGCATGCAGAGAAATCCTTTCCTAGGAGGACAAGCTCTTCCTCTTACTGGGCTGGAAAAAAAACAACATTCATGTCCAGAGACTCAACCTCTTCCCCGACCGTCCGTCATCGCCCCCGTGCCTGGCGGCGGACGCTCAGGAATCGGTGTCACACACTGCCATCTACTGTGTCGCCGCGGGAACTGGAGGCCCGGCCCTCCCCGGGCCTCCTCCTGACCTCCTCGATGGCCAGCAAGAAACCGGCCACCGAGCATCACTTTCCTTTCGCTTGTGGGAAGCCTTGTGAATATTAGAAACATGTGCAAGTGAGCTACGCCCGCCTTGGGCGGTTAGATTCGTTGGGATTTGTAGGATGATGATGTTAGGAACAGCGGAGTGAAAATAGCTAAGGCCCATCCACTCACTGAGGGGACGCAGTTTATAAAGTTGGTGATCACTTTTGTTGGCATCACAGAGCACATACCTGCAGGCCTTCTGGTGTGTGCGTTGTTTTTGGTTTTTTTGTGTTTTTTTTGTTGTTGTTGTTGTTTTTTCCATAAATCCCTAAGCATCAACTCTGGTTAAAGCAACCAAATGATGCACGCATGGAAGAAAAGAAAATATTCACGCTGGTCTGTGTCACTTGCTCTTCAAGTATTATCAGGCGTCAATTGCTTGAAAATCAAAAAGCCTCTACTTGGTCCATCCTCTCCTATTTTTCATCTTGGTTTCTAATTTCTGGTCATTTCTCTGCAAGAGCGAAGCCAAAGAAAATGGAATAATGCATCCCACTGAGCTGTCACACGGGGGCTTGTGAGCGGGGCTCGTTAGCCATTCTGATAGGCCCTGGGGGGAGAGATGGTGAATCAGAGAGGACTTCGTGATGGGCCTACTTAGCCCAATCACCAGTACCACTAATAGTGAGTAAGGGTGGCCTTCAATTCACTAGGACTCACCGAGGAACTATACTCTGTACCCAGTACATGACAGGCCCCCAACTAGCCTGATCCCGACACCCCTGGGAGGCCCGCTTTGCAAGGATGTGGCGACCTGCTGAGAGCACCGTGCGTGGGCTGGGGGCTTGAAATGCCCCAGTGGCTGGGCACTTTCCCCTAATGTAACAGGCGTGGGCCTGCCACAGTCACTCTGGGGAGAACATCGGCCTAGGATGAGTCCGTGAGGAGGTGAGAATTCGGCCCCTGGGAAAGGAGCACTTGCAAAGAAACGGGAGTCGGAGCAGCAGAGGGGAGAGCGGACTCCTGCTGTGATTCTGTTCAGGGCTGGTTCTTAACCTCTTGTTCCTCAGCCCAAAGGACTCAGAGGGTTCCATTATGATTTTTTTAAAAAAACTAATTATATCAAAGAAACCAGTTGCTGTGCTCTGTTTGGGTTTCTGGCAGCCAGTTCTCCTTAAAGAACTTTTGCAAGGAAGACCTGCTTTCGAGCCTTCACATCTCTACACACCTTCCAGAAATAGTCAGACCCCCCTCTTCAAGGAGAGCCAACCGCGGCAAAGGCGCAGCCGTCCCTCTGCGCGTCCACTGCTCCAGCCCTCGTTTCCCCTCTGGACTCATCCAACACCTCAGAGCAAACCCGCTTCTGGAGGCTTAGCGGAGGCTTCAGACCTCTAACCTGGACCACCCACTGCACTCTCTCCTGGAGGGACTAACCAAAATCACTGATTTTTCTCTCCCCCAAAGAGAGATGGATTCGTAAAAGAGGGAAGTTTTTGTCCTTTCTCATGCTCCAACTATGTATTTATCCCATTTTTCTGAACAGTTTCTAGCAAGGGCAAGGCCAAGCAAAATGTCATGTGGGCCCTGGGTTCTAAACATCTGCCAGGACCAAGCTCATGCAAGTTTAGCCAGAAACCCTCCAACCCTCTGCTCTTGCCTCTGCTCTACAGACGCTCGCCCACCCCGCTCCCCGATCAAAGCCAGCCGCATCTCCCCATCCCCTCAGCCGTTATCCCAGGCTCAACCACCGCTTGCTCTGGCCTTAGTTGCCACAACAGCCTCCTAAATGGTTGCACTCCATCGACTCTGTCCCCCTGCTAGACTTTCTGTTGCTCAGAACCCCCATGGCCTGCCCTTGCTTACAACCCTTCAGTGGATCCCCATTGTTCCTAAGCCCCAGCCCAAAATTCTGACCCAGGCCTACAAGGCTACATACTGCCCAGTGTCTGGGCACTTACCTGCCTCTGTGGTCTTAACTCTTACCACCCTTCCCTTTGTCCTCCATATGCAGGCTCCTTCATCCGGTTCTAGGATGGGCTAAGCGCCTCGCCCTAGTGCCTGAGCCTGTACTGATGAAATATTCCACCTGAGGGACTCTTCCTTCCCTTCATCCCTAGTTTATTTCTTCCCACCTTTTTTTATTAAAGATTTTATTTATGTATTCATGGAGATGCAGAGAGAGAGAGACAGGGACATAGGCAGAGGGAGAAGCAGGCTCCATGCAGGGAGCCTGATGTGGGACTCGATCCCGGGACCCCAGGATCACACCCTGAGCCAAAGGCAGGCCCTTAATCACTGAACCATTCAGGCATCCATTCTCATCTTTCAAACATTCCTTCTGTAAATCTTCCCCAGAGCCTAGGCCTAAGTCCCATTGCTTTAGTAAAAGATCTCAGAAAATCTTTTTTTTTTTTTCCTTTGGAGTACTTGGTATATAATTATTATTACTATTGTGTTTCTATTATTACCAAATAATCAAAGTGTTTGTTGTAATTATGTTTCTAATCTGTCTCTCTTAGCAGACGGTGAGCTCCATGAGGCAAGAGCAGTTGCCACTCACCTCTCTGTCTTGAGCTCCTAGCCAGGCTCAGCTTTAGAGATGCCTAATCTATGCAGTTACATGGAAGGTGTAGAAGAGCTTTGCACCTGACTTAATGCTCTGCTGTTGCATCTTACAATTCTTAATTTTTGAACAAAGGACTCTGCTTTTTTATTTTGAACTGGAACCTGCAAATTATGTTGCCTATCCTGCAGCACCCATTGACGAATGGAAGGTACTCAGGGGATAGCTCTTCAGTGAATATTTATACTACACAGAATAATTAATACACAGGTCGCTCTGTAGCCAATCTTACAGAAGACTCGGACTCTGGAATTTCGTGTGCAATCAGAAGAAACCCCCAAAATCATCTATGTCCCTTACATCTTAGATTCTTGTCACATGGTTAAAACATTTTATTCACAGAGGAAAGCTAAAATGTACAGTGTCACTGAGAGTGGAGAAATAAAGAGAAAGAGAAAGAAGAAAGAAAGAAAAGAAAGAAAGAAAGAAAGAAAGAAAGAAAGAAAGAAAGAAAGAAAGAAAGAAAGAAAGAAGAGAACAAACAAGCAAACAAAACTCAAGTTCATTCAGGGACATAGATCTGATCTTGTGATTTTCATTAAGACAAGACTTTGTTGAGCAAAGACTGAGAGAATGCTGACCTAATCTTGTGCTGAAGACCATCCAGAGGCTGGAAATGCTGAGGTCAGACCTGGCTTACTGTGGAAGCTACACCACCATCTGTCGAGCTTGTTGTATCACTAAATGCCTTAATGAGGTCACTGTCAGAGATTCATTTTATTAATTTCATAAGTTCATGTAGAGATTTTACTCATGGGGTGAGATAGATCTGGGCTTGGTTTCCACATGTGTCTCCCTAGGGCTAGGTATTGTCCCTCTCTGAGACTCAGCCCATCTCTAACATGGGGAAAATAGAGCCTAATGTACAGCTGAGTGAGGGTTACAGACAACGTACTGTAAAGGACTACCCTTTAGTTGCCACTCAAACCATCTAAATGTTTCTATCACAAAGGAGGAGAAGTCACCAGTGGCATTTATGTACTTACTGCCATTTTCTTAACATCTTTTCAAATAAGAAAAAGTGCATTTTCCTTATTTTCTTTGCCATCCACTCACTGTTCGGAGTACCAGGATTTAAAAGCCATTTAATAGCTCTGCCCTCTTGATACTTAATTAAAGCCACCTCCGTACTGCACATTACTCTCTATAACAACATTACTTTTAACCCAAGTAATTTGAAAGTAAGTTAATCCTTCCCTCCTCTATCCAAGTAATCAGATGGACCTACAGCTCTTTATACTTGAAAAACATTTCAAGGTTTCCTTTATAGCACTGGAAACAGTGTGTGCATTGAATGTAGACTTTATTTCTACTTCCTAACGGAAGCTCCAATCTCCTTAGAAACCCGTAGAGATTGGTGAGAACTCTAAAGTCCCAGAATTGAATTGTTGACCTAGGATAGGGTTTATCCTATGGGAATTGATAAGGAAACTCTCAAACTGGGCCAGAAATTGAGCAGGAACAGAGGGGAGGTATAGAATTTAATTTCTAAAATCATGGTGGTAGAGAGGCACCTGGGTGGCTCAGCGGTAGAGTGTCTGCCTTCGGCTCAGGTGGTGACCCCCGGGGTCCTTGGATGGAGTCCTGCGCCAGGCTCCCTGCGGGACGCCTGCTTCTCCCCCTGCCTGTGTCTCTGCCTCTGTGTATGTGTGTGGGCGTGTGTCTTATGAATAAATAAATAAAATCTTTAAAAATAAATACTATCATGGTAGTAGAGCCGAAGACTTGTTCTAATATTCAGTTTGTTGCAAATAAAGAAAAGCAGTAATAAAAAAAAAACATAGGTGAGACCATTGAATTCCTTTTCCATTGTCCTTACCCTAGTGATTTTATTTGCAAAGCAGTATCAGTAACATATTGAAACCAAAACCCTCCAAAACCTGAAGCTGGTTATCAATCTGGTCATGGGAGAATTTATAGACATCCAGGCTTTCTCGATGATCATCATTTATCCATCCATCCTTTTCATTTTAGGCAACAATAATTTTCAAGGCTCTACCATATACCACAAAGTTTGACAGGTGCTAAAGTATTTGATGAAATGTCATGGAATTAGCTCAAGAAAGTCACGCTCTAGGCTGGAAACCCAACTAACCACAATATAACGTGCAGTGTGCTACTCTCGGTGAAGAGTGGAAAGCATTTGAGTCATGAGGAAGGAGCCTGTGATTATGCCAGAACAATGCAAGAGGAAGCCAGGACAACTCGTTGTTTATAATTCCCACAGGCAACGCATCACACTATAGCTACAGTAGGGGTATCGTGTACATGTGTCCCCAATTCCGTGCTGGCCACATTCTCCTTAGGAGCCCGGGGGGGGGGGAGGTGCGTTTGCATCTCTCCCTTACACTGTACAGCATGGGACCCAGCACAGCAAGACTAATTCCACTTGAAATGACCTGAATCACAGAATGGTTTTTGAGCCAAGACTATTGGTCCCCCAAGTGCACATGACAAAAGACTGAGGAATAAGGAGGGGAGTCTTTCCAAAGTATCAATGAATTGGGGCAAAACGTTGAAGTTATCTGTCTTGCCAAGGAGTTGCTGAAAATCGATCTTCACAGACCCGTGGGGTGGCAGGTGCTCAAAAACAATGACCCCCCCCCCTGCCTCCGGCAAAAGAACAGAATGGTCAAATTTGTGACTGAGGATCCTTTATTTAAACAAAGGTGAATTTATATCAAACTACTTTTGATATTTTTTAAATAAGAAGCCCCAAAGGCTTGCTTTAAAAACCGTGTTCAAAAACTCCCATATGCGAACATGCCCAGTACCCTGAGTTATTTGACCTATTAAAACAAAGATTCTCCACTAGCTCACATAATCATGGAATTTTTCTTTCAAATTCATGAATCAGGCCCTTAGTGTGAATAGACAGCGAGACAGCGAGGGAATATCTTTATGAATAGCCTCCCTATTATCATGGTTCATGACTTTTTACAATGCAATTATTGTGGCATGTCATATCATAACATAATTGAGATTCTAGAAATGGAAAGGAGAGGTAATTGAAGGGACAAAGTTACTCCAGAAAATGCAAATGCCATTTTATTTGCAAATTAAATTAAAAATATAATGAGATGGGTGTAGAAACTGATTGGAAAATTAATTGAGAGAAACGAATTTGGAAAATTTCGATAAGGGACATCTGTAAGAAATTCTTCTGCTCTGACACACCTTTTCAGAGAGTAAAGCTCTTCCTGCTGGCGCCAATGGAACTTGAACGGAAGCTGGACCAAATGCAGATCTTTGGAACACGTGGGAAGAGCTGGGAGCTCAACAGCCAAATGGTGAACTGGCCTGGCCTTGAACAACATGCAATAGGGCATTTTTCCAGCGTGAGCTCCAAATCAGTATTTCAACTAGAGTTTGCTTCTTTAGCATTTGCCTTCTTTCTCTCACTGTCTCTGTCTCTCTCTCTCTCTCCTTCTCTCTTTACTAATTAAATAATAATAAGAGGGAGACATCAAGACATTCTGCCTCTAAATACTTTAGCATGTGGTTCATAAAGAGTGAAAGAATCCTTCATAACCACAATATCATTGTCACAATAAAAAATCGAGGTGCAAGGGGCTCTAAAGCTCTTTATATTTGAAAGATGCCTTTATCGCACTGGAAACAATGTGCCCGTTGAACCTAGACTTTATTTCTACTTCCTAGTGAGTACTGAGCTACTATCTCCTTACGAACCAGTAGAGATGAGCGAGGAAGGAATTCTGTGGTCCGAGAATTGAATTGTTCTGCTTGTCGTATCTCTTAAATCTCCTTTTTTGTTGTTGCCGTTGGTGGTTGTTTTATTTTGCTTGTCATGTCTCTTAAATCTCTTTTATTCCAGAACAGCCCACCACCACTTTTTTTTTTTTTTAAGTCTTTTCAGGACATTGACATTTCGTTAAGTCCACGCCAGTGGAGTTAGACAATGACCCCCATCTGGATTTGTCCAGTTGTGTCCTCACGATTGGGTTCAGGTCACATGGGGTGACCATTTTTACCAGTGGACCACCATAGCGCTTACTGCTCACTCTATCTTAGAACCATAGATACTTCTTAGAAAGAAATAAAGACTATGAGTTGACCTTTTAAAATATTTAAAGTACCAAAGGGAAGAAGTAAAGAATGTTTTGCTTGTTTTTCAGCCGGATTCTTTAGCTTAGGTTGGGGCCGGGTATCCATGAGGTGTGTGTGAATCTTGCAATTTCTGAGCGTGTTTATAAAAGATTCCTCCAGCCTCTGGAGATTGACTCAAAACCTCCCTGTTTTCCTCCACTGGGAGATTTTTGAACTTGAGAGTTTCGAAAGTGATTGTTCATTATCCAAACTCTTTGAAAAAAGAAAAAGGGGTGGGCGGCGCTGTAAAGGAAGGATCTCAGTTGCCGGGATAAGGGACAAAATTGATGACTTTCCCACTGATTCCTCGGCCAGTTCTGCTCCTCCCCAATCCCCACTTCTCCAGAGATTAAAACATACTTGAATTGGAGAAGTCGTTTCCTTCCTTCTGTTCGGTGCCAGTTCTCAGAGGAAAACAGCCATTTTGCTCTTTGATTCCTGTAGCCCAGAGACAGCAATGAAAGAACCTGCTGCTTCCTTGGGTATAAGGCTCTCATCTGGGGGGCTGCGAGGCAGGAAAGAGAGGTGTGGGGTGGGTGGGTGGGTGGGTGGGTGTGTGCATCAAGCGTGGGTGTGAGAATGATTTTCCCCAGGGCTGGTTAGTTGGCCTGGAGCCCAGAGTGCACCATTCATCTACCTTAAATTGCACCACGAAGCAGAGATGGCTGGGGGAAGTCACTGAATGGCCCTGCCACTTGCTGCCAGCTTTCACTGTGTCTCCTGGATGTGGGACGTCCCAGGAACCGATGCAGTTTTTGGTCTCCTCCGGGGGGAGTAAGAGATGCCCCTCTCAGTGGGTCAGGAAGCTGGAAGTGAATCCAACTAAAATGTGGGTGATCTTCCCACAAAAAGTCAAGAGCTGGATCTACTCTCCTGTTCCTGTGGTCTCATATCACCAGATGCGAGGACGCCTGCAGTCTTTAATCATAAGTCCAGTTGCTAAGTGCTGAGTGGAGGGTACAGATCAAAGTGCTCTTGATACAGACATGGAATCTGTTCAGACATCTGATGCTCAAAAAGGTAGACCCAACTGGATCCACTTTGATCTGAGATTGTTTACCTTTAACATTCAGCTTCAGGTTGTAAGAACACGAAACGTGAAGTGGGCACGTCGATAAACCTGGCTGCAACATGCAATCGATATCTGCAGTTTCTGGTTACGGACGCACGAGTTGAAAGAACAGGGTTTTTTGTTTGTTGTTTGTTTTGGTTGGGCTTGGTTTAGTTTGGTTTGGTTTGATTGTTGGACTTTACTGAAACCAGGAGACAATTTTGGTCAGGCCACATGGAGGATTTGGCTGAGCCCAGGGTAGCCCACTCTTCTGGTTTGTCTGGGATTAGAAATTGCTCAGGCGATGAGGGACCTTCAGTGCTGACCGCGGGACAGTCCTGGGCAAATCAAAATACTTGGTCACCCTCGTAAGGCCAAAATGTGCAAAGCACCTAAAACATCGCCTAGTCCAATTGGTCTGATATTTCAAGATCAAAGAATCTAGAGAACCAAAACACTCACTATGTAGTGAATTAAAAAATCACTAAATGATATCTTACATGCTAAAAGGCTAATGCGCCTTCAGGACACCCTGTAAACAGCTGATCAAAAATAGTTAAGTTGAGATTTAAGGAAAAAAAATGTGCATCAGAAATCTGAAATATTATATGGTTTTTAAATTTTCTAAAACAGCCAAATAAGAAATAGAAGAACTGTCAAGTCAAAACTGTAAGATTTTTCCATTATTCATGTATCTCAATTTCTATGAGCATTTTAGGGGTGATTTGTTCTGATTTATGATGGGCTCCACATATAAGTTCGAAATCAACCATATTTGTATATAAGAGCTGATACGTCTCTGTTAACTATATTAACTTATCAGAAAGAAAGGTTGAACGTATCTATTTTTTCAAAAATGTAATAATGGCTTGCTTTAATTATAAACACAAGTTAAAAAAATCATATGAGTGATTCCGAAAATCCAAATGCTTTGGAGATTTTTTGTGGGTTCTTTTTTTCTCAAGATTTTATTTATTTAATCATGAGAGACACAGAGAGAGAGGCAGAGACACAGGCAGAGGGAGAAGCAGCCCTCCCAGCCCCTCCGGGGAGCCCGATGCGGGACTCGATCCCGGGACCCCGGGGTCACAACTTGAGCTGAAGGCAGATGCTCAACCATTGAGCCACCAGGCATCCCAGATTTTTTGTGGTTTTGAAACTTCTTTTTAGTTGTAACAGCTTTATAAAATAAAATTAAAAAAAAAAAGCTGTGGGTAGTCACCAAACTAGATATCTAGGTATTTTAAAACAGTCTTAGATGCTCTGAAATCCTGCCAAATGTTCCCCTTATAACTAAAAATCTGAATTGGTTCCATCATGGCAAATTCAGAAAAGCATTGAAAAATATTGAAAAGCATTTTTCAAATAGTACTTAGGACATTTACAGCTGAACAAACCTAAAGCATGATGGAATTCTGATGAGCTGCTATTGCAAATTGGAAAGCTTAATACTTTTTTTTGGAATGCTTCTTTATACAGTTAAGTCAGCTCATAACAATTAAATTTTCTCTTTGAAATGATAATTTCACGGTAAATACTTTACATGCATTATCTGATTTAATCCTCATAACAATGTGAAACATTATTAATTTCATTGTAAAAGATGAAGAAACTGGGTCACAGAGGGGTTTAGAATCTATGGAAGCACAAATAGTAAGAGACAATCTGATTCAGAAACTCTCACTCTTAATTACCACCCAACGCTACCTCCAACGAACTTTTAAGTGATGATACTGGGAGGGAAGCCCCTATGGGAGAGAAGCACAGCCAGGTTGGAATGGAGAAGACCAGAAGGACGTAGTGTCGGAGAAACCAAGGAAATACAGAGAGTGTTTCTAAAAAGAGAGAGTGGTCAACTTCGCCAAGTGCAACACCCAGGCCCAGAAGCTAAGGAGCAGAAAAGGATCTTGCACCTTGGCCCCCAGGGGCTTTTGGTGACAACAGTGGAGAAAAGTTAAGGGACAGTGGGGACAAAAGCCAGATATCTGTAGGAGGTAAGAAAGCAAAGTTAGGGGTCGAGTCCACCCCCTCGAACATTTGAAATCTCAAAGAAGAGAGAGCCTTGATGGTGGCTAAAGAGAAACATGGCCAGTTTGCTTCCCTGGGAACCTTGGGGAGGGAAAGGCTGGGGAGGCAGGAGAGTGGGGCCATGACTTAGGAATGAGATGCCACCAAGTTCTGAGTGGCCTGGGGGCAGTGACATGGGTCGGGGACCTATGGACCTGGACTTGAGAAAGGAGCAAGCCAGCCCCTGAGACCAGAAGACAGATTGTTGGAACCAGTGTGGGTATGAACAGATGGAGGCATGTAGGTACCTGGCTGGTGGCTGATGGAGGGCTTACCTGGGACCTAAACGTCCTCAGTGTAGGGACAGCAAGGTCACCTGCTGGGGCAGAAGAGGGCATTAAAGGGGGTCAGAAGGACTTTGGTGAGTGTGGGGAATCTTTGAGGGACCTGGCCCACTCTGAGCAGTACAAGCATTGGCAGAAACTTCTGAGGACCCTGCTGGGATGGGAGACCAGTTGTCTGCAGTGTCTCTGATTTGCAAGTGATGCGTCTTTTCATCCGGTGTCTACACTCCTGAGCGTGGGAGTGGAGGAGGCAGAGACACTCCGCATTCAGTTTCGTGCAGAGGCACTGAAAGGATGCAACAAGCAAGAAGTAAGATGACTGGCTGTCAGCCATTAGGGTTCTTCACCATGTTCTTCAGGCCAGATATGGAATGAGCTCCCTGCACCAGTAGCTGGAGGTCCTTTCTCGCTGTTTCCTATTTTCCAACGCCCCCATTCAAGACCTAGGCAGCCAAAAGTTAAATCATATGCCCAGGAAATCTCAGGATATTCCTGAGAGAGTTCAAATATTTCAGAGTGTGGGAGGTTGACCTACAAACACTGCTCCTGGTGTGTAAGGAAATGAACTTTTCAATCAGAACCTTCCAGCAAAACATCAGAAACCAAGAAATGTACACTAACGTCTACACATCCTGCAGAGAAAATGGATGGCTGTGACTCTAAATTCAAAACAATATTTGTAGTGTGGTCTCCAGAAGAATTTCTCTCCCCCTGACAGTCACATTTAAGAATGTGTCCAGGTTTGACAATCACTCTACTATAAAAAGCCCTCCCTTGGTTCACATCAGTGACAGAAATGTCACATTTCCTCACCTGAAAAAAAAAAAAAAAAGAATCTTAGAGTTAGGAGAGAGGTATAAGATCCTTTCATTCACTGCTTTTCATTTCCAGGGAAAGAAACAGCAGCCCAAGGGGGTGTTTTGTAGCAAGAATCAGAATGAGACTCTAACCCCACTCTTAATATCCCGCTATCCCTCGAGTTAGAATTTGACTTATTTGTCTGTTTGCTTGTTTTCTTTAAAATTGTTTGGGGTCTCATTCTTTAAAACTTTAAAAATAAGCATTTTAAAGCATTTCAGAAGACTTCTAGAGACATTTTTCGGGCCCTGGTAGGTTAGATGATGATTATACGGTGCAGGCTTAATATAATAAACAGTAGGGCTTTCTAGAGACTGTGTATCATGGACCAAAAACCTACTATCTGAGCGACGGAATTATTAAGCTAACCTCTCTATATCTCTATTTTCTTTTCTGTCAAGTAGGTAAACTAATATTAGTTTAGAAGGTTTTTATGAAAATCATCCACCAGGTACCTGACAGACAATGGGAAACGCAGGGAGTGTTTAAAAGAAAAGCTATTGTCACTGCTCTGAAAAGGCTTTGCTCAAATTCTCTGCGATTGCAGAGAAAACAAGCCGTATTGGCTCCCACAGCAGAGGCCGTCCTCGGGCTCCAGTTGGCGCCCCTGAGACCGCGGGGACGCTGCCCCTCCCAGGGGGACAGCCAGTTCTTCCTGCTGGAGCCTCAAGGACAGCACGTCTGCGAGATCCTCAAGTGCTAATGTTTCCATTTAAGGTGTTTTCTTTGCATCCTAACCTCCTGATGGTGGCGGGGGCTCCTTCAGTTTGCCTCTGGCCCCCCTTTCAGTCCCCAGAGTCCAGAGCAGGGTGGGGGGTGCTTCCAGCCTGTCCCGAGCAGGGGCAGGCCCCCACCCCCTTTTGCATAGCACCTGCACCCTGGGTGATTTCTGCCTGTCTCCCTCAATACATCCTGAACCCCTCAGGGCCAAGAAAAAATGCATCTTGCTCTTACTCATCTTTTTTAGACAGCTATTGCCAGGCCTTGGGCCAATAACAAATATTTGTTGAGTGATGCGTCAATGACACACCGTCCACTTTACGGTTAAAACTCTACTCCTAACCGTTTCCTTCCTACGAATCTGAGCAAGAGACCAGGTCCTGCGCCAGCCCTGCCTGGTGCTTCAGCTCTCTGGAGCACTCGGCTCCAATTCTTGATGAGCTAGTGGACATATCTGCTAATGGAACCGGGGTGTCCTCCCTGCCATCGAGGAAGGGAGCAGACAGCAGGCCCCCCGCCGCCGCCCCCCCCCCCCCCGGCCTCTCTTCCATGCAACACGTCCTGAGCACCAGCTCATTCTGTGAGTGTCCCCATCTGGGGAGAAGCAGCTTTGGATAAGAAAGGAATCATCAAAGAGTCCGGCTGCCTAGACACAGAGCCCAGGAAGCCTTAGCTGTTTATTCCATCAGGAGTGAGACCAAGTTGGCATGGAATTGGCTCAAATTCCTCATGGTGCCAAGAGCCCAGGTCAGGAGGTACAGTCTGACTCAGGTAAGTGAGCCGAGAACAACCCACCTACCCCACATCGATGAGTCCTGCACTTATGGGGGCCTGCTCCGCAAATTGGGAGAGGGGACACAAGCCTTGTGTAGGAATGGCTAGCCCCGCAACACAGGATGAAGGCTGAAGCTTCACTCTTTCTTGAGGAGGGAAGCCAGAGAGAAAGGAATCCTTGCACGTCATCCTGCTGTCGAGGTGTGAAAGTGAGGAGAGGCAGGGGTCTCCACCGACTGCCCCCGCCGTGCTCGTTTACAAGCTACCCGCTGCCCTGAGAATGGCCCAAAAGGGCAAAAGCTGCCAGACACCTGTGCCTGTAGGATTTAACCCTTTTCTGCTCTTATTTGGACCAAGTTTCACACTGGCCAGGTGGTGGTGGCTTGGAGATGGCACAGCGGACAGGGGCTCCCAGGGGTGGGTGGGTGACACAGCTGGCTGAGCCCAAGTGAATGCACTGAACCAAAGGGCAGGTGGCCCCGTCACACACCGCAAGCTGCTGAGCTTAAGGTGCCCGTCCCCTGCCTCAGAGCCATTGGTCTGGGCGGGTTCCTCTCAATCTACTTAGTTCCATCACAATCCCAATTTTATATTTACCCCTCATGAGTTCCTTTCTTAATGTCATTTTTGGTAGAGCAGATCAGGGACATTTCTCAAGGGCTGCTTCTGGAGGCTTTCTAGGATCTCTGAATTCTGGAATACGATTACAACAAGGAATTATCCCCCCCCACACTCCTTTTCCCCTCCCCATTTCTTTGATGAGAGGCTAAGTAGAGGCTTGCACACCGTCAATGCCCTGGATGGGGGCAAGTGAGGCTCAGGCGCTAAGACGTAGCTCCCACCATCCTGCTTCTGTCAAAGCCTGTGAAATTCGAATCAACTACAAATTTCTACTTTCCATGGCCTGACAAGGTAACTTGTGAATGACAAAAACCTCCATGGTCAGCCTGCTAAGGCCCTAACATTTACCCAAATCCACGTGGCTGTCTTTGTGGCCCATGTGTCAGGTAAATGTCAGTATTTCTGCTCAGCTTGCTTTCTGCATCCATTTATTAATTCATCATTCAGGAAACCACTGGTTGAGCCCTATGTATCAAACCCACAAAATACAAAATTAAATGAAACAGAACTTCTTATCCTCGCAGACCATGCAATATATTAAGAAAAGATAAATAAAAACGTATTACAAATTGCCGTGGGCCAGAATTGTTTTGTTTTGTTTTGAGGGTGGATATCTTTTTGTTTAAGTCAGAAGCCTACAAACAAAATAGATTCTAAGAACAAAATCCTGGACGTAAAGCATATTTATTACGCAGGAATCATGGTAAATTATCTTAGGGAAATTGAGAATAGGGAAGCGTTCACCTTGATGCCATTTTGTACTGATTTGCACCAACTCCCTGAGATGATGGCAAATGTGGAGAATGTAAATAACCAAGGTGAGAAGCTGACCTGAAACAGTCCACAGCCAGATGTTTCCCTATAATCAAATCACAGACAGTAATGTTCACACGTTTCCCCAGGACTCATTGCAATAAAACTCAGCTGGTGAGATTCCTTTGTGAACTACTTTCCTAAGAAAATTTTCGTTATAAGAGTTCACAAAAAATTTATAGTGTACGTTTGTCTCTAGCTTAGAGCCAAAAGCTGAGAATACTACTATCTTATGGTTGTGATAAAGGACAAATACAAAGATAGAAGTAGGACAAATTGTTATAATGACATACTGCACAGTACTTTAATAATAACAGCTTTATTGAGATACATATAATATATATAATTCACATACAGAGTGTGCATTTCACCCATTTGAAACGTGTCATCGTTGCTAGCTTATTCACAAAATTGTACAGCTATCACACAAATCAATTTTTAGAACATTTGCATCACTCTTAAAGAAACCCCATGCCCGTCGGCTGTCACTTCTTATTTGCCTCTAGCCTTCTCAATCATAGGCAACCACCAACCTACCTCCTATCTCTACGGATTTGCCTACTCTGAGCATTTTATATAAATTGATTCATACAGCAAGTGATCCTTTGTGACTGGCCTCTTCCACTCAGCATGTTTCAAGGTACATCCATGTAATAGTGTGTATCAATACTTCATTTCTTTTGATTGCCAAGTAATATTCTATTTGATGAATACACATTTCATTTATCTGTTCAGCAGCTGGTGGGCATCAGAGCTGTTTCCATCTTTTAGCTATTATGAATAATGCCTATGAACATTCATGCATAAGTTGTTTTTTTGTGTGTGTGTGGACATGCATTTTTATTTCTTTGAGGTATTTAACCAGAAGTAAAATTGTTGAATCATATGGTAACTATGTTAAGCTTTAACGAAATGGTGAGGCTGTTTTACCAAGAATCTGCACCATGTTACATTCCCACCAGCAATCTGGACCCTGTGAGGGTCCTTATTTCTCCACATCCTCAACAACACTCATTCTCACTGATTTTTTTCATAGTAGCTATCCTCGTCGGTGTAAAGTGCTGGCTCATTGTGGTTTTGATGACTAATGATGTTGAGCATCTTTCCATCTAGCTATTGGCCATTTGTATGTATTCTTTAAAGAAATCTCTATTCAGATCTTTGCCCATTTTTAAATTGGGTTGTTTATTTTTGTGTACAGTACTTTTAAAGTTCACAAAATACTTGCATGTTTATTATTTTCAATATCTTGTACAAACTAGTGTTTTGAGTCTTATTATTATTATTACATAAGGTAGGAGAATGGAAACTCGGAGATGTCAACTGGCTTGTCAAGGTCACTTACCTTTCAAGTAGCAAAGCTGAAACTTGAACCCAGCAGCGGTCTATCTCCTGCCATAACCGTAAGGTCTGAAAAAGGAAGAAAGACAATTTTCCTTGTATCCTACCTGATACTGACTAGGCCACTCATGATGTTCTAATGTCATTAAAGCAAATGTTACTAGAATTTCTCTACTAAATATTGCTCCCAAGGAGACAGTCAAGCCAGAGCATTCAATATGGATTGCATGGATGACCACCTAGGAGTATTTCTTGATGAGAGTTTTTTTTCCAAGGCTGCCATTAAGTGCTCTGAGAGCTCAGAACATAAAAATACATTTCAGAACAGTCGTCTTGCCGTGACCATCACTAGCCTAAAATCACACCGCTCTATGAGGTCTTACAGAAGTCCTGTTTTTTTATTCTTCACCTCAGAAAGGGAACTCTTCAACGTTTTCATGATTGATAAGAACTTCTAGATGCTTCCAGATGCAGTAGATAAGTCATTTTATAGGATCAGTGGAAACCATCAAAAAAGGTTCCGACAGTCTAGAGAGTTCCAAAGTACCTCAGAACACAAATCAAGGACCACTGAGTTCACATGATAAGCTTTGTGTCAATTTTAACATGCACATAGTACAAAAGTTACAGAGTTGGAAAAAAAAAAAAACCATCAAAAAACGAGGTAAGGTAGAGAAATATGGACCCTGGAGTCAGGCAAAGGAGTTCAAAGGAGGGCATCTCAGTAGCTTGAACTTTAAATAAGCTATTTATTTTATATGAGACATGTTTCTGGTTCTCTTCTGTATAAATAAATAAATAAATAAATAAATAAAGTCCCCTTCCACATTGTCACAATATTAAGTGAATTGTGTATATAAAGTACTGGGAACGTTACACTCCATAATGGTGCCTGATTTATGAGAGTAGAAAAGAACATTTGTAAGATCTTTGCAATGTCAGTTCTATTTGAAATTAGTAGCTCTAAAAAAAGGAATACTTTTCCAGACCCATGTCCCAAAGGGCATATTTTAATATAGGAGGGGGGAAAAGAATGTTCAAGGCAGTAAGAAAGCTCTTGGCAACATGGCGTAAGACTATGCTCGGCGGCTCATGTATCACTGGGAAGATCTAGAACTTTGAACCAAGAATACAGACCGACAGTATAGATGCAAAGCAGTGTTTAGATGGAGACGAAATTTCTTTCTTTGTTCTTCACCTTCATAAACGACCCATCACTCATTCTTTCAACAGGACCTGACATGATTTTACCTGTAATTCTCAGATTTTATTTTTCATTGGATGGGAGATGGCAGATATACTTTATTAAAGGCGTAACTTGATATAAACATGCCTTTGCAAGCTAATGATATTTTTAAGATTGGTGTTAGGATGCACATGCCCCCATCAGATTCTGGGAAAAAGGAAAACGTACGCCCAGAGGATACTCTCAAGCAAGTACAGTGCAGACGAGCCCCACCATTTTGGGCTCAACGTGAAGGACTCCAAGCAAGCTGATCAGAATTTTTAATGGAGCCTGTTCAAAAGAAGTTTAACAAACTTCTGCAACATCTCAACAGGAAAAAAATGAGACCTAATACTAACCACTGACTTTATTAGCGAAGGAGAACATTATACATATAATATTTACATGTTCTCTTCTGTGATTTGTATGTTTTAAAACATATATGTTTTGGGGACTTGTATGTTTTGTATGTTTGTAATATTTTCCCATTTTCCTATTACAGTGTGTATCTTTTTCAATGTTATTTAGAGGTTTTAAGATGAGGATATTAATAGGATTGTCAAATACAAAGCAAATATTTTCCAAGTTTCTGCTTGCCTTTCCATTTCGCTTTTTAAATTATTGATGTAGGGGCACCGGGGTGGCTCAGTCAGTTAAGCGCCCAACTTGACTGCAGCTCAGGCTGTGATCTCAGGGTCTCGAGACCAAGCCCCCACTTCAGGCTTCACGCTCAGTGGGAGAGTGTCTCTCTTTTCTTCCCCTTCTCCCTCTCCCTCTCTCAAATGCACTCCCTCTCTCTCAAATAAATTAATTAATCTTTTAATAATAAATTATTGATGTAGACATATCTTTCATCATAACGTAGTCAAATCTGTCTCCTCCTTTGTGATCTCTTGCATTGAAATATCTCCCTGTTTCTTCAAACCGTATTTTACAACCCTAATGGCATCTAATGTGACAGAGAGGCCTGCGAGATAAGGGTAGTGAGTAGCTATTCAATCAAATAATTAGGATGCTTTGGGTCACTTTTAGAAAGCAATTTCTGTATACTTGGGAGTTTTGACCCCAGATCAGTAGAGTATAAAAGGTAAGTCCAGACGGATATCTCAAGAGCCTTGGTATGAACGCAAATAGGCACTATCAACGTCGACGGCTAGGGAAAATGAAGAGCTGAGTTGAAGATAGTGACCTCAATCTTTTACTCTGGCAGCTGTGATGTGCCTTCAGACACACGGTGTCCTTTCCTCATGACGGCTGTGGTGCTCTTTCGTGATTAACTCTATCCTCAGAAAGAAATTCTATGACCCTATATTAGGTGATATCTCAGGAGGGAGAGAGGGAGGTTACGCATCATCATGATAGTGGTCACACGTGAGCTTGAAAGCTGTGAAGTGTTTCCCTACGTTATTTCATTTTAGCTTCAAGTATCAGAAAGGGATAAGTAGAGAAGTATCGTCCTCTCCAACTTACAGAAGAAAATGAATTCCACAGAGTTTAAGCAACTGACGAAGCCCAGCATGGTCCCCCAATGTGAAATACCGGACCATGGTTTGCTCCCCATAAACACAGATACAGTGAGTGAGACAAGATAGAAAAGGAACAATTAAGAGCGCCCAAGAGAATACACCCTAGCATCAAACGAAATACCATAAAGTACTACAACGTGCGCAACTAGTAATAAATACCCAACGGGTAGCTGAGACAGGATCATATCCCCATTGCCTGATTATTAGAGAATAGTTGACGGAAATAGGAGTATTTCAAATGGGAGTTGGATTTTGACACGTAGACTGAAAGAAAGCAGCGCAGACAGGGATGAAGAGACACAGCGTTAGGGTAGGGATGGAAGGCCTGGGGTAGGGGAGAGGAGGCGGGGAGGAGGCAGGCCAGTTGGAATAACCTTGTTAGGAGCAGATACTCGCTGGAGAGGTAAAGTCCACGTTTAAAGGGCCTAGAATATCAGGGTGAAACGTTCAAAACTGAACCCGTCAGCAACGGAGAAGCATGGCAGGTATCTTCAGGGGGGAGGGAAATGATTAAAGAGGTGTCTCTTAGGAAGACTCGCGTGTTCAGTACACGCAGAACACAGAGAAGGAAACAGTTCTGAGAGGCTAGGAAAAAAAGAGCTAAAAAGGCTAGAACCACCCTCCAGATGTGAAGCGACGTCCTTCTGATGGCATGAGGAGAGAAAAGCACCGGGGCAAACTCAGGGTCACGGACGCTCAAGAAACATCGTCCCAAGAGCTCAGTCCCAGGGGGCAGAGATTTTCCGATGCCCTCAAAGGAAGATGGGCAAAGAGATATATTTTTATATCTTTCTGATCTCTACTGTTTGGACCCCCCCCCCCCCCACCGTGCCCATGTAGCAGGTGCCTAGAAAACCTCAGTTGCCGGCTCCTTGTCCAGGGCCCTGGAGGTGACACAGCCCAGGAGGTCATTTGTTGAGACACCGTAACTAGACTTGTGAAAACGGATGAGCCCTCGGATGCAACACAGGTGGATATTTTTAAAAATTAAAGGCCCAAGGAGGAAGATGGGCAGAGGGGTCACAGTTACCGGCTGGGAGAAGCTAACAAAGGGGGTCCAGGGAGCAGGGCGGAGAGGCAGGCCGCTGCGACAAGTGCACAAGGGCCTCCTGTGCACTGCAAACCTGTGGAGGGCGAAGCTCATGCAGAAAGCAGAGTTATTCTGCCGAAGAGACCCATTTGAAAGGGAAATAGAGGTCAGAACCCCACTCTAACGTGGAAATGGGAAACCGCCAGATGTTCCCAGGCTGTGGTATAGTTCATAAAGGGCGGAACTGGCGGATGATGAGCCGAGCCAGCTGGCATCGTGGAATTTATGTTCCCTGTGTTATGCGAAATGTACGATCATAACAGAAACATTAAAAACCTGAGTAGGTTCAGGGAAGGGCACGGAGCCGTGTAAATCAAAGTTTACTGTAATAAATCTAGCTAACAGCAGAGGGCCCCCTTCAACGCCTGGCAAGCTCTCAAGGCAGACAAACTCCAAGGGGAGGAGCTTTCTGTTTTCTGGCAACTTCTACTAGCAGTGAATATTTTCACACCAAAAGTTTTGGGGGGGTGGGGGGAACCCAACTAAACACGTAAATTAAACTAAAGTAAAATAAATAAATAAATTGCAAACATTGTTTTTGGAACTTCAGGTCCTAAGATTCCTTTCTCTGATTTTTTTTTTTTTTTAAACTGTGTCTTTTGTCAATGAGAAACTATCTGAAGTTATTAATGCAAGAATTCAGGGTGGTCTGGTTATAAAATGCCTGGAGATAGTAGAGTGACAGCAAGGTACAACCCAGAACAATAAAATACTTAGTGATTATGATACTGAATCCGCCAGTAGGATTTCTTTTAAATAAATATAAAGATCTCTAGAATGGTAATATGTGCTCAATATGGGAAAGAAGCAAAAATAGAAAGAAAATCAGTAAGCTTACCCCCCAGATCTATTAATTAACATTTTCTGTTTTTCAGTCTCTTTTGTGTATAACTTTGCATCCATGTTAATATGCAGTCAGATTGATTATCATATACATACAGAATGTATAATTTTCACCTTGCTTAAATAATTAACATTTTAATAAATCATTTCATATCCTGCTACAAAATTTAACTCTTAATGATTACATAATATGCAGCCTTATAGGTCCTAAAAGGTACTTAACCAAATATAGTTGGATATCTAAGCACCTTCTCAATGTTCTTTTTACATAAATATAGTAATATCCTTTTGCTTAAAATCGTTTTTCTGTAATTGTGACAACTCCTCAGGCTAGTTTTCAAGATAAAAATCCTTAAGAAGGGAATAGGAAATAAGGAGCCTGTTTTAACAGAGCTTCTGTTGAAGTGGAGCTGGCCACTGGGTGGGGCAAGGAAATGACCATTTTCAACCACGCTGCTGCCCCTGAAAGACAACCGATAATGACTCCTGGGAAATAACCCGCGAGCAGCACAGAAAGCACGGAAGGAGGCACAGCTAGGGTTTGATAATGAATGTGAGAAGCACATTGTGGCCACACCTATGCTTGTGTGTTTTTATATGGCATTCAAATTTTTTATATGTTTTTACACTGAGCTGGGAAAATGGACATAGTACATTCTGCTGTGGACGCATAACTATTCTCTTAATTCATCATATTGTTGTTTTAAGATTCTGAATTAATGGAAATACTAGCTAATATCAAAAAGAGATCTGATCGGGACTCCTGGGGGGCTCAGTGGTTGAGCGCCTCCCTTCAACCCAGGGTGTGATCCTGGGGTTCCAGGATCGAGTCCCACATCGGGCTCCCAGCATGGAGCCTGCTTCTCCCTCTGCCTGTGTCTCTGCCTCTCTCTCTCTGTGTGTCTCTCATGAATAAACAAAAAATCTTTGTTAAAAAAAAAGATATCTGACCATAGAAATACATAAAAATAAAAGAATGGATGGGTTGGGTCATTAAGAGAGAGGGAGAGAGCGAGAGAGAGGCAGAGCTCTATTGGAGGAGTCAGGCCCCTGGACGTGTGAAAATTCTGAGGCCTGGACTGAGCAGACCTCAGTCTCAGCACCTTTTCACACGTGGTATCTGCAGAGCTGGGCTTTTCCTTTTGCAGCATATTGTGAAGTGTGAGTGGTGTGATGACTGAGCACTGAAATCTGCAGTCAGAGTCAGATGATGTGGGTTCAAGTTTCTCCCTGATTATTACCAGATGTGTGATTTGGGAGGCGTTTAGGAATCCTTGACATTCGCTTTAGGGGTATTAAAAAAAAAAAAAAAAAGACAGTAGATTGATTTCTATCACCCCTCTAATGTATTTCAGACCATCCACCTGATGACACAGACAGCATTTCCGTAAAATATCCATTTTTGGCCTGTAATCCCCATATCCAAACTCACAAACTAGAAACACAAGAGGGCTGCACTCTGCAACCAGGGCCCTTTAGCAAATTGGGGTTTGCAGAGAGTGGACACCTGATTGGTTAAACACCAAGCCGTTTTAAATCAAATTAAAATCCCCTTTAAGTTTTTTATATTTTAAAAGTTAAGTATTTTGAATCGTTTACAAAGCATACTACTCCATGTAGTGTACTATAGTTTATCCATATTTTCACCCAGCTACTTTTAACTTTTTATCAAAAATATGGATAGACTTTGTCTCTAAATGTTGTCATTTGATTTGCATATTGCCCTTAGAAAGGATGATTTTTCAAAGGCAGGTTTTACTGCTAGTCAAGGATGGCCCTCATTTGAATACTGATATTTTTATTTAAATACTTATGTCTGATAGCTTCCTTGGATTCACCAAGGTACATCACTAACTACACCATGAACCAGCAAATTCCAACCCTTCAACTCACCGGCCCAATCCAGCCAGCAGCCTGTTTCTGTAGAGCCCACAAGCTAAGAATAATTTTTAAATTTTTTAACAGTTGGAAAAAAAATCAAAAGAAATACAATATTTCATGACACGTACATATTCTGTGACATTCCAAGTTTAGCATCCATAAAGTTTTGAATCTCTTTAATAGAAAATTTGTGGAAATTTGTTTTCTCTCTTGTTACATAAGTACTTGCATAATATCCTCAGTTTTGCCTCTTGGCCTACAAAGCCTAAAATATTTTATTTGCTATCTGGCTCTATACAGAAAAAGTTTGCCAAACCCTGAGCTATGCCAAAACCCAAAACCATTATTCAGTGCTCTTTGGGCTCTTTATAAATAATTAAAGGCTTTGCCTCCTGAGCATTAGAAGCAAATAGTCAAGAGCAGAGGTTCCCAAAATTATCTGCACTCTGGAATGACCTGAGTAGCTGCAGAGAACACTGATGTTTGTGTCCAACCCCAGAGACTATGACTTGACTGTCTGAGGTATGCCCTCTGTTTTGAAAGTTTTAAAACATGCACAGGTGATCCTAATAGGGAGTTTAGGAACCACTGATTTGGTACTTGGGCAAATTCTAGCCACTGAACTTCACCTGAGCCTTCCCTCCTGCCGATTGCCCAACATATGGCCCATTGCAGCTGCCCTAAACCCTTCAGCTCTCCTCAAGCCTCTCCTTCTCAGGGCCCCATGCTCCACTTCTCGTCCAACTGAGAGGTTCAAGGCCAATTCATTACCAAGTTTGCCAAAAAGAATTGAAGTTGATTCTGTTCTGTCCAACTCTTCTAGATAGAATGCACCATGGTGATCTAAAATAGATCTTGAGGGGCACCTGGGTGGTTTGGCCAGTTAAGCATCTGCCCAAAGGCTCAGGTCATGATCTCAGGGTCTTGGGATCGAGCCCTAGGTCATCGGGCTCCCTGCTCAGCGGCAGCCTGTTTCTTCCTCTCCCTCTGCTGTTCCTCCCGCCTGTGCTCTCTCTCTGTCTCTGATAAATAAATGATTAAATAAATAAATAAATAAATAAATAAATAAAGTCTTGAATCCACCTGAATTTCAGTTCCCGTTTGTTTCTTTATTCGTAAGATATGCGAGCCCAAACAAATTGTTTAATCAGTTTGACTATCAATTTCCTCATTCATAAAGCAGGATTAAGAATAAAACCTACCTCCTGGGGACTTTTAAGAGCACTCAATGAGATTTGCTGGCTAAAGTGTGGTCCTCGGGCTAGCATCATTAGCATCTCTTAAGCACTTGTTAGAAATGCAGAGTCTCACCTTCCACCCAGAACTTCCAAATCATAGTCTGCATTTTAATGAGATCTGATAGTGATTTGTGTATACATTTAAAGTTTGAGGATCAAAGAATGCTAGCAAGATTTTATTTCACCAGGTGGCCAGGCTGAGTTTCTTCTACAACAATACCCAATAAATATGTTGGTGATGCCCTTGAGGATGGCTTTCATGTACAAAAAATTTTTTAAATTCCTTAAGGTAAAAAAATAAAATAAATTGATTTGTCAGCCATGTACAAAAATAATTTGAAATTAAGAGAAACTGGGGTAGGGGCAAGGGATGATTAAAAAGTACAAGGCCACCTTTATACAACTTAGAAAAAGATACTCCCTCTGAGCCTTCATGACCTCACAGGTGCACACCTGGTGAGCTGACGGTGTCCTTGTGCAATTCCGAATAACATACTCCTCTGAGCTGCTGTCATCCTGTTTCAGACCACACGGCTTGCCAAATGCAGCCAAGGTCTCAGCCAGTTGTCCTGGGGCAGTATGTGGCAACACTTCAGAGGTGAGATTAGATGAGGCGTGGGGTGTGGTTAGTTGGAATGGAAAGAATGAAAAGCAAAGGGTGGATCCCAGAAAAAATGCCAAAATTGTGGAGGGCCATGGGGAAGAGGTAGGGTGACAAATGGGCCCAAGTTTGTTAAGAAAGGCTTCTGGGAAGAGGCAGGATTGGACACAAATCTCAAGGGTTTATATATCGAGGTATGAGGGAGAGGTGGAGGAGTCACATATTTAATATGTTACAAGCATGGACAACCCCAGTGGCCCAGCGGTTTAGCGCCGCCTTCAGCCCAGGGTGTGATCCTGGAGACCGGGATGGAGTCCCACGTCGGCTCCCTGCGTGGAGCCTGCTTCTCCCTCTCTCTCTCTCTCTCTGTGTGTGTGTGTGTGTGTGTGTGTGTGTGTGTGTGTGTCTGTCATGAATAAATAAATAAATAAAATCTTTAAAAATAATAATAATAATCTGTTCCAAGCAGTATTGGATGGTGAGAGAGACCATGCTTGGAGAATGGCAGGATGAATCACGGACAAGAAGGCAAATGGGGGTATTGAAAAGTCTAAACTCATTAGACAATAAATAGAAAGCCATGTTAGTTACTTCCAATAACTGTCCCCAACTATGCTGACCAAGGCTCCCCACCCCGCCACACACATGCACAACATCTCAGCCCTAGTCCATGGGTTTCAGCACTCCATTTGGTTAAGTCTTAATGTTACATCTCATTCATCATATTCTTATCCCTTCCCCCAGCCAGAGGCATGGTTGTCAGGTTCCCCCTCTCCCCTCTTTCCTCAACTATCGCCTCTAGAGTTAGAGTGGGACAGACTGAGGTTGCATAGCTCCCTGCTTACTTGTGGTTCCAACATGATTCTGCTCCCCAGCCAGCATGACCCTCTGATCGGCAGCTCTGACCAGGGGACATTCCTTGTTCACTCGGTCCACGTCTTTGGCTGACCCCAGCTAGCATTACTGTGTCACATGCTTTTGTTCTTCCCTGCGAGATTCCTCTAGAGACAGTTGCCACCAAACTCATCTAACTTTCTTGGCCAGTTCCCAGGCTTGCAACAAGTACATGTGTATCTTGAAAAGGGGCACATGTCGGCTGGGGGAAGTGATGAGAAGTCTTAGTGACCTCTTCACCTGATGGTCCCCTCCCCGACATGCAAGTGCACGCCCATCACATCTGTAGGCCCCCCCACATACACATCTAGCAGCTCAGAGGCAGTTCATCAGCTCTGCTATAGAAGCAGACATTCAACCCGGGAATGAAGTACCAGGCTGCCCTTCCTTGGCCACCCCCAAGTTTGTGAATAATTCTCTTGGACCTCTCTCTCTTTCAGCAGAGGAAAGGAAGAGAGAAAATGAACACTTGGCTCCCCCAAAAGGCTCCTCTTCTCAGTTTTGTTTTTTGATTGTTTGTTTTAATATCAGCAAGGGTAAGAGATAATGGAGTAATAGCACCAGGTCTGCTGGAATAATCCTCAGTAAGCAAGGAGACAGCAGGTCCCAGCAGCTGTGGTTCTCAGGGCTTAGAATTTGGGGTACATTCTCAGCTTTGAGTCTTTGATGATTCTGGGACGACATGAAAAATCCCACTCAGCCCCTGATGTTGCACTGTTGCGGATAAAGAAATTAATTCTCAGAGAAGGTATGATGTTTGCCCAATATTAAATAAAAGATGAGATTTAGATACCAGCATCATACTTCTTCCACTAGACCTTGATAAATGCAACTTACCGATCCATAACCCAAAAGCTTTTGAGCTAGATGACTCCCGGAAAATAGGAAGGAACAGGCCCATTCTGTAAGCAGAGTCATCAGTCTACCGTGGTGACTACCTTTATGTGCTTTTTACAAATTGAGGTGATTAATCATAGTGCTGGATGCTGAGCCTAACTCACTCATCAGTTACAAGCATCTCAGTGTGGGATGTTGGTTTAAGAAGAAAATTATCCACTATAGATATCACCCCACAGATCTTGACTCGCTGAAGACCGGGGTAGATCCCAAAGGGTATTAACACAACCAGCTAGGAAATGAGGAAGAACTTGCCTTGGGAACACTGCTTCTTCTACATCAAGATATTCCAACGTACAGCCAAGGACAGCTCTGCTGAAGCCAGGTTCCTGTGCCATCAGAAAGGTTAAGCTGGAAGTCATTTTAACCAAACATTTACTTTTAAGTTAGGCCAGGTCTATATAAGCAAAGAGAAAGAATGTTCCACCATTAGCCAAAGCATTTGGTTCTTCTCGAAGGAGCAAACCAATATCATCCTCAGACATGTTTAGAAGTAGGACACTGAACATTTACTTAAATCTTCAAGTTGCTAAATATTTTTGTAATCTTTTATTTTACGGGGGATTCGAAGGTTTGCCCATATGGAGACACTGCTTTGAGCAAGCTGATGAAGGACTGCGCTCAAGAGGTCTGAAACTACTGCTCAGTCAGATGAAGGCAACTCAGAGGCGATTAAATCAAACGTTATTTCAGCAAACAAGTATTTACTGAGCACCTGCTCTGTGCTGGGCACTGTTGCGGGGGTTATACTTCAATACTCAGTCGAAGTCCTCTGGGAGCCAGATATTTTCTTTCGTTTTTGTTTCTAAAGGTACAAATGTAGAGATATTCTGTACAGAGATACTCAATGTGGGGAAATTCTTGACTCCTCGTCCATCCCTGTTACTGCCCTGGTCCAGGCTGCCTGGGTCCAAGATCTTCAGTGGGTTCTGGTTAGGATGACTGCTTTTCCCACATTGATGTAAAGCCTTTTGATTTGGCAACAGCTGGGAAATCTTTACTTGCTTCGCTTAACTGAGCTGTCAGCTGAGATCCCAGTCCAGATTGTTTTAAAGGAAAGGGAATGGGGGAAAAGGGAAGGAAGGAACTAGGGAGAGAAGGAGGGAGGAAAGAAGGAAGGAAGGAAGGAAAGAAGGAAGGAAGGAAGGAAGGAAGGAAGGAAGGAAGGAAGGAAGGAAGAAGGAAGGAAGGAAACAACTGCTACCTTAGGGGTAATTTTCACTTGCGGCTTCTTGGGTTGGAATCAACATGCCATTCTCCAGATGCTTCATTTTGTGGGGAAGAAGTTCTAGAGAAATGTCCAAGAATTGCTTTAAACTGTCAGTAAGTATCTCACTGGAGTTAGATGATGCAGCTCCCCCATTTGCATGTGTATCTTCTTCCCCGTGACAAGAGGTGATCAGTAAATATTTAATGGTTAAATAAAGAAATAAAATAAGTGCCCAAGGGCAACCTAAGTGCCTCCCCACAGGAGCTAACAAGCCATGACACCTGGTAAAGGGCACAAGTCTCAGCAGAGGGGTAGAGCTGCCCGGACACAACGTGATTGGCCAAGGGAAAACCTGCAGGTCTATAACCTGTAAAACATGAAGCAGAAACAGTAGAAGTGTCTATACCTAGAAGCCCTTTCTTATGACCTGTAAGAATAGAAATTTAACCAGCTTTCTTCGTAGAAGCATCTCAGTCTTGTTTGATACAAAGGACCAAGCAATCAACTATCGTATTAGGAAAGATCAAAAAAATAAATAATGCAGGAAATAGAAGAGAGAAGACAGCAAGGGAGGAGAGAGAGAGAGGTGAGAGGAAGGGAGCGCGGAGGAAGGAAATGTGGGGAAGAGAGAGAGAAGAATGTCTTCCTTCAGAGCTACCTGGGAGTGTAAGGCCACGAAATGACGAAATGACGAGCGGCCTCTACTTGAAAGACAGCACTGTGCTCCAATCAATGCACACTGGAAACATCAGCGTTCTGCTAAGGGCACCGAGGAAAGATGAAGAGCTTCCGATGGGTTGGGGCAGCCTACTGAGGGCTAGCAGGCTGCCATCTGCCCAGGTGACTTCAGAAATAAAAAAAAAAAAAAATGATGCAAAACAACAAAATGTAAGTTCCTCTTGGTCCCCTCAAGCTCCAGGGTGAGGTTAAGGTAGCGCTGTTCCCTCTAGTGCTTTGTTTTCCAACGTGGCCTTTGTGGATCCAAGGAGAACTGACACTCAGCTCAGAAAAATGTATTATGTAATACATAATCCAACTAATGGGCAAAAGTCCAAAGACAATGGGCTCCAAAGTGACCGTCACAGGGGTTCACACATTGTCCCTCTCGTGGGACATGGTCGAAATGTCTGTAACTCCCTGCCTGGGAAATCCTGAAGGAAGGAGAAAGCCAGCAGCCCGCTCTGGTCGCAAGCATGGGAGAAAAAGCTGTTTTCAGGTCTGGGGTTGAGAGGAAACTGTGACCCCCCCCTCCCCCGCTGCCCCTTGACACTGGGTCAAAAGTCTGTGGGACTCAGGGCCCACATGTGGAAGCCTACGTCCGGTCGCCTGCCATGGCTCACGATCCTCTGCAGCCACCTCCCTCCCGTTGGATGTGGGGCAGCACCTGTGATCTGCTCCTCGCTGACAGGACACGGTAAAGGGGTTGGATGTCATTCCTTTGATGCTGTCGCTTGTGTGGAAAGGCCTGGAATGCCTCTCCCTAGATTAGGCCAAGATGCTGAGATAGTCGCTCCCGTCATTATGTCCTATCACATATCCCTTTGTGAACTGGATGGAGAGCTCCAGCTTAGGTTTTTTGCAAAGAGTAGGCTGCCATCCTGTCCAAGGGCCTGTGAGAGGAACAGATGACCAAACACAACTGCAAGGAGCGTCTAGGAGCCGTAAGAAGCCCCGGGCTGACCCCAGGGACCAGGGACCGGGGACCTCAGTCTGACAACCACTAAGGACTGAATGCTACCAACAAACACATGAGTTTGGAGGAGGGCCCCAAGCTCCAAAAAGGCACAAGGTCCATCTGACACCTTACCTGCAGCCTCCTGAGACCTGAGCAGAGGACCCGGACTCCTGACCTTTGGGAACGGAGATGATAAAAGTGTGTTGCTTTAGGGCACTAAGTTTCCGGTAATTTGTAATGCAGCAACAGAACACTAACGTGGTAGCCCGAGGGGCCTGCCTGGAGCGCAAGGGGACTCCCAACAACAGGAGTCTGGGGGGGTGAACACCTAAAACCAGAAGCTGATTGAGGGTTGGTGGGTGGCCTGCCAAGGACAGCGTGCACCGCCCGTCACATCAGAGGCCTCGATGATGGGAGTCCCCGAGGAGCTCACAGGTGGTAGGAGGAGAGGGCAACCGTCCCACATGGTGAATTCTCCACTCCCTAATGCAGTAGGGTGTTAGTATGACAGCTACCGGCGGGGGGCGGGGGCGGGGGGGGGGGGGGGGGTAAAGGCCTGATGTATACATCATCTGCCACTTCCTGTGGTGTAGACACTCCCTCCGTGACTGATTCCAAGCTACCAACCATTTAACAGCTCGCTCATAATTTTCGTCACACATCACAGTTGGCTGTTGGGAGCCAGGCCTCTGACACACGGGGGCTCCTCTACCCCCCGGAGGGAGGATCAGCCAACCTGGGGGGCGGGGGGAGAGCAGAAGCCCGGCCTTCAACAGCAGGTCCCCAGGCTGGAGGGCTGAAGAGCAGCCTTGACCCTTGACCGGTGATGGGAAGTGTTGATTCATACCCACCAGGCCGCTTAGAGGGTGGAGACCCCGGTTGGTGACTCCAAATGATGTGCAATTGCCTATTATCCGAGGGTAAGTAAAGGTCACGGGACCGCCCAGATTTTCAAACACACACGCACATGGGCTCACGCACACACACAAGGTGTAACGAGATAAATTAACACTCTCCGTGGGCGAACTATCCAGGACAGAAATACAAACTGCAGAGCTACCGTTCTCTTCTTCTTCTTTCTAAAACGAAGTCTCAGTATATTCTCCCCGTTTCTCAAAATGCCTTCCTAGGTGAGGGCTCGTAAGCTCCAAAGTTCTAAGCAGACCAGTGAACCATCAGATGACCGACGGACGCGACTTCCCCGATTTCCCCGATTTCCCCGCTGCTTAGAAGTGCCCTGGCGGCTCAGGAAGGCCCTGCCTTCAGGGGGCTCCTCCCCCAGGGCACCCCACTGGGACACGGCGGGAGCCGGGAGCCAGGGAGAAACCACCAGGTTTCCAAGGCTGTGAGAACGGGGGTGGCTTTGCACACCCAGAAGGACCCCACAGCTACGTGGGAAGAGCCACGGGCCTAAACATGAATATTTGCCTCAGGAAACCCCCTCATAGGGTGCAGAAGAGGAGAAACACTCTAAACCTTGGATGGGGACGCCTGGGGGGCTCAGTGGTTGAGCACCTGCCTTCAGCCCAGGGCGTGATCCTGGAGTCCCGGGATCGAGTCCCACGTCGGGGTCCCTGCATGGAGCCTGCTTCTCCCTCTGCCTGTGTCTCTGCCTCTCTCTGTGTGTCTCTTACGAATAAATGAATAAAATATTTTTAAAAATACAAAATAGACCTTGGATGGAACTAGGCCTCTGGGGCCAAGACGAATCAGCCCGTGTTATCTCCACAGGATTCTACCAGGAAGTTCTCAGGTGAGTCATCTGAGAGCAGTTTGAGCAGGTGCCACGGGTAACCCTCCTGTACAACATGGTCCGAGGGATCGAAGCCCTGCAGTCTTCACCCACGTATTTCGAGTTCTGGAAGAATATTGCTCCGGGTTATACACCCAACCGCTAGACACGAGTTGTCCGTGGCGGCTCTTCTTGCACCCATTAGTGTGGCCCTCGTCCAACCCAACCCTCGCCTCTGTTGATTCCGTTCAAGTGAGGCTCTGGCGAACGAACGCGGCTTCATAGAAGGGGCTCAAAAGTAACAAGTGTCTTTGACATATTTATATCTTCCCAAAATTGGGAGGGGGGGGCTATCCTTGCTCTCAGCTCCAGACCTTAATTCTCACTCCACTGAGAAAATAGAAGCAATTAGAAGGAAATTTCCACAGGCTTCTCCCAAAAGATCTACCCACATTCTCGGCATTCCCACCCGCTCCAGAGATGACAAGTCCACTCCAGGTGTCAGCTCCTTTCAGCGTGTACCAGGCCCCGTCCCTCTTGCCTAACCAAAGCACCAGTCCACCAATTCTATGTCCCACACCATTAATTTTTTACTGTCGATTGAATCATTTCTATCAGGATTCAAACATGCTATTATTTGTTCCATCTAAAAAAGGAAAAAAAAAGTACTTGTTCTGACCCCACTTTCCCTACCAACTCCCTTCTCTTGCTCCCCCTGCAGCAAAGGGCTTGGCAGGGTCTAGTTTCCTTCCTCCATCGTGTCTGGAATGGACTCAGTTGGGCTTTTGCCCTCACCCTTCCCCTTGACAAAGTCATCAGTAATTGCCGTGTTAGTAAATCCGAAAGGCAGTTCTCATTGATCTTCCTACTTGTCCTTCCGTCCGCTCGGCCTTGACCAGGTAGGTCATTCCCTCCTCCTTAGCAAAGCTTCTTTATCCTGGTTTCCAGGACGGTGCACTCCCAGGTCCCCTTCTTCCTCCCTGTCACTCCTTCCTAGTCTCCTTGGTTGGTTCTGCTACTTCTCCCTGAAGACTTAGTATTGGAGAGTCCCACGCTCAGTCCTTGGCCTCTTCTCTCCCCCGTCCACCTCACTCCCTTAGAGACCTCACCAAGTCCTAGGACTACCTCAGCATTTAGGTGCTGATGGTTCTCGAACGTAGACGGCCAGTGCAGGCCTCCCTCCCGCATTCCAGACACGTGTAGCCAACTGCCTCTTCCGTACCCTCACGAGGATGCCTAACCTCTCAAATTTAACAGATCTCAGACTGAACTCCTGGCCATCTCCCCAGACCTTCTCCACCTGCAGTCTTCTCCATCTCTTGAGGGCAGCTCCATCTTTCTATCTGCTCTGGAGTCATCCCTCCATCTTCCTTACCTGACGTCCCCCACGTAACCAGTCGGAAGATGGTGCTGGCTGTGCCCTCACAATATATCAAGACTCTGACCGCTTCTCTCTACCTGCATTGCTTCCAGAACGGCCCAGTCCGTTGTCTCTCATCTGAATTACTATAATGGCCTCCCCAGTAGTCTCCTGGCATCTGCTGTTGACACTGAGAGTCTTTCATCACACAACAGCCAGAGTGATTAATCTGAAACCTAAGCTCCTCTCCTCCTCTGCGTGAAGCCCTATAGTCCTCAAGACAACCACCCCATGGGAGGCCACAGGGCAGGTTGCTCAGGGAGGGAGACCAGCTTCCTCAATTAGGAAGGAAAAGCTCCTTCTACTGGCAGAGAAAGCAGAATGTAGAGCTTCCATTTCTTTAGTTGCGTTAAGTCCACCCGTGCGCTCCCAGGCCACGTTCGGGGTCCCCAGCCCACCTCCCAACCAACACCAGAACTTCGGGAGAAGAGATCATGAGCGGAGTTGAGTTCAGTTTACTACTTCTGGGTAGCATATCGACTGTGTCACCTAGGTCTTGACACGCTGTGTTTTTCTTGTCATTAATTTTTCCCTAGTGTGTAATTGGGGTTAATATCCTCGTCAAACCAAGAGTTGTTTGAAAGAGCGCTTTTAAATTCCTAGATGTATATATATATACATATATTTTTAAATAATCTATTCTTGTTAACATCTGCCTTTTTTTTGTTTTTTTGTTTTTTTTGCACTGTGGTGAGACAATGCATTAGGTACGGTTTCTTCTTTCTTGAGCGTGTTAAGATTTTACTTGAGGTCTAATGCATGGATGTTGTACGTAACTGCTTCCTGTGTGTTTGAAAAGAAATGCTTTTGGTGCTTTCAGGGCTGGTTCATAAATTGATTTGGCTTAGCAAATGCCCTCTAGCCTCCCATCTCTTGTGTTGACTCCATCTCTGATGAAGGTACGTACATTAAGGTTTATACTTATAAATCTGTAAAAACGAAACAAAAGAGGGAAAAATACCTGGAGTGGCTCCCATCTCCTAAAGAAAACCCAGGCCCTTCCTGGGGCTACACAGCCCCCCCCCCACCTCTTTCCCTGCTGCTCCTCTCCTCTCTGGCTGCTCACGTCATTCTTGCCAGAAGCTTCCTTGCACCTCCTCAAACATGTCCTTGGTTCTAACTGTCCCCTCTGCCCAAAAAGCTCTTCTCCAGGATCCACTCGGCTGATTCCCTCACGTCCTTCGGATTTTTGCTCCAGTCTGAACTCTTGGATGAGAGCTTCTCTCTCATTCCATTTAACGGACAACCGCTCCCCACCCCCGATTGGCAGTTTCAACTCCCCTCATCCTGCTCCACGTTTTCTTTTTCCATAACATTGATCTCACTCCCTAACGTACTGTGCAACCTGCTTACGTTGTTTATTCTTTGTTGTCTATGTCTAACTGTGCCTGGCAGGTAGTAAAGCTTTGGAGACACTTGATGAATGAACGACCTATTCCTTAGACCAAGGCTTCCATTTGGGGGAATGTTCATCACATTCTAAGACTGCTCTCAACTCTCTGTTGGGAAAAATCAGTATCTGCATTAGCAAGGGCTCTTGTTACGAGATCAGATCACAGTGCACATTTTCTTTTTCTTTTTTTCTTTTTTTTTTTTTTTTTGCTATTTGAGTTAAAAGTGTCATTTAATTAATATAAAAGTATGCTATTGCTTCTCAAAAGACTACCCCCATGGTCAGTGTTTCTTCATTATTCTTGGCTCACTGTCCTCTTTGAGAATCCCCAGGAAAATGCACACACACACACACACACACACACACATATACATTATTTTTTTGCTTCAATTTCAAAGAGTCCAAGGAACCCTAATACTTCTTCATGAATCTCTGGGTAAATATTCGTGGACCTCGGTAAAAAGCTTCCTGCACATATATACTTACAGACATATATTCACTTGAGATTGAATTTACAAGGCCTCTCTGATTGTAATCTTTTAATCTTTTTTTAACTGTTTTTTTTTTCCAACTTTCCCCTATGTCTCACCAAGTTGATTTGAGGTTTTGTTTTCATTGCTGTTATTGTTTCTGTTTATTGAAATCACTTTAGAGTGTGTCAGTGTCACAAAAAAGCTTGCAAGTGCAGGACGGCCATATGAAAATCCTGCTGGAAATATATCTTGTGTAAATTTTCACTTCAAAGTAAATGGAATGCGAAATGAAGATGTGGAAAAAAATTCCTGGGTCCATAAATATTTAATAAGCTCTGGGGCTTAGGATTGATAAGTGGCCCATTTACAGGATACTGTATTTTGAAATAAAACACACAGATTCCATGCAAGTTTTTGAGTGGAAAGGTGTTCCGTTTACCGTATGCCTTACACACAGGATCATGTCTGTCTTACTAATTAGTCTATTCTTAACAGTAATCATAAAAAGCAGTTCTGGCTCTAGTCTCTGAGCACGTGTTTACTACAAACAATGTTCAAGTCTGTGTAGGGGCCATGTCACCGGCCGGCTCTGTGTGTCCTTGCAGACAAGTGGCTTTGCAACCCCCGCAGGGGATGAGAGTCTCCTGTGCCACTTTACAGTATTGAGCTTCTCAGACTCATCCCACTGGATCGGAATCTTCCAGGTAGAGCCCAGGCATGTCATTTTGAAAAACTTCCAAGATGAGTTTTTTAAGACAGGCATGGCAAAGCAATGGAGAGCCATGTTTTTTCTTTTCCTTTTTGTTGTTTTGCTTTGGTTTTATTTTGGATTAATATTGGATTCACCCAAACGTTACTAAGTTAGTATAGAGAGTTCCCATATAGCTTTCACGTAGCTTCCCCTAATCTTAACAGTTCACATACCCATGGAACATTTGATCAAACTAGGAAATTAACCTTGATATATCATCATTAGTTAAGCTGCAGACTTCATTCCAACTTGACCTTTTTTTCCACTAATGTCCTTTTTCTGTCCCAAGAGCCAATCCAGGGTCCCAGACTATGTTTAATCATCACCTTCCCTTATCTCCTCTAATCTGTGAAGGTTATCAGAACGCCTGGGTGGCTTAGTCAGTTAAGCATCTGCCTTCTGCTCAGGTCGTGATCCCGGGGTCCTTGGATGGAGCCCCCCCATCGGGCTCTCTGCAGGGAGCCTGCTTCTCCCTCTGCCTCTCTCGGTGTGTCTCTTATGAATAAATAAATAAAATCTTTTTTTAAAGTATTAATCTGTGAAGGTTTCTTAGTCTTTCTTGTTTCTTTTTTTTTATGACATTGACACTTTTAAGAAGTACTAGCCAGATATTTTGTGGAACAACCTTCAGTTTCAATTGGTCTGATGTTTTCTCATGATTTGGGGAAAATCTTCAGGGGTGACATGCCCCATTCATTACATAGTATGGGGAGGGGCACAATGTCAAAATCACCTGTCACTGCTCCCACAATTAGGGTGCTGTCTGCCAGGATTCTCCGGGATGCAGGGACACTCTTCCCCCTCTTTGAATGAATTGTCATGTTCTTGAAATAACTTTAGAGTGTTCAGTTTCCCAAGAAGCTTGCAGGTCATGACAATTCATTAGAAGAAAGTTGCTAAGAGGCACCTGGGTGGCTCAGTCAATTAAGCATCTGCCTTTGGCTCGGGTCATGATCTCAAGGTCCCGGGTTGGAGTCCTGAGGCTCACACAGGGCTCCCTTCTCAGTGTGGAGCCTGTTTCTCCCTCTCCCTCTACTGATCCCCCTGCTGGTGCTCTCTGGCTCTGGCTCTCAAATAAATAAATAACATCTTAAAAGAAGAAGAAAAAGAAGAGGAAGAAGAGTTGCTAAGTCTAGGCTGCATGGAAGGAATTAAGCTCCATCCCACCCCCAGAAAGATTTGCCTCTTCTCCCTTACTTATTTATTTATGATTCAATCAGTTATTTATACTAGAATGAAATAAGGTTTTGTTTGGTTTTGTTTTTCTTGAATTGTTTCACCTCTGGCCATTTCAAGCGCTTTCAAGTTGGATCCTATGTCCTTCTGACATGCGTCATCTTTCTTTAAGAAATGCATTTCCTTTCATTCTGGCACCACAATGCCCCAGGCTCACCTTGGATTTTCCCTGACCCAGGACTGAAATCAGACATCTCTCCAAGGAGACTCGGTTCCTTTTTGTTGGAAAATGACATCTGGAAACCAGGATCTGGGTGCTGGGTATGGTTGTTGCTACTGGAGTTTTACTGCTTCTATGCCCTCTCTAAGAGCAGAGCAGGGAAATGTGTACACGTACACCACCCTTATATACACGCATATCTATAATTATTTCTGTATCTCTCTGTCCAAATAAGCTAAATTTCCAATTCTAATCTGGCACCACAGGGCTTCCTCTAGCTCCTTTTTTTTTAATTTTTTAAATTTATTTATGATAGTCACACAGAGAGAGAGAGAGAGAGAGAGAGAGAGGCAGAGACACAGGCAAAGGGAGATGCAGGCTCCATGCACCGGGAGCCCGATGTGGGATTCGATCCCAGGTCTCCAGGATTGCGCCCTGGGCCAAAGGCAGGCACCAAACCACTGCGCCACCCAGGGATCCCTCCTCTAGCTCCCTTATTTGTAACTTCGATCCCTGACAGTGGGGCACCTGGTTCCCATTATCTACAATGTATTTACACATGCATTTAGCCCCCGTGCGCTTGTAGAGTTACAGAACTGCAGACCCCTAATCCTGTGAGAAATGAATTCACCAGAAGTGAACTCAGCCAGAGCTCAGTGTTTATGTGTCGTTCTTTTTGGGTTTAGTCTTATAGTTTCTAGTAAAAAACATTATTTTCTGAAGCTACTGAAGTCAGTTCCTTTTTTTATCCTATCAGTTTGTTTTTAAGTAATATTTTTGCCTCGTGACTTAAGTCACACATGCTCAGTACAGAAAATAAGAGCAAGCAAAAAAGAAGAAAATAGAACTCATCCCGATACCATGACTTAGCAAAAACAAGATAAGCACTACTTTCATTTTGATGTAGTGTGTGTGTGTGTGTGTGTGTGTGTGTGTGTCTTTGGGTTGTTTTTACTAACATTGGGATTATTCCTTACATTCTGTTGTATGACTCTCCCCCAACCCCAACGTCCCCGGCCCCATCCAACGCTACAAATCCTTAAAGAACTACAGATAGGTTTGTAAACCAAGCCATCTCCTGATAAGATGCGGATTTGGAAAGCCCAACCTAGTGGCATAGAGAGAATACAGTGGGGTGAAGGGAAGGAGGGAGATACTGAAATCAGAAACACCAGCTAGGTAAGTAGAATTATCTAGACCGAGAGATTATATGTGACATATTGAAAAAAATAACAATGGGAAGAGGGGAGAGTCAATGAATCTGAGAGGCATTTCAGGAGAGACCCGCCAAGATTTTGGTGGATGATTGGCTACCGGAGTAAGGTAGGGGAGAGGGTGAAGAATTCTGACATTTTAAGGCGAATGAATCATCAACAGTGATGACATTTACTCGCATCCGTATAGAACACAAAGCAAATGATGGGTTTTCCAGAGAAGAAGATAGTTTTATTTTTGTTTATGTTGAGTTTAAGGTGCTTGAGTTCCTCCAGCTGGAGCAGTTCAAGGTCGGCTGGATGGTTGTGTCTGGTGGCCAGATAAGAGGATCAAGCAGGAGGCCTGAACTTGCAGAACTTCTAGAAAAAAAAGGATAGACTTCATGCCAAGAGATTGGGTGGAATCATTCAGGGTGATTTGTAAAGCTGAAGAAAGGAACAACAAATACAACTTAGATACCATTTAGGATTTGGGCAGGGGAAGAAGAGGGATTGACTCCAAGGGACAAAGAGGGAGGAAAGTAGTCCAGGAGCTGGACGGAGTTGAAAGAACCCAAAGTAGGTAGTGGCTAGGAAGTAAAAAAAAAAAAAAAAAAAAAAAAACACAAATGGAAGAGTTCAGAAAATGCAGTGGCCAACCGTGTTAGTGCGGCAGTCCCGAGGAGGAGGCCTCCAAGGAACCCAAGAGGCAAGGACGTCGAGGCAACGCCCGTCAACGCTCTTTGAAGAATGCGAAAGTGAGAAAAGCCAGAGCCACAGTGTGGTCTCTTGAGAAGTCAGAGAGGATGAGAGACGCATCGCTTCCTCTCCTTCTCTCCTTCCGTAGGACTGGGGAGGCTGACAGGCCCAGGGGCTGCAGGGCCCATGACTGCGCCGGCGGAGCCTCTTGACATTTGCCTTTGTAGCCCTCAGGCTTAGTGAGGAATTATTGCAAAATGTGAATAGTGGAAATTCTTAGTGCGGTTTAGGTGAGGCCGAGAACGTGCTGAGCCTTCACGCGTCAGGCAGAGGGTGCAAGGGGCCACGACAGGGAAGGGCAGCTCCTTAAAGTGGGGTTTGAGGAGGCCCTTGTCGTACCCGGTTAAAGCAACCGTTAAAAATTCTGCGATTACACAAAGAAACCCCATAATAACCCAACTTGGGGCCTTCTGTCCACGATACGGGTTTTTAACCCCGTCTGTAGTGCTCGGTGGCTCGAGAACAATCATGCAATGTGTTTCCTGAGGGTTTCAGGCGTGCGAGGCCCTTGAGCGTGGACGAAACTCCAGCCGCCCGCTGGGCGCTGTGAGAAACCTCCAAACTTCAAAAGGAGAATCTACATCCAGCGCTCACGTGGGAGTAAAGGCTTCGGAGCCCTCTAAGCAAACAACTTCACCTCCTGTGTCTGCCAGGCTTCAGGAGGGGCGTCGTGAAGACATCCCCAGCCCTGAACCGAAACAGGAGAACAGGAGATGTTTATTGACCCAACGGCCCCTGTTGGAAAGGACGGATGGTGAGAGCCCCAGAGGTTGGCGGCTCCCTTTTGTAGCAGGGCCTGGAACTTCTTGCGATGTGAAAAAGAGGTACAACGATTTCCATGTAAAGTAAAAAGTTGTTTTGTTTTGTTTTGTTTAATTTTTTAAAACGAGGCCCACTGACCTCAGTGGCTGTGAGGGCGGCCGGAAACTGTATGGCCTGCTCGTGCCAGGCCGCTGCCCCGACGGCGTGGGCCGAGCAGCGGGCAGCAGAGCCTGGAGGCCCGCGCTTCGGGGCAGAGGGCAGGGGTTTGCTCCCCGGCTGCAGTGCATCCGCAGATTCCTTGGCTCCGATGGTCTCTCCCCAACATGTGGGGATCCGCTGCGTCTCCGGAGAGGACGGAGATAAGATCTGACCAGGAAACTGAGGCCAAAAGAGACGCACGGCCCGGCCAAGACCCAGGACGGCCAAAGAACCGGAGGCGGGATAGGAACTCTGCGCCCAGGCCCAAGTCCCATCTCGGCGCCCGGCCGCCTGCCCCCGGGTGCCCTCCTCGGGCTCATCATCCTCAGAATGGGCCACAACAGCCCTGACGGCTCAGGCCCCGCCAGGAGGCCAGGAGTGAATGAGCTGCCCTGGGGCTGGGGGCCTGGGGCTGCGGGTCTGGAGCTGCCGGCCTGGGGCTGCGGGCCTGGGGCTGCCGGCCTGGAGCTGTGGAGTCTCAAGCTGCGGGCCTGGGGCTGCGGGCCTGGGGCTGCGGGTCTGGAGCTGCGGGTCTGGAGCTGCGGGTCTGGAGCTACGGGCCTGGGGCTGCGGGTCTGGAGCTGCAAAGTCTCCAGCTGCGGGTCTGGAGCTGCGGATCTGGAGCTGCAGGTCTGGGGCTGCGGGTCTGGGGCTGCGGGTCTGGAGCTGCGGGCCTGGAGCTGCGGAGCCCGGCCGGGGCAGCCACAGGGAGCGGCGGCGAGGTGGGGCTGCGCTCCTCGCAGGCGGCGGGCAGGGGCTGCAGTGGGTCAGTCCGGCACGTGTGCGCGGGACCCCTGATAAAACGGCCCCGCCCGGGGGGGGGGGTGCGGATGGGGAGGCTGAAGGGCCCGAGAACCGCGCCCTGGGGGATGCCTCCTTCGCCCCGGAGCCCGCGTTAGCAGGTGCGCAGCAGAGCCCCAGGAGCAGGCGCCCCAGCCCGCGCTCCCCTCCCCCTCCCCCCTCCCTCTCCCCCTCCCCCCTCCCCCCTCCCTCTCCCCCTCCCCCCTCCCCCCTCCCCCCTCCCTCTCCCCCTCCCCCCTCCCCCCGCCCCCTGCTGCTGGGCCGCCCGCTGCAGGGAGAACAGATGAGAGGGCTCCCCACTAAGCGCCGCCGCGCTCCTGCTGCACCGAGGCTTCGGGGACCCCCAAGACCCCAGACCGAGAGACCCCAGTGCCTTGGGGGGTGCAAGGGACCAGCCTGGGTCCTCGTGGCGAGCGCTACACGCGGCCGGGGGGGAGGGGGGGCCAGTTGTGCAACCGTTGGCGGAGGCGGCAGGGGCGCGGGAGAGCGGGCTGCGGGCTGCCGGGAGCAGGGCCCCGGGCGGGGAGGGGGGTGCGTGGGGGTGGGGGGTGCGTGCGTGTGTGTGCATGTGTCTGTGCGTGTTCGCGTGGGTGCGCGTGTATCTGCGTGCGTGTGCGTGCGTGTGTGCATGTGTGGGGGGTGGGTGTGCGCGTACATGTGTCTTGCGTGGGTGCGCGTGTGCGTGCATGTGTGCATGTGTGCATGTGTGCACGCGTCTGTGCGCATGGGTGTGTGTATGCGTGCGCGTGTTTGTGTGTGCGTGGGTGTGCGTGTGCACGTGGGTATGCGTGTATCTGCATGCATGTGTGCGCATGTGTGCATGGGTGTGTGTGCGTGTGGGTGGGTGCGTGTGCACACGTGCGCGTGTGCATGGGGGGGCACGGCTCTCAGACTGTGCTCCTGGAGGGCCCAGGGCCCCGACCCTGGGGAAGGTAGCCAGCACCTATTCTGGGGAGCAGGGCTCAGGCAGGGAAAGGGGACCCGGAGAGTCTGGGCAACACCCCCCCGTGTGGGCTGGGGACGCAGGGGGCGCTCCCCCGACGGGTTCCCTTGGGCCTGGGCCCCGCGTGGACGTGGCTGGGGAGCGGCCCAGCAGAGGGCCCGGCGGAGGGGGGCAAACGGCCAGGGACAGGGGTGGCTCTCTCTTAAGTTTTTCTTGCAAACCATCCCAAACCCCTGCAGTTGTCATTATTTATTCACACGAAGTGATGATGCATACCCTGATAGAATGTTCTTCCCTCTTGGGCGGGGCTGGGCAGGGACGGGGTGTGGATGAAGAAGGAGGATGCTGGAATTCTCTTACAGCTCATCTCTAAAACCTGCTCTCGTGGGCAGGAAGCCGCGTGCCCAGAGGTCAACGAGGCCTGGCTCCATCACTTTCCGGCTGCATTCAGGGCAATGGGTTAACCTTTCTTTTTTTTAAAAAAAAAAAAAAAAAAGATTATATTTAGGGGACGTCTGGGTGGCTCAGGGGTTAAGCGTCTGCCTTTGGCTCAGGTCCTGACCCCTGGGTCCCAGGATCGAGTCCCACATGGGGCTCCCTGCAAGGAGCCTGCTTCTCCCTCTGCCTGGGTCTCTGCCTCTCTGTCTCTCAATAATAAATAAATAAAATAAAACTTTGTAAAAAGATTTTATTTATTTGACAGAGAGCGCACAAGCGGGGGAGCTGGAGAGGGAGAAGCAGGCTCCCTGCTCCTGAGGGGGACTCAACCTCAGGACCCTGAGACCATGACCTGTGCTGAAACCAGAAGCGTCACCAACTTAAGACACCAAGGCACCCCTGAAGTTTTCCTGAAAGTAACAATTACCAAATTGATAGACCCTTTCTTTAAAAAAAAAAAAAAGATTTATGTATTTATTTATTTTAGAGAAGGAGAGCGAGCACAAGCAGGAGTCAGGGAGGGGCAGTGAGGGGCAGAGGGAGAGAGAGGATCCCAAGCAGACTCCCCACTGAGTGTGGAGCCCAGAGTGGGGCTCAGTCGCACCACCTGAAGATCATGACTTGAGCTGAAACCAAAGAGTCGAATGCGTAACAGGCTGAGCCACCCTGGTGCCCGGGAACACTTTCTTTTGTTAATGTTGATTTATTTCTCAAATTATAGACTTGTCCTTTTGATTTTTTAAATGTCAAAAGTCCCCAACCCAAAGCCCCCAGGTTGAACATTTCCGTAGAACACTGAGCATTACTGACGTCTCTTTAAGAAATCATGCCCTGGATAGAAACACAGTGTTTGGACGCTTGCCGTTAATATCTCATTAAAGCAGAACTATATGTCTTAGTTCCGGCCTTCCTGAAATCTCTTCTTGGAAGGACACCCAGACCTGTTGCAAAAAGTAGAGAATGTGGTCTTCTGCGGCCCAGGAGAGTTTATGATTTAATAAGGAAGTTGGCTGTACACAGCATCACATAAATAAACGTAACAGAAGCACGTAAGCCAACATTTATGTGTAGTTGAGCCCAGCTGCATAGGTTTACACGGGCGCTAAATAATATATCAGAGAAGGAAAAATCAAGGAGGTGGTGGTTATTACAGTGCTTGGCAGCTAGAATACCGGACAGTGTGAGTTTTGAAATCGCGCAGAACTACACGTGCACGGTCTTCGTGTTGCTAAATGATATGTCGAGCCCAAGGAAGCTCAGAGATAAGTGGAAAAAAAAAAAAGAATTCCAAATTTACGGGAAGAGCAGGTCTAACGGATTGGAAGTGAGTGGTGTTAATTGTTCTTGTTGTTGGCGATTACTTCTGACAAGCGTTTGAGGCTTCCGTTGCGCCAGGAATAGGGCTTTACATGAATCGCCTCGTGTACTTCCCACGACAACCCGAAAATAGCGTGTCCTTACTCACGTTTCACAGACGAGAAAACTGAAGCTCAGAGAAATTAAGGGACTCGACCCAAATGGGTATCTAGGTATCAGCAGGTGCCTGTGCTGGAATTTGAGCCCGGACCTGATTCCCAGCCTGCCCTCTGAAGCTGCTACTCCCTTGCTGTCATCAACGGAAAAGCCGAGAGAGATACAAGGAATCATTAAAAAAAAAAAAAAAAATAGGCCGTGAGATGGAAGACTGTGTACAAAGCGCTGAGGGCCTCACGTGAAGAGCGTGACAGGACCCAGGAAAGGTCATAGAGGAGCTAGAAGAGCCTTGGAAGAGGAGAAGCCTGCCAGCAAGAGAGGGCACCGACGGCACACGTCCATCTGCCCTCCGAAGCATTCCTGGCAAACTCTTTCTTGATTCCTAAGCAAGTTGCTTTTCCCTGAAAACTTCGACTCCCCGACGACCACTGCAGTGACATGATACCAGACGTTAGAAAGCAGGCCACCCCCATGTGCGTGCAGGGAACCGGAGAGTATTGGCCAGACACCCAGCCATCCGATGGCTTGGCCAATGGGTAACTGAGCTGAAAAGATATCTGCTTCTCCCCACGACCTCTCTACCAGACAGTTCCCTGCACGGCAGTATCAGTTAACCACCCCACCCCACCCCACCCCACCCCCTGTGAGGAAAAGAGCAAGTCTCTAGGGAAGGATGGACCCAGAATTAAGTCCAGGCTCAGATAACTCATGGTTTTGTGGCCCTCGATGAGCTTGGTATGTCCCCTAGGCATCATCCCTAACATACACATCATGACTCTATCCTCCGGTCATAGAGCACTGGCTGAGGCCACACATGTGACACACTTAGGACGATACTTGGCCCATAACCGGTCGCTCAAACATATTAGCTGTTGTTATTAAAGGTGTCGTGAGACAGATAACACATTCCAGAAGCTCTTCAAAGCAGCCAGAGCCACCCTTTCTCTCTGCTACTTCAATCAACACGGTCACTCTCACCCTGGGACTAGAAAAATCTGCCATTTAGCGCCTCTGTATGATTGAGCACATTTTTTCTGTGGGAAGCACCACTCAACTCCTGCAGGACACAGAGCTAGTTGAGCTCAGCGCTTCGGAGCTCCAGCTGTGGGCTCCCATAGCTGCGGTGGTCTGGGGGCCCCCGTTGCTGAACGGAGCGTGTCCTCTCAGGCTCCTGGCCTCCTTCTGGCTCCCCGTGATGCTCACTCGGATACCACCGCAACCAGGGTTGGCGGGGCCGTTTGATCATGTTCCCGTTGCAGGAGGCTTTGTTTGGGTGCAATTTGGTCAAAATGAGGTGGGGGCAGGGGGAGTGCAATCTGTTGCAGCTGTTCATCATTACCCAGATAAGCTCCAGAAGCCTCCCAATTAACCTTCACGTGTAATAAAGCCAATCAGCACATGAAAACAAGAATTTCTCATTTACTAAAGTGATATTTGGCTTGTAATTGCTGTCTGGGAATGTTGAACCAAGTAGAAAACATTAAGAAAATTTGCACTCCTCCCCACAAATTTAAGTTTAGTGATTATTAAGGAGGAAAAAAAAAAAAAGGCCAAGGATGTTGTTTAGTAGCGTAAGCTGTTTTATCCTGATTTCAAGGTAAGAATAAAAATATATATTATGCCTTTTGATATAAGATAATATACTAAAATATATTTGCAATTTAAAATATACGTATGGATCAAATAAATAGTTTCATGAGTCCTTAGGGCTTAGAAATCTAAATAGCAGAAATTAATTTGAAAAATGTACTTTCCTGCGTAATGTTTCATCTTTTCAGAGAAAGAAAACAAAGAAAAAGCAGTGCTTATGTAAATAAGGGGTCTACCACACATCACCGTAAAAATTAAGAAGCCTAGCAAGTGATACCACGTTTTGAGATCTCACTGTGCTAGGCTGGATGGACAATATAATATTAACAGTGAGAAGACTATAAAACTCGTTAATTTTGCATCTAGTAAGCCCTCAAATGTTTGGAGAAATTGAGTTTAACTGCATTGAACTATTACATGGACTTGAATGAAGATGGTTATGAGACGCTGTCACTACACTTAAACCTCCAATCTATCCAAAGACTTAAAATATAAATGCATGACATTCTAAATAATACAACTGAGTAACAATACATAGCTACATTTTTTTTTAAATTTTAAAACAGTAGTAGCCAACAGGAAGTTGCAAAAATAGAACATAGAGTCCCATGAACCCCTCACCCAACTTCCATGGTGCCATCTTACATGACTGTAGACAAAAATCAAGAAGAAGGAATTGACATTGGTACCATACGGACGCCTGGACTACAGACTTGATTCAGTTTTCACCACTTTTTACCTGTCACTCAACTGTGTGCTGGTGTGTGGATGTAGTTCTGTGCAATTTAATCCTCCCGAGGGATTTGCGTAACCACCACAATCAGAACACAACGATTTCATCATCACAAAGGGACCCCTAACGTTCACCCCTTTGTAATCGCACCCATTTCCATCCCCGTCCTCTGGCGCTGAGTCTTGTGTTCCCTATTTCTATTATTTTGTCATTCTAAGAGTGTTATAGAAGTAGAATCATAGAGTATGTGACCTTTGGCTTCTTCATTAAGTGTAAAGCCCTTGAGATCCGTCCAAGTTGTTGCGTGGGCCAACAGTTTGGGGCCAACAATTTGTTCTTTTTTATCACTGAGTAGTAATCTACGGTACGGACACACCAGACTCTATACAACATTCACCCGTCAAGGGACATTTGGGTCGTTTCCAATGTGGGGCCAATTAAAGCTGCCATGAACATTTGTGCACAAGGTTTTTTGTCATCCTACATTTCCACTTCTCTGGGATAAGTGCCCAGAAATACAAATACTGGTGTATGGTAGTTGCATGGTTGGCTTTGTAAGAAACTATACTTTCCTGCCGGCTGTGTATGAGAGATCTAATTGCTCTGCATGCTCCCCAGTATTTCGTTTTCCTACTTTTTTTTTTATTTTAGCCATTCTGGTAAATGTATACTGATATCTCATTGCAATCTCCAATTTGCTTTTCCTCAATACACAAGTATAATTTAGGAGATGTCACAAGAGAGTTGATTGCCAAATTGTACAGACCAATTTTCTCCTCTATTTTGGTTGTTCTCAGTTGTGACTTTATACAGAACCACCTGGGAAGCTTTAAAACCACCCAAAGTCCAGGCCATACCAATCAAATTCAATTAAATTCAAATCTCTCAGGATAGACCCAAGCTTTATGGCCTTTTTGTTAAAATTACCCAGATAATTCTCATACACAGCCAAGGTTGAGAACCGGTGTCGAATCTAATTTCTACAGATTACAGGAATCCAATCCTACTTCGAGCCCTTTGCTGACTCCTCATAACCTGGACTGCAGATAAAACCCACGCTCACTGGCGCTTCCTCCAAAGCTTGCTCCCTGCCTGTTCTCCGGCCCCGTCGACCTCCGCTTCTGTCTCACATGTTATGCTCCAGCAGTAACAAGCCATTGGTGGCCTACCACACGCATCCTTATGTTTCGTGCAAAATCTCTGCAGTCAGAACCTGAGAATTCGCATTTTTATCAAGTCCTCCCACGGATCCTGACGCAAAATAACATTTAAAAGACACTTCCACTAAGTGCTAGGCGCTTTACTTCTCTGTTCACTCCTCTCATCTCCAGTTCTTCATTCATCCAACAAACATTGAGCACGTAGTATGTGCCCGGCACTGGAGCGCTTTTGATGCAGAGGTGGAAGGGCCTAGCCGACAAGCTAAAGTGTGACATGTAGGTGGGCACACAAAGGGGTCAGGGGGCTCACAGCAGTGTCACCCACCCAGCCAGAGAGATGATAGTAGGTACAGCTCAGGGTTTGAAGAATGAGGGGGAATTAGCCAGGCGGAGAGGCAAAGGAAAGGATAGAGCTTTTCTTTTCCTTTCTTTTCTTTTCTCTTCTTTTCTTTTTTAAAGATTTTATTTCTTTATTCATGAGAGACCCAGACACACACACACACACACACACACACACACACAGAGGCAGAGGGAGAAGCAGGCCCCTTGCAGGGAGGGAGCCTCATGCAGAACTGGATCCCAGGACCCCAGACCACGACCTGAGCCAAAGGCAGACGCTCACCACTGAGCCACCCAGCTGCCCCAGATAGAGTTTTTCTAGAAGAGAAAACAGAATGTTTGAAGACCAACCACAACACGACATGGCCTGTTGGGAAAACTTCAAAATCATTGGTATGGCTGGGGCAGGAAGAGAAAGGAATAAAGATAAACGCCAAATATTCGACTGTTTTAAATATTTTAATGTCACTCATGAAGTCGTATCAAAAAATAAGAATCAAGGGCTGTGAATGGGTAGAGTCATTTCTCTTAAGCAAAAAGTAAATTCTAATCGCAGCCTGAAGGGCTTTTCAGATTCCGTGGGAAATGGCCCTCACCCCATTAAGCCCTATTAACAACCTTTCTTTTAAGCTTCTGACCCTGCCCAGGAGTGGTTGACCTCAACTCCAGAGTCAAGAGATTTGCTTCTGACCCTTATTTCGGATGCTAACTTTCATGAGAACTAAGCACTCTCTCTTAATCCAAGTGTTCATCTCTGATGGAGGAAATGGCTCTGCTCCCTAAATGACACTAGCACTTCACTTTTCAAAGCGGTGTCAGCTGTGCTGCTGAGTGTCCACAGCAGATGTCATCGTGCCTCTGAAGCTGCTCTCCCAGCAACATGCTTGTGTGTGTGTGTGTGTGTGTGTGTGTGTGTGTGTGTGTGTGTCTGGCAGGGGGCGGCGGGGAGCAAAACCTAGGACCCACCTGGAAGGACTTGCTGAGCGTGCCACAGCGCTCCCCCAGAACCAAAGGGGGATGGTTCTTCACCTGAGCCGTGAGAAAAGTCATTGAGAAAAACTGGAGGGGGGAAAAATTAAAGCAAAATTTCATTTTCAAAGATTCCCTTAAAAAAAAAAAAAGAAAAAAAGAAAAAAAAAAAGGCAAGTCTCATCTCACTGGGGAGCTTTTCTGTTCCAGAATGATTTTAAGTTCACTTAGGGATATTTTAGTTTTATTCATATTTTGGCAGAATGTATGAGCTGCAGATCATTTCCTGAAAATAGGACAGTCATACAGTCGCTGCCAATGCTGGAGTAAATTTTACTTTATCGGGCAAGGCGGTTCAGGCTCACTGTTTTATTTTTATTTTATTAAAAAAATATTTTATTTATTTATTTGGTAGAGAAAGAGAGAGCACAAGCAGGGGCAGAGGGAGAAGCAGGCTCCCCGCTGAGCAGGGAGCCTAATGCAGGACTCGATCCCAGGACCCCGGGTCATGACATGAGCCGAAGGCAGATGCTTAACTAACTGAGCCGCCCAGGCGTCCCTAGGCTCACAATTTTAAATAAAAATTACCCGATGTTATGGAGGGATTCTCCTTCCTCTGGTTCTCTGAGAACAATAAAACCCGGGTGTCCTCTCTTGGGAACAGCTCTGCCACAGGACACCCTGGCCTGGCTGTCCCCACTCAACAGCCTGAATTAAGACTCGCCACTGCCTTCATCACAGAGCTTTAACTACTTCTCTGAACACGAGGCCGTGTAGACAGAGCAGCTACGGGGCCGGCTTTCTGATCCGTCTGAAGGCATTTCAGGGGACCACAGAGCAGAACGTCTAAAATCAGGGTTCTCTTAGAAAATCTAGGCCATATGTGTTCACTGCCCCTACCCTCGACCGATTCACAATCCAAACCATGTTGACATGGATGAAGAAGAAGAGGCCAAAGGAATAATAATCCTTGAACATGTAAGAAACGGGATTAAGAATTTATATTCTCAACCAATTATTATGATTATTTTTTTTTTTTTACCATCAGCAACTTGCAAATCCTTAGAAGGCTCAGAAGTCTGTCACAGAAGGGAGCATCAAGAAAGGTCCCATTGGCTAGCTTGTCAAGCTCCTCATCTTTGCCACTTTATACAGCAAAACTAAAAATAAGACTCTCTTAACCAGAACCGAGGCTAGGGAGGGTGTGTGTACGGGTGTGTGTGTGCACGTGCACACACACACACAAACATTGAGAAAGGTGGGAGCTTAACTATGAGACTAAGGGGATTATATCGTGCCCGTATTAAATATCTTAAGCCAATAATCGTTCCATTCATGCCTGCCCTCTTGGGAGGGTAACTCTGGGAGCAGCCAGCCCTGGAATGACACCAATCCTGGCAAGTCCCTGAGGACCACCAGAGAGTAGCAGCGTCTTTCTTTCCTCCTACCCATCCACCCATGTTCACCCAATTTTAGCCCTTCGGTCAAAGGAGCATTCGGTACAAAAATAAGTAAAAATACCTCCAGATACGTGTCGGCATGGAGGCAACTGGACTTCCCCAAACTCCTAGTCTATGTGCCTCTTCCCCACCCGTCTCAAAACTGAAATAGAACAGAGGAGCCACAAATTTCAAGCCATCATGCTCTTCCCTTCCTCGTCCCCCTCCCCCAGCTCTTGAGTCTTTGTCCTATGCCCTAAAAATGTCTCGTTTTTTTTTTCTCCCCTTGTCATCTGGCAGCCAAGAATATTGAATATGGCTTGAAGAAATAACATCATATTATGGAAACATCCTTTTATTGAGACAGCTGACAACATATGTCACTGCATGTACTCATTCCTTAGATTGCTATGCCATTTTTAGGGCAGAGAGGGTTTGGATACAGACTTCATGCTAGTTTTCAAATTTCATGTGCTGTGGAAAAAAAAGAGAAAGCTTGCCATTTTCCGTGTTTGTACGTTTATGAGGCTCAGGGAGTATTTTCTCCATCCCATGATTTAATAGGACTTTGAAAACTGCCTGTTGACTCCCAACGAGATTCCGGTGTTGTAAAGCCCTAATAATCTCTAAAAAGGAACAACAAAATATAGCTAATTAACAAGGAGTCCTTTCAGGGACTGACATGGCACATTTCTAGGGTCTGGCTCAGCAAAGGTGGGAAAGGTGATCGATCCTCACCAACGTGGCAGGTTCAGGCATGTACGCGCCCTTGTCTCTCTGCAAGTGTCAGCGCTCTTTCGAGCCCACCTCTGAAAGCCTGGCATGCTTATAAAGTGTCTCTTCCTTCCTTGCCATTCCCTCCCTCTTTTATGACCCAAACCCTTCTCTTCCATAAGAACTAAGCTGCCGGGTGGTGAAAGGAAATGATTTCATCTGGGTGGAGAAGAGAAAAGATAGAACTTTAGTCCCAGATCCTGTAAATCAAACGTGCCATACGAGAGAAACAGCTGCCAAGCCACAGGCTGAGTCTGCTTAATTGGCAGGGCCTGCTCCAGCAGCCACCCCCCCCCCCCAAGGGATGGAGCGGCACAGGACCGAGGCAAGGAAGGACATAACCAAAAGTCACATCTTAATAATTCTCTTTATCCCACAGTCCTTTCTTTTTATTTTAGCAAGAACATTTCTCCCCAGAGGCCTGGAGGGCTGCCCTGGCTATCATGACTTCAAAATATAAGTCTCAAAAACTGTGGGAAGAGCTAAGAAGGCAACTAATTTCTCTACCTTGGATTGCGCAAGATGTCTATTCCTTAGATCCCTGCATGATGTGCTGACTTTTAAAACGTATCTAGAAATATATTCAGAAAGTAAAATGCCTTTTAAAAAACTTGGATTTCAGAGTCTCTTCCAAACCAGAAAAAGCACAGTTAATCCCCAGGGGGGAAAATATTGCGAGGCGTGTGCTAATTAAACTTGCTCTAGCTTATCAGGTCACTCTTTATCTCTGACATGCTTCAAAGAGGAGGATATGCAGCATGCATTGAAATGGCCTGGGTTTTAGGGTCACAGTCACACCCAGAATGATGTTGGTGGGCTCCCAACGCACAGCACAGAAAAGGGAGTCCCCTTCCGAGTTCATCAAGCCAGTCTTCTGAGGAGGAGCACAGCTGTGGGAATGGTTGTGACCTTACTACTTTAAATACCAGGCCAGTTTGCGTGTGTCAGTTAATCCTTTTGGGATGGAGCTCTGAATATATCCATATATCTATGTCTTCAGAAAAAGAGAACATTTGAATTATTTTAATTTTTGATGACCTGGGTCTTTATTAGAAAGTTCACCATCTAACCCACTCTTCTTTCCCCATGTTAGCTCATTTCCTTTCTAACTCTTTCTCAAGAATGGAGGCCCTTGTTGGGACGCCTGGGTGGCTCAGTCAATTAAGTGTCTGCCTTGGGCTCAGGTCATGATCCCCGGGTCCTGGGATGGAGCTTTGCTCAGCAAGGATCCTGCTTCCTCCTCTCCACCCACCCCCCGCCCCCCGCTTCCCTACTGCTCCCCCTGTCTGTGCTCTCTCTCTCTCTCTCTCTCCCTCTCTGTCAAATAAATAAGTGAAATCTTGAAGAAGAAGGAGGAGGAAGCGGAGGAGGAGGGGAATGATGAAGGTCCTTGTTAAACTGACCCATCCAGTCATAGACGTTGCCATTACTAGGAGGCAGAGTTGTTGTGTGCTAACAGGCCCCAACTCACTCGCACCTCCTATGGCCCTTCTAACACCAGAAACAAATGCATTTGCTCTTTGATATCTTTGTCCATGTGCCTATTAAGAGGGTGCATGTAAAATCTACCGGCTGGGCACTACATAATCTACTTTATTAGATTTTATCATGAAACCTTCAAGGTAAACCATGGGGTATAGACTATTACTATTTTCATTTTACAGACGGGGAAACTGAGTCTCAAGGAATGTCAGCAGCATGCACAAGGTAAGTAGAGAGCCCGCAAGTAAAAAAATTCACTCTGTCTCTAGCCCTTGCTCTTGATTTCTGAATGACACGGCATTTCATCTCTGCTCTGACTATCGGACACCCCGTAAGAGCACTGATAATCCTGCCAAGGGTCTCAGTCCCAGTGCGCTCAAAGTGAAGAGTCCCTCTATAGGCCATGCGCAGCTGTATTCTGAACAGAGGCAGGAAGAAGGCCACTATCTCCCTCTTGGTTTTATGTCTTGTCGTGGCTACCAAAGCAGTCATGCTTGGGTACTTGGTTTTTAAATTTCCTCATGAAAATAATCCTTCAATTCTTTAATAACCATTCTATCTAAGGTCAAAGTGCACATCTGTGAAGCCAAGGAAGGGACCAGTGTCTGAGAAAGGCTCCACGCCCTTCCCTCCCCGCTGTCTCCATCGAGGCACCCTTGTAAACCCACCTCCATGGGAGCAAGGAGCATGCAGGGATGGTAGCTAAAGAACAGATTTCTTACAGATCGACTCCTGGAGACCTCACTTGCTCATTTACCAGTTTCTCCTCTGACCCTCCATTGGCCCTCCAGTACAAGGAATTAGATTCATTGTAGTCCTGTTTCACGACATACTCTCATCATTGGTCAATGCATGTTCTGATTTTATTTACTGAATTAGCTACTTAATTGAATATTTGAAATACTTTAATAAGCACCTATGAAACTACTCCCTCAAAAAAAGCTAGACCTTTGGAAATACCTACATGTATCCATATGGTTCATCATCATCCCCTTAGCCATCCCCCTCAAAGTAGCATCATCTAGAATCCAGTGTTGATCATTCCTTTGCTTTCCTTTTTACATAGTTTTATTATGTCTATACTCATTTTAAAATGTGTGTTTTAATTTTACTTGTTATTAGCCTCAAAAAGAATATCATATTATAGCTAATCTTTTGGGACTTCATGTCTTTAACTTAATATCATATTGCTGAAATCAATCCATTCATTTACACCATAATCTCCCTTTGTATCAATAGACCACAGTTCACCCTCCCATTCTCCCATTGGCAGGCATCTGGACTGTCTTCTGTTTTCCTTGTTGTGCACAGCACCACTACGAACATCCTTAAGCACATGTCCTGTCGCACATGTGTGGGAATTTCTCCTTCAAAGACATCTAGGAGAGAAATAGTTGGGAAAAATAATCTGTAACTATGCATGGTGATGGATGTTAACTGGACTTAACTGTAGTGATCATTTCACAATATATATATAAATATCAAATCATTATGTGGTACACATCACACTAATATAGGGTATGTCAATTATACCTCAATAAAAAAAATTAAAACTTGCTACTGACACACATACACACAAAAGAAAACACTGAATATTTTCCATAATTCCATGTATTTTGGTCTTATTGGATTCTGGAAATATTCTTTAATGTGAAAAAAATAAAACAATGTTACAAAAGTGGTGAATATTGGTTCTGGGGCATAATTTCAGAGCTATCCACAGGCTAGGGTAGATATAACCAAAGTCAGTTTTAGGACCTAAAGGAAAGTATGTTTGTTCATCTGAATCAATTAGCATTTTATAAAGGCTGAATTTATCAGTTTATTTGAAAAGTCTTGGAGCAGTTTTTCCACTTCCTGATACCTAGAAATAATAGCTTTCAGTGGAAATTAATAGATACCACTTGAAAGTGATATCTTTAATTAATAGTTACCACTTAAAAGACAATGCTTTGGTAAATCCAAGAGGGACCAAATGAGAGACAGAGTAAGATGTCTGATGACCACTTAAAAGAATTTTGAGCCATGGTGCCTGGGTGGCTTAGTCAGTTACGTGACTGATTCTTGGTTTCAGCTCAGACCATGATCTCAGTGTCATGAGATCAAGCCCCACTTAAGGCTCCGCACTCAGTGTGAGTCTGCTTAGGACTCTCTCCCTTCCCTTCTGCTCCTCCCCCCCTGTTCCTTCCCTGTTTGCTCGCGTGCTCTCTCTCTCTCTCTAAAATAAATAAATACATACATACATACATACATACATACATACACAAACTCTTAAAAAAAAAAGAATTTTGAGCCAAAGTAATACTAAGTATGGAATTGATTTTACCCATTTATTTTTAATGCCTGTGCATCTGTGATTACTTTCACAGTGATTATGGAACTTGCCAGCAATAAACCACACAAATGTTTGGTTTCAGAAATCAGGGACAATGTCAGGCAAGAAGCCCACCACCCATTCCGCATGGATGTCACCAAACTTGGCCTTCTCATGTTGCTTGCTTCTGAATGAATTCAGTGAAATGACACATCAAAACACTTTTATTAGATAATGACATTTTTTCCATGCATGCATTTAGCAGAATATATTCCTTAACTTTTAGAGAGATGTCAAGAGCCTTCTCCTGGAAACAAGTGTTCTTTGGGCTCACAAGTGGAGAAATGCATAGGCCCTGGGATTCACAATGTAAGATTCTGAGAAGTAGTATTTCATTTCTTTAACCTTTATTTCTTTTTTTAAAGATTTTATTTATTTATTCATGAGAGACACACACAGAGAAAGAGGCAGAGAGACACAAGCAGAGGGAGAAGCAGGCTCCATGCAGGGAGCCTGATGTGGGACTCGATCCTGCATCTCCAGGATCATGCCCTGGGCCGAAGTCAGCGCTAAAACGTAGAGCCATGGGGACTGCCCTCTTTATTTATTTATTATTTATTTAAACTTTATTTATTTCGTTTAACCTTTAACCTTTATTTCATTCTGGTTTGTGAAATACTGCTTTAGTAGATAATAAGGACATGGCAATGGATGGGAAATGAGGTTCAAGAAAAAAAAAACAGTAGTAAAAAGTATGCTGCCATTTGAGCCTGAATAAGCAGTAGAATGGCAGTTCTTACAACAAGAAATTGTAAGCATGCAGAAATTTGGGGGTTGGGAGAGATGATGAGTTCCATTCTGAGCATACGGAGTTTGATACTAAGATTGCTTTTCAGGTATCACTGCCTATCAGTTGGAAGTTCAGGACTAGAGCTTACTAGAATGGTCCTGACCAGAAAGGAAGATTTCATAGGCATATACAGAAGCAGTAATTAAAGCCAGGGCAAGAGATTAGTTTGGGAAGGAACTGAGAGGAAAAAAGAAAGAATGGGAAAGGCAGGACATCTCCCTGTATTTAAGGAGCCATTATAAAGTTGGGACAAGAACCAGAGATGGATGTTCCTATTGAATCCAAGAGAGCAGGGAGTCTCAACAAGGATGAAATGCTACCCAAATGTTATAAAGATGAAGACTTCAAATAAGGTCATCAAATGTAGTGATTTGAAGTGACAGGGGACCTTGCGGAGAACATTGTTGGCCTTGTAGTAGGGATTTAAGTCTTAGGAAAAGTGTTAAGAATTGAGGGCATGCAGAGAGTGATGGCAAGGAGCACTGACTTAGTATGTCAGAGATGAAGGAGATGAGAAAGCTAGGTTGGTAAACTTAAGAAGTAGCAGAATAGAGGAAATCCTCAAGTTTCTAGGATGTAGGATTGTCTAAGCTTTCTTGCAGGCAAAGGAAGTAAAAAAGAGATCGTTGATAAAGCAAATTTTCAAAGAGCTTGTTGGACTGGCCAGGACGCGGGTTGCTATCGGTAGAAAATAAATCAATACAGCCTTTTTAGGGAGCAATGTGACAATATACTAAAATTTTAAGTGTGTATACCCATTGGCCCAGCAATTTCATAATAAAATTCTGTCCCACAGAAAAGTCAATGCAAGGATACAAGGATATTCACTATAATACTAGTTGTAATAGCAAAAACTTGCAGTGCTTAAAAGTTTTCCAATGAAAGAATGTTTAAATAAATCATGATAGACCTCTTCTACAGAAAACAATACCAGAATTAGAAATAATGAACAAAACATGCATATAGTGAAATGAAATGAAGCTCAAAATATCTTTCCAATATACTGTAAAAGTTCTACTGGGGTAAAAACCATGTCTTTTTTCTCACCCTTTTATACCCATGCCCTTAGCACAGAGCTTAACCCATAGTAGGAGCTCAATAAATACTTGTTGAATGGAATGTTACGTTTTGTTTGTTTGCTTGTTTAAGTAATCTGCATGCCCAGCATGGGCCTTGAACTCACAAGATCAAGACCTGAGCTGAGATCAAAGGTCAGATGCTTAACCCACTGAGCCACCCAGGAGCCCTCAAGTTTTACAAACACATTACAGAATAACATGTAAATTGATTATGAAAAGATTCACATTTATTTTATATATGCATATATGTGTTTACATTTGTATATGCATAGAAGAAAATTCTGGAAGAATATTCAGCAAATTAAAGTAGTTACCTTTGGGGAGTAGGATTGGATAGGAAGTGGAGGAAGAGAAGCAAGTACATTTTTATTTTAAATAATTCCATCTTCTTAAATTGTTACCATCATGAATTTTTTTTTTTACAATTTCAATATGTCAACAAAAGGTATAAAATCACTGGAGAAAAGGGAAGGAGAGTGCAGTAGGGTGGGTTCGTCTTGGTAAGGATCAATCCCCATCTTCCTGGAAGATAGTGGTGGATGATGGTGAAGTTACAGAAAGGAGGAAGAGCTAGGGAACCTAGTCATGTGTCTCAGTAAAGTAGTCGCCGGTGTCATCCAGTCGTCATGCCAGTGGTGACAGACTGGCACCTGAGGGAGGCTGAGAAGGTTCAAACATGAACTCGGTGTTAGAGCAAGGGAGACGTTGGAGACCATTCAATACAACCACCCACTTTACACAAGACCTGCCACAGAAAACACAGTTTGGTGCCAGTTCGATACAACGACCTCTAAAAATATGCAAAAGAACTCAAAACATATCAATAACTGGGTTGCAAGATATTTGGGAGGACCCTGATAGGATGAAGAGAAAGGACTTGTGGTGTAAAGCCTGCACTATGCCATGGCATTCTGTGTCAGTGACAGGCAGCCTGGGAGCTGGGGCAGAGGCGAGGAGGGGCAGGCTGTGGCACTGTGGGAGGTGGTGACGAATCCCAGGAGACTGACTATTGCATCGATGACAGACAGGCCTTTAGAACTGACTGATTGACTCAAATGAGTAGCAGTCACCTGGATTGTTCCACTTTCATCCAGGGAATCCTAGCTATGCCGGTGTTATGATTAGGTAAGTGGGTAAAGGTGTTGCCCCAGTTGTAAAGTCAGCAGCCACTGACTTAATAAAACATGAAGTCTCATCAGTGAATCAAAATGTCTGGCAGTTCCCAGAATCCAGGGAGTGAATCCTGACCTACCACTTTGTGCAGGTTTAGCTCGCAGCTCAGCTTTTCATTAAGGCAGTGGCTGATTAAAGCTAAGTATCTAGGCCTCTCTCCCAGGATATCTGGGCAGCCTGCTGGACGCCCTATCAATATTGTACCTTCCTCCTAGATCCAACCGACTCCTGCTGGATTGATTGATGTCCCACCATGATGTTCAACCATAGTACAGTAATGCAATTGCCAGGACGGAGAGTAGACCACAGCGTATGGTATTGTCCTCCATCCCAAGGAGGGGTCAGAGGCAACCATGAAAGTTATTGAAAGTGGGAGGAGTAGGAGAAAGGAAGGCACAATGTTCTTTGCATCTCTCTGTGACTGCTTTGTATTTTAATGCTCTTGGCTTTTTGTTATTTTGTTTGTTTTAAAATTTCTTTTCTTTGTATGATTTATCTTTATATCTATGTCACACATAGACCAGAAGGATAGAGTTTGCCTGTGTCCTACTTTGGCCATATGTGCTACTAAAAGCTACATGATGGTCTTAAAATCACTGCTGTTATATTGGGTTAAATATAAATGTTTTCCTTGGAAGACTGGGTTCTATTTAGTCTAAGTAGTAGATTGCATAAAATCTGTGAGTAAATAAGGCCTCTACACACCAAATTACATAATACCAATTCCCCATGTTCCTCATCATCCTGCAATCAAGCAGATGCTCCTTGTTCTCCTATATGGTTCAGCCAAGCTGGTGTCTACACTTGGCCTTGGGCATATGAATTTCATACGCATTTTGTCCATCGTTCACTCTTTTGCTTTTCACCGATTGAGATTATATATTTAACATATTCACCAAGGGCAAGGATGAAATGATTCACAGCTAAGGAAAAACATGGGCTAAAGGAAAGGAATGGAATTCTACTTCATTGAACATTACAACTCGAAAAATGCTTTTTGAATGGCCCTGCAGGTGACCTAATGGCTGACAGCAATCCCCCTTTTCTGCCAGTAGAGTCACTATTTCCTGTATCCTGTGTACTTTGCCTGGTCTTTTTCCATCTCCAGCCCTACCGATTTGATGGCCTATTGTTCTAGGAAGTACACACCTTCGGGCCAGTGAAGGGCTGTATACTAGAGGGGTGAACTGAGGACAGAAGACATATTTCTAAATTCTTTTCCTTTTGTGGTCTCCAGTGGCATTATTTCCTAGCCTGTAGTTCTGAATCTGGAAGAGTTTAAAATAATAACTCATATTTCTCTTCCCTTTGTTGCATTTGATTTGTTACATTAACTGTCCACAGGATTTCCTGAGGCACCTAAAATATGAGTCCGGTCACAAATTACCAAGCTCTGGGCTTAATTATTCCAGCAAGGAAGGCCACAGGATCACTCTGTTAGTGTTACTTTCTAAGCCATCCATCTGCTCCTGGCCGTGACCAGAACAGTCGATGTCTGGGAATAGGTCCCTTCCTAGAACTTAGGAGCCTTGAAGCTGAGTGGGACCCCAGGTGCATTTTGTCTCAGTTTTCATTTTATAGAGGGAAGGGGTGAAGGCCAGGGAGCTTAGAAGACTAGCTCAAGGCTGCGACCAGTGAGAGGCAGCCCTGGGATGGAAATACCAGGTCTCCAGCTCACAGTGTAGAGCCTTTTCTCCTCCCTGTGCTTTTTCCTAGGCCCACCAGGGAGCTGCTGGTCATCATTCATCATAACACCCGGAAAAAAAAACCACTCTAGACCGTTCCCAAAGGCTGTGCAGCTGAAATAAGCACAGAAATGTTACAGGCCCGTCTTCAGCAGCTCGCTGGAAGAAATAGCTATTCCAAGGTCTTTCGTACTTAATCATATGCACCCAGAAGAAGAATACAAGTGTGAACTATGGAAGACCCAATCCGTAAGTTTTCTGTGCTCAGATAATGCATTTAATAAAGAAAGAGAATAAGCCTTCACTTTTATTCAATGATTTAATGAGGAAATGTGTCTCCTTCCAAATATGGGCTCTTTCTCTCCTCTTACCTCATAACCACTTTTTTTGGTCATTGGTATTTTCACTTTTAAATAAATATTCATTTAAAAATGATAACCAGTGAATTGTTCCTCAAAATTTGATTGACATCAATCTTGGAAAACTTCTCTTTTTATGTGCTTGCTGCTCAGCCATGACCTCATTTGAGTTATACAAGTCAAAAATGTCAAAGACTGATGACTTTGGGAGCCAAAGGGGATGGGAAGGAATCACGCTAGGCTGAGTAGCTTGAAGATCAGCCTTTGGGTCATGGTCTGCTCTCACTGATGTTTCCATCTCTCCCAGGTTCAAGTTACATGATGGTGCATGCCCTACTGAGTTGTTGGGGGAATTGCTTTGGACCGTGTGACAGCATTTTGCATGCTCGCGACGATGGAAAATGAAAACCAGTGTAAAAATGCCATAATTCTAAAAACCTTTAGTAATTACAGAGTCTGAATTTGAATGCCTGAGAATACTAGACAAGAAATTGTCCCCTAAATTATGGTCTAGTTCCCTAGAAAAGCCTGCTCGCTTCTAGTCACTTATTCCCAGGGAGTTTAAGCACGTCTGAGTCTACAAATGAAAATTCAAATAGAGAACTGAGTCAATTAAGGACATGATTCATACTGAAATCACTTTGGACTCAAAGAGTAAAGTAATTAAGGATAGTGTAGTCGGAGCCATGAATTATCTGAATGGGGCTAAGGATTAAGATGGGACCTGTAATGAGGGGCTAGAGGTTGTCTTAGATGGATAATGAGACCAGAACCGTGGATTAGCCTGGGTAGCAGCTTCCATGAGCAAGGCCAGCAAATATTAAGTACTATGTTGTTAATAAAGCATCTGCAATGAAGTTATAGCTTCCAGATATTAAAACTACTGAAAGAAAAGTGCAAAATGGTTCTTGAGTTATGCCATAGATAACAAAGAATTCTATTAACTTTGTCATTATCAGCCTGTTTTTCTCATTTTCTCCAGAATGCGTTAGTCATATGACAACAGTGATACTACTAGTGTTATTAGTAATGCTAATAGCAGCTAAGGTTTATTGGGCGCTCACTATTGCCCAGCTGGGAAGTTTATGTGCATTATCTTATTTTACCTTCACAAAAACTCTGTGACAGGGACACTTTCCTCTTTATCGATGTGGCAGCTGAGGCTTTGAGAGTGAAATCACTTCCTGAGACCACACAGCTGGTCAGTAGGAAAACTGAGGGATACGGTCTGAATCTGCAGGCTTTTTAACAACTGCATCTAATTTCTCTTGTAATAAAGATCTACAGACTGAAGAACATGGAAAAACAATATATCCCATATATGAATTTTGCTTTTATGCTGACTTCCTCCAGGAGACGAACGGCCGCTCTGCCAACCAGCGTCTCCTGTTTCTCCCTGAAGCACTCATCACGGTCTCTTTCAAATTCACATGTTTCTCAAGTTCCAACAATTCTTATATCAGAATCCCTTTGGCTGTCTGTAAGAGAAAATCCAACACAAATTGGCAATAAAAGTTATTTCTTGGCCCATGAAATTGAAAGTTCAGAGGTAGATTCGATTTCACTGGTAAACAACATCCTCCAGGATCGATTTTTTTTTTAAAGATTTTATTTATTTATTTATTTATTTATTTATTTATTTATTTATTACTTACTTACTTACTTACTTATTTGACAGAGACAGAGAAGGAGAGCACAAGCAGGGGAGCAGGAAAGAGAGAAGTAGGCTCCCCATTGAGCAGGGAGCCTGATGCAGGGCTCGATCCCAGGGCTCGAGGATCGTGATTTGAGCCAGAGGCAGCTGCTTAACTGACTGAGCCACCCAGGTGCCCTCCAGGACCCATTTTACTCCACTTTTTACTCTGACTTCTGTGGGGTTATTTTCTCTTAAAAGTGGCTTGCCTTGGGATTGCCAATAACTCCAAAGGGAACAAAGTCTCTCTTCCATATACAAGAGAAAAAAGCTGCCCACCTCTAGAAGCTCTCTCCAAAACATCCCAGGAAAACCTTTTTCCAGGAGGCCCTAGCAAACCTCTCCTTACATCCGGTGGCCTGTTGGTCCTATGACCACTTCTGACCCTACACTTAGGAGTTCCACTGTGGGATCAGATTCTAGTGATTCATTTACATCTGATCCAAATGCCCCACACACACCCAGAAAAATGAGACATTGGCACAGGTAATTACTGTGTGGAGGAGGTCTGAATTCTCCATGGAAAATAGAAGTTGTTACCAAGAGCTCTTCCAATGTCCACTAGAGTTCCCATCATCTCTATGGTCCCAGCAATGTCAGGGTAAGAATTAGTTTAGAAATCCCAACAGAGAGATTTGGCTGTATTTAAAGGTGAGTACCTGGGGCTCCTGGGGTGCTCAGGGGTTGAGTGTCTGCCTTCCACCCAGGTCTTAGTCCTGGAGTCCCAGGATCGAGTCGCACATCGGGCTCCCTGCATGGAGCCTGCTTCTCCCTCTGCCTGTGTCTCTGCCTCTCTCTCTCTCTGTATCTCTCATGGGTAAACAAATAAAATGTTTTTAAAAATAAATAAAGGTGAGAACCTATGTTTATGGATTATTTTATTAGTAAGACACTGCATGGACTATGATCCCAAATATCATAATTGTTTGTTTTTACATATGTATCTACTATACCTAATATATATTTCTTCTTAATTATTAAAAAGGGGGGAAAAAGGCCTTGGGAGTTGATTTTATATGAAAAATCATCGGGTCACCCAGGTGGCTCAGTGATTGAGTGTCTGCCTTCAGCTCGGGGCATATCCTGGCATCCAGGGATTGAGTCCCGCATAGGGCTCCCCTCAGAGAGCCTGTTTCTCCTGCTACCTGTGTCTCTGCCTCTCTCTGTGTGTCTCTCATGAATAAATAAATAAAATATTTTTTAAAAAATAAGAAAGATTATCTTTGTGCGTGTGAGTGTATTTTTTTCAATAATCTCTATACCCAATGTGGGGCTTGAACTCATGACCCCAAGATCAAAAGTCCTATGCTGTTCACACTGAACAGGCCAGGCATCCTGGAAAGACTTTTTTTTTTTTTTTTTTTAATCAAATAAAGAAGAGAAGTGATGCACTTAGCTTGAGATAAATGTAATTAAAGTCAGTGTGGGACTCTTGAGAAAGTAAATGAGGGAGGACAACAAAGAAGAAGAAACAGAAAAGAAAGCAAGCCCAAGGGAGAAATGAAGGAAGAAACTATTCGTGGGTTATTTGGGAGTAATCAAAATAGTCAAAGTAGACCCAGGGCCAGTAACAAATGAACTTTACGGTCAGACGAAGTGCATGATGGACAGGATCTCGTAGGATTACCATCAGGTAACACCCTCCACTGGCAGAAGAGCCAATGTACCGAGGCCCGGTCAACCGGTGAGCACGTGCGGGCTCGGGAACACGGTCAATCCCTGCTTTCCTGCCCGGCCTACCAGGCCGTCTGACCGTAAGGTTCATTAGTTGCTGGCCCTGGGTCTACTTTGACTATTTTGATTACTCCCAAATAACCCACCATTAGTTTCTTCCTTCCTTTCTCCCTTGGTCTTGCTTCTTTTCTGTTTCTTCTTTGTTGTCCTCCCTCATTTACTTTCTCAAGAGTCCCACACTGACGTTAATTACATTTATTTCAAGCTAAGCACATCACTTGTATTCTTTATTTGATTTAAAAAAAAAAAAAAAAAGTCTTTCCAGGATGCCTGGCTGGTTCAGTGCAAACAACATACACTTTCCCTCCAGTTGGAGGGGCTGATTCCATTCAAGCTGAAATTCAGCTCAGCTTCAAGGAAATATTGGTCTTACAAATTGAGATGTCTGTGTGGCATCTGGGTTGCCCCAGGAATGAGGAGTTGTGTTCGGGGGACACAGCGACAGCGCGTAAGATGTTTTCTGTTTGTCGCCTGAAGCCTACAATGTTATTGCAACAATCTCCAGCTGGTCCCAGAGACTCCAGTCTCTCCACTCCAGTGCACCTTCCTCAAGGTTATCTGATTCATCCTTCTTAACTCCCCTGTGATCCTCTCTCTCCTTTCTGGTAGTAAACTAGCAATCAGATCCATACCTATTGTTTCCGTATTATCTCGTGTTCTCCACCCAAACTTTGCACAATGCTTTGGCTCACCTGCCCTTGATCTTACCTGAACGTGCATGTGATTTCCCGTTCCTATGCCTGTGCCTCTGCTGTTCCATTTGTCTGAAATTCCCTCTCCGTGCCGTTCTCCACTCACCTTCCCATGCCTAATTCCTCTGCCCATGGGGAGATCCAGCTCCAAGCTTCTTTCTCTTCTCATTTAGCTCAAAGTAGGCTTTCCTGCTCTAACTCCCAAGAGCAATGGATTTGTGCCCATCTTGAACACCTACTGACGAGTTATAGGTGTTGCTGTTACCTAGATGCTATAAATCCCTTATTAAACAACAAGATAAGGTTATTGCGCAGTATTATACCCAGTGCCTTGCACTTAGCAGATCCTGGTTAAAAACATGTGTGCTTCATGTGTCATGTATGATGAATATATAATGTTTTCAAAACCAGTCTTTAAGAAAAGAAATAGAGTGTAAGAATCTAAGAGGCATCTCAAAAAAAAAAAAATGATCCCACACTAAACTTTTCATCATCTCCATTCCTCTAAATGGCTCTTCCTTTCCATTTAGTAATGACAAATCAATCATTCAACTCTTCTCAGGCCAAAAAAGATGGAGGCCTTTCTTACTCTCAATCCCTGTATCCAGAGGGTCTTATTGGTTCTACATTCAACTTAGATTGAGTGGGGATCCCTGGGTGGCTCAGCGGTTTAGCACCTACCTTTGGTCCAGGGTGTGATCCTGAAGTCCCAGAATAGAGCCTGCTTCTCCCTCTGCCTGTGTCTCTGCCCCGCCCCCTCTCTATGTCTATCATGAATAAATAAATAAAATCTTTAAAAAAAAAACCAACAACAAATTAGAGTTTGATGACCTCCCACTTCTGTTAACATTGTGGACCAAGCCCTCATTGTCTCTACCTGAACTATTACCATAGCCTCTAAACGGTCTCCCTGGATCTTCCCTCATCTCTCTCCCTCTACCCCTGCTCTCACATGGCAGATAAAATAAGCCCGCTCACGTTACTTTCATGCACAGAACCCCTCAAATACTTCCCATTTCACTCGAGGCCAAAGTTTTTATAATTATCTTACATAATCCACCCCACACAGCCCCTGACCTTTCAGACTATTTCCAGCTACTTTGCTTTCACCACTTTATTCTCTTCCTCAACAAGGCAAGCACCTTCCACCCTCTGCAACCTGCATGCTACACCCCCCTTACCCTGCTTATTTTTTCCCCATAGCATTTTTCATTTGACATACAACATCCCATGCAGATGTATTTCTCTTGCTTGACGGTTTATTCTCTAGGTCTTTCCTATGCTTGCCTCAGTTAGAATATAAACCTCATGAAGGCAGAAATTTTTGCCTGATTTCTACCTTGCCCTATCCTCAGGGCTGAGAAAAATGCCAGTTGCCAAGTAGACATTGTAAAATATTTGTTTTTTTTTTAAATATTTGTTGAATGAATGGATGATGAATAAATCTTATTTAGACTGTTAAACATTCAGGAGCTATAGGCCACCTAACAGATGTGGCGGGCAATGACCTGAGAATCTTTCTCCTAGAGGTCTGAATTTGTACATCTGAACTTTTGGAATCAGATGAGTTTCTCACTTGTTAGACAAGCAATAACTGTACCTCAATTCCAGACTGTAGAGCACAGCGGAAATTGGAGACATGATTGTGGTTATGATCTAATTCTGAGATTCTTTTTCCAAAACCAATTGATTTCTCAAGGTGAGCACATCCAGCATGCATCTTCTAGAGGACAATACAAGGGATACAGAGCTAGATGACAGAGAGCTCTTGAGTTAGACTCTTACAAACCAATTTCTGCTACTGCTCGCACAAGGCAGGTTAGAACACGCTTTAACCCCCTGCCCTGCTCATATACCCACCATGGTGACAGCAGTCCTTCTCTTAAGGAATCTTCTCTTCCCTTTGTGGCGCTTTGGTTGGGATGGGTCCAGGGACACAAAAACCCAGTGTCTTGGGTCTCTTCTTTTGAATGTTGCCCAATCCTCCTTAATTGTATCATTTTGCGTTTAAATCCCAGGAGCTATTTTATGTTAATCTCATCACTAAGCCAATGGCTGTTGACACTTCTGTTCTCCGTTGATTACATTACCTCTGAGCAGCGATCACGTCCCTTTAACCTGATGAAGTAATTATCCTGGTGGACCTGAGTGATGGCCACAGTCGAGGTGGTCGACAATCCTTGTCAGGACCATTCTCTCTCATCTGTTGATTTCACCTGTTTCTCCATCAGGCTGAACCAACAGGATCAGGATGTCCTCATTGCTGTTATCATTCCCCAGCCCAATCTGAGCCCTCCTCTTCGCTGTAGGGTCTCTGCCATTGAGGCTTGCAGAGCCAATGCAAGAAGAAAGGGCTTCCCAGCCTCCCGTTGGTCTCTCAGTGAGGCCCTCTAGTCAAGGTCCCATTCATACCTGAGAATCCTCCCCAGATGCAAATCTGAACACCATGAGTTCCTCACAGAAACATATTGAGGTTACACTGACATGGAGGAAAGCTTAAAAATAGTATGTACATTGTGATTCATTTTTGGTTTTGTTTTGTTTCTTTTTTAAAGGTTTATTTATTTATTTTAGAGAGAGAGAGAAAGAGAGTGTGCATGAGTAGGGGTGGGGCGGGGGGATCTCAAGCCGACTCCCTGCTGAGCATGGAGCCCAGTGCAGGGCTAGATCTAACCATCCTGAGATCATGACCTGAGCCAAAATCAAGAGTCAGACCCTCAACTGACTGAGCCACCCAGGTCCCCATTTTGATTTGTTTTTGCATGAAAAAATAGGATACATAAAATATATTTTACGCACATACAAAATATATATCAAATAGAATACATAAAACATTTAAAAACATGGTACAGATGCAAAAAAAAAAAAAATTGAAACAGACACAACAGAAGTCTGTAAGCATGTAGTCCCAAAGATGGCAGGAAGGAAAAGTGGAGAGTGGTGCCTCTTCTCTGCTGACCCCCCCTCCTCTCGGGGGTTGTTTCCCTGTGGACCCCGCGGGAAGGGGAAGTCCAGCCGCGGGAGCAACAGCAGGAGAGCTAGGGGACGGTGGGGCCTCCGAAATACCCTTCCCCGGGAGACCCTGCGCCCATACAACAATACTGTTATTGGACATTTCTAAACCGGTTAAGAAGGTTCCTCTCCTGTTAAGTTCTCACCACAATGAAATGTCAACATTCTGTTAACTTAAAAGAAGTCGCTCTTCCTGCCGTTGGTTTCCTCGGGCTTTTTGTTCAACACATCCCTGGGACTGGGACAAGCTCCTCAATGCTGAGATCCGCCCCGGGGAAGACCCCCGCGAAGCCTGGGGCCTGGGTGGAGGAAAGACCGAGAGCCCCGGAGGGGGCTGGGAAGCTCTTGCTTCTCAGGCTGTTCCAGGCCTTGAAGGCCATGACCACAAGCCCTGACCGGGCACCCAAGGAGCCTTCGGAATCCCATGACCCTCTCACCCCTCCTGTGGCAGCAAGTGTCCCGCGTGATTGCTCCTCCACACGTGCCGCCTTTGCCCCCTCGTCAGGGCGGACTCAGCGGGGCTGCCCCTTCCTCCGGCCCGCAGAGTCGGGGGCAAGGACTGGCCTACACAGCTGATGAGCAGCTCATCCGGACGTGGCCTCCGCATTGCTGTTAACCCCTTGGCCTCCTTCCCGGGCTACCGCAGTCGGCCTCAGCTGACCCTCGATGCCTTCAGAGCCACCGTATGGCCTCAGCATCTCACCTAAGCAGCGCACCTGCCATTCTGGAGTGTTCGATAAACTCAGAGGACATCAATGAATAAATGAAGTAAGGAAGAGCTGGATAAGGGACGGCTGGTAGGAGGGACGGGTGCGTGGAAAGAACGCAGAGGCGCGTGCTAGAAGCCACATGGGGCTGCGACAAGTGTCTCAGCCCAGAGAGGAAGCTGGTCACACAGGCTGGCCACATCTGAGCTAAAGTCTGAGAAAACAAATGGGAGGAAGAACGGCTTTTAGAAGGCCCCCCCCCTCGGCCCGGCTCTCTTGCTGCTCTTGCTCCTTCTCACGTGGCTGGACTCCCCGGCGGAGGCGCCCACAGAGGGGAAGTGGAGCCTGAGAGGACACCGGAGAGGAGGGGGGCAGCAGAAAAGAGACACCCCCCCCCCCTCTTCCTTCAGAGGCCTCAGGCAGGTGACAGCGGGCCCTGCTCCTCTGACCAACCTCGCCCCAACAGCCGCCTCACTAGTACACAGCCCCACAACAATCCTGTCTAATTATGTCCAAGATTAGCGCCTAAAAAAATCCAAAAGAGCATCTGACGTGACTTTCTATTTACAGAAGGGCGTGTGGGATGCATTCACGACACCCTGCTGGGCCCTCCGACGTGTGGACGGGCCCAACAAGCAAGTGCTGAAGGGAGTGGGCAGCCCTGATATTTATCTGCGGATAACTGCACCCACCGGGGGACTCAGAAGGGAATTCCAGAACCTTCTTTTGATAAGGCCTCCAAGCCAGCAGATCTGCTGCCGCCAGAACTAAAAATAGTTGGATGTGGTTGGGAGTCGGAAGGTGTGGGGGCCCCGTCCGCCTTCACTGGCCTGACGTCCTTGCCATTGAACCTGTTGGCCTCCCTACGGGGTGCGGTGTGCGTGGGGATCGGGGCGCAGCCCTCCGTGGATCACGAGGCAGGTGGGAGGCCAGGGGGGAGATACGGAAGGTGCAAGTATTTGGCGAGTGCCCGGCCTCACTGTCAGGAGAGGAGCGTGCGGGCCCACTCAAGACGCTCGGGCTGGGGCTGGCTGTCGTGGGCCACTGTCCCCGACGGGAGTCCTCCACGCTCTGGGCCTCGATAGCCTGGGGGTGGCCTGTTGGTGAGGGGATGATCCCCTTCGTGCTCCTGCCTCCTCCCGTGCTGCCCTCTCCTTGCCCGGGCGCTCTGTCCTCCGGGAGGACGGGCTAGGCCCGGGTGGCAGCCACAGATGTCAACAGCTATTCTCGGCAAACGGGAGGTTACCCAGGCCACAGGATAAATAAACGTGGTTACTTCTCCTCTTTAAAAATAGTTGTTCTGTTCCTCTCATTGAGACTCCGAAAGACAGTACAGCTGAACCGTCTATCCTGAGCCCGACTGTATGGCGGGCTGCGTTAACGCTTGGCTTCCACTGCTTCCTTTACTCTCCATCGTCTCAGTGACAGAGGTCCCGCTGACCCATTTTCCATGACAGGCGAGGCATCTGACGTCCACAGAGACCGTCTGTGTGCCAAGCTCCCAGAACCGTAAACAGACCTATGATCTTTTTTTAAAGATTTTATTTTGTTTATTCATGAGAGACACAGAGGGAGAGAGACACAGGCAGAGGGAGAAGCAGGCTCCACGCAGGGAGCCCGATGCGGGACTCGATCCCGGGACCCCAGGATCACGCCTTAAGCCAAAGGCAGACGCTCAACCCCTGCGCCACCCAGGTGCCCCCGACCCATGGTCTTCTGTATTATACTGTTTGGCCTCAAAAATCATAGTATCTGCAAAAAAGAAGATGAGGAGGAGGAATGGGAAGTGGATATTTAATCAACAATCAGAAGTTCACGGGTCTTGGACAAATAGACTCCCACCACCACCATTCAGGCCTTTCTTGGAACCTGACCGTGGCCTTGTCGGCAGAGAGAGAAGCAGCCCAAGGTCACATACAAAGTGTGTGATTGATTGACAGTGAGGAGCAGGACACAATCTTTCAGAAAACAAGTGGGCGGAGTCAGAATATGACGCTCATGTTATTGCTATTATTAGTATTTGCTTAACATTACTTAACGTTTTTAAAAGCAAGAATGGGACAGGAATCGAACATCATCTGTTCCTCTTGGACTCTAGCCATCTTGCCTCCCAGTATCAGTCTCTGCGAGAACCAACCAACCAGATTTGTAAGTACTTCCACTTAATTTAGTGGGGTATCCAGTTTACGGGGCAGATGCTCATAGTTAGCTTACTGGTGCGTTGCAATGTTATTTTTATGCCTTAAAATGAAAACGTTACAAATCCTTGGGGATATACGAGAACCATTCGCTTCTACCAGCTTTGGCACTTTTGTCTCACGCCGTCTCATTGTTCAACAGCAATGGCCTTAGCATCAGATAGGAGCACTTTTGCTACCTCCCCATTCCCAAAGGTATGTGATGATACTCGTCTCCTGGGGTGACAGCAGGGACAAGATTCAATGAGATAATTTATGCAAACTTTTTGGCACATAGAAAGTACTCAAAAAAAAAAAAAAAAAAAGAAAGGGACACCTGGGTGGCTCAGCGGTTTGGAGCTTGTCTTCAGCCCAGGGCTGATCCTGGGGTCCCAGAATCGAGTCCTACATCAGGCTCCCTGCATGGAGCCTGCTTGTCTCCCTCTGCCTGTGTCTCTGCCCCTTTCTCTGTGTCTCTCATGAATAAATAAATAAAATCTTAAAAAAGAAAAAAAAAAGGGAATGCCATCTCCCCTACTCCGAATCTGTATCCTTAATTTCAGGGGTTTGAGCGTGGTGTAGATGTGAAACACAGTTTGGGGATCAGCGATGACCCCATGCAAACATGCGCTTAGCTTTCTACCAGCTGTGTGAGGTCGGGCAAATGCCTTCCTGTCTTGGAACCTCTTTTTTTTTTTTTTTTGTAAAATGAAAATAGTAGCCCTACTTTACAGGAATGCTGTGAGGCTTACAAATAACATATGCAAAGTAGGTGACATGCAGTAGGTGCGAAATAAATGAGCGTTTGTTTTTTCCTTAGCTACAGTAACTTCTGTCCTATAAAACAGGGCTAAAGATTAGGGTTGATGCAAGTGCTTTATTGCGTGATCCTGGATCATTTCAAACATCTAGAGACTCACTGGGGTGTCATTTCACCGTGGCTCCATCTAATCCTAAGCCGTGTTGGGGTCTTGTGGGAATGTTTAAAGCCCCATTATGAAGCCAAGGGGAGCAAAGGTACCTCTCAGCCCCGGGGACCACCGACCCATCCGCAGAGGCACCCAGGAGAGGCCAGAGGACTCCCGCCGAGCAGCGGGCAGGCGCCAGGCTGCGGGCTGTAGGCTGCCTGCCGGGCCCTTACACTGCGGCCTTGTCCCGGACCCCTTACAAAGCGCCTCTTTAGGGTGGAAACAAGATGTTCTTTGTAAATAAAAGTTCATGCATTTGCGTAATGAAGTCATTCTCCAGCGCTGCAGTGGAAGACGCTCTTCCCCCAGCCCCCCGCGTGGGGACTGTCAGGAAGGAGACGCGCGCCCCAAGGTGCCCCAAGGGTGCGTGGGCGCTGGGAAGCCTCGCCGGTGGGTGCCGTCGCCCTGAGCCGTCCCAGGGGCGCTGCCCACCCCGGCTCCCGCCCCAGGAATCCCCTTCTCGCCCCCCCGCCTGCAGACCAGCTGCAAACGAGGGGGCCCGGCCCGGGCGCACGTGCACATCCCCAGGCTAGGGCCCGGCACCCGACCCCACCAGTGAGCGACGCGAGGGAGCACAGGCAGACGCCCAGGGTCCCCTGGGGGCCCTCGGGGGTCCGGGCGCGAGGGGAGGGGGCGCCAGGAGGGGCGCGGGCCGGGCTGGAGGGTGAGCGGGAGCCGAGCGCAGGGGCGCGGGAGGCGGGCGGGGCCGCGCGGCCTGGGAGGCGCCCCCCTGCGTCCGTCCGTCCGTCCGGCCCGCGGCGGAGAGAGCGCGGGACGGCAGCGAGAGGCAGAGGCGACCGGAGGGGGAGGGGGAGGGGAAGGGAGGGGAGGGGAGAAGGGGGAGGGAGGGAGAAGGGGGAGGGAGGGAGAAGGGGGAGGGAGGGAGAAGGGGCAGGGAGGGAGAAGGGGCAGGGAGGGAGAAGGGGCAGGGAGAAGGGGCAGGCCCTCCCGCCGCCCCGCTCACTCGCGCTCTGCGACCAGGGGGCTCGTCGGGGCGCGGCGGGGCCGGCAGGGGAGGGAGCCGCGGGCGCCGACGGGGACGAGCGGCGCCGGGGTCCGCGGGGACAGTCCGCGGGGAGATGGCCCCGAGCTCCGCGCGCCGCGCCCGCCTCCCGCTCTGGCTCCTCTGGGCCGCCGCCTGCGCCGCCGCCGGGGACCGCGATGCCCGCCCCCCGGACGCCGCTCCCAGCCCTGCGCGCGGCCCGCACCGCCCGCCCGCCGCCAGCCAGGCCCGCGGGGCTCCCGGGACGCCGCCGCCCGCCGCCCAGGTAGGGCGCCCCCGCCCCGCCCCCGCCCCCGCGCCCCTGCCCCTGCTCCCTGCGCCCCTGCGCCCCTGCGCCCCTGCCCCTGCGCCCCTTCCCCTGCGCCCCCGCCTCTGCGCCCCCACCCCTTACCCTTCCCCTGCTCCCTGCCCCTTCCCCTGCCCCCTGCGCCCCTGCCCCTTCCCCTGCTCCCCTTCCCCTGCCCCCTGCGCCCCTGCGCCCCTGCGCCCCTGCCCCTGCGCCCCCGCCTCTGCGCCCCCACCCCTTACCCTTCCCCTGCTCCCTGCCCCTTCCCCTGCCCCCTGCGCCCCTGCCCCTTCCCCTGCTCCCCTTCCCCTGCCCCCTGCGCCCCTGCCCCTTCCCCTGCTCCCCTTCCCCTGCCCCCTGCGCCCCTGCCCCTTCCCCTGCGCCCCTTCCCCTGCGCCCTGCGCCCCTGCTCCTTCCCCTGCCCACTGCGCCCCTTCCCCTGCGCCCCTGCCCCTGCCCCCTGCGCCCCTGCGCCCCTTCCCCTGCCCACTGAGCCCCTGCCCCTTCCCCTGCGCCCCTGCCCCTGCCCCCTGCACCCTTCCCCTGCCCCCTGCGCCCCTGCGCCCCTTCCCCTGCCCCCTGCGCCCCTGCGCCCCTTCCCCTGCCCCCTGCGCCCCTGCCCCTTCCCCTGCTCCCCTTCCCCTGCCCCCTGCGCCCCTGCCCCTTCCCCTGCTCCCCTTCCCCTGCCCCCTGCGCCCCTGCCCCTTCCCCTGCCCACTGCGCCCCTTCCCCTGCGCCCCTGCGCTCCTGCCCCAGCGCCCCCGCCCCTTCCCCTGCTCCCTTCGCCCCCGCCACCTGCGCCCCCCGCCCCCGGGTCAGCCCAGAAACTCGGCGGGAAGAGCTCGCGTAGCCGCCGCGGGGCTCGACGTCGCGGGCGGGCTGAGGCTGGGAGCGCGGCCCGAGCGGTGGCGGAGGCGCAGTCCCGCCGCGCACGGTCCTGGGGCCGCAGCCGCACCTCCCGCCCCCCCCCGCCCCCGGCCGCCCTGAGCGCGCGCCCCGTGCCTGGTCCCTGCTCCCCTGAGCCGTGGGGCGGCGGCGCGACACCGGGCACCAGCCCTTTAGGGAGAATCAGAGAGGAGGTTCCGGGCAACGGGGCCGGGGAGCGAGCGGAGGGGGGGGACCTGCCGCGGGGGACGGGGTCCTGGGAGACCTGCCGCGGGGGACCGGGTGATGGGGAACACCTGCCGCGGGGGATGGGGTGATGGGGGACCTGCCTCGGGGGATAGGGTGATGGGGGACCTGCCTCGGGGGATGGGGTGATGGGGGACCTGCCGCGGGGGACGGGGTCCTGGGGGACCTGCCGCGGGGGACGGGGGCCTGGGGGACCTGCCGCGGGGGCCGGGGTGATGGGGAACACGGGGGACGGGGTGATGGGGGACCTGCCTCGGGGATGGGGTGATGGGGAACACGGGGGACGGGGTGATGGGGGACCTGCCTCGGGGGACGGGGTGATGGGGAACACGGGGGACGGGGTGATGGGGGACCTGCCTCGGGGGATGGGGTGATGGGGGACCTGCCGCGGGGGACGGGGTCCTGGGGGACCTGCCGCGGGGACGGGGTGGGGGGGACCTGCCGGGAGGCCGCAGAGCGGACACCTTAGTAGCCGAGAGCCACTACAGTGCAGAAGCAGAAAGTGGGGAACGGAGCACATCCCCAAAGTTCAGGGTGTGCTCTGCTGACACGTGCCGGCAGAGAGCTGCTGACAAGAGCTTTTATGTTGAAAGGAGCCCGAGTGTAGAAACCGGTGAAGGAGGATGAATCCACACTAAGTGATTTCAGTCTCCAGAGCCAAGAGGGGCAAGAGCATGTCCAGCGCGTGGGAGATGCTAAGTAGGAGAAAAATGAAGTCACCTAAGTTCGTGGGAAAGGAAGGAGCAATTGACCTAACACCCCCCCACACACACACACACACGCACACGCACACACGCACAGGCTGTAGCTATGGTTATGTCAACCACAGAACCCAAACAGTTATGTGGATTGACACCATTTCTAACAGAACCCGAGTCTGCATAATTGCTATTGATCCTACTAATCGCTGGTGTAACTGTAGTTCGTGATTATTACTGCCAAGTAAGGTGCATGAAGATGGTCCTTCTCCAGGAGTGAGCCCCATGCACACTGCTCCCCCCCAAAAAAGAGGGAGGGTGGGTAGCCCCAGAGCATACCAGCCTCCTGTCACGGCCCAAAGAGTAACTCTGTGTGGAAGAGACGGGCATGGCTTCTGCTCAGCCACGTACTGCCCAGATATGGGGACAGGCCAGGCCAGGAGAGACACGCATCGCTTCTCCACAGGCTTGGAATTAAGCCCCTGGGAAGCATTATTTCCACCTGTTGCTTTGAGCATGGGACGTCTCAGAATGAAATGCTTGAGGGTCGCTTGCCAGATAAAATACAAGACATCTCATTGAATCTGAATTTCAGATAGCAACAAGTAGATTTTTTCATGTCTCATATATTGCATGGGATGTATTTACAGTAGAAAATTATTTATTTATTTGAAATTCAGATTTCCCTAGGCATTCTGCACTTTCACCTGCTATGATTTTTTTTTTTTTAAGATTTTATGTGTTTATTCATGAGAGACAGAGAGAGGCAGAGACACAGACAGAGGGAGAAGCAGGCTCCATGCAGGGAGCCCGACATGGGACTCGATCCTGGGTCTCCAGGATCCCCGCCCGGGCCGAAGGCGGCGCTAAACCACTGAGCCACCCGGGCTGCCCCTTACCTGCTGTTTTAAAGAGATGGGCACATGTAACTTTTTATAACTCATCCCACAAAAAGTAAGAAAATAATTCTCTGATTTCCCAGGAAGCTTACATTTATTGCTGAGACCGTGATTTCTTAGATGCTCATATGCTCAATGGAAGACTAGGAAGGCAGCACAGCCGTGTTTTGGATGGCAGGCTTTGCATTCTGATGGTCCCAAGCTCAAATTTCAACTTACCTGCTCCCTCACCTTAGGCAAATTACTGATGCAGAGGAAGAAACTGAGGCTTAGAGTAAGTTTTGGTGCCTACTTCATGCTTCTTACAGTTACTGTCACGAAATTTTTAAAAATTTACAGAAATTAGATAAAATATACAGAAAAAAATGCTTAACACAGTACCTGATATAGCATAAAATTCTTTATACGTTCTAAATCTTAAATATAAAGTCTTAAGTCTAAAATATGCAGATGATTGGATTAAAAGAAATCCTAATTTGGGAATACTTCTCAGAACGTTATTTATATGGTGCTATCTTACTTAATATTGCTGTATCTCTGTTTGTCTCTATCTTTCCAACCAGAAAGAATGTTCTACAGTGAGTTAAATTTGTAATACTGTCAGAGTCTAATAGGTTCAGAATGTCAGTTGAGGCTTTGGGTTTAGGGAAACAGAAAGAAGCTATTAGTCATTCCAGAAGGGTCAAAGTATATGATGTAGAAAGGGTGGGATTGGGGTAATTACGTTCCCACTGCATAGTTTCACATAATACCTCCAGCTAGCCTCGGTCCCACGGCGATCCCAGTGCCCCGCCATTCAGCTTTCCCATGCTCCTTACAGCCAGTAAGGAGACCATAAACCAAATACATTCTGTAAATGTAATAACTTAGTAGAACCACTCTACTGAATTGGCTCGGGAGATTGTATTTACATCTAGAGACAAAGACAAAGAGTCCACGGACACGTAGGACTCAGTATTCGTGGGAGGTTCCAGATGTGGATGGAGGGACGTTCTAAATATACATTCGTTTTCTTTGACTTGGATTTATGTGAATGGTTATTCCTCGATTTTCCTTCAATGTGAAGAAAGAAAAACACTAAGGCTAGCATGGAGCAGTGGGAGGTGCTTGGCCGATGGCCCTCCAAAGGCTCTCCCAAGCTTCTTGGCAGCAAGGTCTGTGCCCTCCCCACCCCTAGGTCCTTAGCCCTGCACACGGACCCCGGTCTTGGGCACACGGTGGTGCTCAGTGTGAGTTAGGAGATCAAAGACGCTGAATGCACACTGAATAAAAGGGTGAGGAGCACTGGCTGACCCAGAAAGAAGGCCCCTCCTTTCCTTCTCCAACAAGGCCAAACTTCTCCCGGGATGCAAAGAGTTTGAAAAGAGGATCACCCACGGGTTCCTCTGTGCTAATTGGTAGGGTTTTCCCACCTTCTGCTTTTTTACAATCTCCTGAGTCCATTATTGCTGAGTTTATAGGGAAAGCAATGGTTCTTAGTAGGAGTGGTGGGCAAAGGGGAGACTCGGTACTTGCAAAAAAGTATATTCACTGTTCTAGTATTTTACATTCAAGAAAAGAAAGCCTTGGGACACCTGGTGGCTCAGTGGTTGAGCGTCTGCCTTCTGCTCAGGGTGTCATCCTGGGGTCCTGGGATCAAGTCCCACATCGGGCTCCCTGCTGGGAGCCTGCTTCTCCCTCTGCCTGTGTCTCTGCCCCCCCCCCCGTCTCTGTCTCTGTCTCTGTCTCTGTCTCTGTGTGTCTCTCATGAATAAATACATAAAATCTTAAAAATAAAAAAAAAGAAAAGAAAAGAAAGCAAGCTTTGATTTTATCATCCACACTCTAGCAAGTCAAAAGTCCTCTTAAGTAATGTGGATATTTGAAAGAACTGGAAGGGGGTACAGGGATGGAGACAGGAACAGTCCCCAAGGAGAGGGTATCAGAATGTCCTTGGCAGAAATGACAGTCTTATCTGTCAGAGAGCAGCAGGCACGAATAAGGTCAAGAATACAAGGCTAGAGGTTGACACCGTGTGGCTGGGAAGAAGCCCCCACACAGAGAGTCGGGAGGGTCGGGGGGGCTCTGCAGGAGGGGTAGGTGGGAGGAAGAAGCCCCCACACAGAGACTCGGGAGGGTCGGGGGGGGGCTCTGCAGGAGGGGTAGGTGGGAGGTGGGCCGTGTCACTGCCTTTGGGAGGTGATGGAGAAATTAAGGGAAATAAATGACAATATCGAGCAAATTTTTCTCAGAGAGGAAAACAGGAATTTACCTCCTGATAACCTGACTGGGCTTTGCAGCTGCTTCTGCTGCTGTTGTTGTTGTTAGCTTCCCTCTAAGAACATCGATGTCCCATGACCCGCACGTGCAGAGGTACCCCACACGGAGCAAACTTGCTTGCTTGCTCTAAAAAAAAAAAAAAAGAAAGAAAAAAGGCAAAGCATGATGAACCAGACTAATTCTCAGTGACTTTCCCTCTAGACGATTTTTAATTGTTGCTGCATGGTCCCGTGCTCCCAAATACCTGGTGCCCTGCCTCTAAAGGGTCGCAGGATGTCTATTAACAGGCAGCTTAGATCTCTTTCGCTGTCTGGGTGCCTTTTCCCTCTCTCGGGCCCTTACTTTGCAAACGGCCCCGTGGAGTCACGTTGAGTCACTGGCCCCCTGGGCCTGGGCCTTCCTTCTGGACTGCTGTTCAGTGGCGCGGTCAGGTAAGGAGCCCTCTGCGTGCAGCCGCTCTTTCCTTCCCTTAGTATCATGCAACAGGCAGGTCAGGAGCCTCACCATGGACGGAGCAGTAAGTAGGCACCAGGAAGGACAGAAAGAGGCAGAGTCACATCCCTGCCCTCAGGGAGTGAGCAATCTCAGGAAGGAAAATACGTGCACAGCCAGTCTAGACAGCAGAGTGAATTAGTATTCGGTGAGTGTGGCTGCCAGCTAAGGGCCGGGGGGTAAAATGGGAAAGGAGAACTCCTGGGCCAGGTCAGTGGGACACAATCACCTACTCACCAAATACCAAACAAGATTCCTGGGAAACATTATTTTAGAAGGACTAAACCCAGTAGTGGCAGCACGGCCGTGGCAGGTGCACATGCTAGACTAAGCCTTCTCCGTACATTAATTTTTTATCCCTCCCACACCCCAGTGGGACTTGTATAGTTACGATCTTATTTTGCAAACATGAGGCACAGAACACTCGCCCAGGTACGCTGTCCGGTAAGGGGCACAGCGAGGAAGTAATTCAACTCTGCGGGAGTATCTGGGGAGAGTGGTTGGGTACAGGAGCTGTCTGTAAGCATAATCGCCGTCAAAGTTTGGGCAATTTCTTAAAATAAGGCATATAAAATGCCATTCAAAGACTGTGCAATGCTTGCTCGATGAGCAGCATAAGTTGCATAAAACTTCAGGATTACCAAAGAATCGAGCTCACTTCCTTTTCCTGACCGGTCTAATAGCTACTTTTTAAAGTACTCACATCGGAAAGACAAAAATCACCACTTACCGATTTCTACTATGTCCCATGAAACTCCATGCATTATCTTTTTTAATACTCAGTAGTGAAATTCATACCCATTTCATAGATGATGAAATTAAGGTCTGGAGATGGTAAGTACCTTGCCCAAGGTTTCCAAATTCCATTCTCTTGCCAGCATATCACTGGGTGTCCCTGATAGATTTTTTTTTTCGAACTCTAGCGTTTTCTTGCATCCCATTTGCCTTTTATAAGCATATCCTAGTATGTTTTCCTCTCCATGACGCGGTGGTCCACAGTAGGAGCTCTTGATTTAGATTAATAGGTAAAGAATTCAGAACAGCACCACCTAGAGGAATATGTGGCCTGTCTTACAGAATTTAATATAAAATTGCCGGAATATAAAGAATTCCATGTGCTACATAGTTCCATAGCTCTCTGATTTAACCCCAAGTTTTTTGGTTGTGGTAAGATACTCGTGACATAAAATTTTCTATTTTAACCATTTTTAAGTGGCATTAGGTACATTCACCCTGTTATGCAGCCGCCGCCACCCTCCGTCTCCAAAACTTTTTCATCTTCCCAAACTGAAACTCGGTACCCACTAAACAATAAGCCCCCCTTACCCGCTTCCCCAGAAGGAGGGAATCATTCCACTGGCAAACATCACTCCACTCGCTGTTTCTATGACTATTACTACGTGGAACCTACAGTATTTGTTCTTTTGTGCCTGACTTACTTCGTTCACCATAATGTCTTCAGAGTTCATCCATGGTGGAACATGACGTCGGAATCTCATTACTTTTTAAGGCTGAATAGTATTCTGTTGTACGTAATACATGACAGCTTGTCTCCCCATTCATCTGTTGATGGACGTTTGGGTCGTTTCTAGCTTTTAGCTGCTATGACTGGTGTCGCTGTGTATGTTGGCGTAGACATACCTGTCTTGAGTTTCCGCTTTCCATTCTTTGGAGTCCATCCCCAGAAGTGGAAATGTCGATTGTGCGGTGCAGAAAAAAATTTTAGAATTGGGATTCTTGTAGAGGCCAAGCAAAAAATACCTGGGCAGTGAAAGGAATACATTCTGCGAGTGGGAAGGCCAAGGAATAGGGGAAGGGTTGTCTCTTCCAGAGAGGCAGGTCTTCTGGTTTTTTTTAAGAGAAAACAGAATCTGAGTTCTTAAGTAAAATTGCTGACTCGTTTTTTTTGTTTTTTTTTTAATACCCTGTGGGAGATACATCTGAAGGCCCGATTCAGCCCAAGGGCTGTTTATGTACAGTCTCTGCTTAACCACATTCAAAATTCACCTTTCGTCGGAGGTACAGTGTGGGCTTCCAGCCAGACAGATGTGCTGTGAATTCAGCTCCCCTACTTTCTAGCTGTTTGACTTTAAACAAATCAGTTCATCCTTCAGAGTTTCAGTTTGTTTGGTTGTAGAATGAATAATAATGTATTTGTCTTGCAAGATCGTTGGGAAACACTATATATAAACTGCCTGACACAGTGCCTCTCTCTTCTGTACCTCCCTCCTCTCCCCTTTTCTTCCACTGTTTTTATTTATCTGCAGTTTAAGATTTATCAGTCTATTTTTATCTGCATTTTTACTTATTCTGGAAATTTGATTACTTCCAACTTTTCCTTACAAATGAGCCGATTATCCAACATTTGGAGAAGAAGGAGATTATAGTTTAAATATTATAATCATTGTATCCCTAATGATTCTTTATTTTTTAAATTTAATTTTTTAATTTTTTAAATTTTTAAAAATTTTACTTATGTATTTATTTGAGAGAGAGAGAGAGAGAGCGCTTGCGCTTGTGCACCTGGAACGTAGGGGCAGAGGGAGACGTGGACTTCCCGCTGAGCAGGGAGCCCATGCAGGGCTCCATCCCGGACCCTGAGATCATGACCCGAGCCTGAGCTGAAGGCAGACACTTAACTGACTGAGCCATCCAGGCAGTTAATGATTCTTTAACCATAGGCTTTCCTCAGTGATGACAGGATGACCTGAGCAGTAAGGGGAAATGAAGGAGTTTTCCTAAATCCCCAAAAAAGCTTAACAAAAACCCCAATATCTTCAATACAACAAAGACTATAACCTTTTTTTTTTCTTTTGCAATTAAATTCTCAAATCTTACTTGTCATAGTTTTTTGGAATATGTAATGCCCAAAACACGCCTCTCATTTTGGGGTTTTCCTTGCTTCAAGTGACCATATAAATATAATGATGGCCAGACATTGGATTGATTAGAAACCATTAAAATCAGACATTAGCAGGACATTATTGAGTTCCAGAAGTGGGCATTTCCAAACAATTCCTTATTTGTTTTCTGAAACCAGTAAATCTGCTTGTTCATTGAGATGTAGTGACCACAGAGAAGGATATTTAAATATCTACTCCAGCGTTTGCCAAAGAGAAGCATTCTTTTTTCAACTGTTTTCTTTTTTGCTCCTAATGTGGTAAAGTCAAATTCTGGGAAATGGCTTACTAAAGGGAAGCTTAGCCACAGATGTTTGTAATTCCAACTTAAGTTTCCCATCAAAGTCTTAATGAAATTCAGCTGCCAGCAGTTCGGCTCTGCATCTGAGTCTTTTTATCATGAGAAACTAGGGGAAAACAGCATTCCGAGGCCGAACGGTAGTGGGAAAATGTCCATAGTCAAGCCCAAATCCGCTGCATAAAGAAAAAAAAAAAAAAGAAACACATAAAGAAATGAATTCTGTTTCTAAAAAAAAGAGGAAAGAGAGAGGGGTTGGTCAGACGTCCTTTGAGTAATATGCAATATGACCCTCTACACTTCCAGGACTTTCTAAGCTTGTGTGTTCTGTCCTGGAAGGAGCTGGGGGTCCAGTGTCTACCTCCCTGGAGTGGGATACCTACATTTATGGCTCCGTGAGCAGGACGAGATGCACAGGCCTCACGCCAGCAGCAGCTGCACCAGCACGCGGCCCTGCAGACACACCAGTATCCGTGCGGTGTGTACTGCTGCTCCGAGGACCCTCGGGTGCACTGCGGACTGGGCGCGTTCCCATTTATTTAGAAATCGTGCCCTCTGCGAGGTGAAGTGCCAGGACTGCTTTAGAGGAAGTTAGGGAGTCCAGAGAGCAGAGCGGTCTTCACCAAGCCCCCTCGGAGCTGCCTGTGACCCGCAGTGATGTTGTCCGTGTACAAAGCCAGTTGCAATGTGGCCTACGGTCTGTAAACCAGGTGTCGGCCCCAAGGGATGTATAATACAGTCATCAGCAGAGGGCGGGGGAAGTGCCCAGGGAGCTTCATGCTGCGGGGTACCAGGGCGGTGGAACCACCTAGAATGACAGCCAGAACCAGAGCTCAGATTCAGAATCTCGGGCTTAACGCTGTGGCCAGACTCTTCCTCCGCAGTGGAGGTGTTCACGATGCCTTTCAGGCTTCAAGGCCACACAGTGTGCCCCCCCATCCCCCGAGGATCAGTGACACAATCTGACAGGCCAGGGGTGCCCTAAGTGTAACCTCTCTTCCTGCTGATCTGCCTGGAGCAACAGGGTGATTTCTGTCATCTGTGATGCGGCCAGTGCCCGGGTCACAGGTGAGGTGCTAAGTGTATGCGACCTGGGGACTGAACAGAGTCTGAATGCCTGGAGATGAGCCAGCACGTGCGGTGCAGGAATATCTGCCTCGGTCTATTGTCCCCTTGGGACTGTGCGTCGCGATCAACGCCAGGAGACACCCTGGAATTCCGTGTACGGGGGGGCAGCCCTGAAGGCCCTATTGCAGCACAGAATTTAGCATAAAGGAGGCCTGTGTCGATGCAGAGCCGGACGGCGCTTACTGTTGCACATATGACCCTATTGCACCTTGCGGGGTGAACCGTAAGATCAAAGAGACCGTAGGACCTTAGATCTAGAGAGAGACTTTAGAGATTCAATCCTCCCATTTTGTAGGGAAGGAAACTGAGTCTCGGGGTGGGAAGCGGTTGAGGACGCAAAGCTCATTGGTTAGCGCCAGTGCCAGGAGCTGTGTCTTCTGACTTCCGGCCTCATACTCTTTCAGGCTGTCCCAACGGACTCCTCATACACACCGTAAGATGCACACACATCTTTAGGACAAAAGCTGCTTGCTCCTCACTTTCCCCTCTACCGTTTCCATCTACCCTGGAGTTGGATGATCCATAGGAGAATCCCGTGGAATCCAGCAGAGTGGGCCAAGCACCGGAGCGTGAGAGTCTGGAACCAGCTCTCCTGGTTCTTGGCGGTGCCACCGACAACCAGACCACCTCGCCTTGACCAGTTATAGGAACCTGGGCAAGTCCCTTCACCTCCTGGGTCCTCGGTTTCTAACCGTTTAGGAAGAATAAAGCAAAATAAGCAAAAAATAAATAAATAGATAAAAAACAAGGTTACTTCTAGCAATGCAGTTCTAGAATTGTCTAACAAACACATCAAATGTGATGCTACTTGAAAGGAAGCTGGCTTAAGGAACAGAATCGGTGCGAGGCCCCGCCGCGGTCCTAGTTAGAACCCCACGACCCAGGGGCCTGGAGCCTGAGGGAAGGGGGGGTCCTGATGTGGTCGTGGGCCGGGGAGGCTCTGGTGGCCGATGTCCCTGCTCCCTAGCAACTGCGGGGCTGAGTCGGAGGGTGGCGGCAGGACAGGGCCTGCGTGTCCCGGGGGGGACATACCAAGGGGGCTTCTCAGCAGTGGCTGCAGACACGTATGCGTGTGCCCTGAACGTCAGGTTACAGCCTGGCTCCCGCGCGCTGCCACCTGTGCTCCCCAGACCCCTCGGGGTGACCCTAAGCTGCAGCTCTAGAGTCACTGGGGGGGGGAACGTTGAGGCACACAGAGAGCCCCAAAGGGACGGCCTGTGTCCTTGCCCCTCATCAAGGTTAAGGGACACGTGCTGGTGGCCAGCAAGGGGAATATACTTTCTACTCGGTGCAAAAGGAAGGGGAAGCCAGTGTCGGGTTATTGATTAGTTATAAACACCAACTGAGGGCAGCTTGGGGGGCTCGGAGGCATGGCCCAGGGCATGGCCCCGGGGTCCAGAGATCGAGTCCTGCGTTGGGCTCCCTGCATGGAGCCTGCTTCTCCCTCTGCCTGTGTCTCTGCCTCTCTCTCTGGGTCTCTCATGAATAAATAAATAAATAATCTTTAAATAAATTAAAAAAACCAATCAACTGAAACCGCTGCATTCCTGTGATCACCGTCACCCGAGACCTCGTGGTAAGGTGAAGAGGAAGCCCAGCTTGATAACCCGCTCCAGATTGGGCAAAACACAACCTTTGGAAGCAAAATTTTTTTTTAAAGATTTTATTTATTTATTTAATTTTTTTTTAAAGATTTTATTTATTTATTCATGAGCGCAGCTGGGAGGCAGCAGGGCCCGGAGGCCAGCTCTGGAGGTGCAGGCCCGCAGCACACCCCCCCCCCCCCCCCACGGTCTCTCCAACCAGCGGTGCTTGAATTTTAATGGACTAGCAGGACATTGAGAATCCAGAAAAGGAAGCTTTGTTCTCGAAAGTCCGGGGAGGCCTAAGCTAGAGAGCCGAGCTCCTGCTCAGGTACTGGCCTCTGGCCTGCCCACCGCCCCCACAGTAAAACTCAAGTTTAAGGCCAAGGGCTGCTGCAAGGCTCCTGGGGGAGCTGAACCCGCAGCCCGCACACCCGAGGGGCTCAGGAAGGGGTTTTTAGGACGTGAACCGGTAGGGAAGGCGGCCTAGTCCCCCCTGCTTCCCTGCACCCTGCCCGGAGACAGGACCCCTGCAGATCCTGTGACCTTGAGGGAAGGGGGGGAGCGGGCAACAGTTTGCTGGTGGCCCCTGCCTCAGAAGAGGGTGTTGCTCAGACTCTTCAGGAAATCGAGGAACCGTCCTGTTTCCCTCGCTGCCCAGGGAGCCTTTCTAATTCCCGAGCATGGGTCTGGTGTGGGGGGGGGGAAGCGGGGTCCTGCCTGAGGCTGGAGGCCCGAGCGGTGATGTTCAGAGATTTGGGGGTAGCTCGTTCTGCAGAAGGAAAACTGCCGAGGTGACCCCCCAGCTGGTGCTTTACCACGGGGCCAGGCCTGCAGGGACGAGCCCCGGGCTGCGGTCATGCCTGCCCCACGAGGCTGGGGCCTCTGCATCCCCCCCCCCCCCCGACACCCCATCTCCGGGCTGTGCCCTGGCCCTGACGGGGGGGGGGGCTGTTTTATAGCAGCCTGGAGCCCCTCCTAGGCAGCCAGCAGGCTGATCGCAGGCCTCCTTTTAGCTTTAACTCCTGGGCATTTGATGCGCGCCTGCGGCGTCCCGGGCCTGGTTGTGGGCGCTGCGTGTGTGCTCCTGGTTCACAGGGTCCCTCATAGTGGCGAGGAAGGCACCGCCGTTAGTACCATTTCACAGACAAGGACACTGAGTCACGAAGAAGTCGGGTAACTCATCCAAGATCACAGCTTAGAATCTTAGCTTCAGGCTCATAGTCTTTGTCCTGTAACGACCCTCTCACATCCGTGTTTCTAAATCCCAAAGTGGCTGACAGGAGCTCCTCTAACAGGGGTCCCCAGGATCACCCAGAAATGCCAGGGAGGTCTTAGTTGATGAGTCTGTAAAGAATGTTTGAATTACTGGTATGTTTATATTTTGGCTTTTTTTTTTTCTGGTACTTTTGTTTTGTTTTGTTTTGTTTTTTTGTTTTTTGTTTCTTAGTCAGAGAGTAAACCTCTTTGTCAGCTCAGTAGCAATGAGAGGTTCTTCTTTGGACACAAGAGGAATAAAAATTGACATAATTTCTGAACGTGCGTTTTCGTGTTTCTCCAGCTACGCTAAGCATTAACCATTTCAGTGGGATCCTGAGTTTACTTTGCCAACCTATGACTAAAAAGAACTCGGTAGAAGGATAAGGCAAGAAAACCAAAATGTGGTAAAGCGAGACCTTAGAGGGAATGATTAGACCCAGTATGTCAATCTTGGGAAGACCAAGCGAAGGTTTAGAAACAGTTTATCTCCTAAAATTTTTCTTTGTGAACAGCAATAGAAAAAGGGAGTTCAGCGACAGAAAGGATTGAAGTCAGACCCAGAAGAAACGTAGGCTATTAACTCCTTTTCTAGAAAACAGTATGTCTGAAAAAAGAGAGTTATTCATTCAGCACAAAAGAACTAAGAGCCACGTGCGGAGAAGCACCACCAAGGCTCTGATGGGTCAGCCTGGAACAGACCAGGTGGTCTCTGTCCTCCTGGACCCGGGGAAGAGCTGCAGTGGTGGTCACGGGAAGGTCACTGCTACCCTGGGAGAGGGGAATGTATTACACTAGCGGCCCCCCAAATCTTCATGCTCAAGAAGCTCTACTAGGTCTCCTATTCCTCTAGCCTCATGTTTCGGAATATATTGCCTATTGCATTAGTTTGCTGGGGCTCCCACAACAAAATGCCGTGGGCTGGGAGCAGACAGGACAGGAATTCATTTCCTCCCAGTTCTGGAGGCTAGAAGTGCAAGATCAAGGGGCCGTCAGGGTTGGCATGGTGAAGCCTCTCTTCCTAACTCACAAATGACCATCTTCCCTCTGGGTCCTCACGTGTCCTTTATTCTGAGAGTGGGCGGAGAGGGAGAGAGCTCTCTAGTGTCCCTTCCTCTTGCGTAACGACACCAGCTAACCTTTATTACCTCCTAATGGGCCCTGTCTCCCCATATGGATGGTTCCATTGAGCATTCGAGCTTCAACATAGGACTTTGTGGGAGACCTAATTGAGTCCGTAACTCCTACCGGGAGAGGGGTGTTAGGCAATACCTTATTTTTAAGGAGACAAATCGATTAATAAATGCCAAAGAGAGCTTCTGATGAAATCAGGCAATCGGTGTTATCACTTTGCATTACCTTCAGCCAAAAGCAAAACAAACACAAAAATTTCACACTTCGTTTTCATCGTACATTTCTTATGAATGCGTCGCAATTAATTTTAGGTAGACATTTTGAGATATGGAAGTAGGATGCCAGGCCCTCTACTGCCATCCTGTATCCCTTAGGTGTCCAGGGACATTTGATTGATGAGCATCAATATCTTTTACTCTCTTATTTAAAAAAAAAAAAAAAATCCTACTGCTTCAGTGAGTGCCAACATAGGCTGCAAAGCTCAATAAAACACAAAGAGATGAAACAAGTACAGCAGTAGTATAATACAACTGAACTGATACGTTATAAAAACTCTTAGAGGTTTAGAAATGTTCACTCCTGGTGGGAAGCTCACGGGTGACTTCTTGGGAGAGGTGGCGTTTGAGGTAAATCATTAAGATTGAGAGACACTCAAGGTGAGGGGACAGGATGAGTAAAGACAAAAGACCTGGGTTTCTTCTAGAAAGAGATATAGTCCCAGGTGGTGAGACTAGACAACAGGGAGCCATTGAAGATTTTGGAGTAGAAAAGACTCCGTGAGAGTTGTGCTTCCAGACCAGCCTTAATCTGGGAACGGGCTATTGGATGCATTGGGCAGGGGGCAGCAAGAGAGCCTGGAATCCGAGCGGCCTACGTCATGCACTGGTAGTGACTCGGGAGGGAGGAAGAAAGGCCTGGACTTGAATGGCGGCTGCAGTCTGGAGAGAACAGATGCTGGGATCTTTGCAGAGATTCTATCAAGACGACTTGCTGTATGTTTGGAGAGCAGAGGTGAGGGAGAAGTCAGAGGTGCTGCTGATGTTTGTAAGAAACATGTTACATCATGGGGAAAAAAATCGCTTTGGAGGGTTCTTAACATAAGACCTACTAAGTCAGTGACTTTCGAGCTGAGGCTTTACAGAAATGCCTTGGGCATATTTTGGGGTGAGGGTGGCTGAGCAACAGGAAGTTGGGGCTTCGCTTCCTTCAACCAGAGCATCCTCTTTTTTTATCTGCTTCATAGATGAATCCCACATGCTATTTCACGGCGGGGGGCGGGAGGACCTCCACTCTAATATGTTTGAGAATCATTATGCTGGGGGCTCCCATGTTGATGATATTCTAAATCGTGACAGTTGTCCGAAACGTTACCCCAAATTCTGTTCCAACTGGTTTCTCCTATGCCGTTTGCCAGTGGCGCACACACCTGCCCCAGGACCAGGCCAGGCGGCCGCTTGCACAGAGCCCCCGATGCTCTGAGCACCTCTGTAGCAGTGCCAAACAGGAGCTCGAAATCTCTAAACAATTGGTGCTCCTCTGAGAGTTATTTTTATGCTTCCTGTTCCTTGTCTGAAGATATTTTTGGCCCTTTCCTAGGAAATAAGGAAATTCCACTTTTGTCTCGGTTATTACCTGGGGGGTACGGAGGACAACTAACAAAGGAGTTTTGGACTAAAGGATAGGGTGGTAGTGAGTGGACCAGATAACTGATGTCTTTTGATCCGTGCAGGAATGGTCAGATGTTTGCTTGGTTTTAAATTTTTTTAATCCACTTATTCCATCACCATAAACATCATCTTATCCCAAAGCTTATTCTAAACTACAGTTTCTCACCTGCAGCTGGAGCTAAAAAGTTGGCTCCTAGTCTTCCTCTTCCCTCCCTCAACACAGTCTTATACCGGTACGTGGTCCTTTATCTCCAAAGCCCAGAATACTTTTCGTGTAAGTGTGATGTCTATGGCAAGGGAGAAGGTAAATGTTAAAAACTGTGCTTTCTCTTTACTTTTTCCCTTGAATAAAAGTAGTGACACTTTGGGGCACCTGGGTGATTCAGTCGCTTAAGCTTCTGCCTTCTGCTCGGGTCATGATCTCAGGGGTCCTGGGATCCAGTCCTGCGTCAAGGTCCCCGCTCAGTAGGGAGTCTGCTTCTCCCGCTCCCTCTGCCCCTCCCCACCCTGTTAGCACTCTCTCTCTCTCAAATACATACATACATATAGTCTTAATAAATAGTGATACCTTAATCATTTCACAGCGTCATAAAGGCAACCTTCGGCTTGTTTTATTTTGCTTATGACATATATGCAGAACACCGAGGAAGAGCTGATCTTCCAGTGAGTTAGGAAAGCTCCATCTGTCAACCCTTGGCTTGAAGAGTCCTGCTTTTAAAAAGCTATTGATATTGGGGACATCTGACTGGCTCAGTTGGAGGAACGTGTGACTCTTGATTTCCAGGTCATGAGTTTGAGCTTCTTTTACTAGGAAAAATAAATCTAAAAAAAGAAAGAAAGAAAAAAAAACTATCGATATTGGACAAATGTTATTCACAGTTGCCAAATATTGGAATTTCCGATGACTACTAACTCCGTGTGTTAATATTTACAAAGCTCCCATGGTTTACCAGGTGTGCTCCTGCATATTTCCACCTTTGTTTCTTGCAACCACATTATAAACCAGGCAGGGCAGGCATTATGAATCTTATTTGTGGAAACATGGAGATGTCAAATGACTTTTCCAAAGTCTGATAGCGTGTCACCTTAATGAGGCCACAGGAAATTTTATACAATTATGACTGTTGAGATGGGAAGAGCCTAGGAATCACTGTGTCACTAATGCCATTAAAAGAGAAGGGAACTGGAGCCAAGGGTTTAGTCACTTCCTCGAGTCCCACAGCAGGCTTCTAGAACGGGGGCCAGAACCAAGTTTCCTGGCCCTCAGAGGAGTCCTCTTGGCCTACATCACAGCATAGATGCCATCACCAGAACAAATAAGAGGGATGAGGAACACCTGATGACCAGTGTGTTGGGACATGAAACAAGCTGGAAGAGACCAAAGTGTATCCATGTTTATTTTCCTGTTATGTCTTATGCCACCATCTATGTTTAGTCCCAAGAAATTTGAGTGCTAAAGTATTAGAGGTTCTCTTAGTCTCTTGATCACTATATTTGCTCCAATTTTTAATTTAATTTATAGCCACATCATTCATACCTTTTCTTTCATTTCAGAGATTTTTGGCGCTGGCCTCATATGGCTATTGACTCCTTAAATCATACTTTTAGCACCTATACTTAGAAAGAAAGCTTTCAAGTACAATCACATCTCAGAATTTCTGCCTAGGATTTCCTGATGGTCATAAAAAATAAACAACGCATCCTGGATCTTAAAAGGAAGAAAGAAAAACAAAAAGAGAGATCTGTTTCAAAGACGAACAATGACCCTTTTGTTTCAAAACCATTGAAGAGCTAATTTTAAAAATTCCCAGACCACATCACGTCTGCCGTTCCCCCTGCACGAGATCATCATTCAGGTTTCCACATGACTTTAAGAAATTCCCCTGTCATGCAGCAGAACAATTGTAACACGAGACACCGATGAGGAACACGAAATGGGGGAGAGCACCAAAGTGGCCTCCCCGGGCGGTCATTCCCCGCTGGGACCGTCCAGTCGGCTCTGTAACCGTTCAGGGTTTCAGCATCTTCACTTTCACTAATACCGTGTTTCTGGAATAAAATCTGCCAATGCCCCGCAGAGCTATAGTGAAATCTGGGGACTTCCCCATGACTAGCACCTGCTCAGAGGTGCCCTGAATCTAATAATGAGCATTTCAGGGCGTTGGGGCCGCCCCCTGCAGTCAATCTTATAGCTACCGAGAGGGCCAGAAAACCAAGTGTTTCTACCACCATTCTTTTGTTCATCTCACTCTGGGCAAATTTCACCAGATAGCAGAATGAAAAGGCTGAAATAAATATATCCTCTTACTCCAGTTGAATGATGTTCTCTCTATGCATAAAGTATAATCCGAGGCCTGTGGGAGGCAGGCCAGCCCACTGCTGCCCACCCAGTGCTCCATTTCCAAAAGGCGGCCACCGCCATCCCTTGTCCTGTCCCGTGGTCTCTGATGTGAGGGGTCCTCGTACGGTGAGAGCGATACTGCGCTTACGGTGATGCAAATACCTTCGCAAGCTTAAAGGAATAATCTTTATGAGGGAGGTATAATGTTCTTTGTAGAGTATTTAGATTCCTTGGTTTTATTGAAAGGGCTGGATACTTCCTACTCTCAAAGAGTATCTGTGATTATTTTGGCAGATGCAGCACATTTTTCCCGTGACCTGTGTTTTTGGACTCGCAATCTTTCAGAATGTTCAGTGGAAATAAGCTTTTTGGTGGTGGTTTTGTTTTTGTTTTTGTTTGTGCCTGTAGAACATCTTTTCGTCTGCTCTTCCATTTTAATTATTCTGAAAGCTAACTGGTGTGGGACTCTTTTTTTTTTAGGTCTAAGACATTATATCTTCATCTCAGATGCTCTAAACTGTGTTTTGATTTTCCTTTGATTACAATCTCTCTCCCCTTTTTCTTAATCTGCTAGCATAAGCTCATATTCAACGAGAAAATTTGTTCTCCTCAAAGTCATGAGTCAGCATGGATTTCCTTCAAGCACAGTTCAAATCATCTAAGAAATTTGCAGACTTCAAAAAGGAAAAAAAAAAACACTGAAACAGTAGTCGAGGCCTTAAATGAAGATAGTTTTCTGCTCTATTTCAGCTGCTCAGAGACTGGGCTATTGACAATAGAGCACTGAAAACCAAATGTACCAGATTCTTGCCTTAATTCTTGACAATTATCGTAGGATCTCACTCATATGTGGAATTTAAGAAACAAAACAGAGGATCATAGGAGAAGGGAAGGAAACATAAAACAAGACAAAATCAGAGAAGGAGACAAACCATAAGAAACTCGTAATCATGCGGAACAAGCCGAGGGTTGCCGGAGGGCAGGGGAGGTGGGTGGGGGACAGGGTAACTGGGTGATGGACATTAAGGAGGGCACGCGATGTAATGAGCACGGGGTGTTATATAAGACTGATGAATCACTGACCCCTCCCTCTGGAACTAATAATACAATATATGTTAATTGAATTTAAGTAAAATTTTTTAAAAATAAAAAAAAATTATTGATGGGTTCTAAGTAAGTTAAATCAATCTTATAGCTACTGAGAGGGCCAGAAAACCAAGTGTTTCTACCACCATTCTTTTGTTCATCTCACTTTGGGCAAATTTCACCAGATAGCAGAATGAAAAGGCTGAAATAAATATGTATCCTCTATCTATAGTTGAATGACATTCTCTCTATGCATAAAGTATAACCTGAAAACTGTTGTCAATTCCAAACTTCCTAGGTTCAAAGCCACATAAGTGAGCGTCACTTACAGAGTTCTGATGACCACAGAGAATTATTGAGGCTTCTAGGCATACTGACCACTTACTTTGGGGTTTAGGGGAGGCCTCTAATATTATCTATGATGCTTGGAGAGAGTGAGCAGTACCTCTGTGTGACTACGGCGTAAGCAAGAAGGTGGCTGAGGATGGCACTTGAGTTTAATCGTGATATTAAACTAACCTTTCCAAAGAAGGTCCCAGAAAGCAGGAAAATAACAGGTCCATCTGGTGCCCTTACCGAGGGAGATTACCAGGAGTGAAGGATGTCTGCGTTGCACAATAAAACGACAGAAAGAACAAAAGTTTGACCCTCTGTACCTTAGTGGGGGATGACTAAGTGCCCTGTGCTTTCCAGGCTTTCAGCTTCAGCTTTCCTTCTAAAAAAAAAAAAAAAAATCCTCTACACAGCAGTCACCTCCTCTGAAGAACCCTTCTCGATGTATGTCCCTCCTACCCCCACCCCACTCCCATGTGAAAAGTCCTCTCTCCTTCCTCACGCTCTCAGCATCTCTGTACGTCTCCCGTTACATTATGATTCTATGGTAAGTCACTTAAGCCCCCCCCTTAAGCCCCTGGAGGTCCGCAGTGTCTGTGATTTATCTTCTAATTCCCCAGATCGCCTGGCCAAGTGCCTTCAGCATGAAGTGCTCAAAAAAAAAAAAAAAAAAAAAAAAGAGAGAAAAGAAAAGAAAAGAAAAAGCTCATGCCTCCCTCACTCCTTAAACGCCTGCTTTGCGCCATACCCTCATCTGGGCCCCAGGTAGACAGGGGTCCGTGAACCAAAAAGACAGAATGAATAAGTGGCCGCACCAGATGCTGACAACTGTGCTGAGTCTTTTGTCTGCAGCATCTGTACACTCTGACATAATTCGGTCTCCGATCCTCATGGCCAAATGGGCCTTCAGCTTAACATCAATAGTGAACCGTGGCGGCCCTGGCCTATTCATTCCAGGAGCTCTGAGCTGCGGGTGAGAATGCCTTTTAAGCTAAAAGCTTTGTCTTTCCCACTGTATATGGAAAAATTGACTATGCGGTTTCATAGAGAAGGTCTAGCGAAGAAATGTTTATATTGGAACAAGCCCCATCTCTAAATCTGGGCTTGTTGCTGAATGGTATTTTGTTTCCTTGGATCAGGGAAGGGGTCTGGAAACATCTGTAACTAAAGTATTGTTTTAAAATCAGCACAATTTTTCCCCCTCAAATGACAGATAACAGAGTGACTTTAAATCAAGCAGGCTCAGCCTTCCCCATCTATTTCCGCTCATAAACGTGTATTATTTTATTGTCACTAGCGTGGCCGCGCACAGAGCAGATTGTAGCTTTCGAGGCATCGCCCGCTCCTTCGCACTCATTTTCTTTTCATGTGAGTTTGTATGCTCTACCTTCACGTTTATAACTGTGCCCCAACGGAGTAGCATTCAGGATGACAGGAGTTACCTGGGGCCAAATTTTGAACGCTACAGATAAGATCAGGTTGTAAAGTGATGCTGGAACCATCTCCAAGATTTGTACTAAAAAGAAACGTGCGGATTACTTGTGCCATTTACAAATGTAAACTGGAATGAAGTGAAGTTTTACATCAGGCAGGGTTTTTTTTTACCAAAATTACAAAATAACATCTTCAGAGAAGGGGAGTTGGGGGCAGGAAAACCATAGGATACAGTCCCAAATAACACGACAAGGGTGGCCATTCTCTACCAATTTTGAATATCATTCATGTTCTAAAAAATTGAAGTGGCTTATGGAGAGTTCATGATATTATAGTTAAAATTTGGTTAGTAGAGTTTCACCATGTGTTGGAAAAGTCCTTTTTTTTTTTTTCATTAGCTCCCTACGTCATAGAGCTTAATGTTCAGGATCTTCTAGATGTTCCCTCCCCACGCTTTCTACAAGCACTTGGTGTTTAATGTATTTGCTTATTTGTGGACCGTTTGAAAATGGCCCTGTCATCAGAGTCCCTGAACAGACTTCGATCTTGCCCTTAAGATTCATTCTTCTGAGCCTTTTAGGTGGGTGACACACGGCAGAGACGTGCAATGTTAGTTTGATGACTTCTACTGCTCGCATCTTACAAATGCACAAATAAGAACACCTGCGGGTAGAGTCCCGTTGCCCTTTGTCTCAGAAAATTTGTCTCATAAAACCTAGCGATGGCAGTGTGTGGGTTCAACGAACAATCTAAATTTCACGCCCGTCCCGAGCCCTCCGCGGGATGTAGCCTCCTTCACGCCGAAGGACAAAGGTGTTGGTTTGTGACTCAGTCAGAATTCTAGCCGTGGTATTTTATTAGCACAATTTATGAGCCATTGTCTTCCTGTTAGGGCCAGATGTGTCGAGCTGCCATACATTCTTCCTAACCAGGCATCTGCTTCTGATCCGTTAAGGGGAAACACCTGCACACATGCTGCTGTACGTTACACAGAGGGGCATCCTTTCCCAAGGCCATTGTCAGATCGCCCAGATGGAACAAGAGAGGTGTCAAGGACACAGCTGGATGTCATTCGACCAGCTGCTAACAAGGCCTGACTTCTCTAATGAGCTATCTACACGATTTGCTGTCCCTTTCTAGCTGCGCTAGGGTAGAAACTGGTAGAAACTGAAACACCAGCTACAGAGGATTATATCTAAATGAATAATAGCTGCCCTCCGCCAAATCAAGTAATTACAGAGGGCTGTTGGGCAAGGTTTCCTATCTGGACTGAGCGCCACACGCAAAGCAAACCCGAAAGAGGCTTAAAAGCATCCCCTCCCATCACCCGCCCGGCCCAGCCCTGCCCCTTCACCTGCCCCGCCTGGGGAGTGGCAGGAAGACCTTTTGATGATGTTGGCCTTCACCTGTGAGACAAGAACGTGGTGCCCCTGCAATAGCTTTAATGAGACTCTTGAGAATCTGGATACCCTGAGCGGAGCTGATTTTTACTCCAGATATACCTGTGAAAGGCAGAGGAGGACGGCGTGGGCCGTCTGCAGCCCCAGAAGATGCGAGCTTCCACGGCTCCCCTGGGGTTCTCACCATCATTCTCTTCTTCATCATCAAGAAGTGTGGCTTCGCGGAAGGCGCACTGAGATCGCCTTGACACACTCTAGGCAAATGACTTCTGATAAGTCCCTTGCTTCTCTGGGTCTCAGTTTCCCCACATGTAAATGGGCTCGACAAGGTAATCAGGTAATCCTTGCAGCTCCCGGCCCCTGCGATTCTGTGACACCAGCTCGCATGTAGTAGGTATTTAGGAAGCACCTGCTGTGCAAGGCCCGGAGGCCACAGTGACAAATCAGACAAATCCAGTTTCTGTTCTTGGGCAGCTAAGGGTTCTGGGGAGGAAAGACAGTGACCCGGTAGCCCCGGCTGTCATTGCTGAGCCGTGTGCCATAACCGAAGAGTTCCAGCTCGCTGCGGGGCCACCCCCATGGTGACACAGGCGCGTGTGAAGGGAAGGGAGGAAACTACGAGCCATTGAACCCCTCGCCTGCCCTTCTGTTGCACTGTAAATGCACAATATTAGTTGATCCTCGCAGCTACTGTAGGAGGTAATATTATCCATTTTTCAGAAAGGGAAACTGAGACCTCGTGTTAAATAGCCTGGGTGGTCGAACTGGAAGCCAGATAATCTCGTGCTTTCCGCTACTCCAGGGGGTCTCCGAAGGACGTGACCGTAGGGAATTATGGCTGGTGCGAGGCATGGAGGGCAGTGTACCCATCGGTGCCCGTGGGAGATAAATCAGCGAGGTCTGGAAGCTGGGGGGATCCCGAATGCAAGCGTATTTGGAGGAGAAATTGATGCACCCGCTCAACGAATACTAACCGAACGCTGCAGCCAGATCTAGAGTCGACCGGTGGAAACTTGATGGTCGATACACGTGTGTGCATTTCTTAAAATGCATCTATGCCAGAGAGTGCATGTGCATCACATTCTGACGGGGGGGGGTGCGAAATCTAGAGAAAGGTTACCCGGAGGTAGCCATCTGCGTGTAGGGAGAGAAGGAGAATTTGGAGACCGTTGGAAGAATAAGAAAGAAAAGAGAACACGTTGGAGGGACCTTCCCCCTCCCTACGAACTGCTCTTAATGTCCTCATTTAACAGGTGCTTCTCTGCAGTCCTGTGGAGAAACCTATCACCATGGATTCCTGAAAGGGATCCTGCCTCTGAATGCAAACTCTCACTTGCAGTTCCTGGAAAACGTGCTCCAGCAACTGAAGGGGCGGCAAATGTCGCTCTTTCCAGATTCTTATAAATTAGGGCGCGAGAAGTGCAGTGTATCCGGAGAGAGAACAGTTTCGGTCCCCAGACGGATAGAATTCGATTTGTTGGCTCATTTCAGGCTGTTACTAGCTATTCCAGAAATATGTCTTGTAAGAGGGCGTTTGTGTCCGTGCTTCCTCCTGCCTCGGGCCCCTGGTGGGGCTACTTAAAAATCTGTTGTCACTGCCACGTTAATGTTTAGAGTAAATATAGCTGGAAAAGACCTTTCCCCTTCAACAAAGAATAGTTCCCTCCTAAGAGCTGATTACATTTTTATGAAATGTAAAGTTGAGCTCAGGATGTTGGAGGAGTCAATGGGTGTTACCATCGTTTGCCTGTTCTCAGAGGCGGTGGCTGAGGAAGGTGAGGAAGGCTGAGGAAGGCGAGGAAGATGAAGAAGGTGAGGAAGGCTGAGGAAGGTGAGGAAGGCTGAGGAAGGTGAGGAAGGCTGAGGAAGGCGAGGAAGGTGAGGAGGTGAGGAAGGCGAGGAAGGCTGAGGAAGGTGGGAAGGTGAAGGCTGAGGAAGGTGAGAGGTGAGGAAGGCTGAGGAAGGCTGAGGAAGGCTGAGGAAGGCTGAGGAAGGCTGAGGAAGGTGAGGTAAGGGAGGAAGGTGAGGAAGGTGAGGAAGGCTGAGGAAGGGAGGAAGGCTGAGGAAGGCTGAGAGGAGGAAGGCTGAGGGAGGTGAGGAAGGTGAGGAAGGCGAGGAAGGTGAGGAAGGCTGAGGAAGGTGAGGAAGGTGAGGAAGGCTGAGGAAGGCTGAGGAAGGCTGAGGAAGGAAGCTGAGGAAGGTGAGGAAGGCTGAGGAAGGTGAGGAAGGTGAGGAAGGCTGAGGGAAGCGGAGTAGAAGGGGAAGGCTGAGGAAGGCGAGGAAGGAGGCGAGGAAGGAGGAGGGGAAGGCTGAGGAAGGCTGAGGAAGGCTGAGGAAGGCTGAGAAGGCTGAGGAAGGCTGAGGAGGCTGAGGAAGGCTGAGGAGGTGAGGAAGGCTGAGGGAGGTGAGGAAGGCTGAGGAAGGCAAGGAAGGTGAGGAAGGCAAGCTGAGGAAGGTGAGGAAGGTTGAGGAAGGTGAGGAAGGCTGAGGAAGGTGAGGAAGGCTGAGGAAGGCGAGTAAGGCTGAGGAAGGCAAGGAAGGCTGAGGAAGGTGAGGAAGGCTGAGGAAGGCTGAGGAAGGCGAGGAAGGCTGAGGAAGACTGAGGAAGGTGAGGAAGGCTGAGGAAGGCGAGGAAGATCAGGAAGGTGAGGAAGGCTGAGGAAGGTGAGGAAGGCTGAGGAAGGTGAGGAAGACTGAGGAAAGCTGAGGAAGGCGAGAAAGGCTGAGGAAGGTGAGGAAGGCTGAGGAAGGCGAGGAAGGCGAGGGAGGCTGAGGGAGGCTGAGGGAGGCGAGGAAGGCTGAGGAAGGCTGAGGAAGGTGAGGAAGACTGAGGGAGGCGAGGAAGGCTGAGGAAGGCGAGGAAGGTGAAGGCTGAGGAAGGTGAAGAAGGCTGAGGAAGGTGAGGAAGGCTGAGGAAGGCGAGGAAGGCTGAGGAAGGCGAGGAAGGTGAGGAAGGCTGAGGGAGGCGAGGAAGGCTGAGGAAGGTGAGGAAGGCTGAGGGAGGCGAGGAAGGCTGAGGAAGGCGAGGAAGGTGAGGAAGGCTGAGGAAGGCGAGGAAGGCTGAGGAAGGTGAGGAAGGCTGAGGAAGGCGAGGAAGGTGAGGAAGGCTGAGGGAGGCGAGGAAGGCTGAGGAAGGCTGAGGAAGGCTGAGGAACAGGGCCACCTAGGAAGGAGGCACACTGCTCCCACCAACAGAGACGGCAAGGAGTGATTAAAAGGCAACTGGATAGAAATAATCCTAATGTTCTGGCCTGATTTTACCCCAATTCACACAGCCACAGGAATTTCTGCTCTCACATTTAATACTTTTCTAACAAAAGCTGAGTTTCCTCCTGTTTCAGGGTCTTGAAACCATGCTAATTGGTCAATTCACATTTCCTTAATGAGCCTTCAAAGACTCCGTAAAAACAACTCGGTTTTTTGGAGGGAGGCCTTGGCCTGGGACCCGCCCCTGCTGGACCATCAACTGGCCCCGCGAGAGCTGGCAGGTCGGGGGTCTCCTGCTGCTGCCCGTGCCCGGGGACACTGCCCCTGCGCCCCCACCCCCCCGCCCCCCAGATCCTAGCTTGGCCCTGCCCGCCTCGCTCTGCCCCAGGGGCCCAGCCTTGCAGACTGGGGGTCCCATGCTCCCTTGCCAGACCCAAAAACAGGAGAAGGAGCGGTGGGGGCGGTTCTGCTCCGTCCCTCTCTGCCTTAGGCCTCGCCTCCAGGGCTGAAGCCTCAAGACATGGGCTTTCCTGGTGCCTCGTCCACAGCCCCAGCCTGACCTGGGTTAGTGGAACAACCTTTTTTTCTTTTTTGTTTTTTACTCCCCACGCCCTAGAGGTGCTAGAATTTTGTTCCCATTGCTTCTGCATTCCTTGTGCCTTAACTTCCCATGCTTCCTTGGAACCCCTGAGGTGAATTCTGTTTCCTGCTGGGCCCCTGACCGACTGACTGACTGACTACATCAGGGACAGGCTCTCTTTGGAGATTCATGGCTCTTTCTCTCCCCTTTCTGCTGGGGGCAACACTTTCCAAAAGCATCTGCTGCAACGAGCTGTTTCAATTCACAAACTATTGGACTTTCATGTAGGGGAATAATGAAGAAGAGACTATATCAAAAAAAACTTAGCAGACTCTAAGAACATCGTCTTAAATTTCACGATTCAGCTTCCTTTGGTTTGAGTCATTGCTCCATCTTTCCAATGCCAAGCCAGCTGGAGAGGCCAACGCTTGGCCCCAGCCAGTGGGTCACTCCGCCATGTTCTGCCCATCTAACGCCCCAGGTGGGTGGGACTCCCACTTACCAGCTGTGGTGGCCCCTGGGGAGACCAGGGTCCTCTGAATTTGGATCCCAGCTCCCCTTTTAGAACAGAAAACCAGCCTGCAAGTTCTCCTACTTGAATTTTAAACTTTAGTTTCTTGGGCATTGGAAAATGAGAGTATTTTGCACTATCCCGAGACTCCTTTACCTCTGCCTTAAATGAGAACGTCCCAACTAGAATAAATAAGCCCTCGAAAAGTACTACAGGCTGCCCAGGTAGCATAGGACACGTAGCTTTGCTGCTGGAATAATTTAGTTAGTGGAAACCAAATTAAGAAGTCTTTTAAACATTTTAGAAAAACCTAAAAGCCGATGCGTGCTTCAACTGAGACAGACGTATAGACACGTGAAAGGCTTTCCCAGGGGATGATGTAGCTGCCAGCTGTAAGATGAAAAACAAAGGAAGAACAAATTAGGAAAGGAATGTTCTTATGCTTATTTTTTAAACTTTGTATAATGATCATGGTACATAGTGAATAACAAGGAAGTTAGGGAAATTATACACAAGCATCTGAATCTATTGTCAAGGCCAGATTAGTCACTTCCCAGAGATGATGTTTTAGAGACCTCACCAGGTCTAGACATGGAAAGCCAATATCCAGCCAAGCTAAGTGGGATCTTTTGTTCTTCCTTTCATTTTTTTTTTCTTCCTTTTATTTTTTCATGAGCATTTATGTGCCCTCCATAGAGCGTAAGGAGTAAAATATTGCATAAATCTTTATCTATGTATATCTCCTTCCTCAATCCCATTCCCGTCTTTCCCCCGTAAATGACCAGATTTCTTAGATTCCCGTTCATATCTCATACTTTCCTCTGTATGTGTGTGTCCCTACACAACGTAGAGTATAATGTTATTTTGCATGTTTCTAAATGCAGTATAAATGTAGTGTTTCTGTTCTGCAGCTGGCTTTTCTTGTTCCTCAATATTTTACTTAAGAGATTCATTCATGATTAAAGATCTTCACTTGTGAGATTTGCCAAAATGCTCTCCAGAGTTCCCACACTATCTGCCCTCATTTGGTTCATTCTTTACAGGTTCAAATCTACTTTTTTCAACTAACACACTTTCAAAAGCTGCTTGCTATTTGCTAATGACTCTGATAGGTGGTGAGGATCCAAAGATGAACAAGACACGATTCCTGTTCTCCAAGAGCTCACAGTCATTTCAGAGAGGCAGGAGTGCAAATTAAAAACTCTAATAGCTCCATGTGCACTAATGAGATATGTGCCGAGTGCCAGGGGGACACAGAGGAAAAGCGACCGAGTCTGGGACTAAGAAAAGGATTCGTAAGTGATGGAGGGGAGAAAGCCTGCCTAAGCCTCTTATGCAAATTCAAGGTGGTCAAAAGAATGGTAAATTTGGGAGAGGAAGGAAATACGTAGTTTAAGTAGAGCAGAGGGAGCAGAGTTTCAATTGACCCCAAGGGACAGGTTGGGGTTGGATTATGAAAAAAGGAGCCTTGTACATCACGCTCAAGAATTTTATTACTCATGTAGGCAATGAACGAAGAGCCACCGGGAGTTTTGAAGCAGAAAAGTAGTATTATAAGGCTTCTTAAAAATTAATTCTGGTAATAAAGAATCAGCTGGAAGGGAGGAAGTCTGATGACCAAGAGAGTAGGGTGTAGGTAATTATAATAATCCAGGAGAGAAAGGCCAAGATCCTGAACTAAACAGAGGTACTGGAACAAGAGGGAAGAGTCGCCTTGGTAAATATCTCAGAGGCGGAGTGTAACCTCTCTGAAGGACGGCGCACAAAGGGTGGCAGGACGTGGGAACGGTCTAAGCCAGGTGGAGGCAATGAGAGGCACATCGTGTAGAGAGAATTTTAAAACAAAAATAAAACTTGCCGAACCACAGTCTGCTTTTTATTATCCTCAAGTGCCAGCATTTCTAAACAATGTCAATGAGAAAATTCTCCTCCCTTAAAAAATCTTTTGTTGTCTAAGTTCTACGCAGTTGCTGTGGTTACTGTTGAGTTTAAATAATATAACAAATATGTGAGCTGCAAATTAGCACATTCCAATTACTTAACCTTTAGTAAACACTGCATTCTACACAGAAATTAACTCGGAGGACTTCCCATCCTCCAGTCCGCCTAGTGCAGATGGAGATATTAGTTTAGAAAGTAAGTTTATAGCCGTTGAGAATTGTGTACGGCCCTTTCTGACTCGAGACTCTAAGCTCTGTGGCACTCCATCTGTCTCCGTTTAAGCCGTGGAGTGGAGATAAACAATGATAGCACAGCGGTTGTGAAAAAGAAGAGACAGACCTTGGGTACTTAAATGTTATTCTGCGTGCAAACCATTTTCTGATCTTTGAAGAGTGCATTCTTTTGGAAGCATTTCCAAAAATCACATTACTGCCAGATGTACTGATAAAATTTAAAAGTATCACTCCAGTGCTTTTTCCTTTTATGTTCCATCATCTTCCTCCGAGATATAAGAAGGAAAATAGATTAGGGAGAGGCAGTAATAAGGTTACTGTGGGACACATTCAACTCCATGTGCCTACAGACCTGGAGATGGGCTAGTCTAACGGGCACTTGGAAACAAGAGTGTGGCGTAAGAGAGCGAGATGAGGGACAGGCAGAGGGGCTCGGGGGCATCAGAATACAGAAGGGGGGTGAAACTGTGGGAGAGGTTGACATCACAAAGTGTGTAGATAGAAAATAGAGGTAAGGAGTGATCCTGGAGAACATCAACAGTGTGGAGGCAATAGGGCAAGAAGAACAGCACGTCCTTCCACCCCCTCTCCCACCCCTTGAACTACTGAGAAGGATAAGCAGGAGAAAAGCTGGAAGACTCATCCTGGAAACCAAGAGAAAGGAGAATTTCAAGGAGAGAACTTCAACCATGTTCAGTACTAGAACGAGAACAAGTAAGACTGGAAACGCAAAGACACAGAGACATCACCCGACAGCTCTATCAGCTCTGCCCTGGGTCCTCTGACAGCTCTTCGGTGGCACAAGGGAGACAGAAGCCATGCGATGGGTGGAGGCATGGGTTGGCATGAAGAAAGCAGAGCTGGTGTGATTGAATTCTCTCAGTCGTGAAGTTTGGCTGAGCAAAAGAGGAGGAGAATGAAAGGGAAGGTGTTCTTGGACTCTGAGCCCCAGGGAAGAAGTCACTGCTCATCCAACACAGGACCCAGGACCTAATTATGCTCTGCCTCTCACTCCTGTGGGTGCATTTGACGGACGGCGTGTGAGAGAAGGAGGCCAGGTGATGGCACAGGGTCAGGGGCACGGGTCCCAGAGCACAGAGAGAGGGCGAATCTCTTCTAATAGGGGGAGTGCTCTCTCCTCTGAGATGAGCAGAGGAAATTAGAATGACGCAAGAACAAGATGAATTTTGAGGAGAAGAAAAAGAGATTTTCCAGCCAATGACTTCTTTTTTCTCATCGAAAGAGGAGGCAAGATTGTCTACTGAGAATAAATGGGTACAGTAGAGGTTTGGGAGGTATTTATCCTTTCCTACTAATTCACAATAGTATTTCTTCCATGATGCATAAAACGCATGAGGAAGAGCAGAAGAGAAACAGGACTGCGAGTCCCTTTGTGCTTTGCATCTTGAGTGATCCAGGGGAAGGGGAGCACCGAAGGATTAGGAGTACTTCATGACAGAAGGGCCGCATTTATTAGCAAAAGAAACTGATGGAGCACCTCAGCCCGTCACCCTGCCTGCCCTGGACGCTCTGAGGGGAAGCCACTGTAAGTTCATAGACCATTAAGCACCATGGTCTCCTGGTGAAAAGAAAAGACAATTTAGTCAGACATTTGCAAGACTGTGGGCCATTAAGTGGTGATGACCAAATTGGAATGTCTATAAAAAGCACTTAACTCAGTGCCTGGTGTCAGCCAATAAATATTAGCTGTTATTATTCATAAAAACCCAGTTGAAGATGACAGAAATGTCTGTCATGTCACAACGTCGATTTCCTGCCAAGTGGTTAAAGGAGTCACGTAAAAATCCCCCAAATGCCTGTAACTCTGAAGTCATTTCTCTCTACTTGTTCTTATAGCCCTCGTACACCACAGCTCTTCCTTTCTTGGAAATGTGTCCATGGCATTTGCACCAGTAAATTAAACTGAGTCAGTTTTGAGATATTAAAAAAAAAAAAAAAAAACCTGGCAAAGGTTATGTTGTGTAACCGTAGCTTGGAAGGCGGGGAGCGAAAAGAACAAGCCAGTTACATGCGATGAAGTGACGAGGACCCAGAGCAGAAAGCCAGATGTTAGCAGATTTTTTTTTTCAAGAAAATCAAAGGGAAAAAGGCACCACTAACGCCCCATTACGTTACATAAGTGCAATCGCTGCTACAAATGAGCAACTCACAAAGTTATTTAAGGCAACTTCTCAAGGAGACAATTAAAGAAATTTTCATCAGTATTAATGAACATAATCATCCCCAAAGCCAACACTTCAAAAAGAAAATCATTCTGGCTTTAGGGCTCTAAACTTTCTTGTTTGATCCTTTTAGTCATACAGCTAAAGAGAGCCAAGGGTGATGAGTACTTCCTCACAGCCTGAGTCTTGGTGTCCAGAGTCCAAATGACATTTGAGCCAGGACACGGCTTGGGAATAGTTATTTGAGATCGTAAGGGGAGCACTGGTTTCCCTGCCCACTAGAATACTCAAAAAGTCCATAAAAGGTGCTGAGGCGTAGCCACACCAATGTGATGGCAATGCCACGATGAACACCTCTCCACTTTACAGAATTAAGGGACCTGGCTTAACTCTGGTCAAGGCGGCTCTGGGCTTCTCAGGATGCCTCAGGACCCAGCTCCTTGTCTCTGTTTCGCTGGCGACCACCCTGAGAGCTGGAGCGCTTGGCAGGCTGGCCAGGTAGGCACACAGGAAGCTCCAAGCGCCAACAAGGAGAAACTAGTACCACCACCGCGTGTGTTTAGCGACGCCCTGGCCTTATTAGGCCAGCAAGAAGAAGAAATGCCTTTGGACTGGATAAACCTCGGAAGAATGTTGAAACCACTCTCCTAATCAAGCTATGGTGAAATCACTGTCAAAAATCTAAAAATTGACTTCACCTATTGAAATGTGGGGAATTTCAATTACGCAAACTAGAGCTTTAAAGAGACCCAAGGGAGGAGACATGGATAATTCTGTCCACATTCAAGTAAAATCAATCAAAGAGTCAACTTCTTGCTAACTTGGCACTTGGAGATGGTTTTATATGTGAACCAACAGGGCATGGCAAGCCCTCCGTGAAGATATATAGAGCCAAAAATTATCAATAGCTTAATTCAGGACTGCTTTCCATCCCAGATACTTTATCTTTTATTTTTATGGACACCGAAAAAAGGGCCTGTGAAATGCCTGCCTGCCCATGTAATCAATTCATATGTTCTCAGAAGTCACTCCTCCCCAGCCAAGGCTAAATTGATCTTTCCGAATACATTCAATTGAATTATTGGTCCCTATTAAAAGGCCTCTGAGTACTGACTCTTAAGTCTGCCTAAGTTTTAAGCAGATGGAAGTCAGCATTGCGCAAGGACCAGAGACTCAGAGGAAGGGCACAGCTGTAGCTCCTAAGTGAGCACAATATTCAATCTTAACGTGACTTGTATTATTCACTTAAAACAAAACAAAACAAAACAGAATTCACTGAAACTAGAGCTAAAATCATTGTTGCCTGGAAACAAGAAGAAAAGTGGACTCATTATATACATACTAAAGCCTAAGCAGAAAGAAGATTGGATGTGGGCTGTTAAATTTGAAGAATATTAATTTGGAAGGGAGCAATGACTCTGGACACAAGTGAATGAATTCAGAGAATTTTGGTTCGAGGTGGGTTTTTTTTGTTTGTTTGTTTTTAAATGCCTTCCACATCGAGACTCAGTAAATTAAAGCAAAAACTGGTGGATCAAAATTCTAGAAGTCTAATTCTGAAAGCAAGATGTGTCTCTCATGAATAAATAAATAAAATCTTTAAAATAAACAAAAAAAAGTCAATAGCAGCCTTAACACTAAGTCACAATGCCCATGTCGTTCACCGCACTGCATCTCATCACACAGGCATTTTTTTCATCTCACATCATCACAAAAGAAGACACGTGAATATAGTACAATAAAATATTTCGAGGGGATCCCTGGGTGGCTCGGCGGTTTGGCGCCTGCCTTCGGCCCGGGGCGCGGTCCTGGAGACCCAGGAAATTTCGAGAGAGCTCACTTTCACATAACTTTTATTATATGTTGTTATCATTGTTCTAATTGATTATTAGTTTTTGTGGTTAATCTCTTACTGTGCTTAACTTATAAATTAAATTTATCATGGGTATGTATGTATAGGAAAAAGCATAGTGTGCATAGGGTTCAGTACTATCTTCAATTTCAGGCATCCACTGGGGGTCCTGGAAGGTATCACCACAGGTAAGGGGGGACCACTGTATGACAGGTCAAATCTTTTTTTTTTCTTTTAAAGATTTTGTTTTTATTCATGAAAGATGCACACAGAGAAAGGCAGAGACACAGGCAGAGGGAGAAGCAGGCTCCATGCAGGGAGCCCGATGGGGGACTCGATCCTGGGACCCCAGAGAGAAAGGGAGATGCTCAACCGCTGAGTCCCCAGGTGCCCTATAGGTCAAATCATATTAGAATAGGCACAGGTCTGTAGAATCTGCTTTTTGCAATGGACTTTCATTATAATTAATTTGTAGTCATTTGTTGGAGCTGGAGATTAGGGTCTGATTCTCCCTGAGAGAGATCTCAAGATAGGTCTCACAAGCCTCACGTGACAACTTCAGACTCCCCAAGTTTGATCAATTTTTGCCGTGGTTTGTTTTAATGAGTGGTTGGGGACCTCAGATTCCTAGAGAATGCTATTCGAACATTTAAATTGTTTAGTCAATCAGGCATTTCAACAGAAATTCTGAAGGGAAGGTTCCAGAGATTCAATATCTATGCAGAAGTCGTGACTTCGGGTCAATTTATTAACTCCTCTGTGACAGTATTTGGAAAGCCCAGTGAGATTTTTGTGGACATTTTTAACCTAAAATGGTATTACTTAGCTTGAGTTTACTATGCCCAAGGGATGCAGACTGGACTGTACCTCAAAAAAAGCATGATTTCAGAATCTTAAGAAAATTCAAAATATGTTCTGTATGATGACAATATTGTTAGTTAAAGTCACTGTTCTCAAGGGACTTCTTCATATGAGGGCAAAAACTATCAAAAACTGTATAAATGCTACCTTCTTTGTTAAGAAACAATCTCACTAGGTGGGTGGCTCAGCAGTTTAGCGCCGCCTTTGGCCCAGGGCGTGATCCTGGGGTCTACGGATCGAGGCCCGCATCAGGTTCCCTGCGTGGAGCCTGCTTCTCCCTCTGCTGTGTCTCTGCCTCTCTCTGTGTGTGTGTGTGTGTGTGTCTTGTGAATAAATATAATTTAAAAAGAAAGAAAAGAAAGAAGAAAGAAAGAAAGAAAGAAAGAAAGAAAGAAAGAAAGAAAGAAAGAGAAAGAATCTCACTTTGTTATAATATTATCTTATGAAATAATTAATATTGTGATAATATGATGGACCTCTAGAATTCATGCCTTCTGCAATGATATCAACATATACTGTCACTACCGTTCCTCTAAATATAAGTGGCATGTGGGTATACCATAGCAATTTCCTCCTAAAGTTCCATCTAATTCTAATTTCTGTAAATGTAAAATTAGTCAAGTACACCCATATTGATGTTTACTCAATAAAGACATCATACTAATGATAACAAAGTAAGTAAATAAGTAAATGGCAATCTCCACTTTTATTCTTTGAAGGCAGAAGTAAATGTTATTAATCCAATCAGAGTTTAAGCAAGAGGCAAGCTGTAATAATATAGTAGCTAATAATGGAGAGCTGTAAAAAGTCTACAAATGGTTTAGGGAAAATAGACAATTAGGCTGTAATAAATTTTTAAAGAGTAGATATTCCCATTCAATGGTTTTCATATATTAATAACTATTTATTTTAAGCATGCATAAATTTTTTAATAATTTTTTTTTGGAGTTTAAAGGAATGATTTTACATTTTTATTCATTTCAGCCAGCTTTGGACTGTTTGTAGCAGGAAAAATTTGGAAATAACCTAAATGTCCAACAAAAGGGGTTGAATCCATACATATGAGTGGTACACCAAATGGTTAAGAGCTCACACCCAGAAGTCAAAGGATCTAAATCCTAGGTCCACCATTTCTCATCTGTGTTAATGGTTTGCATACCAAATCCTGTAAGCTACAAAGACTGATCTATAAATTGTAGGTGACAGCTCTTCCCTTATAGGGCTACTGTGGGGTAAAATGAGAGAAGGATACAACATGACCAACGCAGTGACTTAAACGGGGTCAACATTTATGTTCAATTAATTAAAGTTTCAATTAAATCAGTTTCTTTCTTTCTTTCTTTCTTTCTTTCTTTCTTTCTTTCTTTCTTTCTTTCTTTCTTTCTTTCTTCCTGTCTCTCTCTTTTTTTTATGAGAAACAGCATGCTATAGTAGAGAAAGAAAAAGATCTAGATGAATCTGAACTCTTTATAAAGTTGTGTGACACTAGATACACTTTTTTTTTTTTATCTCCTCTGACCCTTGGTTCGTTCATTTCCAAAATGCAGATACTGATCCCTAATGCACAGAGTTATTACCAAGAGCAAATCCCATAATATGAATGAAGCACTCATCATGCTACTCGGTACATAGGCCCTCAATAATAATAGCTATGTTATAATTATCTTCATTATTACCATCATTATCCTTGTTATTATTATTAATTTTTGAAGCCTGGCCACCATCCCAGGCAGTATAAGTCTTCTGAATGCTCTCAGTTCAGCCACTCACATGTTTATACAGTTGTATGCTATAGGTCAGGTCTTCTCATACGGGTAAAAGTGGTCAGTGTGGCATCTAAAAATTGATTGTGAGACTTCTCTCGCTGACAGAGACACATATAAACATAAACACCATCTTCTTTTAATAAATTCTAGAGAATATTTCAAAAAAAGTCAGGCAGACATTTATTTTCTCTGTGGAAGACCACTCAGCTTTCAAATTCTCTAAATAATACAAGTCTTGGAATCACCAAGCCAAGAGATTACTAACCAGGAACAAAACTAAAAATAACTCTGATTTCATTCTTAAAATTATCTACCTTTGAATATTATAACAAAGGTCAATTTTGCCAGTTCCTATAGAATTTCAAGAAGAGACTTAGTAAAAATTAACAGAACTTTCTGGCGCCGTGATAGAACATTTCCACATGAAAGGAACAGCATTATATGGCTCTTCCTTGAAGATACTCAAACTTCTCTTGAACCACTTAAGAATTTACCATTGCAAGAAATCCTCTAAGTCTCTACAACATAAATGGTCCAAGGTAGCCAGTGCGTGTAGTGGTGGCAACAGGAACCCCCCAGGCCCAGGGTTTCCATTAGCCTGTATGGTGCCTTTACACAAAGTTAAAAATGGTGCCCCCTCTCTGGATAGATGAATTAGAGAATATAATCTTTCAGGTGTACAAAGCCTAGCAGGAAAGAAGTTGGCTGGTTTCCGCCTCACCTCACCCTCTCGACAGGGGGCCAAGTGACTGCTCCACATGACCCTTCCCCTGCCTCCCTTTTTCTCCCCATCTCCCACAGTTTAAGAGACTGGAGCCAAGTCAATTTCACACAAGGTCAGAGCCTTCGCCTGGGGAGTGGATAAGTGGATAATAACAGGCTCTCTGGGTGAAGTCACTTCCTGAACTTGGCATAACATAAAGATTTCATTTAGCACAGTCCACCCTAGGCAGTGGCTGCCTGGACTGTGTTGAGAAAGATTGCAGACCAAATCCAGCCCTAGTAGGGTGCAGTGGGTATATTAGCAGCGTAAACCATTGGTTTCCAACAGCACATATGCTTCAGATTTCCGAACCTGGTCCAAACCGTTTAAATCACAAGCATTCTCTGAGCAATTAACATGTACAAGGCACTGTGAGAGATGCTTTAGAGCAATCCTTCCAAACCTGATCACACATTGGAATCTTCAGGGGACTTTTAAAAAGTAAAAATAAAAAACAAAAATAGATCCTTGCAACCTTTCCATAAATCTAAAGCTATTCTAAAATACAGAATTTGCCAAATGTTTTTATATTGTTATTTGGGTTTTTTTTTCTACGTTGTGCAATTTTTTTTGTTTTTTTTGTTTTTTGTTTTTTTTTTGTTTGTTTGTTTAAATGAATCTCTTGATTTAGCTAGGTCCTCAAGACATAAGGGATTAACTACTGTCATATTCAAAATGATGCATGTTAGTTGCATCTTCATTTTTTGTCTTCTTCAGAAGAAAGAGCTTCAGAAATACCTGAAAGACTTGAACTGATACCGGTTTAGAGTACCATTACCTAAATTTGATACCTTGGGCCAGAGGAAGGTCCTCTGGTTGATGATACATGTAGATCTTCCTATGTTCTGTTTCCAGGCATCACTTCTAGACCCCTTGCCGCCACCAGCATGCTTTTCTCCTCCTAATACACCTCCAGTCTCTGCCCCACTCAGTGGGACTCACAGAAACAGAGACCAGAATGGTGGTCACAGAGGCTGAGGGGTAGGGGAAATGGGGAGAGGTTGGTCAAAGAGTACAAACTTCCAGTTATGAGATTAACAAGCTCTGGACATCTAATGTACAGTCCAATGATTATAGTTAACAATACTGTATTATTTACCTGAGAGCTGCTGAGAGAGTAAATCTTAGATGTCCTCATCACAAAAAACAAATGGTAATTATGTGACATGATGGAGATGTTAGCTAAAGCTATGCTGGTAATCATTTTGCAATATATACATGCATCAAAATCAATATGTTGTACACCTTAAACTTACCCAATGCTAAATGTCAATTATTATTTCAATAAAGCCGGGGGCGGCGGGGGGGGGGGATTGATTAATTTAAATAAATACTTTTTAAAATACAATATTTATTTTATAAGAAATACAGATTTTTGGGGCCTCACTGTCAGAATTCCTGAATAAGAGACTCCCCCACATGTCCATGCATTGGCCAGTTAGAAAGCTCAGAAATCACTGTTTTGGAAGCTACTGAGATCATTAATACCAAGCCTCTCCCTATTTGTATCCCTTCCTCTGATAATTAAAACCCTCTTCATGTCAAACTGCAGGATGGGTCATCAAACTTATGTCTTATAACAAGAATACATTTTTAAATAAAACAGAGAAGTTTAAGCTATACGGCACATAGGTTAATTATTGCTTTGTGAATCTTTTTCTGATATACCTGTATATCCTTAAATATTTATGTATAGATATTATATCTGTGTACTGTATCACCATTAAAACATGTACTTTTTTTAAGATTTTATTTTTAAGTAGTCTCTATACCCAGTGTGGGCCTCAAACTGACAATCCCGAGATCAAGAGTTGCCTGCTCACCTGACTGAGGCAGCCAGGTGCCCCAAATATGTATTTTTTATAGTTTGAAACAAAACTCAAAAACACATGAACTTAGATGGTCTGAATTAAATACTTCCTGCTGTAGTTTTAGCACTTTCCCTCTCCATTGTTCCCTAGTGGAAATTGAGAAAAAGCCTTCCTATCAACCACAAACTCTCCATGATAAATATAATCTGGTTCCCTCTCGGCCTTACTTTTTCTCACTTAGAAAGGTGGAAGTTCTTCACCTTTTCTTCATGGACAAATGTCATGATTCTCTATTAAACTTCCTCCCAGTTGAATATATTAGATTTTAGTTTTTGGGCCCAAACTGGTGGTGTTTTTATACCGTGAATAGTGTCTAGTGGCTCTTTTTTTACAGAGAAAAAAGCAAGAGGAAATGGGGTTTGTTAGCACTCAGAGGGACTTCAGCCAGATATAATGAAAAATTTCCTGGTGGCTAAGATAGTACAAAGTACAATGAGTCAATGAAATGGTGCTGGTGGGGGTGGTGGGGGTGATGTGAAATCTCCTACTCTGTAAGTTTGTGGAAACAACCCAGATTCTTATCTGTCTGGAATTCCTTAGAAGTGAATCTGTCTGGTGGGCAGGGAGTGGACTTCCAGGTCTCTAACGCCATTGCTGCCTTGCATCCTTAAGACATTCTGGAGAGACATAAAATACGTATTCACAACTCCAAGCACATAAAACAGGAACAATCTCGCAAAGTTTCTCAACTGAAGCACGAGTGACATTGGCGGGGGTGGAGGGCAATTCATCATTGTGCAGGTTGACTGGTGCGTCGCAAGATGGTTTGACATCACCACAACCACTTAGTACCTCTGGGTCTGATGATTTCACGGCTGGCATGAAGGAAAATAGTGTGCTCCTCACAGAGCTACGAGGATAAATGAAATATTTGGACAGCACCCACTCAGGACCTGACAAGTACGAGAGCTCATTAACGTCTCTACCCCTCCCTTTAAAATTTTAGGATCTGAAGAGAAAGAATCTTTTAAGAGCCCAAGCATGAAAGACACATCTCTAAGTTGTTATGTTACAGCCAGTAATTTCTGAAACCATAGGTCTTTATTTCGTGATGTGGTTTGGTTTGGTTTGGTTTGGTTAGAAAACAACACTTCTTTCCCCTTTACTGTTACCGAAAATCTGCTTATCCTTCCTTACAATATTAAGACAGTGTTAAAATGTTCCCATTCCCCTGAAAAGTCAAAAAAATTTAAAAAGGGGGGGGGAATATAACCAAAAAAAATTAAATATACCTCACTGAACAGCAGTATAAAGAATTCATTTGAGTACATTTTGTAAGGCAATATGTACGTAGCTTAATAGCCATCTCTTCTTATGCTCCTCAGAAAATATTGACCAAAAGAAGGCTTTTCATTAAAGAAAATGTTTCTGTTGTGTCTGTTTCAGAAATGTGGTGCTGGATTCTTTCTCGCCCAGTCAGGAGAATGTATGCCCTGTGTCTGCAACGGGAACTCTGACGAGTGCTTGGATGGCTCTGGATTCTGTGTGGTAGGTCGGGGCTCCTGTCACTTTGTCTTTACTTCACTGGGCTTCTTCATCTTCAGTGGGGATCAAGTAGTCTTCCCGCACGTTTGAGCACCCCAGGAAAGAGTTAGTCAAGCTCTCTTCTTGCCCTTCACCTTGTCCTTTGAAACGCGTCATAGAAACTACCGGTGATTGTAAGTGGCCATCAAGGCATAGGTATGACCCCGTGGGCTCCTGGAGGTGACTGACCTACCGCCCTTGGCAGCTGGTTTCCTCCTGTCGGCCGATGGTGGAGGGATTGGAAACGGTACACGGAGGAGGAAATCATCCACCCAAGTGCCTCTGTGATACTGTAGTTTGCCATATGTTTGGCTTCACGCCACATAAACCAGGAGGATAAAACAGTTGTTTCATAGCCTATTTTACAACCTAAGATAGTCAGGTCGAGAGATCAAAATTTTTAAAAACAGGTTTAAAAACCTCCGAGGTTTGAACAGAATAGCTAATAAAAATGAAAGCTCTGGCCTTGCGGTCTTTGTAATTCTGTAATTCTGTGCTTCAGCCCCCAGAAGACATTGTTTCCCCCTTAAGTGGGGGGAAACCTCCCCAACAAACTGTTCTTCGGTGACGTATCACAGGGACTTGGGGAGGTGACTGAGAGGCCTCCTAGCAAAAGGCGCTTGCTACGCCTTTCCCGGGCTCACTGAAGGGACAACTTCTTGAAAATGGCTACTGAGATATTTACCAGAAACGGCTTTCGTAGAAGTCCTAGGAGGCGTTTCTAACAGACGTTTGCCCTAAGATGGCGTTTTCCTTCGTGAGCTAGACCACATGGCAGGAAAATTAGACTCTTCAAGGTCCCGAGGGGCAGAAGAGGCTTTCCAAAACTGCAAGAGGATGTTTGCATAAACTACAAGAATTCTTAATTAAATACACCCTATTTACCTCAAAATTAGTATGATGATCCCTATTACGCCGATCATTTTGATTAGAAGTTGGTCTCCGAGCTGTGCACATGGAGGCTGTTTGGCCCGTTGTGAAGGCATCACACTGAGATGCCAGTTAGAACATTTCATCGACTCTGAACCCAGGGAGGGTGAATGTGGGGGCAAACACTGGGCGCTGCCATCTCTCTGTAGTATTTGTTTAGTCCTGGGGGGTCCGTCTCCCCCTTCCCCCATCTTCTTAAATAACCGTCACATCCAGGATGTCCTCTAGCCGCGTAGGCACCCGCAGCTGCCAAAGCCTGCCCCTTTCTAAAGCTTCCATCTCCGGTTTCCTGTTATTTTAATCCCAGTGACATTTGAAAAGAAGATCCCATGGATGCACTTGGACTAATAATGTACATCTCCGATAATTTGACCAACTAAAGACTCTTTGTCATCTGGTTTATTAAAATAGAAGACAATAGGGACTGGCAGGCCCATCAGCGGCCGTCGGGAGGCCAGTAAGATGGAAGGCTGAAATACAAGGGCAAAAAGTCCCTCCTGCTAAGTCCCTCCTGCGAAGAGCTGTGACAAAGCCTACTTGTCAGAAGAGGAACTGTCATGGTTTTATCTCTGAGCTAGACATGAGCTCTGAGCCAGACAGTCATCACATTCCTTCACAGCTCCCGGGCATACAAAGGTCTAATAAAAGTTTGGGAATGGACTGGGGTGTAAACGCTTATATATCCGCTCAAGGAAGCTGCCAATCTTCCTGCAATTACTTTGTTCCAAGACAGAACTATTTTAAAAAGAAATAGCCATCCTACTCATCCTGATGGTGAACCACCCCCCCCCCAATTCTACCCAAAGGGAAATGGCTTGTTTCTCTGAGTGAAGTAATAGGTGCCCCGTGTAAAAAACAACCAAACAAAACAATACAGCTATATGCTGTACATGAAATTCAGAGTGAAAATCACCCATAATCATATGCCCCCAGAGCTAACTATATATATATATGTATATTGTTATAAATTTAATTTAGAAAGACAAAAAAAGGATGCTCGTATTTAATTAAATGTTAGTAGTGAACAGAGAAGCTTGCCAATATAGAAAGAATATTTTGTCACTTAAGATGGTAAAATATAGGGGCACCTGGGTGGCTCAGCGGTTGAGCGTCTGCCTCGGGCGTGATCCTGCTCAGGGCGTGATCCTGGAGACCCGGGATCGAGTCCCACATCGAGCTCCCTGCATGTACCCCGCTTTTCCTCCCTCTGCCTGTGTCTCCGCCTCTCTCTGTGTGTCTCTTATGAATAAATAAATAAAATCTTTTTAAAAAAGTAAAAAAATTAAAAGGTGGTAAATATATTGCCAATGGAGTGCCACTGGACTCAAACTCAGATTTTCCTGTTTCCTTTGGCATCCGTATTCTGGCCTCTTGGTGGAGCAGGGCCAGTTATCAGCTCCTGCCCTGTAGCTCCACCATCCAGCTCACCCACTTCTCAGGGGTTCCAAAGGAGAAGCAGTGGCTCTGAGAAACACTTCCTTGGGGCCAATTCTGGACCTGAGTTTTTTTTGTTTGTTTGTTTTTCTGGACCTGAGTTTGAATCAGTTCTTATTGTTTGCTTGCCTCACTCGTTTCTCCCATCTAATATACACAGCCCAAAATAAAAGGCTTTCTTTTATTTCATTTTAATTTAATTTTTACTTTTGAAGGCTTACAATGCCTCCCTCCATCTTGCCTTCCCCCAGTTGTTTTTAATTCTTCTTCGATTCCAATGTCCAATTTCAATTTGACCTGATATTTTAGACTGATTTTAAGGAACTAAGCCATTTGATGATAAAATGTAGAGTAGACAAGGTTATGCTACCATTGTAGACATAGCAAGGAAGCTTAGAGATGTCTTCATAAGAGGGACGCTTACTCTTCAAATGCAGAAAACTGGCTAAGTGAAAAGTGGCTTCGTGAATGAAATTCAACATGTCCTGGATGTTTCCAAAATGCTACCTTGCACCTTACCAGAATTAGAATGCTCTGGGAAGGGTTCTCAGCTAACTGAGTCAGCCAGACAGGGCCCCAAAAGGCAACTCCAGCGGACATGGCTGACTCTCTAGGCAAACTCCAGAAGGAGGCATGAGAAAGAAATTAGGGGAGCAAACAGGTAGAAGCAGATAGAGTGCTGGTGGTAGGAATGCCTGGTCCCGTGGGGAGCCTGATGCTGGACTGGATCCCAGGACTCCGGGATCATGACCTGAGGCAAAGGCAGATGCTCAACCATTGAGCCACCAGGGCGCCGCTGGAACCTATATTTATCCCAAGTCTATAGGTTAGATACAGAGAATTAAGAAGAGGCCTTGACTTAGGCCAGTTCCCATCTAAAGAATCTTCTCATCATTAGAAGAAAGCCAGGAGCCCGCTGACCAGAACTACAGTGGAGATAATCTACCTTCAAGTTTACCACAGAAACAGGGCTCCTCGGGTTCCTTTAGATTAAGGATTGGTTGGTCTATTGATTTCATCTAACCATTTAACAAATAAGCTCTTTTTTTTGTTGTTTTTTTGACTCCACTTATGTGCCAGCACTATTCTAGCCTCCAGGTTAAGTGGCTTCCATTGTATTGGGTTCCAGGGCTGTAGAAACTGAAGCACCTGCTTGAAAGTGCTTCTGGACTTGACCGATGTAGTAAAGCTCAAGGTGTGAGGACCACGGAGCTTTACAAGCACATGCAGAAATCCCTATCTGCTCAATGACAATCAAATGAAAAATTAAAATTTCAGGGTCAGGGCACCTGGGTGCCTCAGTCAGCTAAGGGTCTGCCTTGGACTTAGGTCATGATGCCGGTGTCCTGGGATCAGCCCCATGGTGGGCTCTCTGCTCAGCGGAGAGTCAGCTTTGCCCTCTCCCTCTGCCCCTGCCCATGTGCTCTCTCTCTCAAATAAATAAATAAAATCTTTAAAAAAAAAGATATTAGGGTCTGTGCCAGCATTGGAGGAAAATTTTTTCTAAATCTGAATGAGAATATTCAGATTTAAAACCACTAAAAGAACGGCAAAAATATTACTGAAATCTAGAGATGCCCATCAAGCTGTTATCTGGCTGCTGGAAACATGGATTTTTATTTTTTTCTTCTCACTTTACAGTATGCCTCCCCAAATCCTCTACAACTGCCAGTAATAATTTTGTAGTTAAAAAGATATTGATATTCAAATGGACTTCTACCCCGCCCTGAGCATAATGGAGTAATCCTATATATTGAAAGCTAATGAATTTTTTATTATTCTCAAAGCCTAATTAAAACTTCATTCAGGAAAGCAAAGATATTACATCTCTAATTTCTGCAGACACTAGTCTTTTTCTCATGCTTTTAAAATTCTCCTTTATTATGTGTGTGAGACAGAAATCAACTAATGTAAGTTCCTGTAAAACTAAATATGTGTGATTAATAAACCAGCACATTCATTAGATGTCCCATAACAAGGAAAAAAAACGAGTTATAGAGACTTCTTTTTCCTGTTTTACTTGCAACCATAAAGTTGGTACCGAGATCAAGTGCATAAATCTTACATCAAAATTTTGATAATTTTCCAGTATATTGCAAACTTGGAAAACCCCAAAATTTCGCAAATAGTGATGGATTGGGTTCCATGCTAACTGGAGTTTTGAAACAAAGTCAGAAAATTGTTATGTCCAGAGAATTTAGAGTCCTCTGTTGCTTTGTGCCCAGGCACAGAAGAAGATCATAGGAACCAAATGTAAATAAGTTCCCTATTGGTCATTTTTGTTTCTTCTTCCAACCCTAACCGTGTTCCTCTTCTTTATTCCCCACCTCAATTAATGGCAGCATCATTCTGCCAAACCACGGTGCTAAGATGTCCCAGATGCTTCATCAGTTTCCGTTTCCTCTTCCCCAACATTCAACCCCCTGGGGTGGGGGGTGGGCAGGTTTGGGGGAGACAACCTCTTCTCTTCTCTGCCATCCCACTGCCTAGTTCACATCCAGAGCATCTCTCCCAGACCGCAGCCATGACTCTCCAATGACTCATGCCCTGCTCCAGACTTTCCCCTAATCTGTCTTCCTTATCAGCAAAGGAGGCATCTTTCAACCTAATCAAGGCATTCGCCTTTCTAAAATCTTCCAGGACTTTCTACGCCGGCCCCACTGAGCTTCTCACTGCCACTAAAACTAACTCTGTACACAGTCTGCGTCTGAATTACTGCTCCCCTGCCCTCTACCTGGGATTCCTTGCTTATCCTTCAAGGCCTAGGTCAAATGCCATCGCCTCCATTACATCTTCTGCAACTTTCTTGGGAAAAGCCAGACGTTTCCTTCCTCTTTTTCCCATAGTAGGTGCATACTTTATGCATACCTCAGCCAGAGCCCAGCACCCTATTTTATTGTTTGTTTGCCTCTCTGTCTCCTTCACAAGCTTGTGATTACTCAAAGGCAGGAACCAGATCCTTTTCATAAAATGACACATAATGACAAAATGACACATAAATGAATCTGACCTTCTTTATTTTATTTTATTTTTTTGATCTTCTTTATTTTAACAGCAGTCATGGCTCATCGTCTGTCATGATATCAGCTGAATCCCGGTTTGTTAAATGAATGAATGAATTAGTATAACAAACTGACAAATGCAAAAACCTTTAATTTTATAATTTATGTGACTTTGGGTCACTCTTTGTTGCAGTAAAATATGTCTTTTTATGCAAGGTATTCAGGCTCAGGCTCAGCACTGAGCAACTAGCAAACAGTGTTTTTCTTTAGGCCCTGGCTTCACAAAGATAGTCTAGACCAGTAGCACTGGGGATACCTGGGAGCTTGTAAGAAAGGCCGATACTCAGGCCCCACCCCAGATATCCTGAATCAGAACCTGCATTTTCACAAGATCCCCGGGGCGTTGGTATGTCCAGTGAAGTTTAAGAAGCTCTCATCTAGACAGAGCAGAAGTGCTCAAACGTCTCTTCTCATGACCCCCTCGCCCTCATAAGAATGATTTTATTCAAGTTGCCAGAGAGTTTTGTTTGTGGAGATTATATCCATCCACATGTACCACATTTGAAATTTAAAACCGTAAATAAATCTTTTTTTAAAAAGAAGGTGGGGCACCTGGGTAGTCAGTTAGTTGAGTGACCTCCTCTTGGTTTTGGCTCTGGTCATGATCTCAGGGTCCTGAGGTCGAGCTCCAAGTTGGTCTCCATGCTCAGCACAGAGTCTGCTTGAGGTTCCCTCCTCCTCTCCCTCTGCGCCTCTTCACTCCCCCACTCTCTTTCTCTCTCACTCACTCTCACTCTCTGTAAAATCAATCAATCAATCAATCTTTAACTAAAAAAAAAAAGAAATTTAAAACTGGAAGTTTTTCTGGTTTCTTCATGTTAATTTATTTGAAAATAATAATATTAAACCCATTACACGTTAACGTAAGTAACATGCTTTTATAAAATACAAACATATTTTACAAATTAAAAATATGGTTCATGTTTGGCTTAAGAGAAGGCAGCTGGATCTCATATTCCATTTCTTTTTTTTTTAATTTTTATTTATTTATGATAGTCACAGAGAGAGAGAGAGAGAGGCAGAGACATAGGCAGAGGGAGAAGCAGGCTCCATGCACTGGGAGCCTGATGTGGGATTCGATCCCGGGTCTCCAGGATCGCGCCCTGGGCCAAAGGCAGGCGCCAAACTGCTGCGCCACCCAGGGATCCCTCATATTCCATTTCTAACACTTACCCACTTTCCTGCCATCAACTGTCTGCATGTAACTTTCTTAACAACGGGCCAAAGATTCAGGATGCTTTTTTTCATTTTTAAGTGGGGTCAGTTTTATTAAAAAATAAAGACTCCCCCAACCCAGCCTCAACAACATACTTATTTATTGTTGTCATTTTTCTTTTTTGATCTGTAAATGGCAGAGCATTGCAGGTCATGGCATATTTGCAATCCCAGAGTAAAAAGTTTCAGAGCTACGAGAAACTTCACAGACCATCTCATCTGGCTTCTCATTTCATGGTTAGAGAATAGAGACCCAAAAAGGTCAAGTGACTTGTTCAAGTCTAGAAAAGCTGGAAGCAGTAGGGACCTGGTCTAACTATCTCGGCCAGTCTTTCAGAATGTACATCACTGCCTTTTAGGGAATTCCCTAACAAACCCTTTTAAAGGAAGGCAGATGAGGAAAGTCAGTGTTCACACGCTGAGCACTGAGAGGTCGGACAGATTTGGTGGCCGTGTCCTTGAGGATAATTGGTCTCTGTGGCTGCTGTGGCAAACTTAGAGCCCTAACAAGGAGTCCAAAGCACCCATCAAGCCATAAGGGGACAGAAAGGAATCAGCTCATTTTTGCAGCTTAATAGGCCTTAGGAAGTATGACCTAATGTCTTCCAACAAGCCTGTTTTCTTCTGCACAGATGGGCTTCATCTGTCCAACAGGGACTCAGAGAAAGTTGATCCTAGCCCATGAGCAACTGCCCCGATTGCTTATGCCTTAGATTCCTGGTCGTTGGGCAAGGCTCGTTCGTTTTCCCTGAGATGGGAGATTGCTACCAATTTTGAGCTGATTTGGGTACATGTTAATATCCCTTATGTTCTCCAGACACTAATTCATTTATTCACCCTTTCCTACTTTTTCTTTTATTTCCCCCCCCGCCCCCGCCCACAAACCTTTATTGAAGAATGACTTAGTTCTAGACACAGTATTAAGAACCGGGGGATGAATATATTAACAACCCGTTGTCTGTGCATCATACTTTTATTTTTCAGTTTCTCATTGATGTGTCAGGCACTCTGAACTGGCTTCTAAATTTTATTCTGTTAACATATTTCTAATCAGGGACCAAATGGCGGACCACATGCCCAAAAGGTGTTCAACCGTGATAGCCTGTTGCCCACATTAGAACTTTGCCCTTTTGATTTGAAGTCCAAACTGTACGTTAAATGGTATGACACCTAATGTAGTCATTTTATGACTCTTTGGGGCAAAGAGCCTTTTGTCTATCACACTGGAGAAGTGGTGTAATATGAAAATTAACAGCCTGACCTCTGGAGCCAGATGGCCTGAGTCCGAATCCACTTTTGTCTCCTTCCACTCATGTAATAATGTATTGGGCAATTTATTGAACCTCTCTGTGCCTCCGTCTCTTCAAATGTAAAATGGGGTAAAAAAAAATAGTAACTTACTTTAGAATTATTCTTAAGAATTAAATGTGTTAATCCATGTAACATGTTTGGAGCAGAACCTCACTGTTATTCTATTTTGAACTTCAGCATAGAACACAAAGACAAAAAGAAAGAGCTCCGAGTTCACCTTGCTGTCTTGCTTCATCTTGCCTTTCTTTAGGTTCTTCCACAGAGCTCTGTTTGAAAACAGTGTCTGCTGAAGCTCTCGGGCATAGATGTTACTAAGGGAATGGATCAAGCGGGAGGCTGCCTCTTGGATGGCATTCTAATTCTAATAGCATCATTTTTCACTGAGAACCCTATTCAACTTTTATACACTCTGGTGAATGTAACGATGAAAATAATCACAGTGCTAATGGCATTGCCTTGTGCAATCCAGTTCAGTCCCGTTGGAGGAAACTATCAGACTAGCATCGCTGCCTCTTAAGTGGGAATTAATCCATGAACTTGTCACTGCGGAGTTGACTCCATTCTGCTGAGTACCTATTCCAGTTGAGGCAGCGGCAGCACAGTACTGAGAGGCACAAGGTGGCCAAAGGGCTGCTGAGGCTGGGAGCAGATGATAGCAGAACCATGCGGGTAGTGGAAGTGGGGGTAGGGAGGAGGCATCAGAAGGAATTCCTGGAGTTCTGAGGCCTCGTACAGATCCTGAAAGATGAACAGGGAACTATCAGCAGAAAACTCAGCCTATTTGGTGCTTTTCTTTCAGTTGTCTCCACCACAAATGGAAAAGCATACAGAAAAACTAGCGTATTATTTGTCATATGTCACTCTCCAGGTTACCAACCCATTAGCTTTCATATATATTAGGTAGATTAGATGTTTTTATCTACCTTTCATTCCATTTATGTTTCAGTAAATGTTCTTCCAAGCCCATAAATCCTTAAATTGTTCCCACTGTCATGGGTAAGTATCAGGGGGATTTTTTTTTTTCATTTCATATTCATTCCAAGTCAGTAAGCTGATGTTTCTAGAACATTCAGAGTTTGATCCTTCTGGTTATTATGTTGAATTGAAATGAGAAACTGATGAATTATCCCCTCTGCATGCAAACTCTGAATTCCTCAGGCTGCTGGTTCATACACGGAAGTTCGGGATGAAGTCATCCCTCCTTGTCCACTCTTTCTATCATTGACTGGGGCCAACCTGGCTCTTTTGTGCTGACCGGTTCTGACCACACAATCAATTCCATCAGCCTGACATCCCCTTTACTTCGAGTACTGTCTGGTTCCCAGATATGTTGTGTATGTAACGTTTCTTTTGTGTCTTTGTCCATCTCCCCATCGTTTCCTCACAGCACTGCCAGCGGAACACAACAGGAGAGCACTGTGAGAAATGTCTAGATGGTTATATTGGAGATTCCATCAGGGGGCCACCCCGGTTCTGCCAGCCGTGTCCCTGTCCCCTACCCTACGTGGCCAAGTAAGTTCTGAGAGAAGATGTTCTCTTCTGCTGCTTACCCTCTTAATTATGTATTTTTCATTTTTGCTCTATCCAGAGTTCTCAGGTTTTCCCACATCAGTGAAAAGACTGAACACCTCATGTGGAGATGAGACTGGAAAAGCTATCGGAAAGTTCTTTAGCCTAAATACACTTTTGGGGAAACTCAAGCACTTGCAGATGAGTGATGACTCTGTTCCCAAAATATTGTGTAGCATCATAAGGCCAATGGAGTCTCTCAGGTTTTAGAAGAGAGGCTAGTTTCTTGGCCAGCCCCTGACCTAGGGAGATCGCAACTGGTAATGCCAAGAGACAAGAGATTCATAATCCAGTATTTTCAGTAGTGAGGTTTCCTCTGCCTCTCACAGAGTAGACGTTGTCCTACATGTGGTGGCCAACTGTTCAAGCAGCATCAGGACATAGATAAACAGGATGCATGCTTTAGGCCAGTCAGCTCATGAAAGATTTCCAAGAAAACTAATTTTCACTTCTGAAAATTCAGAAGCCATTCACTTCTGGCTATGTTTTGACCTGAGTGAGAAGTCCAAGAGAATACATGTTAATGGAAATAGTGGGATTCTTTTCAGGCGCACAAGATGTATAAGTCCAATAGTCAAGTCATGACTGGCCACTTTATTGTCTTAATGACAGAGTGTAGAATTAAAATGGTGGAGTGGTGTCTGGTTTTCTAAATATCAACCATTTCTCTGATTTTCTGAAGCCAAGTGGGTGTCTTACAATCAGTTCACTTCTGACAATAAGTACCTGGGGTTAGTCAGTTGATGGAGAAATCAGCCATAAACGAGGTCCTTAGGCTACTCACATGTCTGCTCAGCTAACTATAAATTCAACGTACCCCCCTTAGGTTCAATCATTCTCTACAATGACTCACAGAACTCAGGAAAGTGCTATACTTACAATTAGTTTTATCCTAAAGGATATAACTCAAGCCAGACTGAAGAGAGGCAGGGCAGGGGGTGAAGAGGGAGATGGGAGGGAGCAGAGCTTCTATGCATTTCTGGGTTGTTCACCAACCCCAAAGCTCCACAAACCTCATTTGTTAAGAGCTTTATCGATGTTTCATTACATAGTCATGATTGATTAAATTATTGGTGATTGAAACTCAATCTCCATCCCCTCTCCCCTTCCTTGAGGTTGAGGGAAGGATAGGTTTGAAAGTTCCAACCTTCTAACCAGTTAGTTTTTTCCTCTGGCAGACGAGCCCCCATCCTAAAGCCCCTTAGAGGGCCCTGGAGAGTCACCTCAGTAACATAAACTCAAGTTTATGCTGAAAGGGGTTCATTCTGAATAATAAAAGACAATCTTATCACTCAGGAAATTCCAAGAGCTTTAGGAGCTCTGTGCCAGAAACTGGGACAAAAAACAAATATATATATATTTTTTTCTTAAACCACAGGTAGAAAGAGTATTGAAATCTAGGCTCTTATCACTGCTTTGGCATAAAATAGCTATATGACCTCAGGCAAGGTACTTTCTCCCCATGTCTCACTTTCCATGGGATTTGGAGTCAAGGAGACTAGATTCAGATCTTGGCTCCATTTGTTGATTTTTTTTTTTTTTATCTGCTCTGGATCTCAGGGGTATTTTTTTCCCTGAGTCGTGTAAGGATCTGCCTCATAGGGTTGGACTAGGATAATATGTGTGGAGCATATGAATTGGGGCCTTCTGTAGCGGAAGGTGTTTGCTAGTTACTGCCTTTATTGAACACATACTTTGTATTTTTTCTAACACCAGTATATTGCTTACTCTGTGTCAGACAACATTTTAAATGTTTGGATGTAATATTTAGTTGGTATCTAGAATAAAGATTAAATTAAATAGTGCTTATAAAATAACTTTTAAAGGGCCTGAATATCACACACACACAACTTTTTTTAAAGATTTTATTTATTTATTTGAGACAGAGAGACAGAGCTTGTATATGAGTTGGAGGAGAAGCAGATGGAGAGGGAGAGGCAGGCTCCTCGCTGAGCAGGGAGCCCAACATGGGGCTCCATCCCAGGACCCTGGGATCATGACCTAAGCCAAAGGCAGATGCTTAACTGACTGAGCCACCGAGTCACCCTCACTTTCTTGTAAGACAACCAAGATGACAGCCAAATCTCTCCCTAATTTTTTTCCTGAATTGAACACCAATATCAACTAGCATTTCACCTAAAATTTTGTGATTTGTTCAAATCCTCTGATGAGTCTCACAGTGAAGAAGTCAAAGGTTTTACAGCCCCATTTTTCTTTAGAAGCCACTAAACTGCTTCAGTCCTTACTTTGTGATTTTTTTCATGTCCCATGGTATCAACAATGTGTGCAAAATGGATGGTATTGAGAGGGAGAATAGAAACCTCAAGCATTGAATGTTCTGTTATTTTCACCCAAGTGTATCCTGATTTATGAGCTCCCTTTGTCTCATGTAGGTATATTCTTTAATTTTTCATTAATATTCTGCTCTCAAACATTAGTCTTAACCATATCTGATGAGATGTTCAGCTTGCTGCTCTCTTGCCATGCTATCGTTATTTTGTTAGAAATAACCTCCAACTTTCCAGTAACAGGTTCCCCTCATTCTCCCAAATAAACGATGCTATGTAGCATCATCTGATCAAAATAGGTTAAGGAGCCCTGAGCTGCAGAAAGGCAATCCTCTAAGTTGTATCCTCTGACTTTTGCCCTTTTTGCTTCATTCGTGTGGATGTAAGAAACAAAGGCAAAAGAAAAAAATTAAATTTCCTTACTACTTACAGCCCATTGACAGGTCCTTAAACCAGCAGAGGGGACTTCCTCTGGGAGCTCAGCTGTCTTGATGTTGACAAATGGCAGTCTTAGCTTAACTTTATCCCAACCCCCCAGGATCCTGTGAGTCTACTTGAAACATACAGAAATTCCTTTGGACACTTCCTTTATCTCTACCTCCCAGATATATGTTAGCAATCATGCTCCAAACATATGGTCCACTGACAGACGTCTGAAGGGTCTCATGAGTGAGGGCTTACCAAACAGTAATAAATGACCTTTCCCTCACTATAGCTAGTCCCCTCAGGGTCCTGAAAACCTTGTTTCCAAAATTCCTTGGAGGCTTGTACTGTCCCTCACCCCCTCCCAACTTGAAAGTATACAATCAGTCACCCATCACAACCCCAGTGCAGTTCTTTCTGCCCACGTGTCCTGTCCCCATGTTTTAATAAAACCACCTATTTGCACCAAAGGCATCTCAAGAATTCTTTCTTGACTGTTCACTCTGGACCCCAACATTTCCACATGAGTATGACAAGATGTTATCTAAATTATGACATTAATGTTTTGAGATAAGAGATTTTTGGAACCTCATTCCTGTGTACTGAGAAGTTTTGTCTACATGCAATCAACAAATATATATTGAGCACTTATTAGGTGCCAGCCATCTGCTCACTAATCGCTGGTCACTGTAGTGAACAAAACAGTCAGAATGCCTTCATGAAATTAAGTCAAAATGCAGCCGCATTTTAAAGCGCCTAAAGCAAATGAGCCGGGTTATCCAGTATTTGAGTTGATCAAGAAGCTCTTCTGAAGGCCCTTTCAAATAAATAAATAAAGAGGAGACTTGCCAACTAGGATGATGAGCTTCCTGCCTTGAAGGAGGCACCAGTTCCTACTGGGTCACCATTCCCACTCATGTTCTTTGGGTGTGTGAGCAGATCCTGGTTCAAAGAGCAATTGAAGGTCTCAAGGAACGAGCTCTGCAGTTAGGTACCTAGTCACAGATATGAAAACTGAGGCCTCTGAAGCACACATTTGAAGTTGAAAAGCCTGCTGAAAATGAACACAGAAGCAAAAATACCCCCACGTATAAGAACATTATGTGAGACTGTGGAGGGATTGTGAGGCACCTGCTTTCTCTGAGGTGGCAACAGTCCTATTTCCCTATTCCTTTGGGGGAAGAAACTGGCTGCAAATAGGGAGGTGGGGATGGGGAGCGGGGTGTAATCTGTGGCCACAGAACAGGACAAATTTGCCTGGATCCTATAAGGTTCTAGCCTTTGACATGACCTTATTATTGATTTAGTTAACTAACCTCAAACATCTTATCAAAAATCAAATACCCATTTCCTGTTCCAGCTCCTTTAGAATTCATATTGCTGCTATCTATAAAAATTAAAGTACCAAGATTTGTATTTGAGCTCAGAAAGTCATGTAATATGGAATCCAAATCACACTTTAAGAGATCCTTTAGTTGAGCCTCCAGACCAGGATTTGGGTTTCTAGTTACAATCGCCACATCCGAAAGCAACGAAATTATGCTTGAGGGAGGTCCGCAAGCAAACAGTGCTGAGTCTATTTTTCTTTAGGTACTATAATGATTTCCAAGAACAAAAGGCTCCCTTCCACTTGGAAAGGGTGCCATGGTTGTTAATGTGGGCTGAGAAAGGCTCAAGGTTTTCATTTCCCATTTCCCAGGCCAAAAAACAGACTTTACCCTAAGAAAAATATAAACAATTAATGCTGATAAAAAAAACAAAAAAGGAATCTCAATGGTTGGCACTGCCTCTGAGTCTCCCTCCACTGAGACCAATGGTCACGCAGCTATTCCCAGGAACCATTTGCACAGAGTTCATTTATTTATTTTAGAGTTGGCCAGACATCCTCCCAAACTACTAGTAGCTAAGGTAATCGCTCCAATTAAGGAAAATGTCATCTCTTTGAAGCAGCAGGACATTAGCTAAAGGCAGAGGACTCCAGACATCCAGGCAGATGCTTCAGTCCTCCAAGCCCTGGACAGGCTCCTGGGAGAAACATCTTCAAACAAACATACACGAGGGTTTGTCCACGTTCTGGACTCTTAACTGACAGTGTTTTTTGAAGTGGGGTGAAAAACAACAACAAGCAAAATGAAGAATAAAAGCCAAAGAAGTGTAATTTTGTTGAAATGTTTTTAGCCAAACTGATAGAAAAACTAAATTGTGGATATTGCCTTTCACCGCAAAGAATGTATTGTTTTCTGTATATTCTATAAGAATATATTGATTTTAGAAATGTCTTCAAACAAAGCAAACACATCCATTTGCATTGCTCCAAAGACCATTAGGGTAAAATTGCTAATACATGCAGGAATGTGAGAGCAGCAGGTCACACTCCACTGATGGCACAATCCCTAAGCCAATTAATTTGAAAGTCTTTAAAATTTTTCACACCCCTCTCATGTGGATGGATTTATGTGTCAATGTAGAATTTTCCAAACGCATGGAAATATATTCCATTTCCTCCGTCTTAATAGTTGAACAATATTTTTATTGCTTTTCTGTCCTGTGTCCAAATTTTCATTTTCTAAAAAAACAAACAAACAAACAAAACAAACCACAGTAATCCAGAGAAGGGTTCCTACAGACAGGAATCCTTTTCCTGTGGGTCCTATTTATTGCTTGTGTACTAGTTTTGTGATTTTGATCAAAAGAACCAGTCCCTGCACGCTTTATTCCCCACTTTTCAGGTACACAACAAAGAAATTAAGGTTCAGTGGAGATCATATAGTTTAGAAGCAGTTCATGAGAAAAATAAAATTAAAAAAGAAGCAGTTCATGACCTTGAAGAGTGGAAGAGATCTAGTGCAGAAAAAAAGAGGGAGAAAGTTTCAAACTTTCTGGGTATACACAGAAAATATTCATCAAAAATTACAGGTAGCACGTTTAAAAAGTTGATTATTTTATTTCTGGCTCTGGGATATGTGTTTTGGACTTGTATTAAATGGATATATATTCTAGAAATCCCACTGCTTCCAGTAAAAATAATTAAGTGCCTCTGTGGCAAAATAAGTAAGTGGATCTGGGAAATGGTCTCACCAATGGATGGGCATTTTTGGCATTTTCTGTCTGGGTCTGCCAGTCTAAACTTTCCTGAAAGGAGGAAGATTTGATATAAATAAAGCAAATGATCACACCCATTAGAACTTGACTGGGACCAAGGCAGAGATGATCAAACCAAAAGTAGGACAATCTTTTCAATGATGTATGGAGTTGACTTCTAATATTCTCTTTTAATTCTAGTTTTGCAGAATCCTGCTATAGAAAAAATGGAGCTGTTCGGTGTATTTGTAAAGAAAACTATGCTGGACCTAACTGTGAAAGGTAGGCTAATAAAATTCACTCTTTTCTGGGTGTGTTGAAGGAACTTTCTGTTTCTTGCACTCATCAGCTCTACCATGCTCCCACTGAGTGGGTCTTAAGAGGAGGGAATGGAGGATCATATTTCAGACCCCCATGGGGGAGCTCTCCCAAATCTCATGCCACAGATGGAGCTATGACAATATGCTCCCCCACGACTCCAGGTCAGGGCCATATCTCAGGAGAAATGGTCAGGCTAAGAGGAAAATGATACGTATACTTTGAAAAGATTCTCTAGATGGTTTTGGTAACACCCTTCTCTCTCTCCATCATTGGGAACCTGTAGTGTAATTAATAGAGAGGCTTCCTCAGTAGGGAAAAAAGGGGGTGGGGAATCCTTTACTGACTAGTAAAGCCATACACTGACAAAGACACGAGCCTATTATTTAGTCCATTCTTTATACCATCTCCTTCCCTGAAAAGCCAACAAATGTCAGGAGAGTTTGGGTTTCCTGAATCCCCATTGGTATTTACACCTAACACTTTTTTTTATTGGAGTTCAATTTGCCCACATATAGCATAACACCCAGTTCTCATCCCATCAAGTGCCCCCCTCAGTGCCTGTCACCCAGTCACCCCAACCCCCTGCCCACCTCTCCTTCTATCACCCCACCCCTTGTTCGTTTTCCAGAGTTAGGAGTCTCTCATGTTCTGTCTCCCTCTCTGATATTTCCCACTTATTTTTTTCTCCTTTCCCCTTTATTCCCTTTCACTATTTTTTATATTCCCCAAATGAATGAGACCATATGATGTTTGTCTTTCTCCGATTGACTCATTTCACTCAGCATAATACCCTCCAGTTCCATCCACATCGAAGCAAATGGTGGGTATTTGTCGTTTCTAATGGCTGAGGAATATTCCATTGTATACAGAGACCACATCTTCTTTATCCATCATCTGTCGATGGACACCGAGGCTCCTCCCACAGTGTGGCTACTGTGGACATTGCTGCTATAACATCGGGGTGCAGGTGTCCTGGCGTTTCACTGCATCTGTATCTTTGGGGTAGATCCCCAGCAGTGCAATTGCTGGTCGTAGGGCAGGTCTATTTTTACCTCTTTGAGGAACCTCCACACAGTTTTCCAGAGTGGCTGTCCCAAGTCACATTCCCACCCACAGTGCAGGAGGGTCCCCTTTCTCCACATCCTCTCCAACAATTGTGGTTTCCTGCCTTGTTAATTTTCCTCATTCTCACTTGGGTGATGTGGGATCTCCTTGTGGTTTTGATCTGTATTTCCCTGATGGCCAGTGACGCGGAGCATTTTCTCATGTGCGTGTTGGCCATGTCCATGTCTTCCTCTGTGAGATTTCTGTTCATGTCTTTTGCCCATTTCATGATTGGATTATTTGTTTCTTTGCTGTTGAGTTGAATAAGTTCTTTATAGATCTTGGGTACTAGTCCTTTATCTGATACGTCATTTGCAAATATCTTCTCCCATCTGTAGGTTGTCTTTGAGTTTTGTTGACTGTTTCTTTTGCTGTGCAGAAGCTTCTTATCTTGATGAAGTGTTGGAACAAATTATCTTAAGATTTGTGTGGAATCAGAAAAGACCCCAAATAGCCAGGGCAGTATTAAAAAAGAAAACCACAGCTGGGGGCATCACAATGCCAGATCTCAGGTTGTACTACAAAGCTGTGGTCATCAAGACAGTGTGGTACTGGCACAAAAACAGACACATAGATCAATGGAACAGAATGGAGAATCCAGAGGTGGACCCTCAACTCTGGTCAACTAATATTCGACAAAGGAGGAAAGACTATCCACTGGAAAAAAGACAGTCTCTTCCATAAATGGTGCTGGGAAAATTGGACATCCACATGCAGAAGAATGAAACTGGACCACTCTCTTGCACCAGACACAAAGATAAACTCAAAATGGATGAGAGATCTAAATGTGAGACAAGAGTCCATCAGAATCCTAGAGGAGAACGCAGGCAACGCCCTTTCTGAACTTGGCCACAGCAACTTCTTGCAAGATACATCCACCACGAAGGCAAGAGAAACAAAAGCAAAAATGAACTATTGGGACTTCGTCAACCTAACACGTTTTTTTTTAAAAAAGCTGCTCTGGGCTTTGCTCAAATAAGAAAGACGTTGGCGACCAGAGATGGAGGCTTTCCACCGCCTGACCTCCCGGCCAGCCATGTCCCGTCCCCCCACCTGTCAGTTACTCAGTTCTCTCAAATCAAATGGCTTTTGCTGGAAGAGCCCCACAGAGCCGTCTTCTTATTTTGAACAGAAACGCCTTTACCGTCGGCCTGGCCCTCGTGTTTGGGCGGCGAGGTGATGGGGGTGCCCCAGAGACAGGCCGGAGGGGCCGGGGGACCTGGTGGGCCTCTGCCCCCCCACCCAGGCGGTCCCCACGGCCGAGCTGGGCCCACCAGAGCCTGCAGCTCAGAGGGGTGCCCTCAGGTGATAAGCCCTGGCCTCCCAGGGAGCTCCTGGGCCCCTCAGACGGCAGCTGGGGCCCTGCCCGCTGGGACCCTGCCCTCTGGGGCCCTGCCCACTGGGGCCTTGCCCGCTGGGGCCCCGCCAAGCCCCAGCGCCCGCGGCCCGAGAAACCCTCCAGGCAGGACGCACCGCGCCCAGGACGATATCGACACAAATCGTAGGTGACGCTTTCACTGAAGACTTCTAAAGGGACTTTCCTCCTTGTGGCTACGAGAGAAGAGGGGACGGGACAGCTGATGGCACACAGGAATCTCGGGGCCGGCGGAGGTCGGTTCACCGGCGTCTGTGCCACACGCGCTCTGAGCTTCCCTGGGCCGACGGCGACACCCGCCTCCCGGCTGCGAGAGTCCGGAGGACGGCGGTGAGCCAGGCCCGGGCCTCGTCTCCAGTGGGGGACAGCTGAGGGGCGGTGGGCGCCCTCGGCCGGCCCTGCCAGCCCCGCTGCCCCCCGCCAGGCCCAGCAGCGAGGTGACCTCTGGCCCGGGGCTCCGGCCTGCGAGGCTGCGCGGGGAGAGGCCTGGGGTCAGGACGGCGGCCGGACCGACGGACAGACGGAGGGTTGGAGGGGCTGAGCCTCCGGGGACGTGAGCCTCCTGGACGATGAGCCTTCCAGGACATGAGCCTCCTGGACCATGAGCCTCCAGGGACATGAGCCTCCTGGACGATGAGCCTCCTGGATGATGAGCCTCCACGGCAATGAGCCTCCAGGGACATGAGCCTTGGGGAGATGAGCCTCTGGGGAGATGAGCCTCCTTCCAGAGGAGCCTCCCGGCGATGAGCCTCCGGGGAGGCTGCAGGAAGGCTCGGGCAGCCCTGTGGCTCCACAAGGCCAGGGTGAGCTCTGAGGGCCACCCCGGGCCGGGTTGCACCTCAGCTCCAGTCCTTGCTCCGCCCCCAGCCAGGTGTTTGGGGGCCAGGGCCAAGTGCCCCGACCCTGGAATGGAGGGAATGAAGACGCTGGCTCCGAGGCAACCCGAGGGGCACCACGAGGTGCCCAGTGTGGCCTGTGGCACCAAAGGGACGCTGGGCCAGAAACGGTAGCTTTGACCTGGGGAGCACCCCTGGGTCCTCCCTGTCTCATCGTCCTCATTGCTCAGGCCCAGAACCAGCTGAGAAGAGGTGGTATTTTGTCACATGGCAGGTAAGGAAACTGAGGCAAAGGGAGGTGACCTGCTAAGTGGGGGGCCCAGGATGTACACGGCTTGGCTCAAAAACCTGGATTCTTTCTCTGTGCCCAGACCGTCTCCCCCAGAGGTCTTCCCAAAGGTCTTCTATTTCAGACTTTGACAATTAATGAAGTGGATGATGTCGGATGTTGAGGAGACACACAGTCGACCTGCTGCCAGCCTTGGCGGGGAGGCTCTGGGGGGCTGGAGGCTGAGGGGGGAGGCTGCTTCCCAGCCACGCTGAAGAGAGCGTCCTTCAGAGGCCTGGATCACCCCGAGCGACCTTGTCTGCTTGTCCCCTCTCCCTTGTCCACCAGTCCTCACGCCCTGCTATTTTAAGGAGGGTGCACTGGGGCCTTTTACACCGCAGGTTGGCCTTACTCCCGGGGGCCTCTTCCTCCAGCTGGGAACCACCGCACAGGGACGGGATACATCGAAGACATGGTCCCTTGTCCTCGATGAAAGTCAAGGCTGGAGCAGCAACAAACCCACACACCATCCATCACAGGGGGAAAGAGCAAAGCTTCCCCAGGGGAGCAGAGGAAGGAGGAGCTCTTCCCCGCCCGGCGGCCTGGGTTGGGGGGGGGAGCCCCCACCGCTTTTGCCTTGTGTTTGGCCCTGAGACTGGTGGGGGTGTTTCCCTTTGAGTTTAATCACCAAGTTGTTGGATCGTCCCAGTTAAGCTTCAGTCTAATCTGTATTTTCAATATATTGGTGACCTGGGACTTCTCCACAAGATGTTTTCAAGATATGCTGCTGACTCGTGTGGACGCCTATTTCTTTCTTTCTTTTTTTTTTTTTTTTAATTTTGTTTATTCATGAGAGACAGAGACAGAGAGAGAGAGGCAGAGACACAGGCAGAGAAAGAAGCAGGCTCCATGCAGGGAGCCCGATGTGGGACTCGATCCCAGGACCCCGGGCAGGAGCTTAACTGCTAAGCCACCCAGGAGTCCCCGGGTGCCTATTTCAAACAAAAATGGAATCGGTCCAAACCGAGAACACACTAGGTGTTTCTGTCCTGAGAGATCTTTTAGCCAAGGGAGGGGGTTTTCGAATCTGACTGTATGGGGAGTATTTCCTGGAAACCTTGGATTCCTGAGCCTTCCCCACCTCCCCTCTGGGCCCCACTGAGAAAGAACCTCCAGGAGGGAGGCCCAGGGACCTGTTTTAGGGCTCTCTGCTGGGCTCTTGTACCAATCCTCACTGCCTGCGACCCGCTGCTCAGCCCCCGATAGCGCACCTGCTTGATGTGGAACACGGTTTCTCGGGCGGTTCCTTAGGAATCGCTGGTGTCCTCGGAAATATTCGTGGAGGTTCATGAGTTCTCAGGGAATGTTCAACTTCAGTGATCATCTCGAGGAAAAAGTCACTTGAAACATGTTCTGGACTTTCTGTAGAACCACTTTATGATAAAGGGAGATCTGCCTCAAAGCGGAGGAGAAAGTACCAGCCGGGGCGGGGGGTGTCAATGACACGTGCCAGACAGTTGGAGGCCAAATGGCACGACGTCAAAGCAGACCGACGTCACACAGCACATGGCGGGACGTGGGTGCGGAACTCGCACCATCCCCTCCCACGTCCTGTCGCAAGTGGCCATTCAGTTGCAACAAGACAACCTCACCCGTTGTCTTGAACTGATGCTATCAGTTCGAATTCAGTGGTTTCACAGTTTTGTGTTTTAACTGCAGAATTTATTTTGGTTTTCAAAATGTGTAAAAGCCATAGGTGTAAGAAGTTTCTACCCAGTTTTCTGTTCGATCTACTTAAAGATTTAAAGATCATTTCGGTGCACACCGGGAGAGGTGTTCTATGAAAATGTTTTCCCTTTCACAGGGATCCGTGACGCACACGAGTTTGAGAAACAGCTCTGCAGCATAGAACGGGACCCTCTTACCAAACCCTCTTCCCTTCCCTCTTTCCGTGCAAAACAGCTCAAACGCCCTCCTCTTTATAACGAGGTCCGTGTTTGTAGCCTCCCCGGCCCCTGGCGGGCTGGTTCCCAAAGTCCTTTCCTCACCTCACACTTCGACTTCTCCACGTGGGAGCTGCTGCTCCTCAGATCCTCCAGCCCAACTGCGGATGATGGCCTGGCGAGGAGGGGAAAAATAGCAACCTCAGGGAGGCTTACCCTGTGCCGGCGCCTTGAAAGCACTTTACATACAATGATACATTTAAACCCTAAAAAAAAATCCTATGAGATACCATTTTCATCCTTATTTATAGAGTAGGAAAGTGAGAGACAGAGAAATTAAGCCACATGCTCAAAATCACACATTTCAGAGTTTTTGGGTTTTTTTTTTTTTTTTTTCGCAGTCTCTACTATTAAAGTAGAAGCTCCTCAGCAAAAGTTGCATCTCATTCATTTCTCTGCCGCTCTTCCCTCATCACAGTATCTGGAACAAGAAAGACACTCAGTCATTTTTGCTTAAGTAACACCCTTTTTTGATTTAATGAAAAATCAATGCCGGTACTGTTAATGTTCCTTTAAAAAGGCACCTGTAGTGACGAGCGTCAGTCATCGCCTGCTCTGTTTGCTTCCCACTCCTCTTCACGCCCAGAAAATGGAAGAGGGTGACACCGAACTGAGTGACTCAAGACACTGCCTTCTGGCTGAATAGAGGTTGCAAATGCAAGTTAGCACCTGATGCAAATGATTGTAAAGCGTACAGGCCTCATAGACAGGAGTGTTGCGACTCTCATTCTCACCCCAGTGTGACTTTTGCTCTAAATAGTACATTTTTTAACCTCACTTTTTTGTTAGAGGCAGAGAGAAAGAGAGAGAAAATGCACTTGAGCACATGCATGAAGTTCACTGCCTCTGAACCTACCACCAAAAGATGTTCTCGAAACTCAAAGTAGCTTTGCCACGGGGACTGAGATTCTGACTTGCAGAAGGGAGAATGTGGTTTTTTCTCTTGCGGGGGACCACGAGACGACCTATGGATGCCACATACAGTGGGATTCAATGGAGAGAAGGAAGGAAGTGGCGCCTGACCTCTGGAAGCTAGGGCAAGGTCCTTTACACCCAGACCCCGGGATTCCCTACTCCGAGGTGGCAGGTCTGAGGCCCCTCTCAGTGGGACCAAGAGTCTAACACTGGCTGGTGAACTGCGGCAAGGGATAGGAATTCAGTCCAGCCACGTGTTCCACAGAGGAATGGTTTGTGCTGGCTTGGGAACCAGAGAAGCCATAAATCAGAGGTGCAAAGACAGGAGTATGAATAACAAAACTCACTGAACATTTCCTCCTGGGGGGTGTCTCTGTGGGTTGTGCGGCACGTACATTCATCCTTATCTTGTTCATAGACCTGGATTCCTAGAGTTTATGATATTATGTATAATTGTGCTTGATTTGTTTCCTGTTCTTTGAGGGCATGGGCTGTGTGTTTTTCCTCTTCCCGTCTCTCCACGCCTTACATAAAATAGACCTGAATTGTCCCTTTGTTGGATGAATTCATTCATTCCTTTATAGCAGCAGCACTGTGGTCCAGGGTGGAGTGAAGGAAAGAACATCAGGGTCAGAAGGTGTGGGTCTTGTGCCCGGAGTTCCTTGCTACATGAGCCTGGAAAACCAAAGTAGCCTCTCAGCCTCAGAATGCCAGGCCCGTGTGGCCGACCTCCCGGGTGTCTGTGGGAGCTAAATAAACTCACCTCGGCGACACTATGAGACACGATGCAAATAAAGGGCATACAGATTGAACATACATCACTATTACAACTACACCAAAAAATCGAGACATGGGAATAAAGCCTGGAGGAACTCAGGCAAAATATCGGACAGTGATTTTGTTAGGACCTTGTTAGGACCTTAGGTGATCTTCATTTCTCTATTTTTCAAATGTTCTGAATCATGCAAGCGTTTAAAAAAAAAAAAGAAAGAAAGAAGAAGAAAGTAATGTCTTGTTATTATTGGCCAGGTCTCCCTGATTTCCTTGGAAAGTCCTCCCTTGCTTTCCTCCCCAAGGCCAACGCCCCAGCCCATGCCCTCCACACCCCAGCCCTGCCTCCCCATTCCAGCCCGCAGCCCACCTGCATCTGAAGCCAACACCGGCTCCCCCCACCTCTGCTTTCATCATGAAAACCTCCCTTGGCTCCCTTTCTTGTTCTCTCTCACATCAGAACCCACTCCTGCGCCTGACCTTCAGCTCCACGGAGGGGTGACTGCACATTCTTTCCAGCCACTCCCAAAGCGTCTTCGGCTCCAGTTAGCCAGTCTCGACACTGCGTTGGGGTCACGGCAAGGAGGAGGCTATAGCCAGCCAGAAACATGTGTAGTTTGGCTCAGACAGTTTCTTACAAAGCTTGAGCCAACCCTTAAAAATCGTGTTTTCACATCAAAATCCAAACTTCAGTTTTTTTTCTTTAAAAATAGAGAGATCTGGCAACACAGATCCTCCATTCTCTCAAGGCTACAATCTGGAAACAGTGGACAGGAGCTGAGTAGCTGCTCCCTTGGACGGGGGCCTGTGGTCCCACCACTCACAGCGGGGCCTCTACTGTCCCACAAGGCACCATTGGGAAAAGTAGGGAAAAGCATTTCTTCCCCTGAGCAGAAGCAGCCTCACCCTGAAGGCACAGCTTAACAAGTCCAGCAAAGGCTGGATGGATTTTGGTCTCTATTCTCCAACTGAGCTGGGGTCTCTCATTAAGGGCCCAGCTGGCATGAGCATAGACACCAGCTCAGCCCTCACAACAAGGCCTCTGTAGGCTCACATATTAAAATGTCCACAGTAATGGCCATCTGAGCTCCAATTCCATGTATCTGTGGTACTCTCAGCCCTGCCCTCCGCTTTGTGTCCACACCACCTTCCCTCCACCACACGATGGCTGCCAGAGCTGAGTGCTACCTGCCTCTTCATTTAGCATATCTGACAGCTCCCGATCATATACCAGCCATGCACCCTAGTCATTGGGGTGACCCAAAATGCCCACACACTAGTTATATCTAGACATTCGTGCATCTGAAGTTCTGACCAAACTAAATGGGCTTCATCCCAATAGGGAAGAGTGGTTCTGTGATAGGAAGATGGAAAAGCGGGAATGAATTTTGGAAGGGCAATCCACGTATATTCACTATCCTTTCTCTTGGTAGGAAAGAAGATAAAAGAGAAGAAAAACCATGGCTGCTAAATTTTTAACCTGCGATTTCTGCCTTAGATGTGCCCCTGGTTACTATGGAAACCCCTTGCTGATTGGAAGCACCTGTAAGAAATGTGACTGCAGTGGAAATTCAGATCCCAACCTGATCTTTGAAGATTGTGATGAGGTCACCGGCCAGTGTAGGAACTGCCTCCGCAACACCACGGGATTCAAGTGTGAACGCTGTGCCCCTGGCTACTATGGGGATGCCAGGATAGCCAAGAACTGTGCAGGTACGCTACTGTAGATCCCGCCAGCACACACACTGAATTTAGGTGGATCAACATTGGGGAAAACTGCAAGTGCCCCCTTGTCACTTTTCCAGGGCCATGTGCATTCTTAGGAACGTGCATCCCAAACTCACCAGGGGTAGATTACTATCAAGGCTACTGGTATTAAGTCAGATCATGGGTAGAATAAACCATGAGACAGTCACACAAATGAACTTTCACCTTATCTTATAGTCTTCTGATTTTTTTTTTAAGATTTTATTTATTTATTCATGAGAGACACAGGGAGGGAAAGAGAGAGGGGCCGAGACCCAGGCAGAGGGAGAAGCAGGCTCCATGCAGGGAGCCCGACATGGGACTCGATCCCCAGTCTCCAGGGTCACGCCCTGGGCTGAAGGCGGTGCAAAAGTGCTGAGCCACCCAGGGATCCCCATATTCTTCTGCTTTTGATCAAAGAAGTAAATCAGACTTGCACAGATTATCTATCATTGACCAGAATTCTGAAGGGAAATTTGCAAGATTTATCTCAGTTCTCTTACTCTGGAAGCCGTGTTCTTTTATCAGTTATGTTTGGTAAATTTCTTAGTGAAATAGATGAGCAAGCCAAGGGTGCAGTGTAGTCATCCCCCAATTTCCTCAAATTGTCAGAGTAAATATTGCAGGGATAGTGTAAGAAATCTTCCTGGTTAAACTTCAGCTAGACTGAAATGCACACATGTTATTCGTGATCTCTCTAATCCACTTGCTGCATAGAGTGAAGCGCTTCGGAAACAAAGGTAAATTGCCTTCTTCTAGGAGCAAAGGAAGGTTAAGATGGAATATTTCTTACTCTTTTGTGACTTTGAGAGGACGCAGGGAGAGGAGGAGGCCTTGTGCTCTCGCGGCACACTTCTACTGGAATCCCCCTCACGGAAGCAGATTCCCACCTGAAAGGATTTTAAGGAGCAAAGAGTTTAAAGTTGGGAAGAAGGCACATAGGATCTGGAGAAGTCACAGTAAAAGTAAACACGTCTACAAGAAAACGAAGTGCACTAAGGCATAGCTCCCGGGGCAGGAGAGGACTTCTGTGTCCAGTCCCGTCAGACTGAAGAGAGAAAACCAGCATCTGAAAGAGTGTGGGCAAAATCAAAGTTTTAGACCCTGAAGTTCCGATTCTCAAAACATTTACTAAACTTAGGTTAAACTACATCGATGCAGATCACTCTTAGGAAAGATGCTAACGTTAGAAGCCATGAAGCAGGATCTCGCTGAATTGCATAATGAATCTCCACCTTGTGGAACATTAGACGGCTAAAATGTAATAAATGCACGTCCCTCTTGAAGCTAATTTTTTAGGATTATTCTGTAAGGACAGTTAAGAAGTGGGGGAGAATTCACAATACGATTCCAGCTCATGGCTAGCATCGATAGCTTGGGATATCTTTTTAAAATATTACAGATTAAAAATAAATAAATAAATAAATAAATATTACAGATTAATTACTACTGAGAAATTTAGCGGAAAGTGAACAGCCTGATGAGATTGGGGTGTTGTTTTTGGTTTTTGGTTTTTCCAAAAACCTTCTTGAAAATCATTAGTAGATTAAGAATGAGCTCTCAGGTCTTCTAAATTCACATAAATATCTTCCCGAATCTTCCCACGACATTAATCCGAGCCATCCCACTGATAGCTATCATTTGGAGGTTTGAAGTCAGCCTTGCCAAGGGTCAAGCACCGTGGGAGCCAAAAATCGCTCTTGAGCCTCCTCCCTCCCTCCCACTGGGCTGCTCCTCCCTCACACCTGGCAATGATCAACCCTAGAGTTGGATTCAACTGGAGAATCCGTCCGCAACCAAAGGAGGGCTCTCAGATTCCCATTGAATGATGGGTCCCGGGATCGTTCTGTACTTTGTGAAACTTCCCAGGATCTTTCTGGACTGGAGCAATTGCACAGTCATGTCAGAATTCCGAAAAGTTGAGAGAGGAGTCCTAGAAAAGTTAGAGTGACTTCTGTCCCAGGACCACCTTTGAGAAGGCCGCTGAGCTCACAGACTCTATAATCAATCCCCATTGGAAGAACTATCTACTGAGAGCCAGTATTTCTAGAAACCCGGGAAACACTGCCATATTTGAAGCATTAAGCAACGAATCCCTAACGTCTTGTTTTTGTTTCCCACAGTGTGCAATTGCGGGGGAGGCCCGTGTGACAGCGTAACGGGAGAATGCTTGGAAGAAGGTTTTGAACCCCCTACAGGCACGGACTGCCCAACCATAAGTAAAAATAACAGTACATGATTGACTAACCCCACTCTCTCTAATGTGCTGCAGGTGTAGGATTAAGATGAGCTATGCAATCCCCTCTCTAGAAACTGCCTGAGTCCCACCCCTGGCTTTAACCCTGCCTCTGCCTCCACCGAGTGGACCCTAAGCCAAAGCGATTCGGCGCTCTACTTGATTCCAATTGGCAAACGGGTGATTGACATATTTAAGAGACTCTATTTTAGAAAACTTAAGTCGTGAAGCCTTAAAGTTCAGCATCTTACCTCGTGGGTGGACCGAGTTCATTTTAGCTCCTTTTTCTATATTATATCTTCAAGTCCTCAGATAACGCAGTATATATCGCCCCCCCCCCATTGTCTTCAGACAATGCTTTGCAACACCAGGGAAACCAAGATGCTAAGAGACTTAGGTGGCTTTTCCCAAATCACTCCGAAACTGAAGGGGCACCAGAAAGAAAATACGCAGGCCCTGTGGAGTGGAGGGAGGAGGCTGTCCTCTTATGTTCCTGGGTGTCTCTGCCATTCCTGTCAATCGAATCGTGGGCAGTCCTGATGGTGCAGGAGCCTGCTGAACCACTTCAAAACAAATGCCCAGAGCTGGTCTTAATGATTTCTCAGGCATCCTTCAAGATATTCATCTAGAAAAGTCTATGACTGATTCTTAGAAGGATTTAAGGGAAGGTTTGCCTTAGAAAGCCCTTTTACTGAGAACATAACTAATATTTGCCTCAAAGTAGAGTGGTTTAAAGACTATTTTAACATTCAGATCCCCTCCCCCAAACAAAAGCATCTTGACCTGAGCCCAAGAGATCAATATTACCGATGATTCACACCTTAGAAGATGGTGCAGGATGTGAGGCTCAAGCAAGGCAAAGTTCACACGCTGATCAGCGAGGTCACTTTAAGGCCACCAAGATGCTTGCTCAGCCCCACACATCTCCTCCACCAGCCCTGATGTGCTGGCTGGGGCGTCATTCCTTCAAGATAGCGTAAAAATGAGACCATGTTAAACTTCAAATAACAAATTAACATATTAACAACTATTAACGCTTCAGTCTTCCTTCATTGGTTCATTAGAAAAGAGTACAGTCTGAGGAAGAGAGACTGGGAACAGGAAAGTTTCCAAGAGGGGTCAAGACAGGTTTCAAAGCTCGGTCTGCTGTCCTCCTGAGGGTGCCACAAGGGGCCACTGGGCCCCCCACCCCGATGACAGCAGTAAGAGGAACTCAAATGTGAAATGCAAGGAGTTGGGAGAAGCTACAGCCTACTTGACCACATGCCCAGATCGAGCAGATACACGCAAGCAGTGGCATTCTGCAGACCTCCTTATGGCTGCAGTGTTGGTCCAGATGGGCGGTCTGGCCATGCGGAGACGCTGAGCCACCCCTGGGATAAGAGTAGGAAAGAGGGGGTACCTGGGTGCCTACCAAACAGCCCTCTTCACTAGCGGGCACCAAGCAAAAGCCCAGCAGGAAGAGGGCCATCCCAGAGGGCTGTCCTACCGCTAAGGAGAGGTGGAGAGAGTGCTTCTCCTCGCCCACCCATCTTGCCAATGGTTTGCGCTTCTGTGCTTCCTTTCTTTCTCAGTTCAGTGACTGAACGACAGCCTACTTTCTCTGTTGCATGCATTTTGCATGAACAAAATGCATTCATTTTGTTATGTTTTAAGTGGGGAGAGGGCCCGATGCACAGGTTGAGTCATCTTAGGCTCTAATGTGCTTTGAACGCAAGGTCTGGTTCTGACCCCGAGCAGCAACTTGGGAAACAAACATAAAAATGATATGAACCGAGGAAGTCCGCGTAATGATCTGCTAGAGCACATGCTTCCTGGCTGACTTTCCATTTTAAAGAAATGACATGTCCATTTTACCTCCAGGCTGTGATAAGTGCATCTGGGATCTGATTGATGACCTTCGGTTAGCGGCGCTGTCGATTGAAGAAAGCAAATCTGGTCTGTTGAGTGTATCGTCCGGTGCGGCTGCTCATAGGCATGTGAATGAACTCAACTCCACCATCTACCTCCTCAAAGTATGTGGCCATGTTGTACCTTCAGGCGTATCCCATGCTCGTTTGTGGAATTGCTCCTATGACTCGGTCCCTTCTATCATCCGAGGCCCATAGCTGTTACGGAGGGAGTGTTAGACTAGGAAATCAGAAAAAGTTGATTGTAATCATGAGCTTCAGCCAAAAGCAAGAGCTTCCGTCTATAAGAGGAGTTAATATGGAAAATGCAGTAACTACAACAAGCAGTATCTATGTACCAAACTACTGAGGGAAGGCAAACGCTCTTACTTCCTTGGTAAAAATGGACATTGGTGATTTGGGTCCTTACCACACACTTACCACTACCTTAACCTCAATTTATGGTGCTTTGAGGAGTTTCTCTAGTAGCTTCTCTCTCTCTCTCTCTCTCTCTCCCACCCTTCCCTTTCTTTCTTATTGATGCACAGTCTCTCTCATTCCCCTCTACACACACACACACACACACACACGCATGCACACACACGCGCACACACACTGAAGCACCTACACGGTCAGGGTCTCCTCATGGGTCTTGTGGTTCATATCTAATAAACAAGACAACAGTCAAAAACAGTAGACTGTAGCAGTACTCACATATCTAAACTTTAAGAGGTGTTTTTCCCCTCTAAATTATGGGCTTCTGTGACAAGCAACAGATTTTTTTTTTTAACAATAGTAATTAACTGGAAGGATAATGGAATTAATACTGGGACACGTTTTTTTACTTTGTCAATTTTGCATCATGGGTAAGAGCATAAACTTTGAAACCACACTGATTGCATTCAGACTATGACCTTGAGTACGTTACTTAATCTGCTCTTTCTTCAGTTTTCTGCACCAGCGCTGAGAATAAATATTGCACCTACCTCATGGGTTGTTGAGAGAATTCAGCAAGCGAGGTAGTAGAGCAGTTACAATAGTACCTATCCTAGAAAGTGCTCATTATTCTACTTTTTAGAAGTGCAAATAGTTGATAATCACAGCAATTGGCCAAATATGCAAAATGTAAAGCAAATCAAGAAGCACAAAATCACAGAGCTGGTTGGACTCCTAGTGAGCATCCTGTTCCAAACTTAGGAATCGTTTTTATCCAAACTCATCTGTTTGGATACATGAAGGTACTACTCCTCAGAGGAGTCATCCAGACTCAGGCCTCTTGATACGGCTTGAACTCTCTTTCCTCAGCAGCACAACTTCAAGATACGTATAATTATAGCCGACAGGAAATCAGAGCCAGGATTGAAAGGCTCACTCCAAAGTAATCCAGGCAAAAAGCTACATTAGCTCTAACTCCTCAAAAATGGAAAAGAACGGACAAATGATCAGAAATAAAGAAAATTGCTCTGCTTCTCCAAAAAAAAAAAAAAAAAGGAAATTTCCAAACTCCATTTTACGTTACATTTTATATTACATTAATCCTAGTGGGTTCATCATTTCCTCCAGGGCCTGCCAAAATTGGAATTGCAAAGGTCAGATACCCTGGGCCGCCACCAGTCTATATATGGTGCTTTGTGAAATTAGAAAAATGTGCCCTTTCTCCATGACCGGCACAACCCGGGTCAGGGTCTCTGGCCCAGTGAGCAGAGCTTGCAGAATGGTGGCCCTGTAGGCTGCTGGAACCCTTTTGCAGACCCCAACCTTCACAACAGCTTGCAGCAGCACTTCAGACCCCACAGTTTTGATAACAGATGCTCACATTCTACTCCGAGTCCTCTTACACTGAAAGTGTTGTATGTATATATATATTTTTTTAAAGTTTTATTTATTTGAGGACGCCTGGATGGCTCAGCAGTTTAGCGCCTGGCTTCAGCCCAGGGCGTGATCTTGGGGTTCTGGGATCGAGTCCCACATTGGGCTCCTCTCATGGAGCCTGCTTCTCTCTCTGCCTGTGTCTCTGCCTCTGTGTGTGTGTGTGTGTGTGTGTGTGTGTCTGATGAATAAATAAAATCTTAAAAAAAGAAAAAGGACTTATTTGAGAGAGAAAGAGAGCATGCAGGAGGAGGGGCAGAAGGAGAGAGAGTCTTAAGCAGACTCTGCACGGAGCACAGAGCCCGACATGGGGCTCACTCTCAGGACCCTGAGATCACGACCTGGGCCAAATCCAAGAGTCAGACACCTGACTCGGTGCGGGCGACCGCACCGCCCAGGTGCCCCGTTGTGTAGATGTTTTTAAAACCTGGTGTGCACATCTGCTGAGTATTTTCAAAACTTTTTTCCCCACAGACAAAATTGTCAGAAAGAGAAAACCAGTACGTCCTAAGAAAGATACAAATCAACAATGCTGAGAACACGATGAAAAGCTTTCTGTCTGACGTGGAGGAGTTAGCTGAAAGGGTACGTATTCAGTTTCTGGGGCTGCCTTCAGAGAAAGGCTTTAGCTGGGGCCGGCCTGGCTAGTCACCAACGATTGAGGCTTAACACAGTGCAGGAAAAATGCAGTGACCCATGTGCCTTAAAATAAATCAAGGCAAGATCTGTGGAGAAAGCTAATATACTTGATCTCTACAGTCTCTCCCCGTTTTGATTGCTTTCCTTGGAAAAACTATGTGTATGGGGGAACTTTCATTGTATTTGCTTCTGGTTCATGTGGTTGATATATGTTTCAGTTAGGGTAGTCGGTCAGTTGTTTGCCATAATATTTTATGGCTAAGAGCTGTGGAGACCCCAGAAATAAACTTTATTGTATAGAATGTATACTTAAATGTTTGCTGAAGGATGCATTAAAGAATAAAAGGAAAGAAGAATCATGCTGAGAAAACAATCTTGCAGGTGGACAGGAAAAAAAAAATCACTTTCAAATTTCACTTGATACCACATGCCAAAATAAATTCCACACAGATCAAGACTTGAGTTTAAACCTCAAATCCATAAGAAAGCAGAACTAAATATTTGTTAAACCTTGAAAAGAAATAACAGTATGCTTCAATACAGCGTGAAGAATCATGATAAAAAGAGGTAATAGATTTGACAAGATAAAATTTCAAGTGCCCAGTAAAACAACTAAATCAATGAAAATTTAACCGGACTAAGAAAAATATTGAGGGAAATATGGCTTGTAAAGCCTCTCACAAATTAACAAAAAAAAAAACAACATTAAAACAGGAGCGGAGTCAACATTGAAAGACTATTAAATACATTCCTCAGGAGCCGAATGGAAAAATATCCATCTGTACTAATAAAGAAAAAATATAACTAAGCCACAAGGTGCCGTATTTTACATATTAAAATGTCTGACACGTTTTTCCCCCCTGATTACTCTTTACCAGACTGCTCTGGAATTTCTACGTTCAAACATTGGTGTTTGGCATTATCAATTATCGAAATTCCTCTCAAAAACAGCTCTTATTTTCTACAAAAATAAAAGTTAGAATAACTCCGATCGTCTCTTTTGACCCTGGGCCTCTTAAACGTTTTAGAGATTATGCTTTTAAAAACGTGAATTTTCTAATCTTAGCTTTGGAAGATTCAACTACTCTGAAATGTGTATGAAGAAAAAAATGAAAATTGTGTCCCTCTTTCCCATGCAGTGGTGCATATTAATCCAACCGCAAGCGTATGTAGAAAGCGATGCAATGTCTTAAATTTCAAAGGAGGAAATACTAGGAAAGAAATCTCTGTGAAAAAACTCATTGTTTTTTCGTGTCGGTACCATGGTTGGAATTTGCCCAAAGTGTCTCAATTCTTGAGAAAATATTTTCCCCAAGATTAGTTCCTCTCACAGCTCAGACACAGTTACTGATCCTTTTGCTGTACATTTTTTCCACTTCCAATAGAAGGTAAATGCAGGCTCTCATAGGGAGGAAACAGCATGAGCTTAAAAGTGACATCACAGTAGAATAGGCTCCTGGGCACCAAGAACAGAGGTTGGTGATAAAGCTCCTGAAACTTCCAGCTACTTCTACTGACTCTTACTGAAAATAAGGTCCTTCTAACTATGACAACAGTCGAGATGGCATAAGAACCCACTAAAACATTTTGAAACAAATGCCCAGAGCTGCTCTTAATGACCTCTCAAGCATCCTTCAATCCTTTAGTCTAGAAAAGTCCGTGATTGATTCTTGGAAGGATTTAAGAAAAGGATCGCCTTAGAAAGTCCCCTACACATAAGTAACTAATACTTGCCTTTAAATAGAGTGAAGGAGTTCACTGTAGGTTCCCACGGTGATTTTTTTTTTTAATCACAGTAATGTTGCCTCTTGAATTTGAAAATACCTGCCTGCAAATTGTGGTTATAAACCTCGTGAGACCCGAAGCTCACAATTCACATTAACCTAAAGTTACTGGTTTTGTCCCAACTTTCACAACCAAGTCCTCTTTTGGAAAATTCTACAGCCGTTTCCTGCCCTCTGACTTCTGGGAACCCCCCCGAAAGGGTGCCCGGGCGTTGGTCTTCACAGATAGCCCTGCTCAAAAGGACCTCACTCTTCCAGCCCTGGAGGCTGCAAGGAAGTGCCAAAGGCTATGTCGCGATTGCACCTTCCCATGTTCCCGAGCCACCATGCTCAGAGTGGCACTAGGCTACAAGTGAAAGTAGAGGTGGGGGCCCTCTCCCAAGCTCAGTGCTCCCCCTTGCCCACCGGAACTTGACTTTGCAATGCAGAGCCCAAGGCATGGAGCCCAGTCTCCAAGGGCTGGCTCAAGGGGTGCTGCACCATCCCCTCCACTTCTCCACCTCCTCCCTCTCCATCCTCCTCCTTCAGCCGCAACAAAACTCCCTGCTTATCAGTGCATCAGAGAGATGTTGAGGACCACAAGGAAAGTAGGTCAACTGTAGACATCAAAAGCGCCTGAGCCTCCTTTCTGATCCTGATAAAAACGTAGGGCAAAAAATATGTTTGAATTCCGAAAGCGTCACTTAACACCTGCTGTATAAGGGATTGTGCTGGGTGCTAGATGCTGAAGCGAACATGATGATAGAGCATAAACCCTGCTCTCAAGCAGCTCACAGTCTAGCAGGGTAAGAGGCATGCTACAGGGCGAAAGAGAGAACTCTAAGGAAGAAATACTGAATTTGTGATACTTGAGGAAATGCTTCTCAGAGAAGGTGAGTATTGACCTATGTGTTTCCCTTTTTTTTTTTTCTTTTTTAAGATTTTATTTATTTATTTGATGGAGAGAGAGCACAAGCAAGGGGAGCAGCAGACAGGGGATAGGAGGAGAAGCAGCAGGCTTCCCAAGGAGCAGGGAGCCTGATGCGGAGCTCGATCCCAGGACCCTGGGATCATGATCTGAGCCAAAGGCAGGCGCTTAACCGACTGAGCCACCCATGTATTGTTTACACATGGGTATGTATTTCAAAATGACTGGGAATTTATCGAATACTTCCAAACAAGAGAAAATACCGCAAGAGCAGAGAGATGTTCATAGTGTGTCCTTAGAACTAGAAGACCCTTGACCATGGCCTAGTGCAGGATTAGCTGTAAGGCAAAGAGCAGGAGATACTGCTGAAGAAGTTCTCAGAGGCCGGATCACAAGGAACGTCGACCACCACGCTCAAGAAGAGGCGCACTTCAGCCTGTGGACTCTGGAGAACACTGATGTATTTACACAGGACAACGAACTGCTCAGATTGGAAATTTCAAAAACATTCCTCTGCAGTAGGCATGATGGATTGGCGAGGGAAGACTCTGAAGATCCTGACACCAGTAGTCTGGAAAATTGCCTCAGTAGTCTAGGTAAGCCAGGTTGAGTACTACCTTGCCTTCACTTGAAAGAATCTGCAGTGATTAGGAATCATTCAGGACCGTGGTGGTACGGAACAGGAAGAGAGGCCGGAATGGCAAGTAGAATAAGGACAATGTGGTGACCAGTTGGACATGAGTAACAAGGAAGGACGCTCTGGCGTAGAGACATGACTATTCTAGGATTACAGAATGGGGGTGCCCGGCTGGCTTGGTCAGTACAGCATGTGATTCTTGACCTCAGGATCATGAGTCCAAGCCCCGCGTTGGGGGTAGAGATTACATTTAAAATAAATAAGTAAGGGGACGCCTGGGTGTCTTAGGGGTTGAGCGTCTGCCTTTGGCTCAGGAAGTGATCCTGGAGTCCTGGGATCGCGTCCTGCATCGGGCTCCCTGCATGGAGCCTGCTTCTCCCTCTGCCTGTGTCTCTCCCTCTCTCTGTGTGTCTCTCATGGATAAATTAAAAAAAATCTTTTAAAAATAAAATAAGTAAGAAAATAAATAAAAAATATCAAAAAATAAAATTACAGAATGAATTACTCTGGACATTTTTCTGTGGATACCCAGAGGCAGTTAGAGAAAGAGTTGAGCCTGTAGCTCAGAGGAAAAGGCTTCAGAAGCCATCCACATTCAGGAGGCAGGGAAACCCACGGTGGGTATCCCTGTACACATCCTGAAGTGGCACACCGGTATTCCCACTACTGTTTTGTCCAGTAACAACCTTATTTACGCTAATCTCCCAGAGTGACCACTTTTCCTTTCCCTTTCAAAAGTGTCACAGTGCAAACAATAATGTATATGATCAACCTAGATATTGATTATCAACCCTCACTTAGTCTGGTTGATTTTTTTTTTCTAAATCAGTAATCTAGATACACCACCCTTGATGCACTGTATTACCAAAGAGTTCTTGCCACTTTTTATATCCAGCAGGTACAAGGAATGTTTGATGTCGAAGTGAGTAAATGATTCATCTATTTGTAATGTAAACCATCAACTGGTTTACAGTTGTGAGTTAATTTTTTTAAATTTTAGCTCTTAAAGCAGGATGCCGCAGTTTTACCATGCGGTTTTACCATTATTTTTCTTCCATAAGCAAAGTTAGAGAAAAAAATAAAACTTTCAAGTAAGGCATCACTATCTATTAGAGCCAATAAATTTCCAATTTAAAGTGATGGCCGTTCTTTACCACGAATGGAGTCTTTTATTAAATATATAACGTATATCCAGGCGCCCTCTGGTGTTCGTAGGAAAGGAGTTTTTTTCAGAAGTATTGCATTTTCCTCCGGCCTTTCATTGCTTCAACTTCAAAGTTGCCTTATCAAGAAATAAGTTAAATGAATACAGTAATTAGGACAGGCCTTTTTCTCTGAAGGATGAAGCCAAAGTAAAAAAAAAAAAAATTTTTTTAAGTGTTGCACTTTGCAAATATAACTCGAACTGAATCAAAAATAACTTGTTAAAAATTTCTAGATGTTTTAAGTGTCTGCATCCATAATTTTTAAAAGTGGGGGGAATTGACATCAGAGTAAGATTCATCTTATTTTCTGCATCGTATAATATTAAAATGGCCCCAGATTTTGTGTGTCTGGAAAGCATTAGAACAAGGCAGGAGGAAGACGGTCCTTGGAGGAAGGACGCGATGACTCAGGTGCAGGGTCCATTCGGAGGTCCCGCTGTTTGGGGGAGCGTCACCGCTGCACAGGGAGCTTTATATGGGAGACATTGGGGCTCACTTGGCAGAAAGCCTCTGGGGCACATGCTTGCTGTGATACCATTTCTGCATTCTCTGTGGGTTATGCCTGGAAAGCATAAAACATTCCATGTAAAATCATGCCATAATCCCCCGGCTAGGACACTGAGGCCTCAGAGGAGAGGATTTTGAAAAGACCCCTCCCCTGTCCTGGTGCAGCAGCAGTGGGCAGACCAGCCTGCAGTCCACTCAGATACCGCAGCCTTTTGTTAAGAGACCTGAGCCCAGAAAAGCACCAGATGAGGTCGATGGGCATCTACCAGGTGTCAGACAGGAGAACTTCTCCTCTTACACATAAGCCATGAGTCGATCTTTCCAGTGCTCCGCATCCCCAATGCCCTGCACGCAGGCCAGGGTCCCGGCCTTGAACCATTTCTTAGATGAGCTTCTGTCCTTGCACACACAGAAATACGCACGTGCACATACACACCCACTCGTCCTTCCAGAAGCTGCATTCGAGTGGGGATCTCATCTCGACAAATACTGCATGGGAGCTCTGACACAGAAGCTCCCAAGCAGAGAGGATGGAGTCTGCTTCTCAGAGGAGAGTCTCAATTCACTATGGGCCAGATCTGCCGGGGGAGCCCTTTGTACCCAAGTGCCATTAGTGTCCCTGGGAATTTGGACTGTGGCACGGAAAACCACACTGAGCCCAGGCAGCATGATCCCTTCCACCTCTGGGGTAATTGGGTGTCAGCACTGGCTGGACCACCCAGGAGCAGCCCTTGGACGCGCAAGCATTTCAAGGTCTGCCTACTTTCTCAACAATCCCGCCCCCCCCCCAACTGGGAAACTTGACGCTCTTCCGTCCGCACAATGTCAGATTGGTCAGCAGACATGGATAATTTCCTAGTCTGGAATCCGGAGCTACAGTAAAAATTCAAAGAGTAAATTACATATGCAAGGCGGTTGGTTTGGACTGAACCCTGACCAGCGCAGAGGACTCTGGCTGAGTTCAGAGCATCCTGCAGTTCCAAAGTGGGCCATCACGTCCGCCTGCAACGCATGAGTTCTGGGACCATTTTAGGTGTTCCAGAGCTTTCTGTGCCCAGGAACTTTGTGTGTAATGGAATACGGTATGCCCACCCGCCGCTACATGCACGTACACAACATCCCCTTCTCGTAAAGTTAAGCTGGTGTTTATATGGATTATTTGTAGGAAAATCAAGCCTTGAGAAGGGGCAAGCTGGCTCAGAAGGAAAGCATGGATACCATTAACCACGCAACTCAACTCGTGGAGCAAGCTCATGACATGAGGGATAAAATTCAAGGTAAATATATTCTCCTCTCCTACAGCCCAATGTCAAGGAATCATTCGTGTTTGTTAAAACAACAACAGAAATATGGTCACTCTTCATGTTTACTCTGTGCCAGGAACTGTTAGATATAAGGTAATATATATGCACTCATGGTATTTCATATAAATGAAATATATATGATCTATACACTACTCATATTATATATAAACTAGGTCATTAAGACCTATATGATCTATACACTACTCATATTATATACAATACATACATTTTATATATATATGAAATATAAGTGCATATATATAATATTATATATATTGTATATAATATGAGTAGTGTATAGATCATATAGGTCTTAATGACCTAGTTTATATATAATATGAGTAGTGTATCTGTTACATTTGGTCTCCTAGTTTGTCCGTCTAGGAGCCCCAAGCACTCATCTCTACTTTCTATGTGTCGGTTGTCAAGAATAAATGTATAGAATCATTCCCTCTCCAGGCATTTCAAGGAAATGGAAGGCCAGATTACCTTTCCAGCGGAAGAAATGGAATTGCTATGGTGTCTCTAAAATGCAAGAGCTGAGTAGGAGTCATGTTTTCTGGACACTTTACAGCAAAAACACTGCCTTTAGAGTGGCGGGAAACTGTCCACTAATCCAAACTGTCTTAAGGTGTCTCTACGATGCCATTTCCCAAAGACCAGGCAGGCAACATGCTCTGGTCCCCAGTCCAGAAGAAAAGCCTGGAGGAGGGGCCGGGGGGCCGGGGGGCATGTGAGATTTCTTTACCCTAAAGCCTTGTGGCTTTACCTTCCCTCTTAGAGGAGGACTTCTTTGTGCTCTAACTTCTGATAAGTGCTGGCTATATTTTGAGGACTGTCTTAATAGCCTACTGAAAACCAGCCTTCAATTCGCCAACAGAAAATAGGCACTTTCACTCGTTATAAAAAGAATTTCCGTGGGTTACAGTCTGCAAAGGTACAGTATTTGTGTGTTTCCACAGCTTTTATCCTATGTATTAAGAGCTGGGTGACAACACCAAGTGCATCTCAGGGCACAATAGCAGTGAAGGAGCCCACAGTGGGAAGGTCATATCTTTATATTGAAGTATAAGGAGCATATTCCAGGCAAAAGGATGAATGGAGCCGAGATTAGACACTTGCTGTATTTTCTTTGCTGCCCGTACTACACAATAAAAATAAGTGACATGCATTTCAAACACCCCTCAATCCCGTCCTCACTGTCTTGTGCTTTTGCATCTACCAGTAAAACATTTTTTTCCTGTGACATTTTAGAGTTACTATTGATTTTTTTTTTTCAAAAAGTAAGATTGAACTTAGAAGAGCCGACCTCATCTAATTAAGAAATAAATGCCCCTCTAGGCAGCAAATAAAGCAAGCATCCTCGTAAGCCATTCAGAGAAAATAATTCACCTTGGCTGCGGTAAATTTTTTATTCTAACGTGTTTCATTTGGAAGGCATCTAAGCCCTCTATTTGACCCTTTAAGCATTGGAGAAGGTGAAAGAAATACAAAAGAAATATAAATGGGAAACAATAATTTCCATCAGTTTACCTTTTAAAAATAATGTACGAATAGTCTCCAAAGACTAAGGCAAAAAAAATGTTATTGTCTACATTTCCTTTTTCTAATCTACGCCAGACATGGCTAAAATAAAACAGGCCCCAAGTGAACATGTAGTATTTGGAGCAAAATGCCAAAGAAGTCAGCACTGCAAGTGCTAGATCTAAGGGGGGTTGGGGTGGGGAGGGGGACCGATGTTTAGCTTATTTCTAGAGTTAATATTATAGATTTCACTTGAAAAGTGAATGTTTAATCCCTTCATAAGTTTTGTTTCTAGCGTATCTCGGTTTCCCTATGACTTTCTCGGTAATATTCACAACGTTAAAAGCCTCTTACCTGTTTATCTCTCTTCCTTCAGAATTTAGGAATGCTACACGGTACCAACAGTGTGTCCTGCTTTTGCCCAACCATCTGTAAAATAACTATTGGTGACCTTCAAGCTATTATCCATATAAAATACAAGGCCTTATCTGGTTTGATTTATGTGACGCCAGTGTTTGTTTACCCATCTTGTCTGGCCAACCGCATAGATCATAGTAAACCACAGACACACAATCTCATTTATGCCAGGAAGATAAAATGCTTCCTCCCAGAGCTGTCAGAGGACAAGGTGGCAATTACATAACTTTCATCTGATCATATTTAGAAGGAAGAGAAAGTCAAAGAACAATTCAGCTCTGTTGATATGTAGACAACTGGTCTCGTCCCTCGGAACATCAGCAGTGCCTTTGGTTCTAAAATTCTCCGCCCTACTTACGGAAGCGGGCCGAAAATGATCCAGCATTAAAATGGCCCAGTCTTGACAGTCATACTACAGAAGGCAATTGCAGAATGTGGTGTGTATACACACAAAACTTATAAATCTATATGAGCAAATAAACACTCACACTATAACAAACCTCCATGTCATATCTGGTCTATGGAATACTCTGAAACACCTACTTGAACTACTATCAATATGCTCTCATTTTGGTTTAGAGCTTTGGGCAGATAAATGTGGCTAAAATAGAATTAATGCCTCTAACACATCCTATGACAGGTGCTACCTCAGACGATTTTCTCTAGTTATGTATTTTATTTAAAAAAAAAGGGGGGGGGGTTGATCAAAGACCCTGGATTTGTGTGCGCTAAATATTAATGTTCAGGCATTACTATGGAAACCAGACACTGTGAAGTCAGGACAGACTTTACATTAATCTCATCCCCGTTCTGAAGACAGCAAATGGGAAGCAGAGTTGTTTCCTCAGGTTTTAATTCTCCTTGGAATATATGGTGAACTCCAACCCTGGCGACCAGTGCTTGCAGCGTGAGCATCAGTACACTGTCTCGCTGTCTCTGAATGAAGGCCTCTTTCCATTTTAGGATCCGCCCAGCCCTTTGCCCTCACTCCCCGTGTTTTCAGTGTTTTCAGTGGCTGGGAAACGCCCAGACACCCCACCGTGCTTTCTTCCCTCACTGTGTCCTGCCTTTCAGAGATCAACAACAAGATGCTCTATTACGGGGAGGAGCACGAACTGACCTCTGAGGAAATCTCTGAGAAGCTGGTGTTGGCCCAGAAAATGCTGGAGGAGATCAGACGCCGTCAACCATTCTTCACACAAAGGGAGCTAGTTGATGAAGAAGTAGATGAAGCCCATGAGCGTAAGTATATCCACTTGCAGAGCACGTGTCTGCTTCCGTTGTGGGTCCAAGTGAGGACACTGAGCCACGGGGGAGCATTTCTGGTCGAATCAAGCAATCCTCAATATTTGCAGCTATCTTTTAAAAAGATTTTATTCATTTATTTGAGATAGAGAGACAGAGAGAGTGAGAGAGAGCATGAGTGGGGAGAGGGGCAGAGGGACAGGGAGAAGCAGACTCCCCGTGAAGCAGGGAGCCCAACACAGGGCTGCATCCTAGGACCTGGGGATCATGACCTGAGCCAAAGACAGACACTTCACCGACTAAGCCACCCTGGTACCCCTATTTACTGCTATTTAGAACCTTGGACATGGTATCAGGTAATCCAAGATTTTTACATCCAGGCCCAACCTTGAGCATTGGAAAAACAGCTGACATGCCACACAGAATCTATAGACCTGAAACTCCTGAGGACAAGAAACAGGGACTTCACAGTTGATGAAAACATGTAAAATAGGGGAAGAAAACCTAAGAGGAACCAATTTTCAGAATCACAATAAAAGAAATTTTATCGAGAAGGCGGTAAAGCCACAGGCCCAGCAACATTCATGTTCCGAGGTCTGAGAAGGACTTTTAATGACTCTTAACCTCCAGTGCAAATTTAACACTTGCTTTAATGATGACTGTAGGCAAGAAACCAAGGTAGGATCAGGGTACCTATGACTTGGTCGTTCGATCGGTTATCAATGACTACCCAACGACTCACCCAAACATATTCATTTAAAATGATAACCATTTATTTGCTCGTGATTTCATTGGCAATTTGGGCTCAAATCAACCTGGACAGCTCATCTCTGCTCCACGTAGCACGAGCTGGCCTCCCTCCTCTGCCTGGGGCCTTAGCGGGGATGGTTGGGCCTCTCCCCCTAGTCGGGTGTTACCCTCAAGGAGCCTTGCCCAGGTTCATTCACAGGCAGCAGCCTTCCGGGAAGGCAAGAATGGAACTCAGCCATGTGGTATCTATCTTACTGGCCCAGACCAGCCCAGATTAAAGGTGTGAGGAAATAGGTTCTACTCTTGATGGCAAGAGTTGTGAAGAATTCGTGTCCCTTTTAACCTCCACAATCAACAAGAGAAGCCATGGACTTGGATATCAGATTTTAGCTAAACTCTTATTTCACAAGTTCTTATCTCATTAGGTTCATCAGTAATTCAAAATTATGTGGTTATGAGGCCTTGCCTCTACTTCTGGTTATTTTATGCATTAATAAAGAAGCACATGTGTTGTCATATTACCAATTTGGGTTTTTTTTTTTAATATATTGGTCTTCTTTTTAGGTCTATATATTTTATTTTACACATTTTAAAATACATTATCAGAAGGGGTCTGAAGGCTTCACTAGACGGTAAAGGGTCCCGTGGCACAAGAAGGGTTAAGAACCAAAAAAAGGGGGGGAGGGTTAAGAACACCTGCACTAATTTATGACCTGCAATAGTTCCCATCAACTTCTGCTAAAAATTATTGCACATATTGCAGAAGAGGAACATTCTTCCCATAAAGGCATATTGTCATAGCAAATGTATGAAGTCTCAGAAACAGTAAGAACCCAAGAGGCCTGTCAGGCCCCACTTCTGATGAAGCCAGCGCTCAGGAACGCTGGAGCTCTGACGTCACAGGCAGATGCTTCCACACTCCTCGCCTATTTGAGAATGTAACGAGGCTGCCCTGGGGAAATGAAACCAATCACATCTCCCACTTAGCCACCTTCCACGTAGTCAATGCATTTTTAACCACCTTCTTTACTCAGCCATGAGCTTGTATCTTCTGCTCACAGTGATGAAAGGAAATACAAAACCTCAAAAAGTCAGACTGATAGTCCCTGGAGGGAAAAGAGAATTAAGGGTCAGACTCAATGTGTATTGCTTTGATCAGAGAATGAAGACATATACGGAATTTAAGAATGTATCATTGCTTGGTCATTAATATTCTTGTACCTGAAATACAATCTTTTTAATCTTCCTACCACCCAAAATAATGGCTTAGGTTGGGCCTAAAGAAACTACCCAAAAACAATCACCTGGAGAGAATACAGAAAAATGAGTGGTTGTGAACACCACTTGTCAGTACCAGACAAGATAATCTTGGTTACTTTTAAGAGTTTTTACTATTTTTTAGAGTTTTTACTATTTTTTTAAGAGTTTTTACTATTATATCCAAGGGTGTATATCCAAACACCCTTGTCTGGTAAAATTATTAATATCACAGGTAACAATAAACACAGTATAATGACATGGTTTCCGCAAAAAAAAACGTAATCTCGATGGAAAAACTAATCGAACTCTCTTTCTGGCTGTCATGCAGGGGCTCCCAAACCCTACAGCACAGTCTGTCTTTGTTCGAGTATAAAACACGGGGCTATTTTTATGAACAACGGCCCCAGTCCCTGTTGCTGAAGAAGGCCCGGCCTGACGGGTTGGCACCTCCGCTAAGGGCCGGGTGGAATGAGAGGAGCCGCGCGGCCCACACTGAGTGTCTGTGCCTATCTCTTCCCAGTGCTGAACCAGGCCGAGAGTTGGCAGCGGCTGTCCAATGACACCCGCTCTCTGTTTCCTGTCGTCCTGGAGCAGCTGGATGACTACAATGCTAAGTTGTCAGACCTCCAGGAATCACTTGACCAGGCTCTTGACCACGTCAGGGATGCCGAAGACATGAACAGAGCCACGGCAGCCAGGCAGCGGGACCACGAGGTACGGTGCACGCCCCACCCGTGAATGCATGCCAGCCGTACGCCACACGACCCTGCGACAGGAAGGGACACTGGGGGCCCAATTTCTTAAAATATCAGTGCATTCAAATATTCCTGTTTTTTAGGCATCTGTACATTTTTGCCACCATAGGTGGCTAATAGAACCCTGTGCACCTAAAGTCGAGTTGAAACCGTCGTCATTGTTTGGCTTTTGCATTGATAAGGACACAACTGGTGCTTGTGTCTGCGTGTATGGATATGTGGGTTCTTGCAAGTGAGCGAGCAATGTGCTGCTCCTATGCCTACCTTTATTTTTTAAGACTTTTTTTTTTAAGATTTTATTTGTTTATTCATGAGAGACACAGCGAGAGAGAGGCAGAGACATTGACAGAGGGAGAAGCAGGCTCCCTGCAGGGAACCTGATGTGGGACTCGATCCCAGGACCCGGGGGTTAAGCCCTGAGCTGGAGGCAGACGCTCAACCGCTGAGCCCCCCAGGCGTCCCCTATGGCTACCTTAAAAATAAAAAGAGAGAGAGAGAGAGCGCACTAGAGCACCAAAGCAACCCAGAACCACGTTTCTAGAGGGTATGGGTAATTTTGGGGAAGGCCTGATAAGCAAATCCCACAGCCTGGCTGGTCAGCAGCCGCAGAGCTAGGGAGGCCAACTCAAGCCAAAGGTCATGCAAATACAAAGAAATCCGCAGACGTAGCCATAGCTTGCAGAGGCGGCCACCCCAGTGGGGCCAGGATTTGTGCAGGCCCGCTTCGGGGGCTTACGTCTGGTCGGTGGTCACGGCTGTTGCGAGCAACGCAGACACCCACAACCACCCCCACCGAGGGGAGCCATCCTCTGGGAGGAAGACGCGTGCGTCGCTGGACATATTTATAAAGATCAGAGTGAAATAGCAATGCCAAAGAATAGGAAGCTGCCATGAGCAAATTCGTTAATTCAGTTATGTTTGTTTTTGTTGTCTGCAAAACCAACCTCAGTGAGACTCTCCGCCCTGGTATTCAGTCGTCACCATGTCTCAGTAGGTCACTGGAAATTTTCCCGAATGAAAGGGAATCACCCTTTTATCACCACCATTTTCCAAACAGGAGCAATCCCTTAGCCAGTAGATTTCTAGAACGATGACGGTCAAGGTAGTGACCAAAATAACCCGTCCCCGTCTCCTCCCCACCCCGGGCCCTTCCCACCGGGCCGCAGCACCCCGCCTGAGCCGCTGCCCCCTCACCGTTCCCTCCGTTCCCACACCAGGCCCTGCTCGGCTGCTAACGCCCTTCGTCGTCTCCTGCTGCCTTTGACTCTGCAGCCTGTGAGCCACTGGAAGGTTCTAACCAGCCGTTAAAAGAAATAAAAAGTGAAGTGTAGTTGAATAACCAGCACTGACTAGAAAGAAAGAGTAGAATAGAGACTATCAAAGCGCATTATCTACAGGAAGGTGCGGTTTCATCGCATCCTGCCTTAGTCCTGCAACTGAGATTGCATTTTTTTTTTTTTTTTTTTTTTGCTGAGGGTCATGGTTCAGGACACTTGAGGCACCGTCCTGTGGCCTCTGCCCTGCCCTGTGCAGGCCGCGAGGGACCTCTGTGACCCACCCTTGCCAGGCTCCCTGGCCTCTCCTACCGCTGTGTCCCCGCCTCGCAGCTTAGCTCAGGCGATATCACAGCCCCAGTCACCCCATCGGCCTGGAACGGACACTTCTTCTACTCCCCCCCCCCAGTAGCCCCAGGCATCACCCCCCCCAGGAAGCCTACCCCCCTCCCCAGGTTAGTGGGTGCCTCCTCAGCAATCCCATAACCCGCCTTGTGACCGTCCCCCCGCCCAGGGGACCTGTCTTCCCTCTGGGTGCACGTGTGGTAGCTCCACAGCTCACCCCTAGACCTACAGCACAGCTTAGAAGAGAGCAACAGCGTGTTTCCGGCCCTTTTACGAAACCAAAAATAACCACGCAGTTTCATCATCCTGATGTGTGCAAACAGCAGCCACACAACTAGTAATTACACCATTTGCTTCACCATCCTACACACCCCGAAGGGTAACAGAATGATACAGATCTTCGTCCGATGATGGTAAGATGCTATAGTTTAAAAAGCACCGTTCCGAGAGTCTCTTAAGCCAGACCTCTGCCTTCCCAGGACCGTTTCTATCTTTTTTTTTTTTTTTTTCAAGGATCAGGAACCTTTTATTATCCTTTGCATACGTGAAACGGATACCGAACATGCCTCGTCGTGCTAATTGTGTGTCGTTTTCATAATTATTGGTTTTCAAAACTCTCTTTTGTTCAAATTGACCTCCTTCCTGTGGGGAGCATCTTTGGTTCGAAGCTAATCCTGCTCATTTCTGTCTAACGCTGTGTATGATGAGTTCTGTACACGACAAGGGGTAAGCCCCTTAACCTGGCGCCCATCACCCCCCAGCTACTGCAAAGAACTTAGCACTCGGTGATGTTACCTCAAGGCTTTGAAATCGGGCTCTGGCTTCAGAATGTTAGCTCTGTCCCCCCAAGGCGCCCACATACGAGAGCTTCCAACAGGGCTCACATCTCAGAGTCTGGAAAGGAAAACTGCTCTGAAGGAGCTAAGTAATACCCACCTTTTTCACCTCCCTTCCTTACAGAGTTTAATGCCCTTACTTTAAAATATTGCTTTTGTGTAGAGCTGTGTAAGTACCTCTCCTCGTGGAGACAAGAATAATTAACCCAAGATAGTCACACTGTAGTAAGCTTGATGGATTTTGAGGGCAAATTGATTTTGTAATGATCTTGCATTAAGAAGATGTTCAAATGGGATTCTTTTCTGTCCTTGGACCTATATCTTCCCCTGTAGCGATGCGTTTGCAGAGGATGGTTTCCATCTTCTTTCCCACTAAATTAGAAAAGACTGCAGGGGGCACGAAAGACATTAAGATGAACTTAGGAAGTTTTAAAGTATGTCCTTCTGTATCTGGGCTTCGATAATTATTCCCATGATATCTTCGATGGCACCGCAAGTCATATGCTTCAGCTCCCATTCAAATTACTCTTTCTAAAGTAACCTCAACTCATTTTTTTACTCCGATTGTAAAACGAGTCGTACTTTTCCCTCTTGAAGCATCGTTCCGGTTGCTTTCAAACTCCAAACTCATTTGACGTTTTCTAATATTTCCTCAGAATCACAGCATGCCTGCTTCTAGAACCCAACTGTGAGGGTAGAAACGGAAGCATTCGTCAAAAAAACACTGGGGCCATTTCCCTCAAAAAATCTGAGCCTCGAACAACATAAAGAGCTCAGAGTGGCAGGAAGGAAAGTCACAGTTTTATGCTTTCATAGTAGGGCCATTTAAACATTTTGTTTATAGAGGTTTTGCATATGCTCATTCCTATCCAAATGAGCTACTTGTGCCTGGCCTAAAGTCAGCACATGATAAATGGATTTGGGAATTAATTCATTTTCCACTTACTGCAAATATAGAGCCTCTGTGCAATCCTGCGTCCAGGGTCTACTTTACGTTTATGGAGAAAAAGTCAACGGCCCTCTCTGAAGCGGTGACTCTCTTTGAGGTGACGGTGCTGCAAGTAAGAGTCATAACTAAGTGCTTCAAAGCTCCCAAAGGGCTCACTTTTGCTACCTCCATATTATACATGAGAAAACTGAGTATGTCATGCATAGAATTACCCGAAGTCCCGCAGCCATTAGGTGGTGGGGCTGGGATAAGAACCCAGATTCGTCTGGGCACACAGATAGGAGGAGGTGACATCGACTACCCTCCTGGATGCTTTCTCTAAAGTGACCTTCTCTTCCACTCTTGCTTGCTCCTCGTTCCCATAGAAACAACACGAGAGAGTGAGGGAACAGGTGGAAGGGGTGAACGTTTCTCTGAAGACATCCTTGGATTCTCTGACAACACCTCGGCTGACCCTTTCAGAACTTGATGACACAGTAAAGGTAAGGACGCATGTGACTTGGAGGTTTGTGTTTATAGCAGATTGGAGCAGCTGCTCAGGTCACAGAACACTAACGGAATCCACTCCCGATCTGCCGACTTAACTGGCGTTATAGAAGCAACGTTAGATGACCGAATTTTTCAGTTTCTTTCATCGTATGGTGGTGCTACTCACATACGGCTATTTAAATGTAAATTTAAGTGACTTAAAATGAAAGAGATTAAAATTGAATTCCTCGGTTCAATTAACCGTATTTCAAGTGCTCGATAGCGCCCCCCGTGGCCAGCGGCTACTGACCTGGACAGCAGGGACCTCCTTGCAGAAAGTAAGTGCTGCTTAGGTCCATCCTACTCACTCTTTAGTCGTAAGTTGTGTACTTAATAAAGCTAGCGTTCAAAATCAATAAGAGACACATTTTTAAAGTGGAAAATTTCCAGTAAAATGCAGTAAACCCAACCAATCCCCAAATTACTCTTAGCTCATTTTTATTACCTTTGCAAGGATACCATTTTAAAGTCGTCGGATCACCATCTCGTCCTATGGCTAGTTCAGCACCAAGCTCCCTGTCTTCCTCTCCATCCCTACTCCCATCACTATCTTTGGTGACATCAAAATCTAGACGGTTGAGCCCACCAGCTCTCAGAGCTCTGGCTCCTATAACTTCTCCTGGCCAATAAGCTTTTCCTCCAGCCTGCCCTGGTTATCCCTCCTAGGGCCATACCCAGGTCTTGTCATCAATAACAGTACCTCCTCCCAAATCCCAGTATCCAGCCCCTCCCTCTCTCATCTCACTTACTCTGGAATGCCCACTCCAACAATCCTCTGGCCACTTGGAGACCTCATCCAGCTCATTGTCCCACTCCTCTCATCTCCTCTCTCCCTCCTTAAGCACCTAAAATTATCGATTCAGTGGTCCCTCCTTATCCATGGTTTTGCTTTCTACGGTTTCAGTTACCCACAGTCAACCTCCATCTAGAAGCAGATGATCCTGCTTCTGACCTATCCTCTCTAGGTGACTTGTAGCCTAACACTATGTCACAATGCCTGCCTGCATCAGGCACCTCACTTCATCTCATCATGTAGGCATTTTATCGCCTCACATAATCACAAGAAGAGCGAGTACAATAACATGTTTTGAGAGAGGGATCGCGTAACTTTTATTACAATACGTTGCTATAAGCCTTCAATTTTATTATTCGTTATTGTGGTTAATCTCTTACTGAGCCTAATTTACAAATTAAATTTTATCATAGGTTGGTATGCATAGGAAAACCATAGTACATCTAGGATTCGGTACTCTCTAAAGGTCTTAGAACGTGTCCCCCAAAGATAAGACGAGACTACCATATAATCATTATTTGCAAACACCTTTAACTTGTACACCCACCACTTCCCCTACTGACTCATCCTCATATCCCAGTAAACCCAAGTAGCCCCAGCATCATGGCCATACCAGAGAAGCCAACATAATGAAAAACCCACCTCCTCTTCTGTTAGTCTGGCTGGTGAATTTACTTTGTGCTTCACTGAAAAAATAGGAACAAAGAGAAGACGACTTCCCTAATCTTTCCTGCCCGGGTCCACTAGCCCACCAACATCTGTATTCCTACTTCACTCTTCCTTCCTATTATAATTAATGAAGTAAGTGTCTCTTCTCCTGGCAAAGTCCCATCTCTCCACCTGTGCTCTGAATCCCATTGTTCTTCAGCTCAAAAATGGTCACAGAGTTTCACTCCCAAAAGTTTTCCCTCTTTCTTCTGTTCATCCAGTTCTCACTCTCTACTGGACCATTCCTACCAAAATGTAAACATGCTCTAAGCATTTCCTATCTTTTAAAAGAGGAAAGACCTTGCCTACATCCCTTCTAATCTCTGCCCCATTACTCTACTCTGCTCAGCTTCACAGGAAAACACCTAGAGAGTCATTTCCCATTGTCATCTCCACCTCCCAGACCCCACTGTCTGCTGTATACAACCCACTCCAAATGGGACTTCACGCCCCTCCACCAAGACTGCTATCCAGGTCATCGGAGAACTCAACATAGCCAAAACTGTGGTTGTTTCTCCCTCCTCAGCATTCTTACCCTTCCTGCTAGTTAACCTTTCCTCTTTTTTCAAACATTCTGAGCTTTCATCCTGGCTCCTCCAGGACCCCATTCATCTGGTCCTCCTCCCACTTCATTGGCCATTTTTTCCCAGACTCTTCTGCTAGCTTCACCTCCACACATCCTCTATGTAGTAAATATTTTAGACTCTGCAGGCTAATCTTTTTTGTTTTTTTTTTGTTTGTTTGTTTTTATTTTTTTACAACTCTTTAAAAATATAAATAATATTCTTGGCTAGGAGCTATATAAAAACAGGCCTTGAGCCATTTTTGGCACAGAGCTCTGTCCATCCCTGCTCTTGATAATGAATGGCTCAGTCCTGGGCCCTCTTTGGTACTTTTAATTTCTCCCTAGTTGATCCTGTTGAATCCCATGGTTTTAAAGAACGATTATATGCATGATCTTACAATTCATACCTCCAACTTTCATACTTCCACTGAGTTCCAAACTCATATATCCAAACTCTTACTTGAAGTTTTCAAGAACTTAATGTGATATATAGCAGAATCATAATTTTATCTACCACTTAGATGTGTAATAGACACATCAAACTTAACATATTCTGAATAAAACCTGCTCCTTCCTTAGTCTTCCCCCCCTAAGTAAGTGGCACAACCCCATTTGCTCAAATCAAAACTTTGAAGTCGTTGTTTTCTCCTCTCCCCTCCCTCCCATTTCAATAAGACCTCTTGAGCTTCTCTCCAAAATGAGTCCTGATTTCTGACCACTCCCTTCTCTGTTTGCTGCTCTGCAGTCCCAACCACCTCTTCTCCAGCATGAACTGCCAAAGGAGCCTCCTACTGGTTCATTTGCCTCAATCTTGCCCCTCAAGACTCATTCTCTATGCAGTAGCAAAACAATCCCTTAAATACATAATCAGATCACATTATTTCTCTTTCATAAAACTTCCAGTGACACTTAGAGTAAGAAACAAGCTCATTTTACCATGGCTTGTGAGACCCTAAGTGCCCCAGCTCTGCCCCAACTCTCTACCTCATTCCATGTATCTCTCCCCAACTCATTGCCCTCCAGCCCATTCCCCTGTTACCCGCCAACTCTGCTGTGATTTTCAAACACACCCATACTTTTCCTTAACTCTGGACCTTTGCACTTGCTGTCTCCAGATCGTCAAATGGCTGTTGTCCTTGTGAACATTCAATTCAAATGGGGTTCTGACCCTCAATCACTGTCCAATCCATCCCGCCTATTTATTTTATTCAAAATACTCTTTACTCCCTGAAATTAACTTGTTTAATTATTTGGTCAGTTGTTTATCATCTACACATTCCCACTAGACTGTAAATTCCTGGAGAGCAGAGACTGCATTCATAGCTATGTATGCTATCCCCTAAAAGAGTGCCTGGCACATAGTGGGCATATGATGAATATTTGTTGAATGAATCAATGAGTAAAGGTGGAATGTCCATAGTATTTTTCTTGTTTTTATAACTAAATATTTTTTTTCAAAGTATTGTTCCCCAGATGACCTACCAAACAGCTAAACACTTAATACTGTCTCCATAGAAATAAACCCTCTGTTCTAGGAATTGTGCTACATTCTGGAAATACAAAAATAAATTAGACACAAATCTTGACTTCTACGACTATGTAGTCTGGTGGGTGGAATATTCAGGTAAAATGATTATAGTAGTGTGGTACATGGACAATAGAAATATATGGCAACACTGAACTCATCCTGGAGAAATTAGGGATGGTTTCAGCTGAAATTGGGAGGATGAGTAGAACTTTTCCAGGTGAGTCAGAGAAAAAAGGAAACAAAGTATCATGGACAGAGAAAATATTATTTGAAAAAACACAGGGGTCAGAAAAAATCATGGAGCATTAAAACATCAGTTAGCAAAGTTTGCACATGGTAGGTAATAGGGTGGAGGGGGTGAGAAATGATGAGATTGGTGAGAGAGGAGGGATCAGTTGATGAAGCCACTTGAGTAATCCAATTTGTTCCTGTACAGCAATTGGCTGATTTTGAGAGAGAAAATAACACGATCAGATTTGCTTAACAGAAAGATCACCATTCCTGTAGGATGGTGCACAGTGGGTTGGAAGATTGGCAGTCTGGGCTGGGAGACAGGGGTTAGAGTATTCAGAAAGGAAAGGGCTGAGTCAAGACCGAGCAGCACCAACTTTTAAAGTCTCCTTCCTAGACAGTGAAACAGGAGAGCCAGGAGACAGCAGTGTCACAGAAGGTAGGAAAGAGAGTTTTAAGGTAAAGGCAGCGACCAACACTGTCACAGACCAGAGATAAATCCAGCAAATACAGACAGGAAAGTGTCAAATGGGTCTGGCAATATGGTGTCTGACACCGGGGACCTTGGCAAGAACCATTTCTGTGGAATGCACTGCATCAACAAAGAAAGTAAGCTGGAGGGGCAGTTAGCGTCAAGGAGTAGGTTTTGTTTGTTTGTTTTTAGTGGGAGAGGTTAACTGGGGCATGTTTACATCTGAGAGGAGCCAGTAGCTAAGGAGCCAGAAGAACAGAGAACAGGACAGCGTACCTTATATGGAAAAGGAACACTTTTCCTTTGAAAGTATGAAGAAAATGTACATAAAGATGCAGCTATAAATAAGTGTATAGGGGTTTCTGGGTGAGGGAGGGACCGGAGGATGGTGGCAAAGAGTTGTTTGCAGTTCTTCTTTGTTGGTGTTGGAGTCTGTGAGTACAAGAGTACCCCCTTTTGGCTCCCAAGTTCTAAGCAAGTTGAAAAATAAATAAAACAGTAAATGTAAAGTCTAAGAACATCGCCTTCATTTCCAATGCAGTCGAGGGTGTGGCTTTAGGTCTCTTAGCCAAGTGGGGTTGCTAATACTCAGTCCCAGAATTAGACAGAGCTGCCCACTCAGGCAGCACTGCAGGCTCTTGTGGGGCTTCTGCACAGAACAGCTTTCACTGGGGACAAACACAGGAAGAGCTCAGGCTTTCTGCTGGAGCTTGCTACCAAGAGGCAGAAGGTAGAATTGAACAGAGCCTACAGTTATCCCCCCAAAACTTACCAATCAAATAAACCAGTCCCCCTCTCAGGAGCAGAGTGAGGAGAGGGGTGGAGAGGTCCGAGGCTTCACTACTTGAGCTCGCCTCATAGGGAGGAAACATCAGGAGGACAGAAAAAATGATCCCTGCTGCAGGCAGTTGATGTCTTCTAAATAAAAAAGAATAAGTGATCTGTTGAGAATCAGATGGCGATGGAGGAAGGAAATATGATTGGCTCAAGAATGGCGACAATGATCAGAATCACTCTTTGGGTGACTGGGAGCAACAAATGACGCTCGTTAGATATAGCAACTTAGATATCATTCATTTGAATTTCTGTTTTGTTGGAGTAGTGAAGTAAAAACTAGACTGGGGTGGGTTCAAGAGCGAATTAAAAAGTGAGGGAATAGAGACAGCTAACATAAACACTTTTTTTGTCTACATATTGCTGCGGAGGGAATAGAAAAGTAAGGTAACAACACTGGGGAGAGGTATGGGTAATGGAGGTTTTCTGTTTAGCTTCATTTTGTTTTATTTTCACATGGGAGAAGGCAGAGAGTGTCTGAAAGCTAGGCAAGCAATCAGGAGGAATCTTTGTTGAAGATGCAAGAGAAATAGATAAAAGTCTACTTAAAGTATTTCAGGCTCAGGTAGACCTGGCCTGGAATTTACTGAACCTCATAAAAAGGAAGAAAAGAGCTCCCTGGGGGAAAGATTTTAAGATCTTCTATATTCAATTCACTTTTTAAAATATTCTCTTTAGAATGCTTCGGGGATTTATGCGGAAATAGACGGAGCCAAAAATGAACTACAAGGCAAACTAGCCAATCTCAGCAACCTTCGTCATGATTTAGTCCAAGAAGCTGTTGACCATGCACAGAACCTTCAACAAGAGGCTGATGAATTGAGCAGGTAATATCCTGGTTTTAGAAATGCAAATACCAGCATAGGCTGAATAACTCATTTTTCTTCAATTCCACATGCCGGAGTTATGGGGATACAGGTTAGTGGGTTAGGTTTTGGGGTGTGTTTGTGCTCATTTGGAGGGCGCTTGGTTGGAACCAAGCCACTCTGAGAACTGAGAACCAGTCAATCATTGTTTATTGCAATTACTTTGGGAAGAGTTTCTTGGTCTTAAAAAAAAAAAAAAAAATCTGTCAAATTAGAGACCTGTGTCCTGAGGGGTGGTTCTGCTCCATAGTTATTAATAAAGTGAGACCTAAGACATTTGGTTAGGGGCATAACTGCTGCACAAAATACTATCAAGTAAGGGGCGTCGGGTGGCTCAGTTGGTTAAGTGGCCGACTCTTGATTTCGGCTCAGGGTCATGAGATTAAGTCCGCGTGGGGCTCCATGTACAGCATAGAATCTGCTTGAGATTCTCTCTCCCCCTCTCCCCTGGCCCCTCGTCTCTCTTTCTCTATCTGTCTCTCTGTCTCTCTCTGTCTCAAATAATAAATAAATAAGACTTTTTAAAAAAATTACCAAGTAAATCAGATCCCTCTACAAGTCTAATTCTACCCCCATCACATATTTATTTCACAGACACCATTAGGTTTCCATACCCCAGGGTCTCAGGTAAAGCCGTTTGGAAGTTGGCAATACAACTGACTTCTGGTAAATACTCTAGACACTCTACAGTTGCCCAGCAGGAAATGTTTGATTTCAACACCTGATTAAGAGAAAATCAATTGGCAATTTTCCTCACAGCATCCAGAAGAGAGTCGCACACCCTTTGGGCACTCAATTAATGTTAATTGAAATGTACTGAAAGATTGGAATTGAATTCGTGACCTTGAAATGATAGGTAAATAATGAGATAATTACAGAGAAGGACTACAAATCTGGCAATTAGAAACGAGGATCAGTAAAGGTCATGAATAAAATAAAAACCAATAACAACTCTCTTTCAAACTTAAACTACCTCTTTATTCCTGATTGTCAAAATTTTCAAATATCCCTCCGAATCTTCTGAGAATTGAAAGAAAGAGGGGAGAGATGTAGACAGACAGACAGAGAGAAACAGATGTTATGTAAAATCTTGGTGTCCAGGATGGCGTTATATCCACCTTAGTGTCATGCTTCCAAGAAATGTGCTTCTGATCAAGCCAATTAAATGGAGCTTAGATAGTATACTATTTGCACAATATGCTATATTAATATAATATTGTTTTTGAGATGCCTCCTATGGCTCTCTTGATTGTTCTTTTGCCGTTTTAGTGACCATGTCCTATTGATTGGGATCCCAACACATACCTTCACTAAATGACACCCTGCAACAGTGTCCTAGCGTGATTCCAAGAAAGTTGCCCATGCTTCACATGGAAAAATGATCAGAAATATCAATCACCCTGAATGCCTTTTGCATTTAGGATATTTTAGACTGGATATATTCAGGGAAACCTCCAAATTTAATAGATGTCTTGCCCTCAAGATGTAAATATTCTTCATCATTTGTTGACCCAACGATTTGCTTCGCGTGCATAAAACAGAGATAAACATAATTCATCAAGAAACTTCCATTTCAAAAGCACATTTTCATTTTGTGTATTGATGCAATACCTGTTTTGTGTCTAGTAATGAAAGCAGAGTATTACAGACTGTTTCCAGCTCTTTCTAGTATCTTAATACTAGCCAGCAAAATTTTAAAATATTAATGAATACTTGTAACATTTTACTCCTTATATCCCTTCCTTTTAAAACTTCCTTAAATTTTATTATCTGTGCCATTTCTAAGGACAAGGGGTTGTGGGTAGGAAAAAATAGCAATTATTTGGATTAGAATTACCTCTGCAAGGCAGAGTTGCATTATGGCTTTCCTGGGCCCTAGGTACCTTCACCTCTGTGGGCCCTTTCCTCCATTAAAAAAAAAAAATTAAATTATACGTCATGACAGCATTGTTATAAAGATTAATGTAATCATTATTAGTATCCTCATTGTTCTTCTGATTTAAAAAAAATGAAAAAAATCTTATGGGGCCCTATTATGCCTAATGGATAAACCAGCCCTCTCGCAAAGGAGCCCGATGATGATGAGCTTGGACAAAAGAGAAGGAAGTAGCCAAGGGGATTCAGAGAAGTCGTTCTGAGCCTGAGAGAGCACACAGGGGCTGAAGCTGGGTTCAGGAAGCTGAGACTCAATTGAGCTCCATAGGTCAGGGCAGTTGAAAGAGATGAGCCAGCATGGGATCTGCAATGTCACATCCTGGGTCACAGAGAATCTTCTAGAAGTTCCTGATGAATCAAGTGATAGTAGTCATCAATGTTTGGAATGGTGGATTCAAAACTGAGTAAAATTAAGACAAAGGATTCAGGATGAGCTGCAGAAATGAAGAGATGTTTATACTAGAAAGAAGCATTTGTCGATAAAGTGAATTATTCTACGAATACACTTAGAATTTGAAATTCCGGTTCAGGAAATAGTTTAGGCACAATAATAAACCCTGATGTTTATTGGATGACAGGCACGGTACCAAGCATTTCAGATATTTCATCCCTGTTGAACCTCACATCAATCCCCTGAGGCATGTGAGATCCGCCATGTGAGAGTGCCCACCGCAGGATGGGTACCATTACTATTAGATGAACCTTACCAAGGCCGCAGAGGGGTAAAGGCAGAGAACACGGTGGATAGGGCAAAGGCAGAAACGGGCATGAGTAGGGCTTCGCCCTTTAAGGAAGCAGCTTGGCCGCAGGAGAGAGACAAACCATCACAAGAGCCCTGGTTCCCTCTATGAAAAGGGAATAACAATGTCTACTTCACGGGTGTGGTAAGAACTAAAGACATATCATGCAGGACAAGGTTAGGCTGGTGTCTGCACCTAGATGCTCAGTATATAGCATTCCCCTATTTTTTTTATTTTTTAAAGATTTTATTTATTTATTCATGAAAGAGAAAGAGGCAGAGACACCAACAGAGGGAGAAGCAGGCTCCCTGCAGGGAGCCCAATGTGGGCCTCCATCCCAGGACCCCGGGGATCACACCCTGAGCTGAAGGCAGGTGCTCAACCACTGAGCCACCCAGGTGTCCCATATCATTCCCCTTCTTAAGGGAAAACCTGATGTTTCATAAAGTGAACCAAAGGCTGAATGAATAGAGTAAAACCAACTAGTACCTGACACCATGTTGAGGCTGTGCACCTGCTCTGGGAGCCTCAGTTTCTTTTATGGAAAGAAAATAACAATGCCGATTTGGGTGCTTGAAGAGGTGCAGAGGGCAGTTTTGAAATCATCCTTCCCTTTTCCTGTGGCCTCAGCGGGGCAAACAGCTTCCATGGAGCCAGTATGGGGTAAAGTCCTGGGGGCACCAAGGCAAAGGAGAGCAAAAGATGTGCTCCTAGGAAAGGCAGCCCAGGAAGACTTGCTGAGACAGGTGATTTTGAATACCAGGAAGGAGGTCCCTGTGGTCCCAGAAGTATTCAGATCAAACCATATAAATGGCCTCATTTCCCCTAAAAAAAAGTAAGAAAGAGAAATAATGACAAATTTGTTCTTTAACAGGAATCTGCACAGTTCAGATATGAATGGGCTGGTACAGAAGGCTTTGGATGCTTCAAATGTCTATGAAAACATCGCCAATTACGTCAATGAAGCCAATGAAACGGCAGCATGGGCTCTGAACATCACTGACCGAATTTATGATGTGAGCATTCCCTTACTTGTTTTTATGATTTTTTTAAATAAATCTCTGTACCCAATGTGAGTCTCAAACTCACAACCCTGAGATCCAGAGTCATATGCTCCTGTGACTGAGCCAGCCAGCCGCGCTCCCCCGCCCTGCGTGTTCTCGTGTTTTAAAGTTCACTTTACATGTTGTCTTTTCCCAGCTTATGACTTTTCTGTTTTATCGTGTAACCACTTGAGCTTCCAATGTAATACAAATGGCAGAAAGGGCAAGAGAACTAAGAAAAGACCATTTTATTTGTGTTACTATGTGCCATCCTCCTGTCAGCAAATGCCAGTTCCTTTGACAGCTTTTTTAAACCACAGTCTCTGAATAAGACATATTTAAGAATAGCTTGTGCTGGGACAGAAGACGCTTTATGCATACATTCATTTTTTTCAACTCAAAAACCTATTTATTGAGTGGCGTCTATTTGACAAGCACCTTGCTGGGGCCTTGGCCAGACACTGTTCTAGATGCACTGAATTTTCCTTGAAAAACATTTATCTTGAAAATGTCCTGGACTTTATTTTCTTGTGTTCCCACTTGACCTTGATTTTGAGCTACGGAAATGAAATTGTGTGAATTTTGCGTGATGTTTAGCAGATAAACGGTGCCATTTAAATTTTCAATCCATGAAAAGTGGATTTCTTCTGCTGTCGTTCTTACTCTTTCCACACAATTCCTTTGCAGGCTGTGAGTGGGATTGATACTCAAATCATTTACCATAAGGATGAGAGCGAGAACCTCCTCAATCAAGCCAGAGAGCTGCAAGCAAAGACAGATCCTAGTAACTATCTTCCCTTTCCTACCTCCCTTCTGATTTATAGTTGCTTCTCTCTTTTCATACACCACTTCTGCATATGGACAGAGATTTCAAAATTCTAGGATTAAAGAGCAGATGATCTTTTAACTGAATAATACATCAATAGTTCCTGCTGAGATTCGAGGTATTGGAAAAGTGAAGATTGGATATGTTATTATGATTTTTTTAAGATTTGAAATTTCTAGTCGAGAGCGTGAAAGAGAGAGCAGGGGGGAGAGCAGAGGGAGGGGGGCAAGCAGACTCCACACCGAGCACAGAGCCCGACACGGGGCTGATCTCACGACTCCAAGATCAGGACTGAGCAGGAACCAAGAGTTGGACGCTCAACCAGCTGAGCCACCCAGGTGCCCCGAAGATTGGATATTATAAAATAAATTGTGGTTTAGGAAAAACAAAAAACAAAAAACCTTCCATGTACATGAACATGTAGTGGTGGATGCTCTGGCTAATCAAATAGGCTGGTTAATAGAAATTTACCATAAATACCAATTTTCAAGGAGATAATGCCATAAAATACACTTAGCATTAAAACTATATTGTGCATAATTTTGTCTTTCTTGGACAATTCAGAAGGCCCTTTAAATTTTTACATGAAGTAATGGTCAGCACAGGGAGTGTCAGGAGGACAAGATACCACCGAGCCATGTGGATCTTGGCACTGCCCTGTAGTTTGTGTTCTACAAGTTTACTGCATTTACGCCAAGCCGAACGACCACCCGGGAAGAACCATTTCCAAGGGCTAATGTTCATCTGTGAGAGCAAGCACACCCAAGTGAGAAAAAATAAAAGCAAAATCATTTTAGTCAACTTTGACTCTTGTGAGCTACTTCTGAAAACAACTGCATGGACTGAGAATTTCACTAAACATTACTCATCTCTAAGCTGATGAACTCGTGCCGGAGGATGGGTGTGCATTGACTAATGAGGTTGGAAATCTATTATATAGGTAACTTCTGACATCACCTAAAAACAAAGACCAAATTTGAAACAGAAAATGTCATGTAATTTTATGAAAGCAATTGATCTCAATTCTAACCATGCATTTTCTTTTTTTGTTTTTACAAAGAGCACTCTATATATAAAGAGGGGGGAAATGCATTGGTTTTTCATATGCAGGATATTTATAAAGTAACTATTATTTTCTGTTTGCTGAGTAAATAAAGGCAATAAATATGTTCTGGTTCATTCATTATATAAATCTACTCTTGAACATACTCCTTACAAAAGAATTAGAATATTAGCAGCAACGATTTAGAATATTAAGAGTAAAATATATTTTTTATTAAAGTATGACTGACATACAGTGTTATATTAGTTTCAGGTATTATAATATAATGATTCAATAATTCTGTTGCTCAGTGCTCATCATAAGTGTACTCTTTTTTATATTTTATTTATTTATTTATTCTTGAGAATAAATAAATGTTGAAAAACATTTATCTAAGCCAGCCAGCTGTGCTTGGCTGAGAGAGAGGCTGAGAGACAGACAGTGGGAGAAGCAGGCTCCCTGCAGGGAGCCCGATGCAGGACTCGATCCCGAGACTCCAGGATAATGCCCTGAGCCAAAGGCAGATGCTCAATAGCTAAGCCACCCAGGCATCCCATAAGTGACTCTTAAAAGTAAAATATTTTTAAGTAAATGTTGCCATATTTGTATGCCAATTTGCCATATTGCTTTGTTTGTGATGTAAAGACCAGAATATGTGGGTCTTCATGACACAGTGACTGAAACATTTTATTCTCCTTGATAATTTGCAATACAACTTTGTCATTATTGAGCTATTGAATCTCAGGAAAACAGTTTTTCTTTTCTGGTCATAATCTCTCTTCAAAGTTCTATATTTTAAGCACAGATAAAATCTCTCTGCATTAGTCTCTGAATATTTTACAGATCTGGGCATCTATTTCATGATCTTGTTTGGTTAAATTTTTTCACGTATTTATTTGCCAAAGGGACGCCGATGGGAAGTTAGAACTGTGTGGATCAGAACTTGGCTCCCTTTAGATAATACATGTGTGTGATATAATTTCAGATTTTCAGATTAAACTATATTTATCTCCTGAGTTACATTATAATTTCAAATTACTGTTAATTTGTTTCCAGATGACTTTCAATGATCAGTAATCTTGATATCCCAGATTTCCTTTTCTTCATTATCTATATCAAATAGTTAGCAATCTATAATAAACTCGGGAAGCTGCTATTTAAAGGAATCTCCTACTGAATTCATCTGTAAAATGAAAAATGTTCATGTAAAACAATACGATTTTTAAATAGGACAGAAGACTTTTTATGAAACGCTTTTTTTCTTATAAACACCCAGCCCCAAATAGAATTTTTTTTCACCTATTTTTATCAAGGGCTCCAAATATATTTAAACATATTCTTTCTCAGTGTATCAGTCAGCATTTTTTGAAACTACAAAACCCAAAAGGAAGAGTTGAAAAAATTGTTTGTATTATGATATTCAAAAATTGAAAGTACAAGAGGAAGACAGGGTGTAATAAAGTACAAAGTATGTTTAAGTCCCTCCTTGAATTCTGGGAAATGTTTGGCACTACCCAGAGGCGACAAGAAAGAAATGCTTGTACTTTGTTTACATTGTACTTGGTGACAGAGTCAACTCAGCACCCCTCATTTTATAGCCACTAAACACAAGTTGGGAAAGACAACTGAACAAGAAATCAAGTGCACGAAGACTGTATAATAGAAATGAGAAAATACGCCACGGGAGAGTATATATATACAAGTCTTTTGGAGAGAAAGAGAAGAATACAATAGGAAGTGAAGAAATTATTTCTCTGGTGTAAAAATGCATAAGTTTCCTGATGCTTTGGAAATAAACCAAGCATGAACCAAGAATTCTTGGGAAAGTTCATCCTTCAGTTCAAAAAACAAGATATTACATCACGACTTGTCTGGATTTGCTCCACAATGACCCGTTTTGAGACTAATGTTACAAGCGCACTTTCAAGAAGTTTTGTAAGAAAAAAACTATCAAGCCTAATACAAGAACAAATAGAAAATCCAGTAGGCCTACATGTACCTATATAATAAGTTTAATCAGTAGTTAAACCCTTCCCACAAAGAAATTCAAGGTTCAGAGGGCTTCTCCAGTGAATCCTTCCAAATATCTAAACAAATAACACCACACGTAAATAAATTTTTCCAGAAAATAGAAAATAAAAGGGAACCATTGTTTAATTTGTTCTATGACGCCAACAAAACTAAGATAAAAAACTTTGTAAGGACATTATTGAAAAAGGAAAACTATAAGCTCAATTCTCTCACAAACAGAGATGTCAAAATCCTAATCAAGATATTAGCAACTAAACAAAAAAATATATATATTAGCAAGTAAAATCTAACACACATAGAAATGATAATACATTACCAAGTTAAGTTTATTCCAGGACTTCAGGGATAGTGTAACATTTAAAACATCAATAGTAATTCACCACATTGAAAGAATATATCAGAAAATTCATATGATCATTTCACCACATGCAGGAGGATTGTTTAACAAAACTCAATACCCATTCATGTTTTTAAAAAACTCATAGCAAACTAAGAATCGAAGGCAACTTCTATAATCTAACAAAGAATAATAAAATAATAGCAAGCATATTAATACTAAAATATTTAAAGTTTGCCCACTAAGATTGGAAACAAGGCAAAGATACTCCACATTACCAATTCGATGCATAAAAATGCAGTAAAACATAATTAAAAATTGACTTTTAAAAAATACACCACTTACAATAGCATAGAATAGGAAAAAGCCGATGAAAGATAAGATCTCTACACATAAAACTATAGCATGCTACTGAAAGAAATTAAAAATGATCTAAATAAACAGATGAAAATGAGAATTTCGATCTAAAGAAGAATAAATAAAAACTGTATGTATTAACTGGAAGACTCAAATTTGTGAAAATGAGAATTCTGCCAAATTTATCTGTAGATTCAATATAATACCAACTGAAGTACCAGAACTATATGTAAATAGAGAAGATGATTCTAGAATTTCTATGCAAATGAGGTGGGAGGAGCTAAGAAGCCAGCACTGTCCTTGAAGAACAAAAACAAAGCTGGAAGACTCAAACCACCAGATATCAAGATTTGCCATTACAGAAATTGAAACAGATATAAAATATTTTTTAAAATTCGAATACTGTATCATTTCTTTTGAATAAGTTGAGGGACAGACACAACTCACAGATGGAGATAGAATTCAGAAAAGTGGTCATCCTTGGGTTATCATAGGGGTCCCAGGAAACCGAGTAACAATAATGTTCCACTTTCTTGACTTGGCACTGCTTATATTCTGTTTGTGAATACAAGCTCTAAGTTTGTGAAAACTCATTCATAACATGCACCCTTTTCTAGAGGTATCTTGTGTATCAATTAGGATTTTTTTTTAAATTAAGAAAAAAAGAATTATTCTAATGTAAGAGTCCTCACCATGGATATAGACAGACGTTTTTCTTTCCAGCTCTTTATCAACCGTGCTGCCAGGAGTTGTCAGTCACAGCTGTGCTGTATTTTTCAAAGACATTAGCCATTATCTCCGCACCTTTTATGAGTCGCTTTATGGCATCCTAAATCACTCCCAAGCAATGTGACTAGTATTCTGTGGTCCCGTACCTCATTAATTGGGGCGCCACTTTCCAGAACTGGTGTTCTATGTTCACATCATAGTCAGAATAGTACAGATGACTCGATGGGACACATCAGAATTTTCCTTGTTGAAATGGAGGGTTTTTTTCCCCCTAGCATCTTGGCTCTACTGGTACTTTCTTTGTCTTCTCCACAGGCAATGATGAGGCAGTAGCCGACACCAACAGGCGCGTGGATGGAGCTCTAGCAAGGAAGAGTGCTCTCAGAAACAGATTGAATGATGCCATTAAGCGACTGCAAGCCACAGAGAGAGGTAAGGATCACAGACAAGAGCTTACGCCTCATCTGTTTGTTCACTGGGATTAAAATAATTCCTTTGAGGAAGAAGTACATGATTCCTTTCATAAATAAATATTGTTTTCTGATGACAAAAGAAACTATGTTCATCACACACACACACACACAGAGGAAAATAATCGTAAAAGCTATAATCATACCATCTAAGCATGACCATTAAATTTGAGAGCATTTTCCTCCAATTTTGTGTGTGTGTGTGTGTGTGTGTGTTTTAATAAGAGCATGCTGCTTATAGTAGTTGGTAACCCACTTTCTTGTGAACATTCTTTCTTTGTTAATAAATATGCACTAATTTGGTTATTGGGTTTCCTCTGGCCCCAACTCTAAATAGCTGCCCTGTGTTTCATGCCACGTCATTCTCATAGTACAAGTAGGGAGACCAGCAAGCCACATAGAGACACCAGAGCCCTCATTTTGCCTAATCTGAGACTCCAGGACCGTAGCACACCAAAACCCCACCAGGAGGGTCTGGTCCATTGAGAATCCCTATCCTCAGCACCATCAGAGCTAACACACGCCGGGCACTGGGCTCTGTTTTATAAACACTATGTGATGTGGTAAAGTATCACCCTTGCCTTTAGATAGCTGTGAGCCCTCAGGCTTGTCAAGGTTCGGGAACTTGCTCCAAAAGGCACAGCTCCAACAAGAGGCAGACCCGGGATTCAAAAATACACGCATCAGAGTTCAGACCGTGTGAGGTTGAATTAAATGTTTCTCCAAAAGAAGTAAAGCTACAACCTCACCTCAGTGACGCTTACAACAAAATCAATACATGATTATTACAGAAAGAGTAGAAAATACAGATAAGAAAAAGAGATAACAAAAGAAGAAAAATCTTTAATGATCTCATTACCTAGGAGGGGAAAACATTTGTTGTAAACCTACATTATTTCTATTTTAAATACATGACTTTTTTTAAGATTTTATTTATTTATTAGAGACACACACACAGAGGGAGAGACACAAAGAGAGAGAGAGAGAAAGAGAGAGAGAGAGAGAGAGACACAGGCAGAGGGAGAAGCAGGCTCCATGCAGGGAGCCCGACGTGGGACTCGATCCTGGGTCTCCAGGATCACGCCCTGGGCCAAAGGCGGCACTAAACCGCCGTGCCACCGGGGCTGCCCAATTTTAAATACATAACTTTTTAATAAAAATAGAATGTCACTATACTTTGCCATTTGGAAACTTGCTTTTACTATTTAAAAATAGTTTTCCTTACTAATTTACTTCTGTAGGAGAACATCATTTTTATGGCAAAAGGTGTTGCACATAGAAGAAAGTGACATTTACGATGCATTCCAGACATAAACATTTTGTGAGTTAAAATCTCGTATGTGTTTTCTGTGGCTTCCTCACCAGGTTTCTAACCTGAAGAAATACCACTTACTTTTTTAAAATTTACCTCTAATTTGAACAGTTTTTAAGTGGGACTACATGATTTTAATGAGACTCTAGAGTCTTTATTTTTAAGAGTCTTTATTTTTTAAAAGATTTATTTATTCATTTGAGACAGAGAGATACAGAGAGAGAGAGAGAGAGAGAGAGAGAGAGAGCATAAGCAGGGAGAGACAGAGGATGAGGGAGAAGCAGACTCCCTGCTGACCCCGCAGCCCGGGTCTCAAGGCTCCGTCCCAGGACCTTGAGATCCTGACCTGAGCCCAAGGCAGATGCTTACCCATCAGGGCCACGCGGGTGTGCTGATGAAGAATCTAGAGTCTTTCAAGCTCACTTTTTAATTTTATTCTGCACCTTAGACCCTAATTAACCTACATTTAAAGATCTATGTTCAGCTTAAAAACCCAAAACTTAAAAAAAAAAAAAAAAACCTTGAGGTCTCTTTTATCCCAGTAATTAAATGGAGGTTAGTGTTCCCCACAAGTGTCCTGCTTCTCTGCCAAGTGAGTGTGATCCCTGTGCTCTGTGTGTGAAGGTGACGCTCACCAGCGCCTGGGTCAGTCGAAGCTGATCACGGAGGAGGCAAGCAAGACCACAGTGGAAGTCCAGCAGGCAGCCGCCCCGATGGCTGACAATCTAACCAACTGGTCGCAAAATCTTCAGAGTTTTGACTCTTCCGCCTACAACACCGCAGTGGACTCTGCCCAAGATGCAGGTATCACGGTTTGCAAACATCCAGTAGAGTTGCCCATTAAGCTCAACACGTCTTTCGTTAAGAAGCGGGTTTTTCCATCGGGCTGTTAGATTGGAATATTGTAGAAGTTGTGCTTGCTTCGGCAGCACATATACTAAAATTGGAATATTGTAGAAGTTGGCTTAGCAAAAAAGAAAAATTTTGCTCGGCTCGTCTATTGACAGATGTGTGTGTGTGTGCACAGGAAATAGGTATATTTCACGTAAATAACCACTAGGGAGATTGGTGAAGAATCATTTTTTTCTAGATGAAACCACGGCAGCACTGATTTTTTTTTTTGGTCAGTGTAAATCTGTTCTCTTGGGGGAGAACGTCAATCACAAAATAACGGTTTACTTTTAGGAAAAATATTTACTAAACTGCATTGCTTTTTCCTTACCCGAGTAAAGCAGGTTCCCACCAACAAATACCGCCTGTGGCCAAACACAACTGAAGGTTCCCGTGAAGAAGAACAGTTTGTTGGCCAGCTTGGAGACAGATTTGTAGTAATGAAGATGAAATATTCATTTCAGTATCTGCTTCATTTGTTTAGTTACACATAGATATAAAAATCATGTATTACTGGGGCACCTGCGTGGCTCAGGCAGTTACGCATCTGACTCTTGATTTCAGCTCAGGTCATGATCTCAAGGTCGTGAGACTGAGCTCCCCACTCAGTGTGGAGCCTGCTTAGGATTTTTTCCCTTTCCCTCCCCGTACCACGCCCACGCATGAGTGCTTTCTCTCTCTCTCTCTCTCTCTCAAAAAATAAGAAAATAAAATAAAATCACATATTACTATGCCTATTCAATTTCTTCCGCCTCTTAAATATCAGTGTCTTTGTCATGACTAGAGCTTTCTGTTCTCCAGCATGGTTTTGCTGAACATGCTACCTTCACTCCATCTGAGTTAAGAAACAATTTTATTAGTCCATATATGATCTGTCTGTCACTACAAATTTTATCCCAGGTCACAAATATTCATTCCCGTAACTGGAAGACAGCTGTTTTCTGTTCATCTCTTAAGTATGTATTTGTGAGCTCCTCCGTGTAACTTTATAAAGACTCTAATGAAAGGTGGCTCCCTTTCTCTCGGAGAATTGACAACAGGGAAACCGTGTTTTATAAACATTTCCAAAATCAAAATCTAGCATAAGGCGTTAAATATACTTTATTACCCATAATTTTTAAAGACTGTTATACTATAAAATGGCTATTGTGGTTAGTCATCCAAACAACAAATATTTACCTCTGTATTTGTCAATCCAATAAAGTAATAATTGCTATTATTTTACTTAATTCCGTTCCCTATGATAGAGAAAAGACATGTCCTAAATACAGAAAAGACATTCATCCTTGGTCCTCACTGACTTATCCTCCAGAACCTGAGTTTGGTTTGGCTCCAGGAAGAGGCTTACCCATCCTCCAGCTGCTGCTGCTGCTCAATGAGCGCGGCCCTGCCCTTAGCCAGCAAAATACCCAAAAGATACTCATTTTCTAGTTCAGTGGTTCTGAAACCTTCACGTGCTTCAGAATCACCTGGGCCTCACTCCCAGAGTTTCTAAGTCAGCAGGTTTGGGTCAGAGGCACAGATTTCGCATTTTTAACAAGTTCCCGGACGAGGCCGATGCTGCTGGTCTGGGGACCACACGTTTGAGAACCACTTTGAGCCTCTTCAGCAGAGGAAGTCCCGAGCGCCTGTCTGGGCCTTCAAGGGAGAGCTCTGGGTGTCAAATCTCCTTAAGTGCAGTACGAGCTGTATAAGGAGGAGCCTGTGTGGGTGAGCCCATGGTGTGGCACCTGGCAGTGTAAAGTGGTAACATCTGCCTTCATTACAGATGTAAACAAAATTATTTTGGAGGGCTTTCCATTTTTTTCCCTGAGCGTTTTTTTTTTTTTCTTGGAGTCTTGTTTTTGAGTGAAGAGAAAAATCTTAACATAAATCTTGGATGGAATTGCAGCTCGAAATAGACAGTTCAGAGTGCTATAGTTTTATTTCATGGAGGAATAAATACCTCTCAGTGGCATAAAAAAATAAAAAACAATAAAAATTAAAAAAAAAAAACTCTGGTCCGGTTCAGGAAAACTTAGAGAGAGTTATGGCATCTCTCGGCTGTGGGTTTCCCTCATCGATCTGTGTATATGTATATTTTATATATATTGTATTATATATGCTTTACAAATATTATATATTATATATAATTATTTATAATTATAATTATATATAAATATTTGTATGTATAAATATTATATATATAATTATTTATAAAATATATATAATATATAAATATATAAAATATATAAAATTCATTCTCTTTTCTGTTTTTCTTTTAAGATTGATTGATTGATTTTTAGAAAGGGGGCATGTGAGCGGGGGGAGGAGCAGAGGGAGAGAGACAAGCAGACTCTGTGCTGAGCACACATGGGACGTGGGGCTCGGCCTCACGTCTCTGAGATCATGACCTGAGCTGAAATCAAGGGTGGGATGCTTAACCACCTACTCTACCCAGGCACCCCACCCTCTTTTCTATGTGCATGTCACACCTTACAAAAAGGAAAAACCTAACCTACAAAGTCAGTATGTTGTGTTTGCACCATCACCCTTCTCTGGGGGCATAGAGCACAGGCTGCCCTCCCCCCACGTTGGCACAACTGCCACTCTTCTGGGTGCCACCTGTTTCCTCCAGATAGCCTGCCTCTGGGTGGACCACGGCAGCAGCAGGGAGATGTGGGAAGAGGCGTCCTAGAAATCGATCTGTCCACCTCCTTTTGCCCGGCCTCCCTTCTGACTTGTTATATCAGTTCCATTAGAAATGCAAGCAGCCCCTGAGCTATATGGTGAAGGATCACCTGTACCTTTGCCGTGGATCCCGCCCTTCAGAAAAGTACATTAAAAGCCAGCTTAGTCTGCACACAACTTGTAGCCCAGTGTATGTTATAAATGCCACAGAATAGGAAGCGCTCACGTCTCGGGCTTACCTATTAATTTTGCAGGATTGCAAATAACTTCTTGTAGTTCGATCCAGGAACCGTCTGTTCGTCGTCTCTTCCCCTGGCTCCTAACGATGGTTAGCATTACTTAGTGTGGTTGCGATCCTTACTCACGTGCTTAATTTTTGTTGCCTGCAGTACGAAATCTGACAGAAGTTGTCCCTCAGCTGCTGGATCAGCTTCGCACTGTAGAACAGAAGCGGCCCGCAAGCAACGTCTCCGCCAGCATCCAGAGGATCCGGGAGCTCATCGCCCAGACCAGGAGCGTCGCCAGCAAGGTAAGCGAGAAAGGAGGCCCCCCCAGTACTCGGGCATCTGGACGACGTGGAACCGAACTGCCACTCTTCGGGCGGCTTCCAGAGCCGGGAACCTTTCTCCCCGAGTAGCTCTGAGCACCATCTGGATCTGTCCATTAGAATCGCATGAGAAGCTTTGAAAACCAAACCCGCTCCTGGTCCCAACCTCAAAGCAATCTATCAGGCCCTCCAGAGGAGGGGCTCAGGGTCTTTGAAAAGCTTCCCAGTGACTCTTGAGTACAGGCAAGATTAAGAGCCACAGAGTTAACCTGGTCAGCAAAGCTCATAGAGCAAAAGAAATTGAGGAAAGTGAACACCAGTAGGCTTGACTTAGTATTGTCATTATTATGAATTATTTTAACAGGTGTTTTAGTGCAATGACCACGTGCGGTGACTTGCCCATCTACCTCTTCAGGGAATTGTCTGGGTAACGATGATGATTGGAAGCCTTTACTGACTCCCTCACTGGGGAATCACAGACCACATGAACTGAATAATCTCAACAAAGACCCTGTTCTGAGACGCTTGCACAGAGGCCACATGGCGACACCAAGACTTGTGCCTGGTAGTGGTGGGAACACATCCTGACACAACAAGTAATGATTCAATCCGGCAAACAGGGCTTGTTCTTGGCCCTCTTTTTCATTTATTTTTCATTGAAGTGTAGACCAGCATCATTTTTACAGCCAAATGAATTGGTTTCATCTTCTCAATTGCAAATTGGCCTAAACAGACCATTGGCCCTAAGTACTGACAGAGGGAGTTGGAAAGCCACTGGTTTGTAATGGAGGAGATTATTATTGGTAAATATATCCGACTTTTAAATGATATGTGATCATTGGTCCCACACCACAAATTAACTTTTTTAGATCCTTTGGGGAGCATTTCAAGAAAAGCTTATCGTGGTGAAACGGCGTTTCCAAAGCTAAGTTTCTTTGGGTGCTTTCTAGTAATTTTCTATAAATGGAGAAGAATTTAGGAGACCTTAATCACCTAAAACCGTTTTCTAAAGAGAGTCTTGGCAAATGCCTTTGGGGGCCCACTTGGCTCCCCAAAGTGAGAGGCTCTCTGTGCAGATATATTTCCTTTCTCAGACTCAATTTTTACAAAAAGGCTTTTATCCCGCAAACTGTTTGTTTATTAAGATGATTGATTTTTACTCCACCAGCAACATAGGATGACGTACTCTAGACATTTGGGAATATGATTTTGAGCTTACTGACCATCAGTATTAACCAAATCAATATGAAATAATGGATGTTTAATACATTTGATTATTCAGAAATATTGCGTGAGCAGCATGGGTATAAAAAGCCTCTCCACTTCTGAACACTCAGAAAATCATCCTGAACCAGACCAGTTCGGCTAATCGTCTCGGGCCTCTCAATAAAGGCATCTGCTTACCTGTGCTTTGTTGTGATACCTTTCTAAGAATCATTATAAGAAACATCTTAATGAACTCCTCATTAGAGTTATAATGATTATGGAGCCAGGAACTGGAAAGTACTTTATAGTTATTACCTTATTTCATTTGGCAAATTTTTTTGCCCTCCCCTTACAGTGGAAGAAACTGCAGGCTAAGGGACTTGCTCGTGGTTACATAGCTAGTGAGTGGCAAAGCCAGGTTCAAGACCCCGTCTAAGACTTCAGAGCTGGGGCCAGACCCCTCCCAACTGTCCGGATGTGCTCAAGGATGTTACAGCCTTACTTCATGTTCCTCTTTTGAAGACACTGAGGAGGAAGTCCTCACCTCATTAGTACCCAAGATTAGTTATACTTCTTCTGATAAATTAGTCGTTGTTAATTGTATGGGCGTCGTGAGCTGTGTAGACCATCAATCCCATCAAGCTGTTTGGTTCCCCCCAACCAGGAGTGTAGTTCATTGTGGAATTCGTGTGTATCCTCATCTCGGATCTGCTTTTTCACCCCTCTTTTTGGCTTCCTTTCACCCCATTTTAAATTTAAATGACTGTATTATAATCCACCCTAGCTCCTTTCTCCCACAAGGTGAGGATATTAGGAAACAAGGGCAAGGAGAGGAGTAGGGCTTACAGAGCCCATAAGGACAGAGGGAAGCCCATTGGGCCCCATCGGGGAGAGCTATCTATGCCCACTTCTGCAGGGTGCTTTTAACAGAAACATTTTGTAACTACAGATCCAAGTATCCATGATGTTTGATGGCCAGTCAGCAGTCGAGGTACACCCCAAAACCAGTTTGGATGACTTAAAGACCTTCACATCCCTGAGCCTGTACATGAAACCTCCTCCCGTGAAGCAGCCAGAGCCAGCTGGGGCTGCGGACCGCTTTGTCCTGTACCTCGGAAGCAAACATGTAAGAGCATGATGTGTTTTTTTTTTCCTCCCCCTAGTAAACTTATTTATTTGTTTATTTTTAACTTTTTCTTTTTTTTAATTTAAACTCAACTAGCCAACATATAGTCCATCATTAGTTTCAGATGTAGAGTTCAATAGTTCATCAGTTGCGTATAACACGCAGTAGAGCATGATGTTTTAAAAGAGAGAATAATATTAAAAGGAAAGATTGGGGCTTTTCTCTTGCCTTAACACAAAACTACCTATGCAAACAAACAAAATTCCCATCCTGGTAACTCAAAAAGTAGAGTTCACTTTAACACCAAGACTCAAGGAGTGATTTAAAGACAAGTAATTCCTTCTTCTCTGCATGGGCTGTTTCTGGGGCACTTCAGTATCAGCCTCACGCTGCTAACTGAATGCAGCATTTCCCAGACTTTCCGCACATAGAGGCCTGTTAGGTTTGAAGCCTCCTGTTTGAAGATGCACAGCAATCGGCACTGGCAGGCTGCATCATGTCCCCAGGTTAACCAGACAGGATTAGCACACTCTTGGAAGCTGTCAAATGTCCACAAGCCTGCAGTTCCCTGCTTCCCCAACCAGGATGCACTTGGACCAACACAGGGGACAACGGACCCAGGTAGCCACGGGGAGCCTGGAAAGGAAGCAGCACTTTTTGTAATAATTCAGGCCTCGTATACAGCCACGTGCTTGGATGGATGGTTGTCCTTTAAAGAAATGAAAACAGAATATGATGTTCATTCATAGGGAGTTTATTTATTTAAGTGACTTCTTGACATTTCAGGCCAAAAAAGAATACATGGGTCTTGCAATCAAAAATGATAACCTGGTGTACGTTTATAATCTGGGAAATAAGGATGTAGAGATTCCCCTGGACTCCAAGCCCGTCAGTTCCTGGCCTGCTTACTTCAGCATTGTCAAGATTGAAAGGTAAAGTAAGCCACGGCACAAGACTTCCCTGCACATTTCATACGAAATCTACTGACCGTATGCATGCACATGCACCCCCCCCCCCACACACACACACAGCAATTTTCCCCTTTATTGTTGCTCCACTTTTTTCCATTATTCCTCTAGTCCTTCCCAAATACCTAAGTGGAAAACAAAAGATTAGAAAAAAATACTCATCACTTCTAAGTAGCAATCTGATTATTAGATCTTTTTATCTGGACAATCCATGAGTTGATCCCAAGATGGAATGTCTTTTTTGCCTCTTTCCATTGATTGTTGACATTCTGTTAAGGCTTATAAGCTGTGATAAAATCAAATCACCAATTCTGCAAAGAGGGAACATTAGCATTTTGACATTGAAAAAAAAAAAACCCTGTTTTCTACAAATTGTCTGGCTAACAAAGACTGAAAATTCTTAACAGGGTAGGAAAACACGGAAAGGTGTTTTTAACAGTCCCGAGTCTAAGTAGCACTGCAGAAGAAAAGTTTATTAAAAAAGGCGAATTTGCGGGAGATGACTCCTTGTTGGATCTGGACCCTGAGGACACTGTGTTTTATGTTGGTGGCGTGCCTTCAAACTTTAAGGTAAGCTAGCCAGCCAGACTTGGACTTACTGAAAATCGACACTGATTGTTTTTAAAAATCCATAAAACCTGCAGTAATTTGGGGATGAGATAGAAATCTTGATATTTCAAGAAAGAAGTTAACTCAGTGTATGATAAAATTCTGATCTATAAATCTGGTCTCTGCCACCCATATTTTCATAGCATCACATGCTTTCAAGCTGTCGCTAACACTTGAATCAATTCATTTCGTTCCGATCCGTGCATATGTAATCGATATTACCCGCACCCGCTACTACAGGAGTGTGTATACCTCATGGGTCTGTACCTCGTCTTCTGGATCACAATGACAGTTTCAAAAACTCAGTTATTTCAACTACCACAGAAATAAAATAAAATACTTGGGATGAAAGAAGGGGTGGGTCTAGGTGGGTGTATGAGACTCGGGAAAGGGCAAACAAATGAAAGGCTCAGAAAGGGAGTCGATGTAGGATTTCAATTCCAGAGCTATTACTAGTTACTAGCACATTATTGAACCTCTCTGAGAATGACTTGCCTTCTGTTAATCTGAGAACAGGAATACCTGCCTCGCAGGGCTGCTGTAAGAATTGATTTTGGTCCTGAATTCACTGTTGAGAGTGTGACTGATACATAGCACCTACTCCACAAGTCCCATCCTCTGTGCTGCATATGCACAACTGACAAATCATTGCTTATCTAAATCATTTGGCACAGAGGAGACACAGGTCTAACAAGATGTTTATACCCATAGGTCGTTCCCCTTGACCTGCTGTCTTATTTCATTGTCTGTTCTGTATCATCTGGGTGAAATGCGATCACGGGATCATTGACTTTGTCTGTCGTACAGCTCCCTGCAAGCCTCAACCTGCCTGGCTTCGTGGGCTGCCTGGAACTGGCCACTTTGAATAATGATGTGATCAGCTTGTACAACTTTAAGCACATCTATAACATGGATCCCTCCAAGTCAGTACCCTGTGCCAGGTAAGAAAGTGGTAAGAGTACTAAAGACTTTGGTAGCCACGCGAGAGCAGCAGGTGAGACAAACGTGGATCATCAATATTCAGGTTCTCGGTTTTTCCTTTGGGGAAACCAGTTTTGAAACTGCATGATAGTCATGCCTGCAGAAAGCATTTCAGTTCTCCTCTACCACTGATGAACATGTACGATTATGAAAAGTGTTAAACAACATACTTGCCGCTTTAATTTAGGATTCCAGAGATTGGGGTTTCACTGGAAACTCCTGCTGTCTTAGCACAAAAGGTAAAGAGGAAATCCATGTAAAAGAATTCATTTAGGATAAAGAAGATGTGGTTTACGTATACATACAATGGAATTCAATGAAATCTTGCCATTTGCAACGACGTGGCTGGAGCTAGAGAGCATAATGCTGAGCGAAATAAGTCAGAGAAAAACAAATACCATATGATTTCACTCATCTGTGGAATTTAAGAAACATAACTTAGATGAACATGGGGGGGATAAAGAGAGGCAAACCAGAAAACAGACTCAACTATAGAGAACAAACTGAAGGTTGCTGGAGGGGAGATTGGCAGGGGGATGGGCTAGATGGGTGATGGGCATTAAGGAGGGCATTTGGTGTGATGAGCACTAGGTGTTGTATGTAAGCAATGAATCGCTAGATTCTAAACCTGAAACTAAAAAAAAAATTTTTTAAATAAAACCATTTAACTTACCTATGAATACTTTTTCTATGTCTGCCATGAAGACATTGGGACTTCTTTTTTTTTTTTTTCAAGTTTTTATATAAATTCCTGTTAGTTAACATACAGTGTAATGCTGGTTGCAGGTGTAAGGGTTAAAAGGGCCTCACGCGAAAAGCATAATGCAAACTGTCATGTTCATGTTTTTATTTCAGAGATAAACTGGCGTTCACTCAGAGTCGGGCTGCCAGCTATTTCTTCGATGGCTCTAGTTATGCCGTGGTGAGGGATATCACAAGGAGAGGGAAATTCGGTCAGGTGACTCGCTTTGACATAGAAGTTCGAACACCAGCTGACAATGGCCTCATACTCTTGATGGTCAATGGAGTGAGTACACATAAAAGCCCTTTATCTTCTCCTCTAGCTCCTTTACTTTCTGCCATGCATTTTCCTAGGAACCTTCCCAGGTTGAGTGTGTCAACGTAAACTAAAACTGAGTTTAGAAAGCAAAATTAGATTTCTCTTTCTTTAGGGAAGTGATGCAGCAAGAAGTAAAAGCAGCCCTGAAATGCATTTTGGGATGCATATTAAACATAATCCCCTTTAATAGACTAGGGAATTTTGCAGAAAATCAGCACCAAGATCTAGGTGGGTAATGTGTCTGCAGAAATTTAGCACTTTCACATCATATCATATGCCTTTATCAGTAAAAAAAAAAAAAATTAGCATGCTTACTATAAATATATGCATTTCTTTATTAATAATATACATAAAAATGTAAAGTAATGATGCATTTTATTAATGGTTATTAATAATCATCTTATTAAGGCAGCCCTGGTTGCCCAGCGGTTTAGCGCCACCTTCGGCCCAGGGTGTGATCCTGGAGACCCGGGATCGAGTCCCACGTCAGGTTCCCTGCATGGAGCCTGCTTCTCCCTCTGCCTGTGTCTCTGCCTCTCTCTCTCTCTCTCTCTCTCTCTCTGTGTCTGTCATGAATAAATAAATAAATCTTTAAAAAATAATAATAATGTTATTAGAGATATAGTATTCAAAACTAGGAATAAAAGGCAATTTGTATAAAGATAAAATATTGAATAAAATAAATACAACTTTAAAATAAAGATGAAATAAAGCTCTTTTCAATTTGTTGATGGCACAAATATTAATAGCAGTGTTAGCAAGAACAATATAATTAAATATGCTTATGTATATTTGAAAGTCTCATTAACTCCTTGGGATACAGTGATACAATAGTCTTGTCCTAAAACAAACAAACAAACAAAAAAGTCTTGTCCAAAGTCCAGTTGATTTCCATACTAACTTTTATTGGCTGTCAAAACTGAATAAGGTACCTTAAAAATAAAAATGTAAAATGTGTATTATTGGCTATGCTCACTGAATCTTGATACCATTTTTCAGTGTCCTTCACTAATTGGTAAAAGTTGTATTTGAATTTGGCTGGTACATTTCCATGTTTCCTGATGTCAGTTCTAGCTAGCTAATCAGATACATATCATTTTGTAAACTTCAACAAAAGAGCTCAAGACCATCAAAATCTTCATTTGAAAGATTTTTAAACAGGTTAGAAATTTTTTTCCAAAATTATTCTAGTAGCGCAGATATGAGAGTCTTCATAGGTATACACATGATTTTCATCAACAAATTCATTTAGCAATAGAAAATTTTACAAATGTGTTTTCTAAAAACCATCTCTCCAGAGGACAGCTTTCTTCAAAAAGGTTACTTTCCCTTCAGAAATCTGTTGCATTCCTATGCACTAATAATGAAGCAGCAGAAAGAGATATCAAGGAAAAGATCTCACCTACAATTGCACCAAGAATAATAAAATATCTAGAAATAAACTTAACCAAAAGGCAAAAGGTCTGTACTCTGAGAACTATAAAATATTGATGAAAGAAATTGAAGATGACATCAAGAAATAGGAAGATATTCCATGCTCATAGAAAACCAAATATTGTTAAAACGGCTGCACTACTCAAAGCAGTTCACAGATTTAATGTGATAGCTATCAAAATGCCAGCAACATTTTTCACAGAACTAGAACAAACAATCCTAATATTTGTATGGAACCATAAAAGACCCTGAATAGCCAAAGCAATCTTGAAAAAGAAAATCAAAACTGGAGGGATCACAATTCCAGTGCAAGTTATATTACAAAGCCGTAGTCATCCAAACTGTATGGTGCTGGCAGAAAAATAGACACAAAGATCAATGGAACAGAATAGTAAACCCAGAAATAAACTCACAACTGTATAGTCCATTCGTCTTCAACAAGGGAAAAATGAATATACAATGGGGAAAAGACAGTCTCTTCAACAAACGGTAGGAAAACTGGACAGCAACATGTAAGAGAATGAAACTGGACCACATTCTCACACCATACACAAAAATAAACCCAGAATGAGCTAAAGACCTAAATGTGAAACCCGAAACCATAAAAATGCTAGAAGAGAGCACAGGCAGTGATGTCTCTGACGTTGGCCATAGCAACATATTTCTAGATGTGTCTCCTGAGACAAGGAGAAAAAAGCTAAAATAGACTATTGGGACTACATCAAAATAAAAAGCTTCTGCACAGTGGAAACAAACAACAAAACTAAAGGCAGCCAATATATTTTTTTAAATAACCGGTAAACTTCACAGTACTGAAAGACATTTGTCATCACAAATGAAGGCCAACAAATTTACAATAACCCATTTAAGAAAGAAAATGTGTAACCAACCCTCTTTAAACCTGACAGCATTTTTAGTCATTTGCAAGAAGTAATCTGCAAACATCAGTGTCTCAAAAATATTTTCACATCATTGCATCTCAATAGAAAAATCATTTTAAATATTCTATTAAGTCTTCTCACGTGTAAATCCAGGTAACCTGACACACGTAACCTGCAATAAACTACAACAGGGCTTAAAGCAAAGAAGTGGGTGAGGGGCCACCACCAGCCTCCAAGCGTGAAACTCTGCCCTCAAGGCCTCACATATCATGAGAAGCCCATGAAAATCTGTCCAAAGGATAAAATGAAGGCTCAGCTCACTCCATGTATTAAATACTAAAAGTTAATTTTTTCCCTCTATTTTAGAGTTTTAAAATTAGTATAAATGGAAGTTGAAATATTTTCTTTCTTCCCCTTAAGGGATTGTTTTCCATATCTCAGGAGTATACAGACCCCGCTCAAGAGATCACTTCTGATAAGTAGGAACTTTACCACAATCCTTATTTTTCAAATCCATTCAATTCTGTCTGTAAACTATCTTCAAAAACAAGCAAGCCTGGCCAGTAAATTACTTGAGTGCTACAGAATTATTTTGATTCTCAAACATCATATGGCTCAAGTGCATAATCGATTCATGTTTATCTATGTAAACCCACTGTCCGTAAATAATACAGAAACGTCCTTTTTTCTTATACCCATATTTGCTGATAATTCTTTAAGGTTCTTCCAAAAAAACTATGGAATTATTTTTCAGGATTGCCAATCTTCCTCTTAAAATGCAATCATATCTGTTAGCCTGTTAGGATATTCAGAAGTTTTCAAGATTTTTAAAAGGTCAATCAGGTAAACTTAAAATTTCATTAATTCATAAATTAAGAAACAGAAGATAGTTGTGTTAAGTTGTGTATAAGTCTTAACTCTTTGGTATCTTAATGTAAGGCGTAACTGCTGATATGCATGGAGTTGTGATTTTAATTTTATAATAAGAACTTCATGAGGCTTCCTTAGTCTTCAGTTTCAAGAATAAAGAATACAGCTAAAATCAAATTCAGCTAAATCTGCACTTTCATGATGGCAGATGTTTGTATCTTATAGCTTCTTCTTTCTCTCCACAGAGTATGTTTTTCAGCTTGGAAATGCGCAACGGTTACCTACATGTGTTCTATGACTTTGGATTTAGCAATGGCCCTGTGCATCTTGAGGACACATCGAAGAGAGCTCAAATTAATGATGCAAAATACCATGAGGTACAAATCATTGCAATTTGTGTGCTTTGGTTTTGTTTTACTTGTACTTTGATCTATTGATCTAATCAGATGGTCAAGTGACATAGATGGGAAAGTAATTAGACTGAACACCTTCACCTCTAAAAAGCAACGCAGGGTCCCATCTACTCAACTCCAGGATAACATTTGCTTTAAAAGAATGAATGTTTTTGTCATATTGATATTTTCTAATAAAAGAGTCACTGAAAGATTCATTTTAATTGCTTCATTGACCAGAAGACGCCTGCCCGATTACAATGGCACTCCGTAGGACTCTCTTGCACATTTGTTGAAAATGCCAGAGTGTGGATACACAGCCATTTTTAAATGTATCCTTTGAGCACTACTAAATGTACAAAGAGTAGATAGTAAGCAAATAGAGAATTTCCTTGTAAACCATTTATCTGGACCCTAGAAGATACTAATGCAGATTTCCTTATACAGAGAGTCTGTAAGGAATCCTCTTTGACTTTGAAACAGTTGTACACTATACTGACAATATACTTCATCTATTTTCATTAACAACTACTGTGAATCTACAATTAGTAAAATGTATAAAAGGCCTATCTTTTAAGTTGAACCAAAATGCAGAGAGTAGGAGGCTTTACTTCTCTTTGCAGTTCAAAGTCCCTCGCCTCCATGAGGATGGTTTACAATGGAAGAGTATCTTAACTATATCTCTGACTAGCATTTTTGCAGATTCATTAAAACTTTTCAGTGTGTCACTAAAACAGTGACACCAGGTAACGTACAGTCCGGATCCCCAAAGTCCCTGTTTATCATTTTTTCCTGAATCCCCCCAAAGGAGCAAATGAAAACAACTCGTCTCATGATTAAAAAAAATATATAAATATTGTTTGGTCTAGCTCCCTCTCCACATGAAAATCCTTCTCCAGAAAATGTGAGCTTCTGGCTACTTTAAGTGTGAGTTTCCATGTCTGTAAGAAAGGAAAATCTATTCCCCATTTTGTGAACAAACAAGCCCAAGAACACAGGGGCTCAGCTGTTATAACCTGAGTAATTAAAATATATTGTCATCTTCAAAAAGTTGATTATTACACAATATCAAGACTCACTATATATTATGTCTCCTAGATCTCAGTCATTTACCACAATGACAAGAAAATGATTTTGGTGGTTGACAGACGACATGTCAAGAGCATGGACAATGAAAAGATGAAAATACCTTTTACAGACATATACATTGGAGGGGCTCCCCCAGAAATTTTACAATCCAGGTACACTTTTCTTGTTGTTAGGTGGCTGTTGTTCCTGATGATGTACGGGGCTGAATATTCAACATCCAGGAGAGGTCTAGTAAAAGTTTGAAGGCATGAAGGCACTCCCACTGGCTACGTGCACCCTCATGCACCCTCATGACCTCCTTAAATTAGCATCTCCTAGATGAGATCTACAGGTTTCTTTAATTGTCGTATTAATCTTAGAACATAGTCCAATACGGCATTTCTTACCTGCAAGAGGAAAGATGGAGCATGTGTACTGTGTGAAAATGAAGCATTGTGTCCCTTTACTTTTCAGTCTTAATTTAAACTTCTTTGAACTTTCAAATAGCATCTGAGGGCACAAAAATTTTTAAGCCTATCCAAGGGGTTGTGAATTAGGTGTCATTACAATTTTATTCTCCTGTATTTAAAATTTTAACTCTCTTATTACGATCAAGTCATAGCATCAGACACCCTTGAAACTGAGAGGCAACTTTTAGGATGTTCCAGTCTGGTCATTCTCAACCCTGGTTCTCCTTAGAAAAACCTGGAGAACTTTTATAAACACCATTGCCCATAACCACTCTCCAGAAATTCTAGTTGGTCTGGGATGAGGCCCCAACCTCAAGCTTCTTTTCCATTAGATACCCTCTTAGCTCCTTCAACAGTGCCACATGGGACCTTTAACCATTATGGTTGTCATTATATAACCCCAGTCTGTTAGTCAGCATCGTCCCCTAGCTGTGATTTTGATGGAACAGAATATAGTGAGACTGTTACTCCTTAGTCTGGCCACTGTTCATTTAAAATACATTGAAGCCATTGTAATTTTATCAAAATTAATTTCATAGTCATTCCATATTTAATAATATGCTCCTGGGCACCTCCTAGATACTAGGCATAATGACAGGTACTAGAATTACAATATTAATCAAAATTTCCCCCCAATCTCAAAAATGGGTTCTTACTTTCCTATTAATCCAAAAGCTCAACATTCACCTGGACATTTCTCGGGCCTTAGTCAATTATAGTGTCTCCCAAAAAAGCCAAGAAGATGAGTTCGTGACTTCAACCCACTTGGGAATGGACTAATGGAAGACTAAACACCTGGGTTCAACTCCTAGCCTACAACTTGTGACATTAAAAAAACAAAAATAAAAAACAAACAAAACTTGATGCTTCTTAGTTTCATTTTATAGATTAAACCGTGTGAAGTTGCCAAAAGTTGACCATTTGTTAAAATGCATCAGTTCCTTGTGGTTCAACCTATTAATCAATCATCTGTAAAAGGGAAATAATAGCTTTTCCTTCCATCTCACGGAATTTTTATAAACATAAAATGAGCTAATGTAAGTTAAAGCATCTTGGAAACTATAAAGAAGTAAACAAATTGGCTCGATGTGGCATAAAGCTGTTCTACAGGCAAAGATTAGACACTGCATGTGCTTATGAAAGGAAGCATGAGAATATGAATAATTACAAAGCTACTAAAAATGACAATATATAAAATCAAACTTCATATCCCACAGATGCAGGGCAACATCCTCCTCCTCACCATGACAATATTACTGAAGACTAATTTTCTTTTCCAGGACCCTCAGAGCACATCTTCCCCTAGATATCAACTTCAGAGGATGCATGAAGGGTTTCCAGTTCCAAAAGAAAGATTTCAATTTATTGGAGCAGACGGAAACTCTGGGGGTTGGTTATGGATGCCCAGAAGACTCTCTTGTAAGTACTAGTCAATCAAAAGCTTTTTAATAAATAGACACACACACACACACACACACACACAATAAATAGCCATGAAACTTCTCATTCTTAAAAACTGGAAAAGCTGTTTTCAGCTTCTCTGTGATCCCAGGTATACCTTGGGCTCCTTTTTCCGCCACCAGCAGAAAGGAGAATGGTTAAGCTGGAAAGGTGCGTGGGGCTTCCGCTGTGACTTGTCCATGTGCTTCGGGTTTCAAGGGCAGGGGGCGGGGGACGTCCAAAGCCCAGAGAAGCCGTGTGAGCTTTTTCCTCACTCAGGGTGGAGGAAGTGAAGAAGTTAAAACCCCATCGGGTAGAGGCACCCAGAAGGAAAAGTTAACATGCCTGAATTCCAGTATAAACCAGAAGTTAAAACATAAACTCTTTATTATAGAAACCAGTAGACAGGGTTTTGATGTGTGAGAAATTGGTATTTGAAGCATATGATAATTATCACAAACACTAAACACACTTTTTTTTTCTTTGCCACGCAGATATCTCGCAGAGCATATTTCAATGGACAGAGTTTCATTGCTTCAGTTCAGAAAATATCTTTCTTCGATGGCTTTGAAGGAGGTTTTAATTTCCGAACGTTACAGCCAAATGGGTTGCTATTCTATTATGCTTCAGGGGTAAGTACTTGTTTTTCCCTATGGGAAATTTTTTGTGATGATCATTTTTGTCTATTGAAACTACTCTTTAAGCATCTGAAAAGTGATTTTTGCTTCAGATTAATTTTGACTCACATGAACACACTGCAGAAGGCCTCATTGCATCCACTTTATAATTGCGTACATTGCATATCAGAAGTTCTGAACCTAGGATTCATAGACCCACCCCTGAGGACTTCATGAAGAAAATTTGGTGTGTCCATGGACCTAGGTCAGAAAAAATTAAGATTTTTCTTTAAAGATTTTATTTATTTATTTATGAGAGACACACAGAGAGGCAGAGACCCAGGCAGAGGGAGAAGCAGGCTCCATGCAGGGAGCCCGATGCAGGACTCGATCCCAGGATCCCAGGTCACACCCTGAGCCAAAGGCAGATGCTCAACTGCTGAGCCACCCAGGGGCCCTAAGATTTTTATTTTATTTTATTTTCTCAAACTAAAATTTAGCATTTTCTTCAATTACAAATGTCGGCAACAAATCAGAAATATTTGCAGAACCTGTTACTATATCATTAACCACAAATATATTTCATTTCACATAATAGTTGTCACGGAAATCTCAAAATACCATTTTTGCTCATTGCTCCTTTAAAATGACAGTAGTTATTAGATCTGCTGAGAGATTTTACAATTTGACGCTTTAATAAAGAAGTACCTAATTACTAGATCACAGATTTATTATTTTAATATTTTGAAACTGTATCTCAATATAATTGGTTTCCTTTGTATCCCTAGATATTTTGTTTGAGAATTTTAAAATGTTATCTTTGAAGGGGCCTGTGTATATCACCTAACTGCCAAAGGGGTCCATAGCACAAACAGTATTAAGGACTCTGTGTATATATAGAAACACACATGTGATTTAATTTGTAAAATAGTAAAAGGAACATACTTCTCTGTTCTCGGACTGGCTATGAAACACGTGAACTCAACCTTCCGAAGATATATTATTTCAAAAATAAAACAAGATATCCGGAGATTTGGTGACCCCAAGACCCAATCTCTGAAAAGGTTATCACCAATATATACACTGATAGAGCAGGTCATAATATAATTTATAAAAGCAGCTTTTCACTGTTCATACTTATTTCCTTGTATTTGTCACATTTATACTGAATTTAAATCAGTAGCAACAGTGAGAATTTACCCAAAGCACATTGTAGGACATCCACCAGCAAACCTGCCTCAGATTCCCATGGTTAGGTAACACCTGTGGTCCCCAAGAAGTGGTCATGTTGGGGGCCATGCCCTCAACTGTCGAGTCATAGTGCCCATAGAAGGGATGAGAAGCAAGGCTGTCAATCTGCCAGTATTTTTTTTTTTTAGGGAATCTGCCAGTATTTTAAGCAATCAATTAGCAAATTCAGAAAAAGAAACGTTGACTTCTGCTCTTCTTCTATTTCTCTCCCACTTCTACAGATAAAGTAAAACTCTTAAAAAGCCAGATTGGCAAATTAACCCTTGCCTGGTGCTCTAGCTACATCCCCGACTCGAGATTCAAATCTTGCCTTTCCAGGAGGGGGGCTGCAGACTAGCAGGGCCCGGGTCAGGGAAAGCACTAACCCTGCGACAGACAACTCTCAGCCTGACAAAGTCACCAGAAACCCTCAGTTCAGCAGAGGGTTTCTTTCTCCGTTGAAAGGTGCCTAATAAGCAATGCACTGTCGTTGTTTTCATAGATGCTCTTTTACAAGCAAACTGCCCGCACGTGGGGTGGTCCTTTAAGCAATGCCATTCGGGGAAAGCGGAAACCGTGTCCTCCTTTGGGTCCCTGGCCTCCCGACATTAATGCCTGTGCTTGCACTGCAGGCTGACGTGTTCTCCATTTCTCTGGATAACGGCACCGTGGTCCTGGACGTAAAGGGCATCAAGGTGCAGTCGGCAGACAAGCAGTACAATGATGGGCTGTCCCACCTGGTCATTACCTCTGTCTCACCCGCAAGGTACAGCTCCTCGCCTCACCTCACTTCCTCCCACCAGCCGGCTCTGTTTGGAAGGCACGACCCTGCTACACGACCACGACAAGTAGTAGGCCACGCTATTGCTTTCCCAGTGTTTAAAAAAAAAAATGATAGAGGAAATACCTTACATTCTTTTAAAAAGAAGTTCCTATTAATTTTAATTTTAATTAATAGCAACTTCTTTTTAAGATCAAGACATGCCAAATGAATCACTGTATAATTGCTTAACAGGAATAGAAAGGGTTTTTTTCGAATAAAACCACAAACCTTCTTGAGGGAAGTGCCTCCATGTCGTACTTACTGCGTGGAGTGCGGTGTTTGGCACCTAGGAGGAGACCCGCACACATCGGTTTCATTTAGATTTTAATGAAGCAATTGAGAGCTCTACATTTCTGGCCATATTTTAACAGCTCTGACTTTAATTTTTTTAAATAGGTGATACCGAATTTCTTTTTTATTGAGAAGAAAGCTTTCTGGAATAAGAATTAAATCTCTGTTGCAGGCAGCGTCTGTGGAGCCCTCCTGTTACAAAACAAACACGTTAATAGGCCTTTCTAGACTCCATTTCCAATTACACTCAAAACCAGTCAATGTGCTTTACAACAAAAACAGGCTCCCCAAATGTGATTAAATAATCACCATGAATTATGTTGTTTTTTACACACACACACACACACACACACACAAATGCTGGTAACTAAACATCTGAGCTTCTTGCTTTTAGGGGTTTGGGGAGTCTTTTCCGCATATCAAAATATTCGCCTGTTTTATCCTGGACTTCATGAAGAGTCTGGCAAATTACTATCTTTTCAACACCAAATTGTCACCGTTTCAGTTCCATGAGAAAACCTGCAGCCTAGAATGGAACTGCAGGTAAAATGGTAGCAGTGTGGTGTGTAAAGAAGCTCTTTTCCTTTGCAGATATGAACTGATAGTAGATAAAAGCAGACTTGGGAGTAAGAACCCGACCAAAGGGAAAGGAGAACAGACCCAAGCAGGTGAAAAGAAGTTTTACTTTGGCGGCTCCCCCATCAGTCCCCAGTATGCTAACTTCACTGGCTGTATAAGTAATGCCTACTTCACCAGGTATGATATTTTTATTATTCATAAGTCTGCATGATCGGCTAAAAAAAATCAAGTCCATAATGAAAATATTTATTTTCATATAAATATTGAGAACTACGAAACGTATGAGAAGCAATAGAGGGTGGTCATTAAAAGTTTGCACGTGCTGGAGCAACTAGACATACTTGGGTTTGCCTGTAGGTTTCTTGCCTTTGAATTTGTCTGCCCCTAAAAATAAATAAGTAAATAAATAAATAAATTTGTCTGCCCTTGGCTAAGTCAGCCTTTGTTTCTTCTCTGCCAAAATGCAGAGGATAATAGTGCCTGCCCCCTCGTTACGACGATTGGATGAGAAAATGTGCGTAAGGCACCTGGCATACAGTGGCTGTGGGTATCAGGGACCTTATCTCTGTCCTTATCATTCATGGTGGAGCAGAGCAACGTACCCAAACCCTTGTGAGAGGGTGAAGGGAGTCTTATTAATTTGATGCATCACTTCAAACAAAGCCATTACTCCGGGTCCTTCACGAAGACAGGAAGGGCTCCCTGAGTACAAGAACAAAGCGGGGGAGAAACTTAATGCATGACACAGAGGTGGCACCAATCATCCAGAGCGTGGGGAGGGCAAAGATGTTCATCTGTCAGGATGTGCTGGTGCCAGGCAAAATTATCCACGGATTGTTCAAGGGTCGTGACAAGGGCTCAGATGAAGGTAGTGGTTGATAGGTAAAGACCCATCACCCGCACACACGCACACACATCTCAGTTGCCAAATTCTTTCACTTCCGTGGTTTCCATCATGTAGTTCTGAACAACATCCTAAGGGGTCTCCCCTCCCCCTGTTGTTGCATAGGTTGGATAGAGATGTGGAGGTCGAAGATTTCCAGCGGTATTCGGAGAAGGTCCACACCTCTCTTTATGAGTGTCCCATCGAGTCTTCGCCGTTGTTCCTTCTCTACAAAAAAGGGAAAAATTCCTCAAAGCCTAAAGCAAGCCAGAATAAGAAGGTAAACGATGACGCCGTGCCAGATTCCCCGCCGCCCTCGTAGCCGTGCTCTCCACGCTAGACGCCGTGCTTTAGGCGACCGACTTCAGGTTGCGACTGTGTGTGCACACGGAGGGGGGATCCTGGTAGCCTCTGACCTGCTGCTTTGTCAGCTTTGATCTGTGGAGCTTTGCTCCCAGAGAAACCGTTTGAATCAGCTTTTACTCTGCACGACCCACTGCTTTTCATTGCAGTCGCTAAAACTGCTCCATCCCTAACCATTTGTGCCCATGATGCGTGTTATCTGGTACTGTATTGTCATTCCCAGTATCATTTGCTTTTGTGTAAGATCTCAGGCTTCCGTCACCCTCATGGAAGCTACTAGAGTTTTTTTTTCTTTATAAATTTATTTTTTATTTGTGTTCAATTTGCCAACATATAGAATAACACCCAGTGCTCATCCCGCCAAGTGCCCCCCTCAGTGCCCACCACCCAGTCACCCCCACCCCCCGCCCACCTCCTCTTCTACCACCACCCCCAGTTCGTTTCCCAGAGTTAGGAGTCTCTCATGTTCTGTCTCCCTTTCTGATATTTCCCACCCATTTTTTCTCCTTTCCCCTTTATTCCCTTTCACTATTTTTTATATACCCCAAATGAATGAGACCATATAATGTTTGTCCTTCTCCAATTGGCTTATTTCACTCACCATCATACCCTCCAGTTCCATCCACGTCGAAGCAAATTGTGGGTATTTGTCATTTCTAACGGCTGAGGAATATTCCATTGTATACATAGACCACAGCTTCTTTTTTTTTTTTTTTTATAATTTTTTTTTATTTATTTATGATAGTCACAGAGAGAGAGAGAGAGAGAGAGGCAGAGACATAGGCAGAGGGAGAAGCAGGCTCCATGCACCGGGAGCCTGATGTGGGATTCGATCCCGGGTCTCCAGGATCGCGCCCTGGGTCAAAGGCAAGCGCCAAACCACTGCGCCACCCAGGGATCCCGACCACAGCTTCTTTATCCATCATCTTTCGATGGACACCGAGGCTCCTTCCACAGTTTGGCTACTGTGGACATTGCTGCTAGAAACATCGGGGTGCAGGTGTCCTGGTGTTTCCCTGCATCTGTATCTTTGGGGTAAATCCCCAGCAGTGCAATTGCTGGGTCGTAGGGCAGGTCTATTTTTAACTCTTTGAGGAACCTCCACACAGTTTTCCAGAGTGGCTGCACCAGTTCACATTCCCACCAACAGTGCAGGAGGGTCCCCCTTTCTTCGCATCCTCTCCAACATTCGTGGTTTCCTGCCTTGTTAATTTTCCCCATTCTCACTGGGGTGAGGTGAGATCCGATAAAGGGCTAGTTTCCAAGATCTATAAAGAACTTCTTAAACTCAACACCAAAGAAACAAACAATCCAATCATGAAATGGGCAAAAGATGTGAACAGAAATCTCACAGAGGAAGACATAGACGTGGCCAACACACACACATGAGAAAATGCTCCGCGTCACTGGCCATCAGGGAAATACAAATCAAAAGCTACTAGAGTTTCTGATCTACTCCCCCCCCCCCCCCCCCCCCCCCCCCCCCCCCGTTTCCCTTCCTTCGTTGACCTTCACTCCAAGGGCTCACAGGCAGGGTTGATCTGGGGCATGGACTAGGGCTGCGATATTGAGGCCGCGCTGAATTGCGCTCCTGCGAACAGACACACGTTTCATCGCGGTTTTAATCGCATCTCCTGGGCCGTGAGGGCGGCTGGGCATCTTCAGAGGAAGGCCCGATCTGCCTCCAAGGCGACTTGTGAACCACCAGCGAGAGGAAGTGATCCCCCCAGCTTCTGGCCTCCCCGGCCCTCCTCTCTGGAGCGCTTCCCTGTGTATTTCAGCTTAGAGGGACCCCGTTTGAGGACCTCCTTGCAACCCCTCTGTTCGCACTTATCAGTGTTAGCGGAATTAATTTTATCTCCGTGTAATCTAAATCTAGGGTTTTTCAGGATCCTTTTCTGAATGTCACGTGATTCAGGCAGAAAGATTTAAGTGATTCAGGCGGCGAGATCACTGCATGTGACTTTTATGAAGGCTTTTCCTAGAGGATGTTATAAAGGATTTTTTCGGAGGAGACTCTGAAATTATGGTAAAATCTTACTGTCAGCTTCTCATATTGATGCTAAAAGGTTTAACCTGAAGTTTTTCAGCTGACACTTGAGCGCAGGTCAGTGGATCACTCGCAGCTGGTTAATGTCAGAGGCTGAGGAGGAAGATGCACCCACGGCACACACTTTACCCCTTTATTTTTTTTTCACTTTACCCCTTTAAATGAAGACAGTTTTCTATTTGAAGCTGTCTATCAAACGTAGTTTCCTAACAAATATTCATACTGTCAAGGGTGCAGTCAACAGCCCTTGGAACTATTAACACAAACTTTTCGATATTATAGGAAACCTCTTAGCCCTTCTTGTAAAAAAAAGTCTTCGAAATTCAACTTCATAATAACAGAATCACTATGGATTTCACTTATATTTCTTGGCAATTAGAATGTCAAATGTTTGCTAATCTTCTCTCGTATTTACCCTTGTATCAATAGCTTCTTAAAGAGCTACCCAGGAAAACGTGTGGCCTCTGTTTTCAATTTTTATCGAGGCTGATTCAAAGCAATTTGGGCTTATAATCGTTTCCTTTCACAGTGGTTTCCTAATACTCCATTTTATGGGTAGATTATATTTTATTTAACTATTAAGAGACTTTCAGTGCTTTCCAGTTTCCTCCCTTCCTGGGTGAAGATCATTGTACGTTAATCTTTGATTGCATTGCTGAATAAATCTTTACAAAATATTCCTAGAGGTAGACTTACCGGGTTCAAGGCAAACTACTTGCCAAAAAAGGAACACTGACTTATAGTCCCCGATGAGTACATCAGAATACCTGTCTTACCACCTATGTTCCAACCTGAAATTTCTTCATAATTTTTACGTTTTTAAATTTAAATGAGAACATAGTTTCTCATGTGATGTTTAGTGTGATAATGAAAATGTTACGTGTTATAATAGACATCATTCTGGAGTACCCAGCCAAGCACTCCCTTTTCTGAGAGTTGATTCCCTACACACAGGGTAAGCCCCATATTTTAGGCAGGTGACCTCATCCACCTGGTTATAGATATTTGGACCAGGGTAGATCATGTGAACTAAGCTGGGCTATGAGATTCCCTGCCTTAGAAACTGAGAACCCAAAGACACGAGTCTAGTCTGGTCATCAAACGGAAAACATGTAAACCTAAGAGCTCTGCATTAATCGTGCACGGAGAAAGCAAGCTGCTTTGTAAGAAAGAGGAAAAGGCAGAAAGCTCTCCTGCAGGGAAAGAAAAATGAAAGCAAACAGTCTGAGAAAAACAGAGCTGAGATACCAAAAACATTTGGAAAAGGAGTGCCTTGATTCTTCCTAGCTTTCCAATTCCTGATTCTTGCCCCTAGCAGCGCCCCACTATATTATCCTAACATCCCCTGGACCGCGTAAGATACTCCCATATCCTTATAACACACGGCCCTCTTGTGCTTAAGCAGCTCAACTAGTTTGGCTCTTATGTGAAACTGAAGAAATGTACTGAATTGAAACAGATGCTCAGAGAAAAAAATTACAGTGGGAAATTCAGAGTCTGGTGAGGTTCAGAAACCCACGCACACAGCTACTCTAGCAGAGTAAACGGAGTCTCTGTGTTATATGGGACTCATTACATGATAACTCATTTATTATTATTATTATTATTATTATTATTGATATTCAGGGCTTATATCCACAGAGAGTTTAGAGTGTTTGGTCACCATATGGAAATATACCAATACCAGAATCTCTCCCCTCCTGCAGCAGACAGGAGACAGATCCCAGCCTACGGATTCCCACATGGAAGCAGAGAAAGGCAGGGCCGCTCCAGCAGCCCTGAGCTTCGCTGACCCCCGTGGTCGGTCCGCGTTGCTAGTGGACACGCTGACTGAGAAACAGTGAGATCCTCTCCATGGCAAGGGGAAGGAGGAGGAGCCCCCCTCGAGTTGGGGATGGTCCTCAACCCCTCAGCCAATCTCTCATCCCCACCCTCCTGCAAAACAAAACCTCATCCTCCTAGCAAGTCATCTAAGGTCATTTCTATCCGGCGACAGCCTGTCTCCCAATTCGCTATTTAACTGCCTGTTTTTCCAAATCAATTTTCATTTCCTTAAGAAAAAAAAAAAAATACCACAACTATTTCTCCCTCACCTTTCTCCTCCCCCACCACACATGGCCCGTGGGGGGCACGCAGAAATACTCATTTCCTTCCACATCATTTCTGCCTATTAGGTATTCAGTAAACATTTGCTTGGATAAATGAATGTTTAGATGATCAGACTTATTTGCATTTAGTTTAACATTGCTTCCAAAATTAACACTAGATAACCACTAAATGTTAGCCTGTAGTCTCACAGCTCTAAATTTTAAAATCAGCAGTGCAATTTTAGGAGCGCAAAGTAATTTTTAAGTGTTGTTCTATGTCCCGTCACATAGAAGCTTACTAGCTATCTTATCACCAAAAATATTCTTAAATATTTTGAAGACGTTACTCAGTATGTTAACTTTTGTGTGTTGAAGAAATATTGTTGTCTAAGATAGGAGGGTTTTATCGACGGATTCCCTCAAGGTTATTTTATTTGTCAATATTTCCATTTTTCACCATTGGCTAAGATGTGCATTTAATTGAAATGATAGAGCGGTTATGTCTGCGGCTTCAGGTTAGCTCTGCTTTACTATCACAGACTAGAATTTTGGATTTGTTAAGATACTGCGTTGTTGTCATGTATTGTTCTTAGTGCTACAAAGCTCCTGCTGTCGTTTGCCTAAGGAAAGAGAGGGCCCTAATATTTTGTGAATGGAAAATGCGCAAATAATGAACACTTTCACTATATTTTATTTTTATTGATTACTGATAAAGAAATCACAAATGAACTTCCGCTACTAGTATGTCAGGTTCATCCCTTACTATGATTTATTTCCTATTCTTACAGGGAGAGAAAAGTAAAGATGCACCTTCTGGGGACCCTGCAGGCCTCAAGTTCCCAGAGGGGAATGCTCCAAGAGATGCTTACTGCCACCTTTCCAACAGTCCTAGGGCCATAGAGCACGCCTATCAGTATGGAGGGACCGCCAACAGCCGCCAGGAGTTTGAACACCTAAAAAGAGATTTTGGTGAAAAGTAAAGTAACACGCTATCCTTCCAGAAACTTTATGCCGTGGCTGGACTTCATCCTTATCCTCTATCTGCCATCGTTTTCCTATGATCTTTCCTCTCTGTACCACTTAATCCTATTATTTTATTAACAGAATAAGTGCTACATGGTGCAGGATCCTTCCTTTCCGATACATTACGTCCTCTGTGACTTTCTTCCCCAAAGTAAGAGGGATAAAACCGCATTCTCCTAGGAGTTTGCTGCATTCATCAAAAAGGAAAGCCAATCAAAGAAAGGCACATGGGACCCATTTCATATGACTCGTCATCGAACCTTGGCATTACCTTCCTTCTCCCATATAAATTGCTTTCATATCTAGAATGGGGGTGCCTCTGAACTGCTGGAAGGTTAATAAGGAAAGACACTGAAGATCCCAAACCCACTTCCCTGTCTGCTAGTGCTCCAGCTGTCCGTAAAGCCCAGCCCTTCTTCCCAGTATTCCACAAATCTCCAGGTTACTTGGCACTTTTGAGGATTTCTTTTTATAGTGTGAGCACCCAAATATTCTTATATTGGTCTCATATCTTTCAAACATTCATAGAGGCGGTGCATTCAGTAAGTAACCTCTAACGCCTTTGAATTTGCTATTTGCCTAATGGGCAGTATCAGTATTTTGTATTCATTAGGAAGAATTTAGAATTAAATCAAACTGGAAATCAGCCTAATAAATGTATCTTATCTATAGGGCCTGGAGCTAAATGTCTAGAAGGTTTTGTTTAATTCCTACACATTCTGGTGGCTCTTTTTAACCTGTGATATCCACGGATTAATTTTTCCTGGGAAAGACAGGAATACTGAATCTGTAGTTTAGATAGCACACAAATCATACTTTCTCTATGCCGATTTCTATATGCACATTAATTACTGACTAGTATGTTATCCCCATGAACAAACTAAATGCAACCCTATTTTCAAGGCAAGACACGTTACGTGAAACAATGCTTCCTTGAATGTGGAATGTAGCCCTGCTGTATAAAGAAGTAGGGAAAGATTTAGATTTTTGAATTAGTCGCCCTTTCCCAATATTCATTAATCACACTAAGGTATAATTAGAAGTGATGCTGCTTGGGATTCATGGAATGGCTACTCATCTTTCCTTACACTGTGTTGCTGTGGGAAACTAGAGACCACCTTGAGTCTCATTTTACAGATAGTAAGCTTTTTCTTTTCATTTACCAGATCTCAGTTCTCCATTCGTCTGAAAACTCGCTCCTCCCATGGGATGATTTTCTATGTCTCCGATCAAGAAGAGAATGACTTCATGACTCTATTCTTAGCCCACGGCCGCCTGGTTTTCATGTTTAATGTTGGCCACAAGAAACTAAAGATTAGAAGCCAAGAGAAATACAATGATGGAGTGTGGCATGATGTGAGTTGAAGGCAGAGGAATATTATTACCAGCAAATATTCATCGTTGTCAAATGAACTGACATTAATGCCCACTGTTGGTCTCTCTCAAAATACCCATTTTAAAACTCGGAGCTCAATTTTGAAATTTTTTTTTAATTCCTTATAAAAAAAATCTTGAAGCATATTATTTAAAAAGAGATACAGGCTGAGTGTAATTTTTTTTAGCGTACTTAATTTTCACCAAAGGACCAATGGCAAACCTAACCTGAAGTTTGATTTTCAACAAATTTCTGCTTGTTTTCCCACTGCCTGGAAGTCTCTAAATTTCAGCAGCAATTGCTGAGTGTCTTTTACAGGCTAAGCTATGGAAGATACAAAGTGAAAAGTAAATCTGTTAGGAAGATAAGATACCGTAGGGAGAATATCTAAATATCGAAGCAAATCAGTGTTATGCAATGAAAACAGTAAGAAGTGTAAGATGCATTACGATCAATTACCATAAATGTAGGAGACGGAGAAACCAAGTGGGTGGGCCAGCTGGTAAGAGCTTCATTGACGACTCTACTAAATACATACAAGCTATAGTCAGAAATTAAGCCTGTAGCTTTAAGTCAAGCTTTAAAGGAAAAAAAACAAACCCTTGACTTTCAGAGAAAAGACCAGGTTTTTTTAAAGAATTTCTGCAGATTTCCCACAGTCCTACAGTAGCAAAGTTAGAAGAGGAGGCAACTGAGCCTTCCCCCAAATCTTGGGATGCACCTGACAGGTGCTGTTGTCCTTCTCTCCATCCAGGTGATATTTATTCGGGAGAAGAGCAGCGGCCGACTGATCATTGATGGCCTTCGAGTCCTAGAAGAGAGTCTTCCTCCTACTGGAGCTGCCTGGAACATCAAGGGTCCTATTTATTTGGGAGGTGTAGCTCCTGGAAGGGCTGTGAAAAATGTCCAGGTAGGCCTGGCATGACCAGGGAGAGCCATTGACCCCTAGAGCCGGAGGATTATTTAATCCAGGGCCTTGCTTTACTATCAGCAGATTGGCAAGAATAGAACCATAGTTTCCCTGGATATAGGCTATCAAAGTGCGTATTGTCCCAGAAGAAGTCTATCTGCCCTCTGGCGTTGCAAAATCAGGAGGGATCTTCTGATTCTAAGGTAGAGGTGAGACGAAACAGTTTCAGAAGTCTAAGCTGTCGTGGGAAGTTATATCTCAAGCAGATGCTTATTTGTTCAGCAAGGACCCATGCTTTTAGTGCAAAAAATACAAAAAGAAAGAAGAAAGAAAAAAGAAAGAAAGAAAGAAAGAAAGAAAGAAAGAAAGAAAGAAAGAAGAAAGAAAGAAAGAAAGAAAGAAAGAAGAAAGAAAGAAAAGAAAGAAAGGAAAGAAAGAAAAGGAAGGAAGGAAGGAAGGAAGAAAGAAAGAAAGGGAGGAAGCAAAGAAGGAAGGAAAGAAGGAAAAGAGGAAGGAAGGAAGGAAGTCGCTCCATTATATATTATTGAGTCACAAAAAACTTTGGGGCCATTCTGTAGCCTACGATTTCATTTTTGTTTCCTACACACACACAAACACACACACAATTTGTAAATGTGCAAGGAAGTGTGGTTACCCCTGCGGGGGGAGAGGCAGGGGGATACAGTAAGAAATACATATTATTTTTGTGCTTTAAAAGTTAATAATATCAAAAAAAGTTAATAATACCGCACCTTTACAAAAATATTTAGCAATAATGGAAATGTGTCAAAGGACTAAATCTTTCTTAACCTATAGATTTGACCTCAGCATGAAAAAAAATCGATGCATTTCTAAGATTTGCTAATCTAAGGCAAAAAAGCAGGGGGGCCATGTTATACTTAGATTTTAGGCAAGTGGTCCCAATTTCATGACAACCCCTTTAAAAGAAAGATTTGCAAAGCAGTGTGATCTCAGTCGTCCAAAGTGGCCCAAGTGCCACGTCCTGGGGTGTGATAAATGCTCAACCACAAGATGAGGTAATGAAGCCAGAAATGCAAGCTTTCTGCTGTCCAGCTAACCATGGGAGGTTGAACGGCTAAGACCTCCGCTAGCCCTCGTCAGCTTTGGATGATTTGGGGCCAGCTGTCATTCTTGAAGGGAGACAAACTAACGGTAGTTCTCATATTTAATTTCAAAACCACAGCTGCGACTTATTTGTCATTGTGTGTGTAGAAACCTTCATAGCTAGTGACTGCAGCCTGACATTATCGAATAGAAAAATCCCAGCTTCAAAGGACTAGTTAAAGAAGCAACTACCTGGAAAATGACTGACCCCCCCCCCCCCCGCCCCCAGACAGCTAGATGAGTAAGACCGGGGACTGCTTCGTCCCTCCCAGGACAAATCCCTTCGTTTTGTTTCCCTTCGGTGCGCACCTGGGGGTGTTGAGAAACTGGATTCCAAGACGTGTCTTCTTCCCTCAGATAAACTCGGTCTACAGCTTCAGTGGCTGCCTCGGCAATCTTCAGCTCAACGGGGCCTCCATCACCTCCGCTTCTCAGACGTTTAGCGTGACGCCTTGCTTTGAGGGTCCGATGGAAACAGGGACATACTTTTCAACAGAAGGAGGCTACGTGGTTCTAGGTAACAGTGCGCAGAGCGTGGAATGCTTCCTTCCCGGGGGACGGTGGCTGGCAGGGGGGTCGGGCTCGGGAGCAGACCCACTCAGCCCTAGGAATAGGCCCCTTCCCACGGGGATCGCATTTGTCCCCTGCCTTTGTCCCCAAGCAGCCGGGCGTGCCCATCCCTGCGTGCGTTCCCTGACCAGAGCTGCTCCACAGCTGCCAAGCCCTCTGCCGTGGACCCTCGTGGCTCTCCTAGGACGTCCTGTGCTGCTCTGTGGTCTTATGTGTGTCAGCTCTTGGCCACCTTGCTCTTTCTCTGCTCCCTCTTAGCATGACCCCCTGACCCTGCCAAAGGAAGGCCCACTTCTTCCCTCCGCTCTGCAACCCCAGCCTTCAGAAATTATATTTCTGGATTTTTATTCCCCTTAACTCTGACTCTCTCATTCATTCAACCGAGTGTTTCTTGCGTGCCTCTGGCAGGCCCCTCCCTATGCCAAGTGATGGAACATAATGGTTCCAAAAATAAATACTTGTAGTCCTAGCAGACGGCACCCAATCCCCATCCAAGCCACTGCAGCTCTACAGAGCAAGCGGCAGGTATGAGGAAGGCACCCCAACACCCCCTGAATGAAGGCATGACCGCCCCGCGTCCAACAGAACACCAGAGGTCGTGTTTCCTCTCTCTGCCTGGCTCATGACCTAACTTTCCTTTCTCCTCCTTCGCCCACAATGAAGCACCTGCACTCACATTTCTCAGCCTGTCACTGGATTTCAGTGGTGAGAACTCGCAGGCTCGGCAGCCTGAAATGCAGAGCGACCCGCACCGTGCATGCTCTCCGTAAACATTAACTAAGAGTGGGGAAAAAATTAAAAAGTGACTTGTAAGGACACATGTCCAGTGAGTATTACGAAGATGCCCGGGTTTGCAGGGCGTGTGTTGGAGTGAGCCCGGCTCTTCTAGTGAGCTTTCACCCTCGGCCCTCGGCCCGGCCGTCGCAGCTCCGCTTCCCTTTCCTCCGGGCCGCTCTGCGGTTCTGGCACCAGTTCCTTTATTAAGACTTATTTTAGGGGTGCCCGGGGGGCTCAGTCGGCTAAGCATCTGCCTGCAGCTCGGGTCCCCATCCCGGGGTCCTGGGACGGAGCCCTGATGGCCTCCCTGCTCCGCCAGGCCTCTGCTCCTCCCTCTGCCCTCCCTCCCGCTCTCTCTCTCTCTGTCTCTCTCAAGTAAATAAATAAATACCCCTGCTCAGTGGCTGCAGAATGAAGCCCACCTTCCCTACGTGAGCACAGCACGGCCCCTTCCCCCGTGGCTCCCAGCGAGCGTCCCCGCAGGCCTGGCCCCACTGGCCTCCGCAGCCCCTCCCGGTGTCCCGGCCTCTACACCCCTGTTCACGCCGCTCCCCGCGCCCACGTGGCCCTTTCCCCCTCCTCACTTGGGCCATGTTAGGTGGTCCTGCGGGTTGGGACCAGTTTCTCCTCCGCCGAGCTCCCGGCCCCGGGGTGGGTGCTCGTGGTCTCACACCCCCCACTGAGCTTGGCACGGTGGCTTTGACGTGGGAAATGGCACTTTTGCTGCTTACCTAGTGAGAGACCCATCGAGGTTTCAAAAACAGAGGTAGCAACGCGTCTACGCGGTCACACGGCGGCTACAAACTGCAGGCTGCTGCCCTGAAGACCTGATTTCCTCTCCGCAGATGAGTCCTTCAATATCGGACTGAAGTTTGAGATTGCCTTCGAAGTGCGGCCCCGGAGCAGTTCGGGGACCCTCGTTCACGGCCACAGCGTCAACGGGGAGTACCTGAATGTTCACATGAAGAAGGGCCAGGTAGGGCCTTAAACACTGGTTAACTGTCTTCTTCTCTGACCTCGAATTCTAGATCGAAGCAGGACCGTTTCACAGAGCCCTTCGGCCAGTCTTTCGCAGCTGGGGGGGAGAATAGTGGGGAAGCCGTACAGGAAATCTAAATGCAGGCGGTCCTTGGATTCGGATCCATATGTTGGGAATGGATTTGATTAGAGCAAAGAGCCGTGGAAACATGGCAAAGCTAAAAAAAAAAAAAAAAAAAAAAAAAAAAAAAAAAAAAAAAAAGTCAACTGTAACAAAGGAATTAAAAGGCTTTAATAAAAGCATCGGAAGGAAACCTCTTTACAAGTGAGAGCAGCAGACATACCCGGCTGCACCAGAACGAACAGCAGCCAAGCCCCTGTCTATGTCCGTGGGCCAGACGTGTATGTATCGATGTGCACGTACGCGTATTGGTGTATATTTACATATATATTGTTTTCGATTGTGAGAAATCAAAAAGTTATTATGGTTCCATGCTACTTTCATCCTTAAAAGGCATGACTAAGGAACATCCATGAGGGTGTCCAACCAAATATTAAGGAAGCGGCAGCAGATTTGCGTTACCGTCTCCGACTTCATAGAACTGATTTTTCTTTTTTAAGATTTTATTTACTCATGAGAGACACAGAGAGAGAGAGAGAGAGGCAGAGACACAGGCAGAGGGAGACGCAGGCTCCATGCAGGAGCCCAAAGCGGGACTCGATCTCGGGTCTCCAGGGTCACACCCCGGGCTGAAGGCAGTGCTAAACCACTGGGCCCCCCCTGCGCCACCACCTGGCTGCCCCAAAGAACTGATTTTTATGGGAGCTCCGGTCCTCTTGAGCCATGTGATGGCCAAGCGCTTGCGAGGGCACAGCTCCAAACCAGCAGTGAGGCCCTCGGTGGCTCGGTGGGGAGGGCTTCACAGGTGCGTAGACGGGGGCCCCGGGCTGGGCGCCCATTCTGTCTGCACGTCCCTGCTCCCCAGCAACACCTGCACCTGCTCGGAGGGCAGCGGTAAGGATCACAGGAGCTCATGCCCCCCTCCCCGGCCCTGTCGCTGCTCCCCCGGCCACTCCATCCTCTTGGGCCTCTCCCACCATCTGCCCCCCACCACCTACCGAAGACTGACCCCGTGTTCACCCGGCAAAGCTAACCGGCCCGCAGGGGTGGACGCGGTGCCTCTCCGTGGTCCGTTCAAGAAGTCTGGCCTTTTGTCACTGTGAGGACGAGGGCAAGTGTGTAACATACGTGTCTTTGGCAGGTCGTAGTGAAGGTCAACAACGGCATCAGGGACTTTTCCACCTCCGTGACGCCCAAGCAGAGTCTCTGCGACGGCAGGTGGCACAGAATTACAGGTGAGAGGCACGGAGTGTCCCAGGCTCACCCTATAGCGGGGGCCCACGTCCCCGCCGCGTGGGATGACCGTCCTGGAAGAGCTCGGACTGTAACTTGCATGATAAGATAGAGGGTGGGCAACGGCCCCAAGGTGGCCAAGGAAGGAGAATCAGATGTTACTGTATGTATCATCAAACCCACATGTGGTTTGAAAATTTGAGTACTCTCAAAATAATCTTTTTTTTTCCTGCCAAAATATTCCCAGGAAGAAAAAAAAAATAGTCCTAGGGAAGTTTGTTTTTTTTTTTAATGCATAATTCATGAAGAAAAAAATAGAGTATCCTAAATATTGTCCCTTGCAAAGGAAAATGTTACAGTGATCGCTTAGACGTTGACGTTTTCAATGATACAGAAGAAAGTGTGAGGCTTGTTCCGGAATACATAAAAGCCACTACGGTTACAAGTTAGTCTCTTTCACGGGAAAAGCCATCGCTCCGGTGCCATTTATGACCAGACTTTTCCTTCTGTTTCAGTTATTAGAGATTCAAATGTGGTTCAGTTGGATGTAGACTCTGAAGTGAACCATGTGGTTGGACCCCTGAATCCAAAACCGGTTGATCACAGGGAGCCGGTGTTTGTTGGGGGTGTTCCAGGTAAGGGTCACTTGAAAAGGGACACGTTTCCAAATCCAAGAAATGGGTACGTTCTCATAACCGTTCTTGGGGTACGAAGGGCTGAGCTGCGGGTTCTCGTGATTCCCCTGACAACTCAAGGGGCTCTTATATACAGGGTTCTCTCCTAGGCGGTTAAGACTCCTTACCCAAGGGTCAAAACCCAAGTAACCCGGAAGCACCACGCTTCAGCCCCCGGCCTGGTGGACATTACTCACCCTCCCCTTTATGCATCCTCGCGTCCGCCTAGGGACACACACTGCATTTCCTCTCTGACACAGAGCACCCTCATGTACTGACACTGCTCTAGGATCTGAGAATCCAGAGGGCTGAAGGTTCACTGGGAATCACTCCCCTTCCTCACCGGGGAGGGAATATATTCTTCTCCCCCGTCCAAGGTTGGCCCCAGTGGTGCACGCAGCTGTAGACCTTGGGTTGTTCTGTTCCTACGTAGGGCCAGGCCCCAACAGTGCATCCCAGCTGCCACCCTGCAAACCTCACCAGTCACATCGCTGCTGTCCTCTGCCGAGAAAGGTGTATAATCCAGGGTGGTGACAGGAGGAAACGGATGGACCCCCACGCCCCACCCCACCCCACCAATCATTTTATTTTTTTTTAAAGATTTTCTTTATTTATTCATGAGACACACAGAGAGAGGCAGAGACACAGGCAGAGGGAGAAGCAGGCTTCCTGCGGGGAGCCCGACACGGGACTCGATCCCGGGTCTCCAGGATCATGCCCTGGGCCGAAGCCAGGTGCTAAACTGCTGAGCACCCCCAGGGACCCCCCCCACCCCCCACCAATAGTTTTAAATCTCCAGAGCAAGAACCGTGACCTATGTTGAAAATGTTTGTTATGTGCACATTTCACTAACTTGGAAAAACAGAATGTTGAAGCAAGAGAAAGAGAAAGAGAGAGGGAGGGAGACAGACAGAAGGAGAAAACCAAATTTTTACATCTGGAATTTGGTGGTGATTTTAAGGAAAAACTTAACATGATGGTTCCTTGTGTCCTACCTGGATTATTTTATTTTTTTTTTAATTTTTTTATTTTTATTTATTTATGATAGTCACAGAGAGAGGGAGAGAGAGAGGCAGAGACATAGGCAGAGGGAGAAGCAGGCTCCATGCACTGGGAGCCCGACGTGGGATTCGATCCCGGGTCTCCAGGATCGCGCCCTGGGCCAAAGGCAGGCGCTAAACCACTGCGCCACCCAGGGATCCCCATACCTGGATTATTTTAGACTGACCCATGTAAAGGCAAGTAATAATTTAAGAGTGTGTGAAAAAAAAAGAGAGAGGAGAGAGAGAAAGCATGGATCAAATTAAGCACGTGACCGTGGGTGCTCAGAAGATAGTGGCAACTAAGCCTTCCTCTGTATTTTTCAAATGCTCGTATGGACAGTAACTCGCTGGTGAAGTGTCTGAGACCTTCATCATCTTCACGTCCACTGTCCACACGCACCTCCGTTCCCCGTCCTGTCCTCCTGGCTCCCAGCCTCAGTGCTGAGAGGGTTTCTGGCAAAGGCCCCCGCCGAACCTCCTGCAGCTGGGGTGTGCACGACGTGTCCATCACTTCCCATATTTCTGTACGCTGCTTTCTTCCTGGACACCACGGCGCCGTCTAAGATCTTTCACAGGTTCCCAAGAGCTTGTGAGGCGGGGTTCGGCGAGGCCCCTGACCCTCCGGCCCCTCCACACCCCTGCCTCTGGGCCCCCCACACTCTCTGCAGTTCCCCGCGTGCTTCCACGCTGCCCCCCTGGCGCCCCCGGCCTTTACGCAGCACACAGGGCCACAGTTTCTGGAAAATGTCCTTGCTCCCCTCCCTTGGTACCTCTGTGAGCAAGAACTTCTCCGACTCCTCTCCCGGGTTGACTCCTTCCTGACCCCTCATACTCAGCCCAGCCCTCTCCTGACACGTGCGATGCCCTGTCTCCCCACCTGCTGGGTCTGTGCCGCCCTCCGGTGACACCTGCCGCAGGATGTTGAGGTTGAAACAGTACACTCATTGCTGCCAGGCGACGCGACTCCCCTTGACACGAAGCCAGCAACTCCGGTCTGTTAGGCGCTGAGACAGGGATGGGACGGGAGTGGCCCTCCTCCCGGGGGCTCACCGGAGGTGGCTCTCTTCTTTGCATCAAACATACGTTTGTCACTTGATTTTCGTGTCTTTGCAGAGTCTGGTCCCAGCACGACGCGCTGCCGTCGTGTCTCCCACCACAAGAGTTGCTAAGCTGCGCACGCTGGGTGGGTGAGGGGTCCCTGAAGCCACATTCGGCCTGCCCGAGACCTGCTTTCGGGAACAGCAGGTCATAGCTAATGAGCAGCACATGGGCCCCAGGGTCTGGGGCAGCTCACCGCCAGCCCACCACCCCCTTATGGCTTCGGGTGCCATCCAGGAACCTGCCAGCGAGCCTGGGACAAAAGCAATTATGGCTTAAGCTGAGTGTCATTAATCACACCATTCAGGGCTGTTCGACATTAATCCCACTAAAATCACATCAGAAACTGAGGCATGAAAAGAAGAGTAACGAAAGGCAATTGGGCATAAATAAACCTCCGAGAGGCACCCAACTCCCTTGGAAGCCCGACGAGTTCTCCTGTGTCACGCAGAACCCTGATGATATTATTTCTGTCAACGGCACGTTAATTTAATGAGCTATGTGCCCTGAAAGTCAATCTGACTGTAGAATGTAAAAATCAAAATCGGAAATTAAAAAAGCGTTCCAGATAACGTGGGTCCACAAACACACCGATCTGACCGTTCCTCTACTGAAAAGCCTGCATTAGTCTGCGGTGAAGCCGGGCTCCCAACCTGAGGAAGGTTCGCTCTTAAAATCATGGGTTGACTTTTTTTTTTTTTTTAAGATTTTATTTAGTCATGACAGACACAGAGAGAGAGAGAGAGAGGCAGAGACACAGACAGAGGAGAAGCAGGCTCCATGCCGGAAGCCTGATGTGGGACTCGATCCCGGGACTCCGGGATCACACCCTGGGCTGAAGGCAGTTCCAAACCGCTGAACCATCCATGGATCCCCATCATGGATTGACTTTTATTAATCAGTTACTTAGGGTTCTGGGGCATCTACCGTCACTACCTAGAATAAGTCGTGTGGTGCGTTGAGAAGACCGTAATAATTCTAGATGAACTACTTCCCCTCAACGACGTTCCCTGCGAACCACAGGATGGTGCGCTTGAACAGAAGCCAAAGCCATGCTCTAAAACTAGTTTCCAAAATGAGCAGAAGAAATAGATGCTCCTGCCCCTGCCCTCTTTCCCGTTCACTCATTTTTATTCTGATGGTGAAGTGCGCGGAGCGGCCTTGCCGAATATATACAGTCTTGCTAACGTAGAGACAGAGAGAAGTCCCCCGCAGCCCCTTCCAAATCTTAAAACATCATAATTATCATTCCGAAGATGAAATGCTATTTCCCTGATTTATTTTCAGTACACAGTCTCCATCTACGCTGCTTAGAAAACTTATTACAGCTGCGTGATGGTATTTAATTCGCTGTCCTGTTTTATGTTCCTTCCCGAGTTAGGGATCTCGGAGGGTTTTCCGTCTTTTATCGGCTACTGCTCACATAGCTGTTTGTACGTAATAATAAGCTTTGACTAAATGGATTTTATTTCCATGATGTTTCCAAGCCCTCTAAGTTGCTTTAAATTATATTGCTTCTATCGTCCGACTCGTTTAATTGTATCTGGACAATTAACAAGCATAAGGCTTCTTCTAGATCTCTAATGAAGGTGAGGGGAGAAGGTTCCCTGGCATACTCCGGGGCACCTGTGCCCACACAGACCAGACCAGTGATCATTAGCCTATTTATGGTTCTTAAACCCAGAGCTCCGAAGACATTAGAAGTCAGGTTACGTGAATTCATTATTTCCTCATTATATGGGGTGAGCTTGGCAAAAATGTGGAGGCTTAAGGTTGAAAGGTAATGATACAGATTAAACAGAAAGAGGAGCACTAACTGAGTCTAAAAATAGTAGAGAAGCTAAAATTTCTTCCTCTTTCCTGCGTCCATCACACACAACAAGTGAGACCAAGACGAAATTAGCCCTAAGAGGCAGAAGCATAGGGGGATCCCGAGGATGCACTCCCCAGGCTCCCTGCGTGAGGGGCAGTTCGGCCCTGGAAGCTGCTGCGCTGCGTTCAGAAAAATGATCACGGGAAACGTGGCCAAGCGGGAAAATCACCACTTGTTCCCATTACTTCAAAAGCAGACAAAGGAAAATAAATAAATAAATAAATAAATAAATAAATAAATAAATAAATAAAACAAAAGCAGATAAAGTTCCTGAAAAAAATGAGTAAATTATCACTCTATTCCATCTTTTGACACGTAAATCTTGATGGCCTGAGCGGTTGCTCGCATGTACTTTTTGCCAGAGTAACGTGGGGGCCCTGGAGGGGCGCCTCTGCAATCCCTGTTTCCATTTCTTTCTTCTTTTTTTCCAGAGTCTCTGCTGACCCCACGCCTGGCCCCCGGCCGGCCCTTCACTGGCTGCATCCGTCACTTTGTGATTGACGGGCGCCCGGTGAGCTTCAGCAAGGCGGCCCTGGTCAGCGGCGCCGTGAGCATCAACTCCTGCCCGGCAGCCTGAGCCCGCAGAGCCGCTTGTGCAAAGGTCCTGGGAGCGCTGCCTGGGAGGCGAAGCCAGCCGGGATGGGCAGCTTTTCCTCGCTGCCGGAGCTGTCATCTGGTTGAGCAGGACTTAGGTGCATCATCAGGGACTGGCGGTTTATTATTTCTCATGTGGATTCTTACCTCGGATCCCAAATCTCTGCAGTGAACAACACCCTGAAGGAGCGTTACGCTTACTTGCATTGTATTATTTCCTGCTGGTGAAATTACCGTTCCTGTTTCTAATAAACTAGAAGGGATTCTAAATAAACACTGGCACACATTTCTAAGTACAGCTAGATTCTCGGATTCACCTTTCTTTCAGGGACTGTGCTTTGCATTGAATACACCAAAATATCCAAGGTATACTTTTCTGTATCCCGAAAACGTTTTACTAATCTACATACAATCTAAAGTTAGATGGCAGGTTTGCTCTTAGCACTTTTGTTTGAGTGATCAGTATAACACGACTATTTTAGGCTTATAGCAGTTATAAGGTTTAATAAAGCAGATTTCTAATGAATTATTAGAAAAATGGAAGCATCCATTTTTTTCTAGAGAAGGCAAAAAGGAGTTAAACCACTTTTTCCCCCTTCTTACTTCAAAAGAAAAATAAAACAGCATAAGGGGACGCTCCTTTAAGATATTATTCCTGTGTGTTCTATAGAAATCATGGAGGACAATTATAGCTAAGAAAGTAGGACATAATCATAAAATTTTATTTAAAAGTATAAAAGTCCCCAAAAAGTACACCACAGCCAGCATAATTTTATGATTTTGTTAGGTGACTATGTTCATAAAGTCTAGAAAAAATAGGCTTGAGTAGCTGCTATGTCGTTAAAATACAGAAACTGAAATAGGAGATTGTACGTGAGAAGATAATCAACATTATAGACAGACTGAGAGAAAATAGGCCCTCACATCAGTAGGATTAGGGATATGTAAAAGGAATGACTTTGGGGGCAAGGAAGGGGGCGTAAAATATTTTGAGGAATTATTAAGGGAATAAAATAATGTCTGACCTGGGGGGGAGATATATGTAAAGTATTTCATAAGACACATAAACATATATCTACGTCCATTCCCCCGCTACCCTCCTGTCTCAGGTGCATTAATAATAAAGTTGAAGATATCAATGGTAATAGCTGGTATCGATTCCTAGAGGAGCGACCGCACGCCGGCCTCCGTGATAAGCTAAGGTTGGTTTGATCATCTCCCAGGAGGTGGCATTCGCAGGTGAGAAACCTGAGACTCAGACAAGTTAGGTGTACATTGTCAGCTGTCATTCGGCTGGACCGAAGAGCCAGGCCTCTGGCAGCCCAGTGACCCCCTGGCCTCCTGCCCCCGGAGAACTGTCTCCCGCCGTCAGCTGTTCCCTAAAGCTGGAGTCACGTACCCAAAGGCCTGCAGAGTTGGGAGAGTTATCATAAAGGAGTAAAGCGGGGGCTGGGGGGTGTCTGACTGACAAAACCAAGAGGGCACCTGCCAGACTGTATCTGGAAAGCCAGCAGGTGGCTCAACTCACCTGACTCTCCCCATGAAAGAACACAGGTCTTCAAGGACCCAGAATTGCCAACAGAGGCTGAAATCTGGGGGGTTTGGAACAGCCTGATTTTTCGGTTGGTAACTAATGAAGGCGGCAGCAGCCACCGGACCAGGTTGACCAAACAGAACCTTCTGAGAGCCATGTGTGACGTCTAGACTAAAAACTCTACACCCAACGTCTAGAGCCTTGACAAGTCCAGATTGAGCCAGTGAGCAAAACACCCCACACACCCGCATCGCATTCCCTCCATCAGACCCAGGTGGGAAGAAGTGGTTCTGATACAACCCACCATTTTCTTTTCCAAAAGATTTTCCAGGAGCATCTCAGGGGGGCACCTACTTCCTCATTCTCACGGTAGCAGTAAGTAGACAAGCCGTAGACCAAGTCGGGGGCACGGTTGGCCACCTGGATGAGGCCAGCTCGGTTTTTAAGCTTCTGGGCACCAGGGGACATCGTTCCCAGAAGACACTGCTGGGGGCAAAGTGGGCAGGCCCGAGGGGCTGGGGGCAGGTGAGCCTGCGGAAGGAAGGCCTGCTCCCCCCTGCCGCAGCCGGGTGGGCCGCACGCTCTGGCCAGCAGGCGCCAGGCCCTGGGTGCATCTCAGCAGCTGAATCGGCCCCATCAACACGGTGTGTTTTAAAATGATCACGTCTAAGGGTGACGCTTAATGAGCGGGTGTCCGCCTGGAGGAAGGTTGTGCAAGCACGGCGCCCCCCAACCTGTTTGTATCCCCTTTACGGAAGGCCCATATCTAGCCATGACAGCAATGTGGGAAAGCATTTTAGAAGACTAAAGAATTCACACTGGTTAAAAAAAAAAATTTTTTTTTAACTTAACTGGTTTGTCTTTTTAATAATAAATTATGTCTTTATGACCTTATGTCTCTATTCTCATTCCTAATATCAGTAGGGGGTGTGTGTGTGTGTGTGTGTGTGTGTGTGTGTGTGTGTGTGTCGGGGGGTGTTCCTGATAATTCTGTTTAGAGGTTTATCAGTTTTATTGACTTTTTAAAAGTACCAGCTTTTGGTTGCATTGATTCTTCTCTCTTATTTGTTTTTATTTTATTGATATCTGGTCTTTGTTATTTCTTCCTCGCTGCCTCTTTTGGGTTTAGTTTGCCCATCTTTTCAGTTTTCTTAGGGTGAAAGCTTAGATCGTTCGCTTGAGATACTTCTTCTTTTCCAATGAAAGAATTTAATGTTTTCTAAGCACTAGTCATCTGAACCCCATCTATTTTGATATATTGTGTTTCCATTTTCATTCAGCTCAAAATACTCTAATTTCTCCCGTCATTTCTTCTTTATTCATGGGTTATTTGAAAACCTGTCATGTAGTATCCCAATATTTGGAGATTCTCCAGATATTTTTCTGACTTAATTCTAGTGGAATACGTTTGCATATCTTGCCCATTTTTCAACTTGTTGAGACTTGTTCTGTTGCCTATAACATGGTGTTATTCCTGGTGAGTTTCCCAAGTGTGCTCGAAGAGAATACCCAGTCTCTGCCATAGTATCGTTCTTTTACCAGTTGTTGAAAGGGGTTGAAATCTCCAGCTATAATATGTGGAGTTGTTTCTTTTCAATTTCATCAGTTTTTGAATCGTATACTTTGAAGCTCTGCATGAGCACTTGAAATTGTTAGGACCATTTTAACACTATGAAATGCCTCTCTTTATCCCTGTTAGTATTCTTTGTTCTAAAATTACTTTGCCTGTTATTAATATAGGCTACTCCAACTTTTTGATTAATGTTTAAATGGTATATCTACTTTCACCTTTTATATTTTTAATTTATGTCTCTTAGTATTTAAGTAGGTTCAAGTACATAGCATCTAAAAAAAAAAAAACGTACATAGCATCTTCTTTTCCAGCCAATCTGAGAATCTCTGCCTGTTCATTGAAGTATTTAGACCTTTTGTAATTAGTGTAAATATCAATATAATTTGACTTCTACTCATTATCTTTGTTCCTTTTTCCCCCTTTTTCTGCCTTCTTTAGGATTGAGTAATATTTACTCCATTTTACCTCCACTGTTGGGTATTAGCTCTCTGTTACTGTCTTTAGAGATAACGGTAAAGTTTACAATTTACATATTTACCTTATCACAGTCTATCTTCAAATACTATTATGCCATTCCATAAATAGTCTAAAACACAAGAGCAAACTTCCATCTTCCTCCCCATGTCTTTTGGTTATTTTTATTATACATTATCCGTTTTATATAAATTATCACTGTCATTATTTTGCTTTAAACAGTCACCTGTTAAATGTTTAAAAATGAGAAAGAGGCTTTTATATTTATCCACATATTCTCCATTTCTGGTGCTCTTGATTTATTTTGCAGATCTAAATTCCTATCTAGTGTCATTTTCTTTCTGCCTAAAAAACTCCCTTTAACATACCTTTAGTACAGGTCTGCTGGTAATGAATTCACTCAGCAATTTATTTTATTTATTTTATTTTATTTTATTTTATTTTATTTTATTTTATTTTATTTTATTTTATTTATTATTTATTTCTGAAAAGTCTTTTCTTCGTGGCTTTTGAAAGATACTTTAAAAAACTGTTCCAGTGCTTTCTTGCCTAAATGGTTTCTGATGAAAATTCTGCTCTCATTATTATTTTTATTCCCCTGAATGAATTTTCTGTCACATCGTAAAATTGTCTCTTGGGGTGCCTGGGTGGCTCGGTTAAGCATCTGACTTAGGTTCAGGTCATTATCTCATGGTCCTAGAATTGAGCTCCACCCTCAGGGAGTCTGCTTGTCCCTCTTCTCTCCCTGCTTGTTCTTGCTCTCTCTCTCTAATAAATAAATAGAATCTAAACTAAATAAATAATTAATTAATGTATCTCTTTATCCCTGGATTCTCAGATAATTTAATTATAGGGCTCTTTTTCATTTGTTTTTTCTTCATGTTTCTTCTTATAGTTAAGCTACTTGGGTCTGTGAGCTAACAGTTTTCATCAAATATGGAAAAAATCTGGCCGTTATTTCTTCAAATATTCTTCTATCCACCCTCCTCCTCCTTCTGGGAAGTGACTTAAATATATGTTAGACTGCCTGATATGAAACACAAAATTTATGTTTCCAGTCCTTTTTAATTCATATGTCTTCAAGTTTACTTAATCTTTTGCAATGTCGAATCTGTTCCTAATACCATTTTGTGCATATTTTTATTAAGATATTATATTTTTAATGTCTAGAAGCTCAATTTGGACCCTTTTATACCTTCCACCTCTTTTTTATTACACTTTTTAATCTACTACTTGAATATTTAGAGTAGCTTGTCTGCTAATGCTATCACCTGTCTTTCTGATTCTGTTTCCATTGACTAATGATTCTGACTATAGATTGTATATTCTTCCTTTTTTGCATAACTGGTAATTTTTTACTAAACGATGTATGTTCACTGTTAATTTTACATTTTTGGTGCTGGATTTTACTGTAGTTCCTTAAATCTTTTTTTAAAATATTTATCTTTTTATTTATTTATTTATTTATTTATTTACTTATTTTAGAGAGAGAGAGAAACAGAGAGCACATGCACGAGCAGGGGGAAGGGCAGCGAAGAGGGAGAGAAGCAGACTCCCTGTTGAGTGTGAAGCCTGATGTGGGGCTCAATCTCATGACCCCGAGATCATGACCTGAGCCCAATCAAGAGTCAGATGCTTAACCCACTGAGCCACCCAGGCACCCCATAAGATTTTATTTTTAAGTAATCTCTATAGCCCATATGGGTGGGGCTCAAATTCACAATCTCAAGATGAAGAGTCTCATGCTCCACCAACTCAGCCAGCCAGGCATCCCTGTAGTTCTTTAAATCTTAAAGGTTTTGGGGTTTTTTCCCCCTCCTTGAATGTGGCGCAGTTACTTGGAATCAGTTTTATCCTTTTAAGTCTTGCTCTTAAGTTTTGTCAGGAAAGGTCCAGAATAGCCTTTAGTCTAAAGCTATTTCTACCCTCTCCACCCCAAAGCCAACCCCACCGAGGTAATATCTTGCAGATGAATCTGTTCAATGCTCCATATATTAAAAGATCTCTTTATTTTGACTGAAACACAAGTTATTTCCAGTCTTGTATAGATTCTGAAGAATTTTTCATCACTTCTCTCTCCTTTCCTGCTATACTTTTCCCCAGCCTTGGACAATTTCCTTTCTGGATTTTGTTCTCTTGCTTTAAGAAGTATTACATTTTATTTTGGCAGGTAATTAAGTTACTTAGGAATCACTTTGACTCTCTCAAATCTTACATTTAAGCTTTGTTAAAGTTGGTATACATTAGCTTTTAACCCATTGCTAATGTAGACCTCCAACTAAGGTGTGACCTTCTGAGGTTTCACATTTAACAAGGTCTTTCCACTCTGGCTGGTTGGACTTCAAATACCTCTGGGCACTTTGTGAATTATTCCACTTATATATTATGTATTAATGTACATTATTATACATTATATTATACAACTCTGTTTTTCCAGTTTTTTTCACTTCATGTGGTACACATGTACCTATGTCCATGTAATTATAAGCTAATAAACCTTTCATTTAAAAAGGCATATCTGTATATCTTCAGGTATGCAAGGGAGACAAGAAACTGGGGGAACTATACCTGACCCTAAACTCAGTCTTTTGGAGAAGGCAATTTCATGGGTTGGATGGTGGCAACCTTCAAGAGGAAATGAAAGCCAGCTGAGTTTGTTGAGACTATTGCAAAAAGAAAGGGAAAAAAAAAAAACATAGAGAGCTGGCCTAGACCTCAAAATGTATCCTTAGGACTAATCAAATGAAAAAAAAAAATCCACCCGAGGTCTCTCAGTATCAATTGTAGACAATTTCAAGAGGAGTGGCTCTGGGACCTATGGTATAATGATGGGGACATCATTCTTCATGGAAAAATAGGAGCTAGAAACACAGCCTTGACCTCATTATAATAAATTTAACAAAAAACCTGATATCCCATATGCAAACAGTTGATGCTTTTTTTTTTTTTTTTCAGTTTAATGCTTTGCAGATTAACCACAGACTAAGAACTTTCTTTGGCATTTCTTCCCCAAATGCACAATCTACTGGGCTTTTCTTAACCAATATAAGCTAATATAATATAACCAATATAATTACTGCAGAACGTTATCAAAAGATATCAAGCCAGGAACTGGCTTAGGGTATTCAAGTGAGAGGATTCAGCTAAGTGGCAACCCAAATACAAACAAAGGACACCAGCCTAGGATACACTAAGTATTTAGAACAGGGCCTTCATGACTGATAATCAAGGTAGATTAACCTTCATCTGCAGTTATTGATATTAATGATCCACTGTGAGCAAGATGATCACTAGAGTGCATTCTAATTGTGAAATATTATTCCATCTTATCTATCAAACATAACTGATGGCTTATCACTACACGTGTTCCAGATGACACTGTGTCTTCTCCTACTAAAAATAAATATTTCAACTGCTGTCATCATCCAAAGGTGCCACCACTTTTATTTGTTTTACCAGATCATAAGATGATACTGGCCCATTACCCTTGACCTAGTCAAACCTCTACAAAAGACTTAATGATGCTATTTAGGATGCATTTCCTTGCTGCTTTGTGCAGGTGGCTTTCGCATTGTTGCATAGACAGTAATAGGAACATCAGTTATTGTCAGGCAATGACTTCCAGGGCATCTTCGGAGTTGCCTGAATAAAAGAGCAAATGACATGTGGTTAGATACTAAAAAAGGAGATTTTTTTCAGGGCAGCAAAGTTTGAGTACATATCAAGTGTTTTAAATCATTTTGAAATCTCTGAATGTCACAATAGAATTATAACACAGTGGCACTGATGAGCCAGACATTTTAGACTCAGGTTACAAAAAGATTATGGTTGTTGCCATACATTTAGTCACAGGAAGTTCATAAAGATAAAATAACCCTCTAGATGATAATCTGAAAGGTATGCAGTGATTGCTAAAGGGCAAAAAAGAGCGGAGATGGGTGGTGGGGAGTGCATAGTTGTAAACAGTGATAATACTATGGCAATTTATGCACACATGTACCTTAAAATCACTTCAATTGAGTGATTTAAAAACTAGAGTATTTGTGGAAAAATATAAAACTGAACATACTATTTAATATACTATTCAAATGTTGACTGAACCTCAGGTTAAAAGAATCCTTAAATGACATCTAGTCTAAAAATACATCCCGTGCTTGAATTTCTGTTCCAACATTCCCACCAGATAATCACCTCAGACATTTTTAAAGACAAGGGCTTAGTACTTCCCAAAATAGCCTACTGCATCCTTGAATAACTCTGATTTTTAAAGTAACTGCCTTATTAGGTTCAAATCTGTGTTGTGTTCTAAAAATTTCCAAGCCGTGAAAAAAATCTAACAACGTAGTATTTGATGTTTTGCAATGGTAAACAGCAGAAAAGTGGAAGAAATCCTATTCATTATAGTTTTCTTCAATTTTCAGAAATGATTTTGTTTTATAAAACATTCACACTTTGTATCACCATCTTTCGGCTAAAAGTCAAATCAAAGCCAAAGTGATACTAAATCTGAGGTTGGGGTCTTCTCATTTGTAGATGTCTGCGTAACATATAATAGCACTAAAGTTACTTGTTTAAATTAATGTTATCTTCTTGTAACTATCAACAACAACAATCTAGCTAAAAATTTACCAAAAAAAGAATTGGTCTATTATTGGACTTATAGAGGTGCCAAAAACAGACTGTGCTAAGAAACCCTGGAATCTGTTAATACTGACTTCATAATAGCAATGTTTGTTAATATAAATTTAATGGTCCTGGACTTTTTTCTTGTTAATATTGGACATCAACTAAAGCTTATGTTGGTAACAGTCATGACGCATTTCCTTAGGCATCAGGATGAGAAGACCTTACCTAGTTGGTGACATCTCTTTCCCATTACAGGCAGCACTGGAGCTCAGCCCAGATTCTAGCCCAATTGAAGAATCTCCTCCTTCCACTGGAAACCTCCTTGGCTGGGTCCCAAACCGAAAAGGCATAATTCACCGAAAACCTAGATAGAAAGTTAAAATAATGGTGTGGGGCTAAGCTGTCTTTAAAAAATTCATTGGAGTCTTTAGTGTTATTGTTTTTTTTTAATTTTTTTATTATTATTTATTTATGATAGTCACAGAGAGAGAGAGAGAGAGGCAGAGACACAGGCAGAGGGAAAAGCAGGCTCCATGCACCGGGAGCCCCTTGTGGGATTCGATCCCGGGTCTCCAGGATCGCGCCCTGGGCCAAAGGCAGGCGCCGAACCGCTGCACCATCGAAATGACATTTTAAAATATCTATACCAGTATGTAAATGCTATATTACACACAACTCCCCCTTACACACAATTTGAAGTCTAGCGACAAATATAAAACAGCCATTAGATGGCAGAAGTAAACTGTGCCCTATAGTTAACATTACTGAAATCTATTTCTGCTGTGTGGGGGGGAAATAAACCAGTTTATTTGAAATGGGTGTTAAAATCAATAAGCCTGAGCCCCTACTTCCACTCCCCATTGCCTCTCTGCCAAGCCCTTCTCTTCCTTTGAAGCATAGCCAAGCCTCACATCCTCCAGGAATGATCATTCATTTCCCCACGTCTCTCTATTCACAGCTTATTAGTTAAGAAAGAGCCTTGGGAAAGTTGGACTGAGCAAATAATCCTAAACAAGGTACTTAACCGAGAATGTTTCTCAAGGATAAATCAGGAATAAGAGTATCTCCTTCCAGGGTAATAGTGAGGATTAAATAAGGTGATACACGTAAAATGCAGTGCCTAACACATAGTTATGCTCAATCAAGGTTAACTATTATTACCTAGCAGATGCTACTGGGCATTAGTAAATATAGGTACACAAACACGCACATAATGTACATGTGAGATAGCCGGTAAGTATGATGCACGTACACAAACACACAATTTTTAAAATAAGCTCTTTATGGCCTACTATTGCCTCTACTTGGAGCTCTTCCCCACCCCACTGCTCCCCACCACTTACTTGCTGGGACTAACTCATTAAGTCTGAATTTACATTTCACTTTCTCAGAGAAGCCTTCCATAACCGCTCTGTTACATAAGGTTTCATGGAACTCTCTGTTTCTGATTGTAACAGTTATTACTTTAATTCAGGATTTCTCAGCTGTGACACCATGCACATTTGGAGCCAGATAGTTTTTTGTTGGAGAGAGAAGTTGGCCTGTGCTTTGTCAGATATTTTGCATCATCAAGGCCTCCACCTACTATATGCTAATAGCACTTCACCCCAAAGTCGTGACAATCAAAAATGTCTCCAGACATTGCCAAATTGGTGTGTTTTGTTGGAATTGGGACTTTCATAGTTGAATAGAAAAACTACCTTTATTATAAATTAATAGTATTTCTTTGCAAGTTAATACAGATTTTTGTTAAATATTGTTATCATGTGCACATGAGTGTTATGCAAGTGTTATTCAAGTGTGAATTAATACTCCATATTCTTTTAAGTTACTCTTATTCATAAAATTTAAATTGAAATAGTAATATAATTGTAGGCATTTACAATTGCCATTTTTCCCTTTTATTAATGCATCTGCAACCATCACTTTATCCTTCTTTTAGATGTAAATGCTTTAAATTAAACTTGGATTCCATTTAAAAAAAAAAAAAAGAAAAAAAGAAAAAGGGGTGGAAAAGGGGAAGAAACCACCCCCTATTGAGAACCACCGCTGTAATTGTAAATGTTTCTGCTTAATCATTGCCCCCACCTCCCCCATTTCATGCCTGTCTTTGTCACCACTGACTGAATCCTTAATACCCAGAACAGTGGCTGGCACACAGTAATTAATAACTATTTTGTATAAATGTACATGTGTTCAACAAAAGAAAGGAAAAATGAAATAGGTCTTATAACTGTTTTTTTATGCCTAGAACAGTATTCTATGCCTAATAAGTGTTTATTGCAGTAATAAAACTGAATTATTAAAGTTTAGGAATCTGAACATCATATATAATGGTTTTTATAGACTATGGGTTTCCTTTATCAAGGAAAAAAGTGGCATGCTCAATGACAAGTTAGTTAAAACTACCGTAAAATCTATGGTTTAGTATAACTATCTAATTTATATAAGTATTAAGTTTTGGCTAATTTGACCAAGGATATGTAAACTTACCAAAATAGGCTGAGTCTGATTCCTGTAGAGGTGAATAAATCAACTGCTTCTACTGACCTTCCATAGAAGGCTGGAGTTGCCAACGGAATGATCATCAAATGTTCCAGTGACACCCAGAAATTATTACATCAGAAGATTCTTTCACATAGTTTCCTACCTGCTAAAGAATAAAATGTCACAATTCATAGCTCCAGCAGCAAGCTGAAACTCAGCAAAAAAAATCGTCTCTAAAGGTTGACATTGTCACTGCCTTATTCTCCAATGATATGAAATTAATTATTCTCCAATGATATGAAATATTTTAATCTATGAATAAATGTATTTATATTCTAAAGCTACAGTCTAATCTGTACAAAATCACAAGATTCTTTCCACTTTATACCCCATTTTCCTCATTATCTTTATCTTCCAGTTTTTCCCTTAACTATTAATACAAACTAATCCAATCTAACTATGTCCTCATCCCACACCAAAGGCCTCAAACTGCACCTTAACAGATTTCTCTACGGCTCTTCCTATGTGAGATTCTTTACATCTGATGCCTGGACTACCACTTCTATTTCCTCAAGAACCTTGAAATCCCCAAATGACAGAAATAAGGACAATTGAGAAAATAAGAATACATCTTGTACTGTCTCTGTTCTGTTTCCTGGACCCTGAGGCTCTCCTCTGTTTGTACCATCTTTGCCAAAGGAATGATGATCAAGTGTCCCAGCGACACCCTGAAATTATGACATCAGAACTCTATCACATAGGTTCCTATCTGCTCAAGAATAAAGTGTCTCAATTCACAGCCTCAGCAACAAGATGAAACTTCTCTTCTGAACTGCCCTCTCCCAACTTCTGTAGCAAGAGCTTACCTTACTGAATGTAACACTAAAGTATAACCCTTAAGCCAGAACATTGCTCTTCAGCTAATCTTTTCTCATTTTTCTTTTCTTTTTTCTTTCCTTGCCATCGTCAATTTCTTTTCAGTTTTCATAGTTGATGACAAAATATTACATGACATTAAGCATTTTTTTTTCATTTAATGGAAACCTTTTTTACTACCCACATTTTCTGCTAAGTTCCCACTATTTCGTTTTCATATGATTTACAGCATTGGAAATTGACATTCTACGTAATTAAGTTGATGTTAGACAAAATCTTACCTCTACTTTTTCTTACTAGGGAGCTATGTGTGAATAGTTGATCACAATTTTAGCCTAGAGAAACCATTTAACTGACTGTGTCACAGTCAGACAAACTGAAATACTTGCTAGCCATTGTTAGCTAAAGTATCATTAGGACCTAAACATTTGAGCCTTAGGATGGCAAAAACTTTTAAGAGTTTACATTTTCTAGTGGAGGTCGCAGAGGGAACATTATGGGTTTTGACATGAGAATTAGGTTTGAATTGTAACACCATGTTAACTCTGAGGCTTTGAGCAAATCGCTAAAAGTTTGCCTGAAAAAAAATGGTATGAATTTCTACACCATAGAGTTGTTTTCAGGAATCAAAAAATCTAACATGTAATAAAGCTGATGTCTGAGATACAAAAAATTCCATCAGCGCACATTCTCTTTGTGCATAATTCTTTTTTTAATTCTTTTTAATTTTTATTTATGATAGTCACAGAGAGAGAGAGAGAGAGAGAGAGGCAGAGACACAGGCAGAGGGAGAAGCAGGCTCCATGCACCGGGAGCCCGACGTGGGATTCGATCCTGGGTCTCCAGGATCGCGCCCTGGGCCAAAGGCAGGCGCCACACCGCTGCGCCACCCAGGGATCCCATCTTTGTGCATAATTCTTGAAATCAGTGTGTTGAAGCATTGATTTCACTTTTTAATCATTGATACATCTTTTAAGATTTTATTTATTTATTCATGAGAGACACAGAGAGAGAGAGAGGGAGAGGCAGAGACACAGGCAGAGGGAGAAGCAGGCTCCCTGCAGGGAGCCCAATGTGGGACTCGATCCCGGGATCCGGGATCATGGCCTGGGCCAAAGGCAGATGCTCAACCACTGAGCTACCCAGGCATCCCTAATCACTGATATATTTTTAAACTACAAAATGAAGTATCTTCATGTGAAATATTCATAAATTCCTCAAACGTACTATTATTTTTAACTAGTTATTTGGCACCAATACTCTCTCTTAATCCTCATAAACCTCAGAGTAATGATAATCTTTCAATCCTCAGACTATTGGTTCATGAGATGCGGAAAAGGAATAATGCTTGAACTTGTCATATCTTAAGAAAAATGATCTATTACTAGGAATAATTCATTCACACAACAAATACTTGCTAAGAATCCACCATCAGCCAGGCATATGTTAAGTACTGAAGATAAAATATTGAGCAAAGCACACACAGTGTCTATTCTAGTAGAGTTTACAGGTTAGGGTAGTGTATATGCTAGACTAGGGTATCAAACCTAAGTCTAACGAATTAGATCCTAAGTCTAGACATTAACTAGGTGAAAATAGGTAGGAAGTAAAAACACTGAGACCATTGAGGATGGGGCAAACAGAGGAAACAGCAGGTGCAAACATCATTTGCCAGTAGAGAAGACAACAAAAAATATGAAAGGCCAGCATAACTATAGCAGAGAAAATAAAAAAGAAATAAGATCAGAGAAATAAGTAGAGGCTAACCCAAGCAGGAACATGAATGCAAGTTAAAGATTTTAACCTATGAGCAAAGGAGCTCACAAAAGAATTTTAATCTTTCAGGAAACATGTTAGGTTTCATTGATTTTTCTCTGTTAACTTTGTTTTCTGTTTGATTTCTTCTCCAACCTTTAGTATCTCCTTTTTCTGTTTACTTTGCGTTTAATTTGCTTTTCTCTTCCTAATATCTTTAAACGGAGGCCTAGATCATTGATTTGAGACTTCCCTTCTTGATATATTTAATTCTATAAATTCCCATCAAAGCACAACTTTAGATTCATCCCACAAACTTTGAAATGCTGTATTTTCACTACCTTCAGGTAAAAATTTCCCTCTTGGTTACTTCTTTGACCTATGAGTTATTCAGGACTGTTATTTAGGACTATTTTGTTTTCAAATATCTGGAAATGTTCTAGCCAGTTCTCTTTTACTGATTTCTTAAGATTCAATTTTTGGCACAGACCATTCTTTGTACGAGTATAATCCTTTCATATTTATGGAGACGTGTCTTGGCAAGTGTTCCTTCTACTCTTGAAAAGAGTATGGATTCAGCTGTTATTGAGTGAAGTCTTCTATCATTGGAATTACTTGGCTGAGAGAGTTGTTCAAGTCTTCTGCATTCTTCGTGATTTTCTGCATTCTTCTTCAATTATTGAAATAAGGATGTTGAAACCTCCAAGTATAATTATGAACGTATCTATCTCTCCTTTCTGTTCTACCAGTTTTTGCTTCATATATTTTGAATCTCTGATACTAGGTACATTTTAAATACCCAGGAGGCTTATGTCCTCCTGATGAATTAACAACTTTATTCTTAAAAACTCTCCTTTTTTATCTCTAGTAATATCCTATGCTCTGAAATCTACTTTGTCTGAAATTTATATAGTTACCTTCTATTCATTAATGTTAGTATAATGTGGCTTTTTTTCCCCCCGTCTTTTTACTTTTAACCTATTTGGTCTTTATATTTAAGGTGGTTTTCTTATAAAGAGTATATAGTTGAATCTTGCTTTTTCTCATTTACTCTGATGATCTCTGAATTTAATTAGCATGTTTCAATTGTCTCCATTTCATGCGATAGATATAACTGAATTTGTGTGTCCTCTTGCTATTTGTATTCTATTTGTGCTATCTGTTCTTTGTTCCCTTTTTTTTGGTCTGTTCTTTGGAAACAATTGAGTATATTTTATGAATATAAAATCTATTATCTTAGGGTTTATAAGTACACATTTTTAACCTGTTTGCCTTAAATAACATTACACCGCTTCGCCTACACTAAAACCCTACATTAAAAGAAACTCGGGCTAAAAGAATCATTCCCCCTCCCACCCTGTAGTATTTTGTCATGTTTAACTTCTACATATAAGTCCCACAACACATGATAAGTTTCTCTTCAAGCAACTGTTTTAAAAGAACTTTTTTTAAAAAAGTTAAATCTTTTATACTTACTCCCATATTTGTCACTTTCAGTGTTCTTGATCCCCTTCAGTAGGTCCAGATTTCCCTCCAACAGCATTTTCCTTTTATCTGAATGAAGATTTTCATTTAACAGCTCTGTCTACTAGCAATAAATTCATCCCATTTCAGTATGTTTTTACTCCACCTCCATTTTTGAACAGTATTTTTGCTGAGTACAGAATCCTAAATCAACAGCTTTGTTTTGTGGGGCTTAAAGATTTTTGCTCCACTTTTCTGACTTGCATTGTTTTCTAAGTCTGATTTATTCTTTGTTCCTCTACATACAGTGTGTCTTTTTTTTTTTTTCTTCTGGGTGCTTTTAATTTTTTTCCTAGGCACTGGTATTGGTTATAATGTGCTTGGTGCAATTTTACTCCTGTTTCCTGTGTCTAAAGTTTCATTGAACATCTTGGGTCTGTGGGCTCATAGTTTTTATCACATGTGAAAACCTTTCAGATATTCTCTAAGTATGTTTTTGTTTCCTTCTTCTGGAACTCCAGTTAGTGTATATAAAGCTATTTGAAGTCGTCCCACAGCTCACCAATCCTTTTTTATTCTGTTTTGGTTCTATTTTAGATAGTTTCTACTGTTAAATCTTTAAGTTCATTACTCTTTTCATTTGTAAGGTCTAATCTGCTCTTAATTCCATCCAGTGTATTTTTCACCTTAGACATTGCATTTTTTTAAATCTCTAATGTTTGATTTGGGTCTTTTACATTTGTCTCTTAATATTTTCATGCTTCCTTCTGCCTTCTTGAATATATGGAGCATGTTTATGTTATTTTAATGTCCTCATCTTCTAATTCTTTCATTTGTGTCATTCCTTGCTTTGTTTTTACTGATTCTTTTTAACCTCATGTGGAGTGTTTTCTACATCTTCCAATCTTGCAATTTTTCACTTGACTTGGCACATTGTGGATTTTATGTTGTTGAATGCTAGATTTTATTTTTAGTCTTCTAAACCCTTAAAAGTTTTGATCTGGGACACAGTTATTTGGAAATAGCTTGGCCCTTTGAAGACTAGAAGAGGAGAGCCTTTTATCTATGGCTAATTTCTCTCCACCACTGAGGCAATACCCTTACTGTACTCAACACCCCCCGATATTACAGGGCTCTTCCACTAAAGATACTGGGAATATAAGCTAGTTCCAGCCCGTGTGAACCCCCCTAAATTGTTATGCGTGCTTCTTCCCAGTGGTCATTCCTTAGTCTCGGGTAGTTTCCCCATATGTATATATTGCTACTCAGTAAGGCTCAGAGAAATTCCCTGAAGATCTCCAGAGCTTTCTCTATACTCACTCCTCTCTCTGGCACTCTGCTCTGAAGATCCTAGCTGCCTTGGTCCCCAGAACTTTCAATTCTGTCTCTCCAACTCAGGATGGCAGTTGGGCTGTGTGTGAGCTGTGTTCACCAGAAAGAAGTTACCAGGTCTCGTCCATACTCAAGGAGAGAGAATGCTGTATTCTGATACCATGTCTGAGAATGCTTATAATGTACTTATAGATGCTGTTCATCAAATATTTCTGGCTTTCTGCCTTCTAGAAATTGCAATTCCTGGCCCCCTAAGATTACTCAGAGCCCATGTGACTAGTTTTAGCCAGTGAATTAACAAAAGCCATCAACTACAGTGCAAGATCCTCTTGTCTTTCCCTCTGTCACAAAAGCCAAGAATGTACCAAATAGTGGTAGTTCAGCAACCTGGGTGCCAGAGTGAGGTAAACGTAAAGCACAACTGCCGATACCTCCCAAAAGACATGGATCGTATGCAAAAATATAAACTTTTACTGCTTTACATCACTGAAATTCAGGAGTTAGTTGTTACACAACTTCGTAAAATTTATCATGACTTATACAGACTTGGGTCTAGACTTGAACACTGCCATAACAAAAATCTAAAATATAAGTCACTAGCATAGTGATGAGGCAGCAGGTAACAAGGAAACTGTTACCGGAAGCTGGAAGGATAATTATTTATGTGGTTAGTGGCAAATATACTGGGAAAACTCTCTGCAAAACTCTTGGGATAACCTAGAAGACAGATGATTCGCTAATGAACTTGAATTCTAGGGGAAGAGGTTAGAAGACAATTTTGGCAACACATTGGTTGCTATGGTTGTGTTTGTCAAGTTACATGAAAGAGAGATGGGCTCAGAAATGCAGTGTGCCAACAGGAACAAAAATGGATAGAGCCCCCACAATTTCTAATTATATTCAAGTGACAACTTGGGAAGTCAAAGGAGTATCATTTTCTTGGAACACATTTTATTCTCCCTCAGAACTCTGTAATATATTTTCAATGTCTTCCAGTACTGGCTGTGCTATGGATGAGTCTAACAAACCCTAATTGTTTTTTTCTCCACCATTTCCCCAGCCCGCTGCTGCCGCCTTTGTTTCTTGCCTGGGTACCCACAGAATTCTTTTATTCTAAAAATTGAGTGACTTAACCAGGATATATCCTAGTGTTGACTGTCCTACAGAAATCTTTCCAGGGAACATGGTAGATCCCTTTATTTTTTTAATTGAAGTATAATTAACATACAATGTTTTATTAGTTTCAGATGTACAATATGATCCAACATTCTCTGCATTACTCAGTATTCATCATGATAAGCATTCTCTTCTTAATACCCTTCCTATAATTCTTAATCTTGTATCCTTTTCATCTAGAGATTTTTTTCTTTCCTTGGTATTTTTTTTTTTCCTTGGTATTTTTTAATACCAGTAGGGACATTTCTTCTTCCATTTGCTCTGTTCTCTATTTCAGGGGCACTTATTAATCTCCTGTCGAACCATCTTTGTCTCTTTCATCTATATTCTCTTCTAAGAGCTTTAATACCTCTAGTCGTTGCCTCGGTATTCTCTATGATTACCTCGAGCCTCTCGTCCACATCAGTAACTTGATTTTCGGCTCTCTAGTCTGTCTCTTCGTGCTTCTAATTCTTCATTTCTAAAACCAATTCTTCTACTTACAGCTATAGCACAAAAGGTAAGTTCTATTTTTGTTCACTGTGTTTGTATCAGAGGAGGTATATCACAACCCCACTAGAGCTTTGTATAACCCTCCGGGATGGCCTGGGTTCTCCCTAGTTTTCTGAGTTTTTGAAAGGTCTTAACTGAGGTCTCAGTGCATCTAATTAGGAGTTTATTCAGCTCCAGCATATGCTCAAATATAGGACTGCAATGTGGACTCCTGGAAAATATAAACTCTAAAGCGTTTTTTCTGCTTCTACTGGGGTCTTAGAATGGCTGGTATATAAGGCTCTGCCTGGGTCATAAAGCACAATTGCCTCTTGGTCTGCTTCTCTCCAGTCTGAAGCTATTAATGAGACTTGATAGGACTTTTTCAATTTAACCTGTCCCGAGGTACGACCTGTGCGGAATAATGCCTTGCATGCACCTAAGCACTGAATGGGAGAGAGACCTCTGCAGAGGCCAGAACACCAGATGAGCCGACACCCTGACTCGCTGGTGCAGACCTACTAACACCACTGCCTATACACTGGATCAAACATGGCAAGTTTTGGAAGCCTCAGGCTTTGGGACTTCAGCATCAAAACCTGAAGCGAAGTGTTGGGGGTTTCAGACTACACACTTCCACCACTGACCCCATGCTCACTAATAAGCCCTTAAGAGTAAAATCTCACAGCTGCAAAGCATTGCTGATTAAAAATTGCCCATCACAAAAGAGAGAAGCACTAAAGTTAAAAACATCCAAATGGAGGACCCCTGGAGGGCTCAGTGGTTGTGCACCTGCCTTCGGCCCAGGGCATGACCCCGGGGTCCCAGGATCGAGTCCCACGTCAGGCTCCCTGCGTGGAGCCTGCTTCTCCCTCTGCCTGTGTCTCTGCCTCTCTCTGTGTGTCTCATGAATAAACAAAATCTTAAAAAATAAAAATAAAAATCCAAATGGAAACATGGGGAAGCCTATAAGCACCATAAACCACCCATTGCAACTCCAAGCTTTACCACTGAGCGAAGAAGCACAGTGACAACTACTACCGGCAGAGGAATAAGGTGCTTCTGATCAATCTGATCAATCCAATATCATAGTTACCGTCACTGCACACTAATTGCGCACATACTTTGACTTTTCCTGGTTTTAATGCAGGTGGCTTCCCGGGATCTTTGTTGGGGCCTCAGAATTTTGTGGAGATCACTAATTTCAGCAAAGAAGGGCTGGGGTTCTTAACTGAAATCTGCTCTACGCTGATCGATTAAGGAGTTCAGAGAATTTTTCGACCGCTTGACCATTTGAGGTTGCTTGGTAACTTTCAGGAGCGTCTGAAATATATATATATATTTTTTAATATATGTTTATATATTTATATATGTAAATATATGTGTATGTATATATTATGTATGTATGTTTATATATTTTATATATGCATATATTTATGTTTATATTTATATATGTAAATATATGTACATGTATATATTTATATATTTATATATATGCATATATATTTATATATTTGTTATATTTATTTATATATATATAATATATTTATATATTTATATTATTTATATTATTTATATTTATTTATATATTGTATATATTTATATATTTATATTTTTATGTATTTGTATATTATATTTTTTATATATTTTTATTTATATATTATATATTTATATATTTATGTATTATATATTTTTTATATTTTTATATTATATACATTTATATATATATACATGTCCCAAAGCCACCGTTCGCTGCTCCAAGACGCGGCCTGTCGGATGCTCGCCCCAAGCACAGCGTCCCGAGGACTCTCCTTAAACGGCACCAGCCCCAGCGCTCAGGACGCTTGGACTCTGAACACGAACCAAGCCTCCGACAGCCCGTGCGCGCTTTTAAAGACACACGGCTCAAAGACCCCACTCCACAGCCTCGTTACCCGCCAGTTACCCCGGCCTCCGGAGCTTGCCGAAGCTCGAAGATGTTGGCGGAAGCCGCAGGTCCCATGGGGCGGAGGACGCGTCGCTATGGGAACGGCAGGACGCGACTGCCCATGCGCGGCCTTCTCGACGGAAGGCGTTAAGGGCCGACGCCGGGGAAGGGCGTAGCGACCGTAGTGACTTGCGGCAGCAGCGTGACTTACGGCTGCCGCGCTCCCGCGGGCGCGCCGCTCGTGGGCGGGGCCGGGCCGGGAGGACGGAAGTGACGCGGACGGCGCTGCGCCGCAGCATGACCCAGTCGGTGGTGGTCCAGGGTAAGCGGCGCCGGTGAGGGCGGGGGCGGGGATGGGGGGCGCCCGGTCGCCGCGCAGCCCCTTGCGTGCCGCCTCATGGCCGCTCTGTCTCCCTCCTGTCGCTGATCGCAGTCGGCCAGTGCGGGAACCAGATCGGGTGCTGCTTCTGGGACCTGGCGCTGAGGGAGCACGCCGCGGTCAACCAGGTACCGGCCCCGCCCCCGCCCCCACCCCCGGCCGCCCCCGCCCCCACCCCCGGCCGCCCCCGGCCGCCCCCGGCCGCCCCCGCCCCGCTTCTTCTGCACGGTCCCCGGGCTTAGGGCCGTAACTGGGTACGGCGTCGGTGCTGCCATGGCAGCCAGGGACCAGCCATCGGGGTGTTGGGAGGTGGTTAAACCGTCCGCGCCAGGGGCAAAGCCTTAGCAGTGTTGTCATGTACGCCTTATTTATTTATTTATTTACTTATTTATTATTTATTTATTTATTTATTTATTAGCAGGGAATTTATGATGAGGCAATAAGCAGCTTCTTTCGAAATGTGGATACCAGGTAAGATGGGGTGAAAGTCTCGTCACATAGCATTAGGATTCTTCTCCTGGGGCGCCCGGGGGGCTCACTGAGCACCTGCCTGCGGCCCAGGGCGTGACCCCGGGGTCCCGGATCGAGTCCCGCGTCGGGCTCCCTGCGTGGAGCCTGCTCCTCCCTCCGCGTGGGTCTCTGCCTCTCTCTCTGGGTCTCTCATGAATAAATAAATAAGATCTTTAAAAAAAAAAAAAAAAAAGGATTCTTTTCCTGTCGTCAGACTGGGTGAAAATTCTCCAAAGGACAATGAAACAGTTGATAACTATATGTAAATCGTCTGGCTTTTTTTTTTTTTTTCCTTCTCATTATTGAAAGCATATTTTTTCCCCTCATTATTTCTCATGTCTTTAATATTCTTCCTGTGACTCTGCAGAGCAGCACAGCATGTTTCCTTCCAGGGCCATGTGAAGGAACAAGAAGAACCTTTAGTGTGCCTTCCTAAAGTATTTTATTTTGTTTGACTTTATTATTTTATTCTGTTCTATTTGTTCCATCTCATTTTTAGGGATTTGATTTATGAGAGAGTAAGGGGAGCAAGGGCGAGAGCACGTATGGGAGGAGGGACCAAGGGACAGACGGAGGGAGATGCAGACTGCCCACCCAGCAGGGGCCCCATCCCAGGACCTGGGGTGCGGACCTGAGCCGACACTTGACCAGCTGAGCCACCCGGGCACGCCTCGTGCACCACCTTTCAGCACGACCTTGAAATGCAGTTTTGCTGAAGGACTACTGAAAATTTCCCTCAGGGTATATTGTTAATGCATTCAAGAATGACTAATTTTGGGGTTTTTTTGTTTATTAAAGATTTTATTTATTTTTTTTTATTCGTGAGAGAGAGAGAAACACAGGCAGAGGGAGAAGCAGGCTCCATGCAGGGAGCCCGACGTGGGACACAATCCCGGGACCCCCAGGATCACACCCTGGGCCAAAGGCAAACGCGCAGCCGCTGAGCCACCCAGGTCCCCCCAAGAATGACTAATTTTTGAAAGTGAACTGTATTTTTTACATTTCGGTGATACTACTTGTAGTCAGGAATTTTTTTTTTTTTTAAGATTTTATTCAATCATGGGAGACATGAGAGAGAGAGGCAGAGACACAGGCAGAGGGAGAAGCAGGCTCCACGCAGGGAGCCTGACGGGGGACTCGATCTGGGTCTCCAGGATCGTGACCTGAGCTGAAGGGAGACGCTCCACCACTGAGCCCCCCAGGGATCCCCGAATATTTGCCTTAATAATAGAATGTGCTATAAAAAAGGAGGAAAACAGTTGTCGAATTAGTTTTGTTTATCATAAAGAGCGTGTGTATCATTTATCTGAAAGTGATTTTGACTTTCAGGGTATGTCCATAAGCTTTTAATGTTTTATCATGAAGTTTGTATTTTTTCATTAAGTTTCCAACACTATTAATAAAACCAAACTGTGGTGGACTTGAACTAAAATACATGTAGTGAATATCCACCTTTATAATTCAGTAAAAATTCTTGTTCTGGTTTGAATTAGTCGGTGGGGTACTTGGGGTGAGTTGTCTCCTAGGGAAGGCTAATTAGTCTCCACTTCCATGGTGAATCTCAGAGGCAGGCCCTCGGGCTTGCAGACTCAGAAAACGTAACATCTTGAGACTGAGTCCGTTGCTCTCCAGTACAGGCAGACAAACCAAACATAAAGAGAACGCGAGATTAAAAAGCAGAAGGTCAGTGTAGTAACAGACAGTAGGAGCCGTAACTGGAGAGAGAGCATCCGCTTTTTCCCTTCAAAAGCACTTTCTCTTCTGTAGGAAAACTACCTGAAAAGCAAAATAATTAAAGGTTGCTTCGTGACAGTGGAATCAGACCAAGGGGAGTTAGGGGTGTTACCTTAATGGCTGGTGTCCTTTATCTTTATTGTATGAAGATCTCTGTTACCTAGATTCCCTCTTGTTTGTGAACTAGAACATCCTCTCCCCTAAATACTGTTAAGAGACTCATATGTGCCTTAGTAATACCTCCTTTTACGTGCTTCCCTTCTAAATTGCCACTCATCCGCTCTCCTCTTGATGGCCAGTCCTATCATTAGTATTATTTAGCTGAGTCTCAGCCAGGGGAGGTATTGTTTCTTAACAAGGTGACTCTGGTGGGCAGCCACGTGGTTTAGCAGTTTAGCGCGGCCTTCGGCCCAGGGCGTGACCCCGGGGTCCCGGGATCGCGTCAGGCTCCCTGCAAGGAGCCTGCTTCTCCCTCTGCCTGTGTCTCTGCCTCTCTCTCTGTGTCTCTCATGATTGAATAAATAAAAACCTTTAAAAAAAAAAATAGATAAGTTGACTCCGTAACCACATTCTCCTCTACTCCGTTTTATAATTTAACCTGAGAGCATTCTTATTTCCCCATTCCCAAGTTTTTCCAAAAAGGGGAGATGAGTCCTGGCATTTGACTCTTGCTATGTACTAGCAGCACCTACTGGCATCTGTTCCAGAAAAAAAAAAAAAAAAAAACTTTCAAAAACAAGATCCGCTGTTTACACTTCTTGTATACACTCCTGTATCTATTTGAGGAAACGACCATACCTTTTTAATAGCATACTAGGAATTTACCTATGCTAGGGGTTAACAGACCTTTACTGCAAAGGACCAGAGGTAAATATTCCAGGTTTTTGTCACATCTCGTGGACTCTGCTGTTGTAACAGGAATGCAGGTCTAGCTTACTAGTATGTAAGCAAGTGGGCATGGCTGTGTTTGAATAAAACTTAATTTAGGAAAATAAGCAGTTGGTCAGAGTCGGCCCAAGGATCATAGTTTACCAACCCAGCCCATAGCATCATCTGTGCTCAGTTCAGCTTCCTTTCATATAGTCTGTTTTCTTGTAAACTATATTGACCCCAATTCTGTGTTTGGTCACAGATGTAGTTACTTTAGTTCAACATGAAATTCTAGGAACAGCCTTAGATACTCAACAGTAATATAACTGATATGTCAGTTGATGTATGTTCAGCTACAGTAGAAAACCTCATTAATGGGGACTTAAGCAACAGAAGTATCCAGTTATCTCATACAAAGAAACCTGGGAATGGGATGACCTAGGCTTGGAGAAGTGTCTTCAAAGACCAAGATACTGTCGTTTCATTATTCCTATAGTGTTGGTTTCTTGTCCTCATGTTTATTTTTTCCAGACTATAAAGTGGCAGCCTCCACTCTATGCATCACATTTTTATTCATATTCAAGGTGGGGGAAAAGGAAGAGTTGGCACCAAGTGCATCCGAATCTCTTTATTATCAGAAAAGCCTCCCAGAATATCTCCCTTTTTATCTCATTAGTAAGAACTGGATCACATGGCCAGCCCTGACTACAAAGACAGCCAGGGGAAAAAGTACCCCACTTTTCAGCCTAATGGGAGGGTGGGCAGGAGAAGAATAGGAATGGCACCTTCTATGTTGCCCTCACCCCTATGTTGTCTGCCTCACCAGGCCTGTAAGTAGCTTTATTATATAAATGGGAGTTGGCTTTATTACCTAACAGCAGTATTAGCCTCGGAAGATCTTACAACCTTTTCCCATTTTTTTTTTATCTTTCAGAGTGGTTGGTGATGGTGGCAGTATTTCCAAGGGGAAGATTTGTTCTCTGAAAGCACGAGTAAGATCTATATACTTGCATTCTTAACGCTGCATGTGTTTTTAAAATAACTACACTCCTGGGATCCCTGGGTGGCGCAGCAGTTTGGCGCCTGCCTTTGGCCCAGGGCACGATCCTGGAGACCCGGGATCGAATCCCACGTCGGGCTCCTGGTGCATGGAGCCTGGTTCTCCCTCTGCCTATGTCTCTGCCTCTCTCTCTCTGTGTGTGTGACTATCATAAATTTAAAAAAATAATAATAATTAAAAATAATAATAACTTCACTCCTGTAACTATCATGAGAATAAAACTTTAACTTCTCAAATTAAAAAAAAAAGTACTAAGCCACACTTTAGTATAAATGTAATTAAACAGACATTTATATCTATCAGAAACTTCAGGGGGGAACTGTGTTTAAAGTAAAAACACACTGTGTATTTAGCATTTTTTGGTAACCATTTCGGAGGAGATCCACATCTAGGTAAATGATAACAAAGGAACTTTCTTAACTCTAAGCCTGAAACACATACTAATCCAGGCTAATTTTTCATTTGAAGATAATGGAGGGTTTCTTTGCGTCAGTTATACTATCCCCAGTACAAACCACAGATCCAGCCGTGTTACAGTGAGTACCATCGTCGTGTAAGGCCTCACGAACAAAAATGCTTCGAGTCAGTAGCCCATATTTCGTCTTAATCTCATTCCAGTAAGACTCCTGCTGTTGTTTCTCTACAGAAAACTGCTTTTTCCAGTTTGTTGATCAATAATCATTGTAACAAAAAAAAGAAAGGCAGTTTAGGTGGAAGGAATTAAGACAGTAAGGATCAGACCTGGGGTCGCAGCTGGAAGAGTGAAGAGCAGTTGTGTTGTACCCAAGCACTGTCTTCCTGTATCTGTAATCTCCAATGTCCTTGGAAAACAAAATTTAGTCACAGAGGCCATATGCTTGTAGGCTGTTCAGACGATTAACCCGTGGTGCCCTGCACACTGGAGAGCACTAACATCCCAATCCAGATCTCAGAGAAAAAGTAACTGGGTTTCCTAGAGCACTCCCATTTCGAGCTCTTTCCTGCCTCCCCCTCAGTGAGCGAGGTAGGAGGTGGAGGGCACACTATAGGCAAAGGATAAATCAGTGTGTTTCTGTAACCTTTGACTTGTCCTAGGAGGTACTCTTCTATTTCCCCTCTGGAGTCTTAGTAGTATGTGGCTGTGATCACTGAAGGGTCCAGGCTTCACGAGATTTAGTGGTTAGGTCCCTCATCTGCGTCCAGTATCGTAGGTTAATGCGCAAACACTCAGAGTTTTGTAAATCCTATATTAGACCTAAGGAAGAGCTCAGAGGCCAGAGAGCTATCACCAGGCTGCTCTGGCAGAAAACGATAAACCTCAGATCCTGAAAGCTGTGACTCCAAACCGTGCAGTCTTAAGTCTGTTTTGGAACAAGGCCATTATAAGCTAATATTTGTTTCTTTTTGTGATCTTACTCAACTTGTAGTATACCACATGCTACTACTACCATGCAGTGATGGCTCTCTTACGGCCGATTAGGTGTTTCAGTCAACACCTAAGAGAAAAATTACCATAAAATATCCTAGAAAATCCCTCAAGTGCCAGCAAGTAACCCTTTATAGTCCAGTGTACGTAAAGTATACGTCTATTGCGTGCTGCCTGTAAAAGAGCACATTTATAATACATAATATATAGTCTTCCTAACATCCTACTGTGATGTACTGTTGTACAGTTAGAAACGCAGTATTTCTGATCCACTGTGTGTAACACTGTTTTAATCACTTGCAGTAGCATAGCTAATTAACTACACAAACCATTTTTTTTTTTTAAAGATTTTATTTATTTATTCATGAGAGACACAGAGAAAGGCAGAGATATAGGCAGAGGGAGAAGCAGGCTCCATGCAGGGAGCCCAACGTGGGACTCAATCCTGGGTCTCCAGGATCACACCCTGGGCCGAAGGCGGTGCTAAACCGCTGGGCCACCCGGGGTGCCCTACATAAACCATTTAATTCACAGAGTTTAAATGGGCATACCTTGCAACCCCTCGGTAGTTAGTACCCCCATAAATTTCGAACTTGACTGTCTTTTCAGTAGGTAGGAGAGCGTAGACTGAATATTCTGCAGCCAGGCTAACCAGTGTGACTCTCAGCTCCACCACTTACAAGCTGGGTGATCACAGCCAAGTGATTTAGCTCTCCTAGGCCTCAGTTGTCTCGTGTAAAGCAGGACAGGTAAGTATAGTAAGCACATAGAGGGTTGTGAGGACCAAAAGGGGGTAATACGTGTAAAGCACTTAGGACAGCCACAGGTAGCATTTAATGTTACAGGGTCGCAAGAACTAGAAAAGCCTGTAAACCAGGCTTTGGGACCCTGAATCAAATAGCTAATAGCTTTGTGGTGTACTCTAAGGTTATTTCATTAGTTTTTTTGGCTTTTTTACTTAACTATTTCACTCTCACTTCTCTTCCTCAGTATAGAACACACAAGAAGTACATAACAGTGGGGGCAGGGAGTATTTAATCCTACTGCCAAGCTATTCCTGCCTACTTTTTGCTGTTTCCCTCCAATCTTTTCTATTTTTCTTTCCATAGTTAATTTTACGTTTTATATTCTCATTTTCTTCTTAGTAATAAAGGTCACCTTCCATGTCAGTAATGTTTGTGGTAATGAATTAGATTTTCTTGGGCGTGGGGACCCTGTTGTTATCTTTGACCTCTGATCCAGGGCCTTGCTTTGCATGTGATAGTAAGTTTACTGATTTGATTTGGACAGTTTTGGGCTGTGATTCCTGACGAGCAGCATGGTTGCTCCTGGTGAGCAAGTGCATTAAAATACTCCACACGTATTGAGAATTTTTTCTGGTCAGGGCACTTTTTTAATTTCCAAGACCTGTTCTCAAAACATTGACAGTCACGTAGGCAAATGAATAAAAGAATTGTTAGAAAATCAGTTGGGATGTTCAGCTCCCGTTTTCATCCCACGTGGTATTTTGGAGTAGGATAAGAGTTTAGAACCCGTCTTTTAATTGTATCCTACCTCTTGAGCACAGTGAAATTACTTTTTCATTTTTAATAACAGATTCTACATAAAGACTCGATACACATTTGATCGAGTTTAAACTATAAAAAGAACAATGCAAGTTATAGTTCATAAATTAATTTACAGAGTGACTAGCTGTAAGGAAAAACATGCTAATCCAATGTTATTTTTCTTTCTCAGGCTGTCTTGATTGACATGGAGGAAGGGGTAGTAAATGAAATTCTGCAGGGACCATTGAGAGATGTGTTTGATAGCAAGCAGCTCATCACTGATATTTCCGGCTCAGGGAATAATTGGTGAGAATATGCTATATGTAAAAATTGAATGTCATCTAAAAAAAAAAAAAAAGAACTTCCTTTATTCTAATAGGTCCTGCTGACCCAAAAGCAAGATCTAACCTGCCAAACCTGCCTCTCGGCTTTTCGTCCATCATCTTTTTCTGGATAAATGATGGTCTTTTTTTAATACTTAAAAGCCACCTGTATCATAGTTCTTTCTCACTTTTTTAAAGAAAACTCATGAAAAATGGATTTACTAAATTTCTTATAAATTGATTCTTTCATAATACTAGTGACAGAAATTTTAACTATTTTTATAAACTGTTCTCTTACCTATATTATTTGATTCTATCAAGTTCTCCAGTGGGTCAGACTTGATAGGACTAGTAAGAAGTGCAAGCCAGCCCAGCACCCCAGCATTTAAGCTCAGCCTAAGGCTGTGTTTAGCTCTTAAGTATTTAACTGTCTGTTCTCCTTAACGGGGTAAATAGCTTCAACAGTGATCATTTGAAAATTTACATTGAGACTGTTTTTGCTGCTTTTTAAAAATTAAGTAGCTCCTTTCCTTAGGTATAAGACTTTAGTTACATGTGATTTTTGAGTTACACAACCAGACTGCATGTTGTGGGGAAGTCATTCATTCATTTTTTAATCATTTAATCATTCTTTAATGCATCAAAGTGCTATTTACAAATTCGATTAATCAAAAAGACTTGCAGAGCCTTATGAATATCAGTTTTCTATTGTGTATCATTTCAGCTAATGGTAACATGATGTGACCAGTGTTTTCTCATATATTAAACCAATATGTTCCAAATTTTTTATTTTTAAGGTCCTTTTAGTTGATTACTTTCTGCTTTTTAATATGTAAAATTTATTGCAATCACTATTTATTTTAAATGGAGATGAGAAAAAACTATGTAACTAAAGTCTTATACCAAAGGGAAAAAAAAGAAGATAGATTTAGAAAATCATAGTTTAATATCCATCGATAATGAGCTATTTTATCAGAATATTTGAGGATTATAGGTCTATATATTTTTTATATTTTCTATCTAGTATGTTTGAAATATCTTAATACGGTTTATTTGATGTGAAACAAAATTAATACAGTAAAAATGCTTTTCCGGGTTTTTCTGTAATCTTTTTATTTAGTTCAGAAATAATAAAATCTTGAAATAATAAATGCCAGAGTGTTTTTACAATTTTTTTTTTTTTTCAGGGCTGTGGGTCACAAAGTTTTTGGCAGTCTTTATCGAGAACAGATTTTAGAGAAACTCAGAAAGTCGGCAGAGCACTGTGATTGTCTGCAGTGTTTTTTTATAATACATTCCATGGGAGGAGGTAAAGTTATTCACACATTTCCCTAAAACAATGTGAAAGTGTAAGTGGGAGTTCATTTTGCTAACAGTAGTCTGTTTTCAGACCTATGCTTTATAATAAAGTTACAACTTTTAACACTATGTGTTTATGAGTATATTCATAACTTTTTTATTTTAAATTTTTGTCAAATTTTGTTGCTGTTACCATTGTTTTTAAACCGAAGCCCTTTTAAGAGTCAGTACTACTGAATCTGGAGATTTTTCTTCTTCTACTTTTAGCTTCTTTTATAAAATTTCCAACTACATTTCAATATTTGTGAGCTTTTGGGGAATGCTTTCTCTTAAGAGTTTGCTTATATAGTCTCATCTCCTACCTAGAGGCTAAGCATTTCTGGCTTGTTCATAGATATCTGTGCTAAGAAATATCAGTATTCTTTAAACTGCCTTCCAGCCTTTCTTGTGTCCAATAAGAGACATAGGTAAAAGAAATCCGATTAGTTCCTTTAAATCACTCCTTACATGGTAATTACCTTGACCTAGAATAAATTATCTGCATTGCTTTCTGTCCCCAGGGAAGCCTATACCTTGCAAATGAAGTATTTTGCTCCTTTGTTCTATGAACTGGAAACATATCCTATTTTGCTCATTTCAAATAGGATTAGTGAGTTTTAAAAAAAAAAAAAAATTGCCATGCTGTTTTTCTCCACACTCAGATTAGGATTTTATATTCAGGTTATATGAATTGATTTTTATACATATTATTCAATATAACATTTTAAAATTAAAGTTACAGTGCTATGTAGGCATGTCTTTAGACGATCATCATCATAATCATTAAATTAAACAAATTTTCTTTGTACTAGTATAATTAACCTCCAAGTTTGGATAGGTTTTCAGAAAAAAACTAATTTGATTTATAGTTCATTATGGTGCCTTTTTAAATCCCTTTATTACTCAAAAATCTCAGAAGACTATATTCATAATTTACTGGCAAAAATAAATAATGGGAGAGGTTAAAAACTGTCCCCTTTCCCACATCTAAATCCTAGCCTCTCTCCTCTCAGGTAATCAAGTTTGCCAATTTCTATCCTTCCAGATACTTTCTATGCCTTTAAAAATGTGTGTGTGTGTTTTAACATAAACAAGACCATGCAGTGCATATCATTCTGACATTTTTTAACTTTGTCTTTCCTGAATGTCTTTCAGTGTCTTCTCTGTCTCATAGAATTCAATTGTGTTAATATATAATAATTTTTAAAGTCTGTTTCCCAGATGTTGTTTTAAACTTTTTTTAGCTTCTTTTATAAAATTCTAAATGGTATTTTTAGAATTTTAGGTATTTTATAAAATACTAAATGGTATTTAGTTATTATAAATAATCCCCATTTGAACATCTGGTACATACAGTTTTGCTCAGTTATGCCCCTGTAGCTGTAGGTAATATTCCCAAAAGGAAAGTAGGACCAAAGAATATGTACATTTTAAATTTTGATTGATATTTATAAACACCTTCCTACATTAATTCACCAATCCATATTATTAGCACAATTTATGCAAGTTTATTTCCCTACACTGTCACTGAGTATTATGAGACATAAATCTAATATGTTCAAAATTAGATTGTTTTAATTTAGATATCTTTGATTAGAAAAAGGATTGAACATCCTCACATCTATTCACCATTTGATTCATTATGATTTACGTACTTTTACTCATTTTTCTGTTGTATTCTTTTTTTTTTTTTGGTGGTTGATTGTGAGACCTCTTTATTAAAGAAATTTAGTCCTTCATCATATGTGTTGGAGATTTTTTCTTAGTTTACCTTTTTCATTCTGTTTGTAGGTTTTATATATATATATATATATGTATGTATTTTTATGTGTGTTTTTTAAGTTTTTAATGGAATCAAAGCTGTCTTCTATGTAATGCTGTGGTTATTAATATATGTTTCTACCCAAAAAACCCAGAAAATTCCAAGTTCCTCACAATCTTATTTTGAATAACTTATGCTGGTTTGTTTTTGTTTTTGTAATTTTAATCCTCAGGAACAGGATCTGGGCTTGGCACATTTCTTTTAAAGGTGCTTGAGGATGAATTCCCAGAAGTATACAGATTCGTGACTTCAGTGTATCCTTCTGCTGAGGATGATGTCATAACCTCGCCTTATAATAGCATCTTGGCAATGAAGGAACTTAATGAGCATGCAGACTGTGTGTTGCCCATTGACAACCAAGTAAGAAATGACATTATAATTTATAGATGTATCATATATACATTGAGTCTCCTGTTATGTTTCTATGTGCATATGAAACATTCTCTTCCCTTTTCAGCCTTCTGATTGAAGGTTAAATAAGTTTAAATTGTTTTTCTTTCTCTTCTTTCCTTCCTGGTAGAATGTCCTCTATGTCTCCTCTTCTTAATAGCTTCTCTCCCAATATTTTTTCTTTAAAAGTCTTTATTTGACATCATTAGCAAAATTGACCTCATGGTGAATTCTGGAAAGTTGGGCACAACTATAAAGGCAAAGAGTCTGGTTACTTCAAGCGCTGGGGCTGTTAAAAAGCGGCACCAGAAGCCTTTTGATGCAATGAACAACATTGTGGCCAATTTGCTGCTGAACCTAACAAGGTAAATCCTATTGATGGCATATCTTAGGACAATTTAAAAGCTTCCCTTGGCCTCTGAGGGTGATTGCAGTAACATTTTCATAGTAGCATTTTTTTTAGCTTTTCTAAGTCGTAGGAACTTCTTTTTATTTGATTTTATTTTGTCTAGTGTTTTCAAATCTTGGAGTCATGGACCAGAATTTTCATGTCTTACTCCAAACCAGCATTCTCCCAGGGACATTCCAGAAAATAATAAGTGTTACATGAAAAAAGCTTGTCACATATAAACACTTGAGAACTTGGTTAGATAACAGTAAGCATATTGTTTTGCTGTAGAACATCGTCATTTTTTAAAGCAGCTAATATTTACCTCCTTATTGTTGGTCCAAAATATCTCCTTGACTTTGCTCCAGTAAGATTGCTTTAGCATTATTTTATTCCAAACTATAGAGCACATTAAGCAGGTGCTTGAGGAACATAGTAAAGTTTATAGAATAATTAAATTATTGATCTGTATGTGTTTAACTCAAAGTCTGTTTTAAATAAGACATTTTTGTATATGTAACGTGCAACATAATAGTGTGTTGATTGCATATCACATAATCCACAAATAAGAATTGCTATAGATGTTGTGCATTATAATTACCTTTGTACATGATATTCATGGTACTAAATTTCACTAATACAGAAAAAAGGAATATTCTCTACTGAAGAACAGTGTACAAAAGGATTTAAGAATGCCTGCTGAATAAGTAAAGCTGCATTCAAAGTATAAAATCTTAACATTAAATTTTTTTTCTCTTGCTTTAATGTTGATTTTTTAGCTCTGCAAGATTTGAAGGGTCCCTTAATATGGACCTTAATGAAATCAGCATGAATTTAGTTCCTTTTCCTCAGCTGCATTATCTTGTGTCAAGTCTAACACCACTGTATACGCTGGCAGATGTTAACATTCCTACCCGAAGGTAAGATGTAGTCACTTTACTCCAGTTACTTGATAATTTGAGTTGTTTTTAAGAAATAACATTTTTTAAAGTTTGTAATAATGCTAGGTATTTTTTCATGTCATTTTCTTTGTGAGAGGAACATAAAATGCAGCTGATGACAACCACTTTTTCATTATTTGAATGCTTCTTTATTTATAAATCATTGTTTAAAAGGTCAGTATTTAAAAAAAAAAAAAGGTCAGTATTTGAAATGTAAATTTTTAAACTAATGAAATTAATAAAGATTGGTTTTTATTGAAACAGATTTCAGGGCTTTGAAGTCTGACATACTTAAGTCTGAATGCTAATTCTGTCACTGGGCAGGAGACAGACTTTTCTTTTAGTTTTTCTCATCTGTGGAAATGAGAATCAGTGCACCTACCTCGTAGGCTTGTTGAGTATATTGAGTAAGAGTATCTTTAAAGTTCTTATCTTGGTCCAGCACCACAGAAGGCTTTTCCAATGTGGTTGTTCGTGGTAGCTGCTATATATCATTTCCAGAGCACCTTGTTTTATAACTGTGTGCCACTTATATGCATAAAACTTAATCAGTCTAGTTAACAAAAAAATGTAGTTGAAAAATATTCTGAGCACAGACAGGACGAGCTTGAAAAGGTCCCACTGACATCCACAGTTGACAGAGGGAAAAGGTCCTGTCAAACTCTGTAAGAGGAAAGTATGTAAATGATAAAGTAGAAACTAGATTAAAGATCTTCTTTATAGTTTAAGTTTGGGCAAAATAACAGTTCTGCACTGTAATGTCACTGTGCTATTGATTAACTTTGATTTCAGCTGCTAACAAGTAACCAGTTAGGCCAACTAATAGATGAGACTCTTCCTGCATGGGATGCCGATGACCTTGAGTTAAGCAGCTTGCATTGTGTATGGAACATGGTACCCACTCACTAAATGTTCACTCTTATTATCAGCCCTGCATATTAAAAAGTAGTGCATTTAAATAAAATACGCATCTTTAATATGGACACATGTAAATTGGTGTTAAACTATTTATTGTACTAGAGTGATAATCCAGACATTTTTACATTTAAAGTTAATTCTTAAAAAATAAAGACATGGAATTTCTAGTTAAGTTCTACATAAAGAAAATAATGTTTGAGGTCATTCAACCTGAATGTTTTAAAGCCAATTAAACTTCTTTTAATCCTGCTTTTGGCATATTTTGATAAAAATTATACTGTTGCAACATTTTTTATTCATATAATCATAATTGTTACAAAGGTTTATTTTTAATCAAAACGTGTGAAAATGTATAAGGGACTTTAAAGATTTTAGCACTTAGGGAACTTGTCACAGTGTTCTATCTTTGTGTTGTTTTTTGCCCTTTTTCTGCTGTACTATAGATATTTCAGAGGCTGCCGTATCAGCACATGAACACATTTATCCTTGAGTAAGATAATAAATTGTTTTAAAATTGTTCTATTAGAAGTCATAGTTTTAAAACACTTTAATTTCTTAGTAGTGAGAATGTCTTGGGGGTACCTTTATTAATAAATGTCAGTCCTGTACCTCGTCCCATTTTTATCACATGAAAATAATCACACATGAAGTGTGTATATTTGTTTCTTAAAATTCCATATTTCTCTATAAAAAAAGATAAGTATGGGGATCCCTGGGTGGCGCAGCAGTTTGGCGCCTGCCTTTGGCCCAGGGCGCGATCCTGGAGGCGTGGGATCGAATCCCACATCGGGCTCCGGGTGCATGGAGCCTGCTTCTCCCTCTGCCTGTGTCTCTGCCTCTCTCTCTCTCTCTCTCTGTGACTATCATAAATAAATAAAAAAATTAAAAAAAAAAAAAAAAAAAAGATAAGTATGCCAAAATGACGAATAGCTCCTAGTTCTTACGTTTTGTGGCAGAGGATGAATCAAGAATGAGTTTGCCACTTGTTGTAGAGTAATTCTTAAGCTTTTCTGGGTTTCCTTATCTCTGTAAAAATCCCCAAAAGTACATACACAACAAAATCTTGAACACCGTAGCAGAGGATTTATGAATCCCACACAGCTCACTTTCCCTAAAGGAGTCTTCAATTCTTGCTGTTACATAACCAAAATAGAAGGTAAGTTCCATTAGAGTAGAATTATTTTTCCATTTGAGTAGAAATTGTTCACTGCTTGGTCTCTTGCACTTAGAATAGTGCCTGGCACACAGTAGGCATTTAGTTAAATATCTGTTGAATGAGTAAGTAACACAGTGTGATTTCTGCAGCTCTTCCCATTCTGCAGATCCAGCACACAGAATCTAGAGTGATCTAGGGAACCTAATCATATTTGTATTGAGTTAAGTGAGATTTAAGAACCAGGCTGGAGCTATTTTAAAGACTAGGATGCTGTGTATTGTTAGATACAAACTTGTTGGCACCTTTTTCTTCCCCTCTTTAAATAAAGGATAAATGATGTCCTCCTCTCTTGTCGTATTTCTCAAGATTGTGTTCTGAGAAAATGATAGCTGAAACGTAGAATGTGTTTGTGTGTGAAATTTATTGACCAGAAGGTGACTGTCTTCGCATTTTGTAGTTCTACAGAGAAGAAATAATATTTTGTATAAACAGTGATTCTTTCATTGTTCTAGGTTGGACCAGATGTTCTCAGATGCCTTTAGTAAAGATCACCAGCTAATTCGGGCTGACCCCAAACACAGTCTCTACCTCGCCTGTGCCCTTATGGTGAGAGGAAACGTACAGGTTTCAGATCTTCGCAGAAATATTGAAAGGTTTGATTTTATATTTCCGTGATGATTTGTGTGTACTACTTGTGACAGTGTAGCATAGTAGTTCAGATGGCCTCTCTTCAGATTCTAGCATTGCCACTTAACTAAGGTGTGACCTTGAGCAAACTACTTAGCCTCACTTAAGCCTTGTTTTTCTCACATGTAAAATAATAATAATGGCACAAAATTGTCGTTTATGAATAGTGAATGATATAGGATATGTTTTACCCTCTGAAGGTGTTCAGAAAACTTATGGTTTCATTATTACCACACTACACTGCCTCTAAGTTTATGTTTTACTATTTTTTGACAGTCTATTTTTAGGAAAACTCTACTGACTCACAAAACAAGGAAAAATGTAGTATTTTCATCTCTTTTTCATCCCCAGATTTAACGTCCTCCCGAGTAAATGTCCCTTAGCTCACTGGCGGGCTCTACCACGTTACTGCTAATAGTAAAACATAGATAGCTTACAGTAAATACTGAGCAAAGAGAATGCTGCCATCAGTAATGTCCGCTGCCATACACGGCAGAATTTTCAGTACCTTCATTCTCACCTTTGAGCTTTTGCATCTCAGATTGAAACCTTCTCTCCGGTTCATCTCCTGGAATCAAGAAGGCTGGAAAACCAGCCTGTGCTCAGTACCGCCTGTGGGCCATTCCCATTCGTTATTAGCTCTAGCAAATAACACATGCGTGAAGCCCACCTTCATGGAACTGAGAGACAGATTCACGAGGCTCTACAAGAAAAAGGTAATTGTCAGGACACCTTCATAACTATGTGTGATTGTTTTGGCTATTTAAGATGTCTTCTTGCGAATTACACTATTACGAGTCAGGGGCAATCCTGACTGCTGTGTTCATCGTACTGATTATAGCTGAAGAGGAGAGGTGCACTCAGACTATCTAAACGAGAGATCTCATGAGTTCACAGGATTTGAGTTCTCATTTCTGTTGTAAAGCTGAGTGAACTACCATTTTAATGAAGAATTATTTATGTTTTAGGAGATTTTTTTTTTTTTCAATTTTCTGAAAATGGTCAACAGTATCCAGTTTACTATTTATAGGCTCATCTTCATCACTATCTACAAATTGAAGGGATGGAAGAAAGCTGTTTCATGGAAGCGGTGTCATCTTTATCAAGGCTTATAGAGGAATACAACCAACTGGATGCCACAAAAAGCATGCCTGTGGAAGATTTACCTAGACTAAGCATAGCTATGTAAAAAATACCCCAAAAATACAATTTTTACTTTTCTTAATTTTACATTGGTTTTCATCACCTTTTCTTTTTGTTTTGGAATATTTGTGATTCAGAAAACCCACTTTGCACTTTTTCCTATTAGAAAGTATTTTTGTCTTTAAAAAAAAAAAAGAGTGGTTTTCATTTCATCACAATTTGTGGGTAATAACCTGTGAAATTAGTACCTTAACTAGTACCTTAACTTCAAACATTTGTCTTCAGAAAATTCGCCTTTTCTAAAATTGGGAAAACAGAGTTCTTCAACATTTTTATTTATAATCTCATATTTAGGCATTTATAAAGTGATAATTTATGTCTTTTAAAAAAAATCATATACAGGTATATTTTTATATTTATTTATAATTTATTTTTTTATATCCTTTAAATTCTCCTGATTCTTTAAAAGCAAGTACGAGGAATAGCAGAAGAACACAACATAAATACTTCTATGTAATACCCACTAACTTTACAAGGATAGGTTTTATTATAGTATGAAGGAGATTTTGTTTCTCCTTTGGGTAACCACTTGTTTGTACTCAAAAGAATCAAAATTTACATTTATTTTAACCTGAATATGTATTAAATTATCTTTAAATCTAATGTTTTTATTAAACCAGTTGATTTCTTAATAATAAATGTCTATATTTTTAAACAGTACCGCTTGATAATTGGTTTTGTTTGTCACCATTTATATAAGCAAACAGAACATTACTTAGCTTGACATCTTCTCCCAAACTTTGCAGGAAAATGACTGTAATAGTCCAGTGACAGTGTTGCAGGTATTGTAATCTCCGGTTACAGTTTTAATGTTAACTTATCCTTAAATACAATTTATATTTTAAATCCATAGGTGGAGTTATCATTTAAGGAAGTAATTTTTAGGGACAGTTTATTTTCAAGCCAAATCATCTGTGCTTCCTTCAGTGTTAAGTTTTTAAGTTTTTTTACTTTTCAAAGTAAGGATACTGCTCTTGATCTTTATCTTGGAAATGTAATATTTTACAGTATTTGGTATAAAAACTTTTAGATTACAGTGGTCACCAATGGCCAAAGAAGTTCTATTTTCTCCTTCCAAAAGAAATCTTAATAAACCTGATACTCAGACTAGGGCAGTGGAAGTTATAAGTACATTGACAGTTTAATCGTTGTCCTATTTAAGAATTAAACCTAGAATCTCACACACCATGTAATGATTATCATCTGATGGAATCCTAGGTTACATTGTCAAAGTACAGATAAAGTTTTAAAGAAGTTCCGAAAAAGCTCTAAACTTTTTACACATCTTCAACAAAGTATTCTAGATTATAGAGTAAAATGCTTTCTTGTAAATTGAATCACTTTTCCATTATGTATGGAATATGTATGTATGTAGATGAAAGCAACTGTGTATTTCATAATTACACATTTTAAAGTTTACTTTTAAGATTTTTAACATTATATAAATTATATATATATATACACACATATAGTTTTAACATTATATATATATATATATATATATATTTTTTTATATATGGGGGGGGATGCAAAAAAAGGTGGTTTTATTAAAGCACCGGGACAGGACCCATAAGCAGAAAGAGCTGTACCAAGTTTTACATTTATTTTTAAGAGAACCTTTTTAATAGCTTCTAATGCCTTAAAGATAGTCATCTGAGAATAGGTAGGCATTCTTACTGTTTTAAACCAATAAGATTTGCCACCCTTTTGAAACCATTCCAATTTTCTTAGGTAATGACATAATCACCTGAACCTAACTTTTCCCATATATACTAGGTTTTATAGGATCTCAAGCTCAGAAAATATATCTCCTGGATCTCTGCAGTTTCTTTGACATACGCAAGATGTAATCCACAGCATCTTCCATGTAAATGAGCCTTCATTTGGGCAATCAAATTGAATGGTGATCATTTTCGACTTATTAGGAACACAGCATCTCTTATCTACACATACTCCACAAAAAGTGGGTTTATAACTCTGAGTGCTTGAGCATCCAGAAAAGACAAATTTCTCAGCTTTGAAGAGTTGGAAAGTAGGTTGGCACGTTTTTCCTTTCGGGATCTGAAAAGGCACATAACATTAAGTCATTCTTTAATCCGAATACAAGAGTTTAGAAAAAGTAGTACTATATATGGAAACAAATGCGGAAACACAAACGCGGGCAGTGACTTTCCCCACTCTCCTACCTTTGAAATCCCCTCGCCAGGGGTCTGTGCCCCCCTGTTCCTGTCCCATCATAATGTAGGAGCCGCTCCCCAATTTTTTTTGCTGTCCACCCTTCACTTTGTTCCACAATTTCTACAGTGAGAACTTTTCTGTCTTCTTTAATATCAAAGGCCATGTCTTATTAAATGTTTATTTACCTAAGACAGCAAATTCCCTAACATAGGTGGTTTTGAGTGGATGAATAAATGAATACCTATCTTAATTCCTTTAAAATTGAGTTGTCAGCTTCTTACTATGATCGGGAATAACCTGGAGATGAGTTTTAGCATTCCTTAGACTTACTCTTGAGACCGTCATCTTGCCTTGCCCTAGAAGGACCAGCTCTAATTATACCAAACAATTCTAGTGTGAATATGTTATCATAGTCCTTTGGCAAGTTTACTATCTAAGCACAGAGCATTTTGGAAATGGTGGGTTCCCCCTCCAACTTGGTGATCCATAACCAAGATCAGAACTTCTCTGATGTTCGTAAGGTCTGTTTCAGTAATTACGATGCAGCAACCAAAATCTGTTATCCATTGCCTTGACTCCACCACATAAAATTAATATATTCTAAAAAATTGGAATCCGAAAAGGATCTACTTTTAAAAGACGTACATGGTGGGTGTACCACAGCCAACCAGGCTGGCCAGGACCCACACTGTTAAGCTGTTAGAGTAGAATCAACAGGTTAACATTACCCCTTTGCCGGGTAGGATTTTCCCCATGAAGTGCAATTAGATTAATCTTTGTTCTCCTCCGAGATCATTTGACTTTAAGAGTTACCCGGAGGCGATTTTATTTTTATAAGAGTCACACCCAATCTCTCCCCTGAAACACACTTGCACTTTTTAGGACTCTCTTTAATATTGAATTATAATGAAGTTACATCAAATTTAAGTTTCACCTTTACTCTCTTTAATATATTACTGTCACAAGGTTGAATATAACACAGTCTTCTCTCTCTTCTCATTTTACAGTTGCTATTTTCATTGGTGACCCGATCAGATATTCCCATCCCACACGTTCTGGAGCAAGGAGTCCACTTTGTTGCTTGCACAAGACATTTTCCTTTCCAAATAAGCGGGAGGTTCCTATAAGCTAAAATAAAGGGGGGGGGGGGGAGAGTAGATGTGTATCTAAATACATAGACAACTTTTAATATTTTTCAGCTAATAGTTAATAGATCAGAACCTTTTATGTAATGTAATTCAGAATAAGCTGGTCTAACTCGTTCTCTCCTCTTCCCACTTTCCAAATTACCTTTCAAGCAAATGTTATAGTCCAATTTCCTAGGAAGAAGAAAAATCTTTATCTTTGAAAATCTGAGTAGATGCACCCACTTGCTTCGGCTTAACTCACCAAGTATTAAACTACTGCGTTTTCTCTCATTCTTGCATCTTGCTGGATATTATTTTCAATAATGAAATAGACAGTAGTAGGATTAAGGAATTCAAGATATTAATCAGAACAATGTCTTAATGTTAAATTTTGTAGTATGTTAAAACCTAAAATAAAAAAGTTCTATTCGAGAACAACCTATTGAGCCCAGTTATTTTTCCTCCACTTGTTTTAATCTAGTCTTTTTTTTTTTTTTTAAGATTTTATTTATTTATTCATGAGAAACACAAAGAGGCAGAGACAGGCAGAGGGAGGAACAGGCTCCCTGTAGGGAGCCCAATGCAGGACTTGATCCCAGGACCCCGAGGTATGCCCTGAGCCGAAGGTAGACTCTCAACCACTGAGCCACCCAGGTGCCCCTTAATCTAGTCTTTTAGAAAATTCTCTGCATTACACTGAAGTAATCAGAATAGCCATAGACTAAGTCATGGCAAATGTGTAATCTATTTTATTCATTCAACTTAATTGCTGCATTCCCTATGGTATCAGGCCCATGGTATTCCTTCCATGGACTAGCCATTTCAAATCAGCTCTAGAAAAAGACAAGCCAAAAGAAAAGATGGATAGATTTATGGGGGGTGGGGGGGTAAGCCGGTGGTTAGATGGAGCCCCCTCCACTGATTCCTGCTTAGCAGAAGGGAGGGCAAGGGGATGAATAACGAAAATACAGTGTGGTGCGGTGCAAAATAACTCTTCCATCTTCTTAGAAATCCATTGGGAGCTTCTTCTGCTCATGAATGAATTTAGCCATTTTAAGTTCATTTTAAACAAACTACACATGGGTTCATTGTCTCAAAGCATTTCCTAAGGTTAATATGCATCCCAAATGGATGCTTGGTATAAGTCTGAGTCTGCAGTTGGACATAGCAGCATTCTGGCTACGTTACTTCAAAGTGCCAGTTTAAAACTCTGAAAAGGGGGCACCTGGGTGGCTCAGTGCTTGAGCATCTGCCTTCGGCTCAGGTCGAAGTCCCACATCGGGCTCCCCACAGGGAGCTGCTTCTCCCTCTGCCTGTGTCTCTGCCCCTCTCTCTGTGTCTCTCATGAATAAATAAATAAGTAAAATCTTTTAAATAAATAAATAAATAAAACTGAAAAGACACCCTCCTCCTGCCCCCTCCCACCCACCCAGGCCCCCGCCAACTGCCTTCTTGATGGGAAACATCAGCCGCTTTGAAGCATCTGCCAGCATCTGCCGTCTCTGAATAAAATGATACTTTGCAGCTCTCAGTGTTATTGCAGTTGGATCTTGCGATTGCACAAGCAGCTGAGGGAGAGGAAGCAGAAACATGAAGATACCTGGAAAGGTAGACAACAGTTTAAAGACCTCAATGCAGGAAGCAGATTAAAAGCCCGGCACGCATCTGCAATAAATAAAGGCAGGTTAGATGATCATCTTACCAATAACCCCCTTAAAGTTAAGCTAAGAGCTGCCGTTCAGGAAGTTAACATCCATTAAAAAGCAAGAAAACTAGAAGAGCTTCTAAAGTTAAGAGGTTATTTAGCATTTGGTGAGCAGGGAGGAAAAGCATGGGGGCATCACGTCACTGCGTGCTTCATACTGAGGCGACAGGGGCTGGATCCCAACCCCAACCACGGGCTGCCTGGCGCTAAGGAAGCGTGTAAGTTACTGTCACAAATATACCTTAAGTGTGTGTGTGTCATTGTGCCTGATGCCCAACCACACCTCTGCTTGGGCCCATGAACAGTTTCAGTTAAGCAGGGGAGAGACGTACACGTCCTCTGAAACACACCCAGGCCTGTGACCTCTACGACCACAGAGCACAGTGGCAGATTTTTCTTTTTTTTTTTTTTTTGTAGCAAAGCACTCGCCACAAAGAATGGCCACCTAACACCCCCTGCGAACCAGGTCCCAAATGAATCCTCTGGAACTGGCCTTCCGCCACAAAGGAGACCAACTGAACCTGATCCAAGGGGCTTTCACTTGTGCAAACTGCTAGCCTAAGGCATTTTCTCACGAGCGAGGTTCACGCGCGGGTCCCAAGACCTCACCCTGAGCCCCTCAGATCCAATGCAGAAAATCAAGTGTTCCTGCACCTTTCGAACAAAGAAGAGTTTGGCTTATCATCTCGGAGGTTTTAGAGCACGAGTAGTGTCATGCTATTAGCTGAACGATGAAGTGTGCTGGATGCACCACAACCTGTTCAACTGCTCCCAAAGTAACTGGCGTATTGGAAGTCTCCGAGAATGTTCCTTTCCTAGAGTTCATTTTCAAACACCTAAAACTAATTTCTCGGACCATAGTTGCTTTTACTAAATATCCATATAATAGAAGTGAACTTGAGAGCTTTCAGTGTAGATGCATCTCCACGGCGCCTTTCATTTCCTAAGCTCTAAATTTTGATGCAAAAAAAAAAAAAAAAAAAAAAAAAAAGGCCTTCTTGATTCCCGAGTGAAAACACAGAGACATGAACAATAACCGGGCATGAATACGGAACCATCTGCGTCTTTCCTCACCTATGCTTCATTCGTTGGGGTTTTTGAAACTCCCATCCCTGGCACTTAAATAAGCTGTTAGCTTCAAAAAAAAAAAAGTTAAATTGTTGCAAAAAAAAAAAAGTATGTTAGCTTCGAGCTGACCAGAACACAGCCTCTACGAATACGGTGACGCTCGCTGCAAACGGCGAGCGACGCGGGGTCTCCCCACGGGTGTGGGCCTCCCGCCCGCTTACCTGGGCGGCCTCCTTCCAGACGCCCGCACCTGTGTCTCCGTAGAGGGAGGCTGGTGACTGCGGACAGAGCTCAGAGCTCTACTGCCTATTCGCCCTATCTCCGAGCAAATGAAATGATAATGTCATGTCAGCAGTTTTCTGCTTTTAGAAACGACGCTCACACGTTCGAAGCATAGCCTCAAATATTTTTAACCAGCAGCCTTCCAGCTCTGCCTTCATCCTGTAGCAAAGCTGCCTTGGAAAATGTCGGAGACTGGATGGTTCTCCCTTCTGGCTCGTAACACATGGAGGCGAGTGCAAGTTCTCCTCAGGGTGCCTGGGAGCCAGGTTTGCTCCGCTTTCCTGAGAAGGGGTAGCGCGGGAAGGAGCCGAGGCCTAGAAGAGTTTCCTCTGACCGAGCAGCACTTTGAAGCACTGGAATGTTCTACTGGAAAACTCTAAACATTATGAGACTGAGAGATGGCTCAGCCAGACCAAATCTCACACTGGCCCGGGAACCTCTGGTTCATCAAAGGAACAGGAGACGAGACCCCGAGAAGCCACATGAACCAACAGACTCGCGTCTACGCACCCGGCCTTGTTCTGTAGCTTGTTGAAAGCTGCTGTCGGGACGGCCCCCGGCCACAGTCGAGTCCGTCAAGCTTCTTTCTGTCTTGAGCCCCAGAGCAGCCGCTGTCGCTGTCGGCCGGCGTCGGAAGGAGCAGGGGTGTGCACCCAATGGCCCCGCTCACGCAGAGGCAGCTCACCAGGGGGCTGGGCTGAAAGACCTGGCCATTCTGATAGTGTACCCTGTTGAACTCGCACCCCACAGCGACCAGGTCTGAAAAGACAGAAGCGCAAGGTCACCGAGGAGGCCACCCCTGTTAGCCCAGGCCTCCCCGGGGGGACCACGGGGACAGCCCTCTCCCTCGCGGAGCAGCGTCCTCAGTCACTTAGGCTCCCGGCCGGAGCCTCCTTCTCAGAACATGAGCCACAAGGTGAAAATGAGACATTTTCATTGTAGGCCCTCAGCCCCGGTTGGTCCCTCAGAAGTGACCAGGCACGGGCCCCCCGTTCCGGATCACGGCGAGGATGGCGGGGGGCACGGTGACTGCAAGTCACACGGCTGGCCAGAGGTGTTCCCAGGGATCCAGCAGTAGCAGGGACGTAGGAAACGAGCTGCGCGAGGGCGGGAGAAGCCAGCATGGGTTAAGCTGCGGGGCTGCACGGTACCTAATGCCGCCGCCGCGACAACTGGAAGGGGCGCCCACTCCTCCGACAGGCATTTGTGACCCCGAGTAGCAGTTCTCAGAGGCTGTGACCCCTCGGACCTCTTGGATCTGCAAGGTCAAAGCCTTTGCTCAAGATACTAAGCTGTGCCCGGCTTTTTACCCCGCGTTGGTGTTTGTAACGGGGGCGGGAGCTGCAGCTGGAAGCTCAGCATCCCCCAGACTGGACAGGTGGTCTCCGTAGTCTGGCCTTGCCGCCGCTACTTGTCCAGAAATGTACTTTTTGGAAAAAAAAAAAAAAGCTAACTTTACTCAATACTGTCCTGACAGCACAGCAAAAATCACTGTGTTAAATCCTAATCATCAAAAAAAATTTTTTTTTAAATTTAAAAAATAAAAATAAATCCTAATCATCAAAAAAATTTTTTAATTTAAAAAATAAAAATAAATCCTAATCATCAAATATATGTCTTTTTAATCTCCTGCGGGACACAAGGAGGTAGGCGCAGAGCAGTTTTGCAGACACGATAGCATCTCGAGGAGAAGCGCCTCCCCCGTCGTTGGGGTTTGGGGCTGAAGCGACCCCTGCTGCAGTAGGAATGCCACCGACAGAAATGACTCACGGGGAAACCACGATCACTCGGGTTCCAGCAGACGTTTCCTTGAAAGTCAACAGTGAGCCTGTGTCACTTCAAGGAAAAGAGAAGTGGCCCGTGACAGGACGGAGGCAGGCGTGCGAGCGGAAACCAGCCTCCGTAGCTGCCGACGTGCAGAGCTTCCCACGAGGTCAGCATCAATTTGCGGGATTTGTTAAAAATATTACATGGTTAAGTGTATGGGTATTTGGAACAGCTACATCACCACTGTTCCAAACCAGCACTTTCCAAATAACCACTGCGTGGTATCAGAAAATCACGTCTGCGGGACGCCCGGGTGGCTCAACGGCTGAGCGCTGCCTTCAGCTCAGGTCGTGATCCCAGATTCCCGGGATCGAGGCCCACGTCGGGCTCCCTGCGTGGCACCTGCTTCTCCCTCTGCCTGTGTCTCTGCCTCTTGCTCTCTCTGTGTCTCTCAGGAATAAATAAATAAAATCTTAAAAAAAAAAAAAAGAAAGAAAGAAAATCACTTCTGAGTAAAAGACACACTCCAAGTGGGTCTTGGAGAGACCAGTGCATTCCACGGTCACGGAGCTTGGCACATTCACGGACGTGGTTTCTGACTCCACGATGCAGCTAATTCCCAAGACACTACCACTTCTCAGGTTCTAATATAATATCAAAAGGAATATTCACAATTATCTGAAAACTCTGTTAAAATATTCCTGCCTTTTCCAAGGACCCCATCTGTGTGAGGCTGCGTTCCCTTCATATATTTCAACCAAAAGAACACACAGGAATAGACGGAAAGCGGAAATCTATCGATCTGCTGTTTAAGCCGGACATTGGAGAAAGGGGCAAAAATGTAAAACAGTCCATTCTTCTCACTAAATTTTTCTGCCTTTTATTTTTTTTCTGCCTTTTTAGAAAATAAAGTATTTTTCATAAATATATGTATTCCCATCAAGTTGCAATGGGTTTGCTCTTTTTAAATGAGTTAATTAAGTATTTTTAAATTTCTAATCCATTTAGGGCAGCCCAGGTGGCTCAGCGGTTTAGTGCTGCCTTTGGCTCAGGGCCTGATCCTGGAGACCTGGATTGAGTCCCGCGTTGGGCTCCCTGCATGGAGCCTGCTTCTCCCTCTGCCTCTCTCTCCATGTGTGTCTCTCATGAAAGAATAAATAAAATCTTAAAAATAAATAAAATAAATTTCTAATCCATTTAAATGCATTAAATTCCAATAGAGGGCAGCCCTGGTGGCCCACCGGTTTAGCACTGCCTTCAGCCCAGGGTGCGATCACTCGCCCGAGCCTGGTGCCCACATTGGGAACCGCACAGCCTAGCACCGCGGGCTGCCCCTGCCCCTCCTCTGGCCCGCAGGCTTGCTCTTCCCCAGGAATCTTAATCTGGGGGGCGCCTGGGTGGCTCACTGGGGTAAGCATCCTCCTGCGGCTCAGGTCCTCAGGTCATTATCCTGGGGTCCCGGGATGGGGCCGACGAGGGCTCCTGGCCCAGGGAGGAGGCCGCGACCCCCTCTCCCTCTGCCCCTGCCCCTGTTCTTGCTCACTTGATTATTAATTTTTTTAAGATTTTATTTATTTATTCATGAGAGATACACAGAGAGAGAGGCAGAGACACAGGCAGAGGGAGAAGCAGGCTCCATGCAGGGAGCCCGGCGTGGGACTCGATCCTGGGACCCCGGGGTCACGACCTGGGCTGAAGGCAGACGCTCAACTGCTGAGCCACCCAGGCGTCCCAAGAAAATCTTTAAAAAAGAAAAAAGAAAGAAAGAAAAGAAAAAAGTTTAATCCTAGGTAAATCGGGATCCTGAATTGCTGTCAAGGGATAGACTGAGGCGGTCTTAAGCAGTGTCCAGAGCTGGAGCCCCTAAAGCTGGGGGTCGGGGTGTGATTGGGGGTCCCCCTGGCCTTCCTCTTCACGCGTCTGCCTCAGCTAGAAACTAGATGGGGGGAAATTTTTTAAATACAATTTTTAAAAAAACCTACGGTGGGGATCCCCGGGTGGCTCGGCGATTTAGTGCCGCCTTCGGCCCAGGGCCTGGCCCTGGAGGCCCGGGATCGAGTCCCGCGTCGGGCTCCCTGCACGGGGCCTGCTTCTCCTCTGCCTGTGGCTCTGCCCCTCTCTCTCTCTCTCTGTCTCTCTGTGAATTTCATGAATAAATAAATAATCTTTAAAAAACAGACCACGATGGCCTGCGGGTTATTTGGAAAGGCTGAGGCTGAAGCGGGGCGCGGCGGCCTGCCCACCCCGACGCCCGAAGCGCGATCCGTTTCAGGGGCAGGAAGGCCGGACGCGGGCTGCGCCCCACGGTGGGGCCCAGGCGCCAAGGACCCGGGAGCACCCGCTGCTCCGCGCAGGCCCCGCCGACCCCGCCCGCAGGCCCCGCGCACTCACGCGCGCACACGCCCGTCTCGAACCGCGGCCGGTCCGCCGAGTAGTCGCAGTACAGCCCCCGGTGCGGGTCGCACACGTCCGCCTCGGTGCACGCGTCGCCGAGTTGCCTGGCGCAGACCTCGCAGCACCCGCAGCCGTCGGTCAGCAGGCTCACCCCGGGGCCGCAGCGGGGCCGCGCGCCGCACTCGCAGGGCCAGCGGCACACGGGCCGCCCCCGCCGCTCCGCCGCCGCCGCCGCCGCCGCCCTGCAGCACACCTCCGGGCACCCACGCGGGTCACGCGCGGCCACGGGGGGGGGGGGGGCTCGGCACCTGCGCCGGCGCTCCCCCCGCGCTCCCTCCGCGCTCCCCCGCGCTCCCCCCGCGGCCGGCCTCCCCCTGCGCGCCCCTGCGCCCTCCCCGGCGGACCTCGGGGCGCCTCTCCCCCCCTCCCCCTGCGCCCTCCCCGGAGGACCTCGGGGCGCCTCTCCCCTCCTCCCCCTGCGCCCTCCCCGGAGGACCTCGGGGTGCCTCTCCCCCCCCTCCCCCTGCGCCCTCCCCGGAGGACCTCGGGGTGCCTCTCCCCCCCCTCCCCCTGCGCCCTCCCCGGAGGACCTCGGGGTGCCTCTCCCCCCCTCCCCCTGCGCCCTCCCCGGAGGACCTCGGGGCGCCTCTCCCCTCCTCCCCCTGCGCCTCCCCGGAGGACCTCGGGGCGCCTCTCCCCTCCTCCCCCTGCGCCCTCCCCGGAGGACCTCGGGGCGCCTCTCCCCCCCTCCCCCTGCGCCCTCCCCGGAGGACCTCGGGGCGCCTCTCCCCTCCTCCCCCTGCGCCCTCCCCGGAGGACCTCGGGGTGCCTCTCCCCCCCCTCCCCCTGCGCCCTCCCCGGAGGACCTCGGGGCGCCTCTCCCCTCCTCCCCCTGCGCCCTCCCCGGAGGCTCTCGGGTGTCTCTCCCCCCCTCCCCCTGAGCCTCCCCCACGGCTCTCGGGGTGCCTCTCCCCTCCTCCCCCTGCGCCCTCCCCGGCTCTCGGGGTGCCTCTCCCCTCCTCCCCCTGCGCCCTCCCCTGCTGACCTCGGGGTGCCTCTCCCCTCCTCCCCCTGCGCCCTCCCCGGCTCTCGGGGTGCCTCTCCCCTCCTGCCCCTGCACCCTCCCCCCGCTATCTGGGTGCCTCTCCCCTCTCCCTGCGCCCTCTCCCTCCGCTTTCAGGGTGCCTCTCCCTTCTCCCCACTACGCCCTCCCTGTCAGCTTTTGGGGTGCCTCTCCCCTCCTCCCCCTGCACCCTCTCCATTGGCTTCTGGGTGCCCCCCTCCCTACTCCCCTCCTCCCCCTGCACCCTCTCCGTTGGCTTCTGGGTGCCCCCCCCTCCCTACTCAGAGCCCTCTCTGTACCTCCCCTCTCCTCTCCTCACCCCTATCAGGGCCCCCTACAGTGGATACCCCTTGAGGCTCCCCTCCCCTCCAGGGACCCTCAGGCTGTTTCCTCTGGTAAGAAGTCTCTCATGGTTTGTCTCTCTCTCTGACTTCACCTTGTTGTGTTTCCCCCTCCGTCCCCTATGATCCTCTCCTTTGTTTCTTAAATTCCACATGAGTGAAGTCACACAATGGTCTCTCTGACTATTTCGCTCAGCATAATACCCTCCAGCTCCATCCATGTCATTGCAGATGGCACGATTCCATTCTTTTTGATTGCTGAGTAGTAGTACACTCACGCACGCACACACACCTGCCACGTCTTTATCCATTCACCTGTCGCTGGACATCCAGGGCCCTTTCCATACTTTGGCTATGGTGGACATTGCTGCTGTGAACATTGGGGTGCAGGCGCCCCTTCGGATCACTACATCTGTATCTGTGGGGTAAATACGGAGCCGTGCGATTGCTAGGCTGTAGGGCAGCTCTATTTTCAACTTGAGGAACCTCCACACTGTCTCCCAGAGCGGCTGCACCAGCCTGCATTCCCACCCGCAGTGTGGGAGGGCTCCCCTTTCTCCTCATCCTCGCCAACATCTGTTGTTTCCGTGTTGTTAATTTTAGCCATTCTGACCTGTGTGAGCTGGTGTCTCATTTTGATTTGTAATTCCCTGATGCTGAGCATTTTGCAAGCATCTGACTCTTGATTTCCACTTGGGTCACTCTACCCCACTTGCACACATTCTCTCATTCTCTCAAAAAAGGAGAGGGGAGGAGAGGCAGGAATGTCAGAGAAGCTGAGATGACAGAAGCAGAGGCAAAAGTGCCAGGAGTGCAGGTGCCTTTAAAAGCTGCCAAAGGCAACAAAAGGACTCTCCCCTAGGCCCTCCCTAGACCCTCCCGAAAGAACAGAGGCCTGCTAACACTTGATTTTAGCCCTAGGAGACCCATTTGCAGACTACAGATGTCCAGAACTGAAAGATAATACACTTGTGTTGTTTTAGCCACTGAGTTTGTGGCAATTGGAAACCACACACCCCATTTTATAAATGAGGCCCCTGAAACTCAGATTATATACAAACTAGATCATATTCAGTAAGTGGTAGGACAAGGATTTGAACAAGACCAGCAAACTTCAGAGCCTGAGCTCTCAACCCTTGCTGCCTTCCTTCCCTAGCCCAAGTCCTGGCACACACCAGCTTTGATCCTGGACAAACCACCTAATCTCTGCATCTGTCTCTCCTCTCCAGCCTGCATCTCTCTCCCTAAGCTTGCAACTCACGAATTCCCACTGGGTCTACCCACTTTGATGCCCTGTGAGCATCTCATTTCCTCCCTCCCCACAACAGACTGCTCCTCAGCTAGTGGTTCCCATTTTAGTGAATGGGGGCACCAACCACTGAGTTCCTGTTTCCCAGGGAAGCAGAAAGCCAACCTCACCTACTCCTCTCCTTCATCCCTCACACCTGAAAGTCACTGACTTAGAGGAATAAGCCCAAACTCCAAAGCACAGCATTCGGGGGGCCCTCTTCATCTCTTGCATTCCTTACATTCTAGCAAGTTCAACTGTCTGCAGTTCCCTGCATATCTGATGCTGTTCCTTCAGCCTCGAACATGCTTCCCCAACTCCCACTCCTTCACCTGGCTGGTCAGGTATCAGCTTTTCCAGAAAACGTCTTACAACTCCCCTGCCTCCCTTTTTCATGACCTTGTACTGAAATCACCTATGTAAGTGCCTGCCTTCTCCACGTGCTTACCGCTATCCAGCCGTAGAGGCCCCTGGTTCATTTGTGGGTGTACTCTTGGCTCCTAGCACAGCACCTAGCAAGTAACTTGGATAATCAACCCTCAATTTTTATTTAATAGACTGAAGCACTTGCACTGATCCAGAGATCTAAGCCTCTTTCAAACTCAAAAATCCTGCCTTTAAAAGCATTAGTTTGAAATTCCACCATTCCACCCCAGCCTTTTGTCTCATCACTGGCAAAATGTATCCCCCAGAGAAACACTTTCAGCTACAATTCAGGTTGAAGATACAATGTGAGGATGGAGTTGGAGGAAACAGTGCTGGGATTCTGGAGAAGGAGGAGGGGGACAGAAGTACAATAGTGGAGAAGGGAGTAGAAATAGTGTCTACTTCTCAGTTTTTCCCAAGGCCTCCCTGCCAGGTTCAGTGGCGCTCAATCGGGCTTCTATTCATGGCACCTCTATGTCATCCCCTTGTCCACGTCTCTGGGGTATTTGACTCTTTCTTAATCTTCTCCTCTCCCTTGGCTTTCATGACACAAGACCTTTCCAATTCCACCCTTAACCTCTCAACATACTTTCTCAATCTCTTTTGCAGACTCCCGTTACCCCCTGAGTATGACTTACATTTAGACTAATCAATGTTTCATAACCTTAAAGGATTGCATTTCACACTCTGCACACGGTCTCTTAGCAATCTCGTCTACCCTTTGCCTTTGATTTCCACCCTGCACAAGCTTCAAAACTAAATTTCCATCCAGGATCTCTCCACCGAGCTCTAGAGCCATATAGCTGACTACCGACTAGACATCGCCACTAGAATGTACCATGGAAAAAGCTCATTCCCTAAACTTATCATCCCTCACCCACCTCTGCCCTTTTGGACAGCTTCTTCAAAGTTTGGAGTTAGGAAGCCAGGAGTCACCCAGGTCATCTTCCTCTCCCTCACCTCCCATAGCCGTTCAGTGACTAATACTGTCCTCCTATTTCTAGAACTAGTCACCATCTCGCCGTTTGCACTGCTGCTGAGTTGGATTGCAATATGTTCCCAACTGGTCTTCCTTCCTCAAGAATGACTTCCCAAATGAATCTACCACATTGCTGATGGAGGGATCCCTTTAAAAAACATATCTGATTCTACTACTCCTCTCTTAAAACCCCATGAATAGACCCCTACTGGGTATACTGTGCAGATCAAAATTATAAGCATGTTGTCAAAAGCCTTTGCTGGTTTTATGCCTTCTTCTCCAGCCTTCACTCTCAATGCACTCTCTTCCTGTGTCTTACTGCTTACTAGGCCCACCAGCTCAGTTTCCTCCTCCATGCTTTCCTCATATCGCTGCCTCTTAAGGAAATGCCTATTCTCAAAACTGCCCACCTGCGGACACTTGTTTCTCTTTCCAATCTTGAAGCATTTCTATATAATCTCTGAGGCCACAAGGCAACTTGTTGAAAACCAAAGATAAAGAAAAAAAAATCTTGAAAGCAGAGTGAGAAAAGAGAAGCATTATATACAAGAGAATAACAAAAATAATGAGACCTGACTTCCAAAGAGATTAAGATGTTCTTCAGTGGGGGCCTTGGACATAGCCAGGCCATGAAATATTATGCAGTGCTAAAAAGAAATGAGTGAAAGAAGCCAATCTGAAAAGTCTAAATACTGTATGATTCCAACTACATGACATTCTGGAAAAGGGCAAAGCTGTGGAGACAGTAACAAGATCAGTAGCTGCCAGGGGTTGAGGGAAGAGGTAAATGGCTGGAGCACAGAGGATTTTTAGGGCATCAAAAATCCTCTATGATACTCTAATGGTGGATACATGTCATTATACATTTGTCCAAACTCACAGGATGTACCTCACCAGAAGTGAACCCCAAGGTAAACTCTGGACTCTGGGTAATAATGTATCAACGTAGGTCCATCACTTCTGGTGGAGGATGTTAATAATGGGGGAAGCTATGCATGTGTACCAGTAGGTAGCACACAGGAAATCTCTGTACCTTCCTCTCAAATTTGCTGTGATCTCTTTTTTAAGATGTATGTATTTATTTGAGGGACAGAGAGAGCACAAGTGGGAGGGATAGAGGGAGATGGGGCAAGAATCTCAAGCAGTTTCCATGCTGAGCACCGAGCCTGATGCAGAGCTCCATCTCATGACCCTGAGATCATGACCTAAGCGGAAACCATGAAGTGGATGCTTAATCAACTACACCACCCAGGCACCCCCTCAAATTTGCTGTTATCTTAAAGCTACTCTAAAAAAATTTAAGTCTTGGGGCACCTGGGTGGCTCAGTGGTTAAGTGTCTGTCATTGGCTCCGGTCGTGATGCCGGGATCCTGGCATCAAGTCCCACATCGGGCTCCTGGCAGGGAGCCTGCTTCTCCCTCTGCCTATGTCTCTGCCTCTCTCTCTGGGTCTCTTGTGATAAACAAAATTCAAAAAACAATGAAGTCTTTAAAAAAAAAAAAAAAAGGGAGGAGGAAGAAAACAAGACCCAGTACTGAAAGGAGGAAAAAAAAACCTGTCAACCTAGAATTCTATCTCCAGTGAAACTATCTTTCAAAAGTGAAAGTGAAATTTAATTTCCAATTAAACAAAAACTGAGAAAAACTGTTGCTAGCACATCTGTGTCACAAGAAATATTAAAGGAAGATCTTCCGTCTAGAGAAAAATTACAATAGATAGTAATTCAGAAATACAAAGTAATGAAGAGTCCCTGAAATGGCCAATAGTGGGAAAATATAAAGATAGATAGGTCAATAGATTTCTTTTTTCTTCAGACATTTTGATCGTTTTCAAAAATCAAAATCTCAGAGCAACAAAAGAGTTAGCAGATTCTTTTGGTACGACAGAAAAGAAATGAGACAGACCTCTGTACACCAAAAGAGGCTCTTTTGGTGTCAACAGAAAGTTGACACCAGAGCTGAGCTTTGGTGGATTTTTTTTAAAACGATTTTATTTATTTATTCTAGCTCTGAGATCTTAAATCACTTTCTATCATTTATTTAATCTTTGAGCCTCAATCCTCCTCTGCAAAATGGAATTATTAATATCCACCTTGTAAGGTTATTTTGAGGATTAAGATAATTACTGAAGTACCTAGCTCGGTACATAGCAGATGCTCAATGAATGGTAGGTATTATTCCTCAAAAATTCATTCTGGCAAAAGTAAGCAAAATAATACTTTCTTGTCTCTGTATTTTAATGCCTTTTTATGTTTTTTTTCTTTTAATTTTGGACACATCTGTCTGTACTGGAATATTTGCTGCTTAGGAATACATTGTAGGGTCTCCATTCACAACAAGGGCAGGACTTTTCTCAAGATGGGCAGAGTGGGAGAGAGGCATCCCCATCTCACTTCTACTGGGGAAATGTGCCCCTCCAGCTCTCAGTGAAAGTAAACTGTGCCACCCGCATTCTTATTAGGATTATTTTGTCATCTCAGCTCTCACCCTATAAACTATAACAACTTTCCATCTCTTGTCTCCTAAAATACAATTTACTGCCCTAATCGACTGACTATTCACTCAGACACTTCCGTGTTTTCCTGATCACCAGAAGCTTTCAAAAGCTCCATCCTCTGGGCAGGCAGTAACCTCCCCTGTGTAAATATATCCATAAATAAGTCATCCTGTTTTCATCTGCTTATTTAAAAAAATACGAAGGCAATGAATTGCTCCAGTTAAATTAAACTTCCCTTTGGTCTGTGGCTTGAACTATTTATTTCAAAGTCTTCATGGACGGATTCCCTTTCAGGAAAAGTGAGAGACACCTAAGCTGGGAAAAGGCACAGTAACAGAATGTTTTAAAAGCGTAAATGTTGGGGCGCCCGGGTGACTCAGCAGTTGGGCGTCTGCCTCCGACCCAGGGCCTGGTCCCGGGGTCCCGGGATCGAGTCCCCCATGGGATTCCCTGCGTGGGGCCTGCTTCTCCCTCTGCCTGTGTCTCTGCCTCCTCTGTGTGTCTCTCATGAATAAATAAATAAAATCTCTAAAAAAATAAATAGAAATGTTTATCCGAAGTGCTCCTCTCCAGCAAGGAGAGGCTTAAGTGGAGAAAACTGCCAGGATCGCTTCTCCCCGGTCGCTCTTTGCACCTTCGGCCCAGGGCCAGGGCCGAGGAAAGCGGAGCCCAGGCTGGGGCCTAAGGCAGAGGCCGGGCTGACCCGGCCGCGGGGGTGGGGGGGTGGGGGGGGGGTGGGGGTGGGGGTGGGGGAGCCGGGCCCCCCAGGACGGGGCGCTCAGGTCCGCGAGCCGCGCCAACACCTGGGAGCAGGCCGTAGCGCCTTCACCTGGAAGGGGGGGGTTGCCGCCGCCTCCCCGAGGCTGCCGCGCTACAAACCCGTCACCTGGAGAACAACGTGGCTCGGTGCGGCGGGCGGCGCTCGCACAGGAACGCGGACTCCCAGCCCTCTGCCCGCCCCCGCCGCCCCCGCCCCTGCCTCCCACCCAGCCCGCGGGGCCCCTGGGAGGGGGAGCTCACCTGTGCCAGCGCGGCGCCCAGCAGAGCGCAGAGGAGGCGCCCGCGCATGCTGCCCGCGCCCGGCCCCAGGGACCCGCCTGCCCCGCGGCTCTCTCCCGCCGAGACGCCGCACGCCGCCTGGGCAGGGGCAGGGGCGGGGGCGGGGCCGGGGGCGGGGCAGGGGCAGGGGCAGGGGCGGGGGGCAGGGGTAGAGGCAGGGCAGGGCGGGCAGGGCGGGGCAGGGGCAGGGGTAGAGGCAGGGCAGGGGCAGGGCAGGGGCGGAACCGGGGCAAGGGCAGGGGCGGGGGGGGGGGGCAGGGGTAGAGGCAGGGCAGGGGGGCGGGGCAGGGGTAGAGGCAGGGCAGGGGCGGGGCAGGAGCAGGGGCGGGCAGGAGCAGGGGCGGGGCAGGGGCAGGAGCAGGGGCGGGGCAGGGGCAGGAGCAGGGGCAGGGCAGGGGCGGCGGAGGAGCAGGGGCGGGGCAGGGGCGGGGCAGGGCCGGGGCGGGGGCGGGGGCAGGGGCAGGGTCGGAGCAGGAGCGGGGCAGGGGCGGGGCAGGGCAGGAGCGGGGGGGTAAGGGCAGGGCAGGGGCGGGGCCGGGGCGGGGCAGGGGCGAGGCAGGGCCAGGGCAGGGGCGTGCCCGCGTCCGAGGAGGGCGGGCGGGGCGGGAAGGCCGAGGGCGCTTGCAGCAGCCCCGGGTTCCCGACGGGAGCTGGCGGCGGGGAAGCACCCCCCCCCCCCCCCCCCCGCGGCCTCCCGCTCGCTCCGGGCAGGCCCTCCCCCTGCGCCCCGCCCCCGCCCCCGCCCCCGGGGCCCTGAGCACAGCCCTCCCAGGGCAGCCCCGCGCCGCCCCATCCGCCCCCAGCCACCCCGGGGTGCCCTGACTTACCCCAGGTGGCTCCCAGGGCACCCGGCCCTGACGGGCACAGACGGAGGCGGCCGGGGCGGGGGCGGGGGCGGGGGCGGGGGCGGGGGCCTGGGGCCTGAGCGCAGACGCTGCGGCCCCGCGGCCGAGGAAGCCGAGCTAAGTGCAGTCTTTGGGGCTGGAGAGGTCCTGCTCGTGGCAGCCACCGAGGAGTCGAGACTGGGGAGAGGATCAGCGTGTTTCAGGGCGGTGCCGCCCCGGCGCCCCTCCAGCGCCCCCCGCCTTCCCCGCGTGCCGACCGCCCTGCGCCTTCTCAGCCTCGGCCTCGCTGGTCTCCACCGGCACCTGCCGCGGGTCGGGGTTCCGCGGGCCCCGCCTCTGCTGCGCCCCCCGCGCCCCCCCAGGCCGCCTTCTCTTCCCTTCCAGCCTGCACCCTCCTATCTTTCCCGTTACCTGGAGGCTCCCGGGCGCTCTGCTCACCTTTGCTCCTGGGAGCGGTCACAGCTCTATAAAGACGCAGGTGGTGAACCCCGGTGCCCGGGGTCTGGGGAAAATCCGGGCTCTGCCAACGACAAGGACCCCGGGGTCCTGCGAGGACCAGGGGCTCCTCGAGGTGCCACCCGCACAGAGTACTAAGTCGTCGATGAAGCCGTATTTGCCATCACACCTCATAGCAAGGACTACCCGGCGGGGCTGGGACCCTCAATTCCTTCTCCTTCCTTCCTAAGAAACAGGACAAAACCTCAGAACCACCCGGGGAGGGAAAAATGTATGTTTGGATCCAATCCAACCTATTTATTTAATCTTTCTGGTTTAACGCTCTTGGATCTTTGGTGACCCCGGGCCCACTGGCCACTGGAATGGGCTGTTTCTCACCTCCTGGCCGGTCCGGCCAAAGCAGAGGAACCGCAGCCAGGCCGAGCGTACTGGTCCACTCCAGGCCTCCTGCTCCAGCGCCCCCCGTTCAAGTGTGATGCCCCAGGAGGCCCAGCCTCCTCCCACTGGCTCCCTGTGAGATGCTGGGAGCAGCCACCGTTTTTCTGGAAATGTCTTCCCTCCCTCTGTGATCTCTCTGCACAGGACAGTGTCATACTCCCTGTCCTTGCCTCTCAGGAGGAAAGGAACATCTTGGTTGAGTACCAACCTGTGAGCCCCCTCGCCGCCCAAGTGTACAGAACTGGGGGGCCTGGGTTACCCACTGTCACCCGTGTTTACACATCTCCAGCCACGGGCAGGCTCCTAGTGTCAAGCCTACCACAGATGGACTAAGGGAATAAGATATTTTTAGAACTCGGGGCTGCCCTCTTCGACTTCCGGCCATGAGCAGCAACACGGGGTGCATCCTTTATTCCAAGCACTTTCCTTTATTATCTCATTTAACGAAGCGCTCATCTGCCTGGGAAGCCCCCGCACAAGTGTTCGGCTTGTGATGTGCTTCCAAACACATGGCGCTGCGCATAGTTGATATGTGCATCGTGTCTTATGATTTACTAGGAAGTTTCATGTTATTTGGCAATTTCACAGCTCAGTGAGGTATGCAAAAGCAGTCTTACCTATCCTCATTTAACGTATTAAAAACTTGAAATTACGTGATTGTAGTTGGTCAATAAAACACACTTCATTCCTGCCCTCTAGAGCCACCTATAACCTCCTAGGAGAGAGGTCAGGAAACAAACACACCAAGTGTCCATAACTAAAAACTGAAAAAAGGCTAATGATAAGGCGCAAGAAAATCTAAGAAAGAATGGCGGGGAGGAGGAGCTATGGAGATGGGGAGGCAGAGAGGACGTCTCTGAGGACATGGCACTTAATGAGTTGAAGGTGGAGCCCCTGGAGGGTTGGGGAAGGCTCCTGCTCCAGCGCCCTCTGCACGGGTGAAATGCACACCTCTGAGGGTGACGGTGACGGTGACGGTGACGGTGACGAGCTCCATCTGCGCAGAGCACGGCCCACCGCCCTTCCTGTGAGAGCCCTGAAATCCTGCTGTGGGGCACGTCATCACAGCTAGAATATTCCCCTTTCTGGGGAGGCTCAGCCACCTGGACAGGCCAAGGTTCAAGCCCACACCTTCTTCCTTCGTTCCTGACTCGCTGCCTGTGGGAGGGTACACGGTTGGTGTAGTAAAGTGGACTCTGCGGGAGGGTCCGCATCTGCGTGGGTGAAGCTAGACACTAGCACGCAGCTCACAGTGTGTGCTCCGGGATCTCTCCATTGTGCCCAGTGCTGTGGAAGTATCGGCCGGTCTGATTCAAGGCCACACAGCGGGGTGGGTGCATCTTCCTTTTATTTATGAGGCAACCACGAGAGTAGGCCCCGCGGATAGCAGGAAACAGAGCAGACACTCCAAGCATTTACTCCCCGCGTCCCGCTACCTCCCCGCCTGGCCTAGCCATCCCATAATAGTCGATAGCAGGACGATTCGCGGAGATATTAATTTGCATGGAGTTCTCAACACTTTCCCGCTCCTCTCTCTAATCTCAAGAAGTTCGCGAGGCCTTTGATCCTTCTCTCAGATCCATCCTTCAAGCAGAAAATGGAAGCCACTGGAATGCTTGACCTCACTGAAGAGGGGAGGCTGAGAGAGGAGAGGGGAGGGGAGTAAATGGGAGGCAGCCAGAAGAAGAGGAAGCAGGTGAAGCCCGTGGGCTGAGTGAGGGCTGGAGGCTCAGTCCATCTGGTGACAGCATCAAAGCCCAGAGAATCTTGGTGTCCCACGGTACTTTCTGGAGACTGACCCGGTGTCAGGGCTCCCCATCAGCAAGCTCCCTGCACACCTCCGTGCGCACGCAAAGCCTCTAGAGCCCGGGCAGCCCCGGAGGGTGCGGGCAGAAAGCTCAGAAAGCTCAGATCAAAAGCTTGGCCTCTTGTCTGGGCACCAGCTAGGCCTCCCGGGTTGCCGCTCGGCCTCCCACCGTGCCCGCATCGGGAGTGGGAGGAACCCACCAGCGAGAGCTTAGAACAGATGGAGACGGCGGAGGGGTTCTGGGCCAGCTTCAATCGTCATTTTAATTAAAGTTTAATCAATTAATTACATTTCATAAATGTTTAATTTGAAGAAAATGAAGAAATGGACCTCCTACACTCCACTACATGATTTGAGGAGTCATTGGTACTCGCTACAAATACTCCAAGCGTCACAAAACCGCTATTCTCCTTGGATGTGTTCTCTTCCCTGACATCTTGCAGGCCCCAGAACCAAAACCAAAGCGGGGCACCTCTGGACCACACCTCTGGCTCTCTGCACCCCCAGCAGGGCCTGCGACCAGATCTCTAGTAATGCAGCGGTTTTCTTCCAGCCAGGTTGGCAGCGCGGGCATAACGGCGCTGGGGGCACTTACAGGCAGGTGTGCGGTAAAAACGTGCCGGTTATTTACACGGACTCCTGGTGACCTCCACTCTGACTACCGCAGCTAAGCAGGACTATCCCTTTGCACACATTTATCCACCGCATCTTTTTATGCTCGTTTTTTCTATCGCTAATTGTTTCCACTTCTCGCCTTGTCCCTACAGGTCTTCATCTTAAACGCAACCGAATCTTTTCACAGAACTCCCACCTCAAGACACCCACCCCCTCATGATTTTTGTGCTTCGACCTGAGAGAGCAGGTGTCTTCTCTCTGCAGCACCCACGCCCCGTGTGAGCCCGGCCCACCCACACCCGTGTGTGCCCCGAGGGCGGCCCTGTGGTAAGGCGCTGCCAGCGGCCCCTCCCACCCAGCTGTCAGTGAACCGGATCCAAGAACCAGCGGCCCCCCGACAGCCACTGCACCCCGGCCCTGCCGGCTGTCTGCGTGGGCCTCGAGGCAGCATCTCTCCAAAAACAAGCAGGTGCCCTCGCCTTGTTCCCAAGGCGTCAAAAGGTCAGGCGGTGGCCCCAGGGAAACAAGGCCAAATACCTTCCTGACCTTCCTGTTCACTTTGTCGCCTGGCCTGTTGGTCTGGTTTGCAGGGGGAGCCCCGGTTGGGAAAGAGAAGGCCCCAGTTCACATCCAGGTTCTGCTGCTTAAGAGTTTGCTGAGCTCGGAAGGTCCTCCCCCAACCCCTCCTTGGGGCTTCTTCACCCCTGCCATCCCTCCTCCACACTACTCTTCAAACACACCTTTGACCCTGTTACCCTCCCACCTAACACCTCTCTTTCAGGGCGCCGGGCTGGCTCAGGCAGTGCGGCGCGGGACTCTTGATCTCGGGGTTGTGGGTTTGGGCCCTGCAATGAGTGTGGAGATTACTTAAAAACAAAATTTTTTAAAAAACAAAGACAACTAGGGGATCCCTGGGTGGCGCAGCGGTTCGGCGCCTGCCTTTGGCCCAGGGCGCGATCCTGGAGACCCGGGATCGAATCCCACATCGGGCTCCCGGTACATGGAGCCTGCTTCTCTCTCTGCCTGTGACTCTGCCTCTCTCTCTCTCTCTGTGACTATCATAAATAAATAAATAAATAAACAAAACAAAAAACAAAGACAACTATACCCCCTTTTCCCACTCCCTTTTGCACACAGGTTGCAATCCAGCCGGTGGGTAACCGGATGCAGCAGGCTCCCATGGGGCCCCTTCCCTCCTCACCCCGTGCTCTAGCAGCACAGACCTGCCTGTTGTGGGTCCCCCCAGCCTCGTGCCTTCCCTTCTGCTGCCCCACCGGGAGATCCCTGCCCACCCATCACTTACCGGTCTGGTGAATCATTTGCAAAAGTGGCTCCCCCTCCAAGAAGCCTTCCTCACCAGCACCCCAAAGTCCCTCAAGCCTTTGTGCACCAGCACCGGGCCACGTAAAATCCATATTGCAATCATCCGTTGCCACGTAGGGGTCCCAGATGCAGCTAGCAGCACTGCTAGGATGCCCGCTTAAATTGTTTAAGTACACACAGGACGCATTTACACGAAAGCACTATTCGCGGTTGACCCCACGCTCCTTTAGCTGCCCATAGTTCGCAGGCACCTGGCCCTCCCAGGCTGAGGCCCTGAGGCTGGAGAGCCCTGCGCAGCCCTGCTGCCCACCACGCGGCAGGCAGGGGCTTGACACTCACTGTTTACTTTTCTCGCCTTGAAATGATCCACCTGACAGGCAAGTGAAGAAGCACCACGCGTTTCCTTTCTTTTTTTTTTTTTCCTTTTTTTCTTTGCCTCTGAAAATTAGAGCCTACAGGCTGCTGGGTCCGACGGTCCAGGGCCGGCCTGCAAGGAGCGCGCATGGCCTGCAGGGGGCGCCGTGGGCTCGGGGAGCGGCCGCGGGGCGCGGGATGGGGGGGCGGAGGGGGGCGCGAGCAGGGGTGGGAGGGGCCGAGCAGGGGTGGGGGGGCGAGCAGGGGTGGGAGGGGCCGAACAGGGGTGGGGTGGGGCGAGCAGGGGTGGGAGGGGCCGAGCAGGGGTGGGAGGGGCCGAACAGGGGTGGGGGGCGAGCAGGGGTGGGAGGCTGAGCAGGGGTTCGAGGGACCGAGCTGGGAGTGGCCGAGTAGGGGTGGGAGTGGCCGAGCAGGGGTGGGAGGGGCCGAGCGGTGGGGAGGCCGAGCGGAGGGGGGGGCGAGCAGGGGTGGGGCGAGCAGGGGTGGGGTGGGGCGAGCAGGGGTGGGCGGGGCCGAGCGGGGGGAGGGGGGTGGCGAGCAGGGGTGGGAGGGACCGAGCAGGGAGTGGCTGAGTAGGGGTGGGGGTGACCGAACAGGGGTGAGAGGGGCCGAGCAGGGGTGGGAGGGGCCGAGCAGGGGAGGGGGCGAGCAGGGGTGGGGGGGCCGAGCAGGGGTGGGGTGGGCCGAGCAGGGGTGGGAGGGGCCGCCCGCATCCCCGCTGCTCCTGCCGCAGCGCCGGCCCTTGGAGAAGCTCCTCCCAGGGGCGCCGGGGCTCGGCGGTGGAGCCCGCCTTGGGCTCCGGGCGTGACCCCGGGGTCGCAGGATCGAGCCCCGCATCGGGCCCCCTGCATGGAGCCTGCTTCTCCCTCCACCTGTGTGTCTCTCTCTCTGCGTGTGTCTTTCATGAATAAATAAATAAAATCTTTAAAAAAAAAAAAGCAGCAGCAGCAGCAGCAGGCAGCCCTGCGCGGTGCGAGGCGGCGCTGCCCGGGGCGCGCGTTACCGTCTGGGTCCCGGGAGGTCGCGCCTTCCCCCCGACCCCGGCTCCCTCCTCGGGGCCTCCGAACGCGGCCCCAAGGCTGCAGCTGCGTGGGAGGCCACCGCCTCGAACGCCATCTCGATGCTAAGATCGCACCGAGCCTAACGAGAGGGCAGTGAACCCCGCGTGGGGGTGGGGGCGGGGCGGGGATGCTCATCCCGCAGGCCTGGGAGGCGCTCAGGTGCGCAGGTGAGAGCACTTCCGATGGGAAGCAATGTCCTCGCCCTCCAGGTCGCCGCCGCTGCACGTCCAGCCGGCATTTTTGCAGGAAACCCGCAGGTTCTCTCCGAAAATCGGCGCCGCGCGGCCTGGCTGGGGGGGGGGGGGCTCCCCGCGGCCTCGGGGCGGCACTGCCCGCTTCCGACCGCGAGGGGGCGCTAAGACACCCGAACAAAGCGGAGGGCGGCGGAGGGCGGCGGAGGGGGGCGGGGGGGGGGGATCCCACGCCCAGAGGATGCGCGTGTCCGTGCAGGCCGCGAGCCTGCGGGGCCGGGGCCGGGGCCGTGCACGCGCTCACGGGTCCGTGCACGCGCCCGCCCTGCCTGCCTGCCCTTTGTTTTTTTTTTGTTTTGTTTTTTTTTTTTTTAAATTTTTTTTAATTTAATTTATTTATGATAGGCACACAGTGAGCGAGAGAGAAGCAGAGACACAGGCAGAGGGAGAAGCGGGCTCCATGCACCGGGAGCCCGACGTGGGATTCGATCCCGGGTCTCCAGGATCGCGCCCCGGGCCAAAGGCAGGCGCCAAACCGCTGCGCCACCCAGGGATCCCGCCTGCCTGCCCTTTGAACGTGGATCTGCTGCCCTGAGCGGCCTTGGGCCTTGTCCCCCTCCCGGCCGGCCGAGGTGCACACAGTGCATCAGCCCCCGGGTCCTAGCATTCGGGCCACCTTAGTGAAATGAGACTCCAGAGAGTGCAAGGCCTCGTGACTCCAGATCCTTCTAGATGCTGTGCGCACGGCCAGCAGCTATCACCCAGCAGCACCCGTGAGACAACGTCCCTTGGTGGAGTCTTTCCAGAGCAGGAAAGCCTCATTTTCATCGGCAGCACATCCCTCTTTTCTGGGGTGCTCTTGCAGCCCCCACTCCAAGGCCAGGTGCTTATTGGAGCACAATCAGATGCAAGGGGCAAACCCACACCGGGGGGCCCGCTGAACCAACAGCCTCCCCCTGCCAGGGCAGCCTCCAGCCCTGGGGGCTGTGGGCGCTGGTGTCACCGAAGGCTGGGTGGCTGACAAGCCACAGAAATTTATTTCTCACCATTGTGGAAGCTGGGTGCCCCCGGGTGAGGGTGGCAGCGTGGTTGTGCCCCTGTAGGACGCCTTCCTGCTCCATAGACTAAGGCCCCTTGCTCCCCCGGTGGCGGACACTGGGTCTCTTATAAAGGAAGTCATCAGATTTGCAAGGGCCCTAACCCCTTCCCAAAGGCTCACTTCCTACATCCTCATGAAGGAGCTTAGGATTTCAACGTATGGGGGATCCCTGGGTGGCGCAGTGGTTTAGCGCCTGCCTTTGGCCCGGGCGTGATCCTGGAGACCGTCGGGCTCCCGGTGCATGGAGCCTGCTTCTCTCCTCTGCCTGTGTCTCTGCCTCTCTCTCTCTCTCTCTCTGTGTGTGACTATCATAAATAAATAAAAATTAAAAAAAATAAAATCAAAATATGCTAATCTCTATTTTTTAAAAAAAGATTTCAACGTATGGATTTTGAAGGGATACAAACATTGGTTCCATTCCCATCTGTCTGTTTCTCAAAGGAAATGGGCAGGCGGAGGCGGTTCACTAATCGGGCCAACCAGTTACGTGGAGGCCAGTTACGAGGGCTGCTCCTTGAACTCAGAGAAGTAATAATCATCTTGCCAAACACCGATCCATATACAGCCTAACCTGTCCCTCAGCCAAGTCCACACGGACGGTCACTGGATCAATCGCTAAATCACATGTGGTCCTAACCTAAGACCCGGCAGGACAAAACTGAGCTCACTCTAGGCCCGGCAGGGCTGGCAGCAGGTGAGGCTCAGCCACCAAACTGTCCCAAGGATGGGTGAGTCGCGTGTCAACCTCAGAACATAGGAGGTGACCCTTGAGTCCTGGCTGCGGGCTGCGGGCTGCTGGAACGCCATCCGGGCCCTCAGTTTGTGTGTCCAAGAATTTCAGTTCTGAAACTCACGTGCCCGACAAATAGCACGCGGTTTTAGGATCCTGTAAGTCAGGTTAAATGTGACTCCAAGTCCCCCTTCCACACAGGTGATGGGCAGTGGGGTCAGAATCCTCATCAGGCACCTGCTCCATCCTGATTTTTGTCAGGGTGCCGGGTCCCTGTAGCCCACAGGCCGCATTGTTCCAGTCCCTGTGTCCCTTTGGATCTGGAGTCTGCTGTTTCTGTCCCACTCCCGGGGTATGAGAATCCTCTGACCTGGAAGGTCCTGCCTCTGGGGTCCACCCGCCTGGCTCGGGTCACCCCACAGCCTGTCTGACCATCCCCACAGTGCACAGCCGAGGAGTGGAGAGCAGCCCCCACACTCACGAGTCGCCTGCCTAGTCTTGGGGGGTATCTCTCCGTCGCTGCCCAGCTGCCTCCAGAGACATGCCTCTTTCCCTTCCCACTCCGGGGTAGAATTTTCTGTAAACGGTAACAGCTGTAAAGCCTCTTAGATGGGATCTAAAGGAACCAACGGGAAGTAGAAACAGAGTTTGTGGACTGGCTCCACATGGAAATGAATTTTGTTCTAATAGGGACAAAGTCATGTTAAAGATTCAGAATGGTTTCAATCAAGAATATTTTGTCTTTTTGGGACAGTCATAAAAACGGGAGGATGGAAACTGCCTCAGCATGCAGAACACAGGGACTCTTGTTGTTGGGTTCTGGAAGCTTCTCCACATCGAAACATGTCATTTTGTTAACCAGCATTTCCAGCTCATACATTCCTTCTGTCCCAACTGTAATTAAGCAAGTGCATTAAATTTTCAGTATCGGCCACAAATGTGCCTCCGGCCCAGGAACTTTCTATTACAGTTTGTACACCTTTTCTACTATAGGAAAGAAGTAACTCAAGTTTATATGATGCAAATATTGGCTTTGAGAAAATGAATATGGAAACAAATCAGGAATTAATCGACAGGAATCATAGCTTGGGAACGAGAACTGGAACCCGCAGCGCCCGGGAACTGGAGGGTCCCTCGAGGTTAGCAGGCCACGTTCGTTAGGGAGCTCGTTATTTCGGAAGACAGGCCATGCGGTCCGTGGAACCCCCCTGCAGCGACAGCGTTCAGCAGAACGTTCTGCAAGGATGGAAATATTGCCTACTATCGAGCTATAGCGTGCTTGCTGTTAGGCATGTAAAATATGGCTAGTGCAACAGAAACACGGAATTTTATTTAATTTTATTAAATTTATTAAATTTATTAAAATGTATTAAATAAATAAATTTCACTTAAATTTAAGTAGTCAGATGTGGGGGACGCCCAGGTGGCTCAGTGGTTGAGCGTCTGCCTTCGGCCCAGGGCGTGACCCCGGGGTCCTGGGATCCGGTCCCACATCGGGCTCCCACTGGGGAGCCTGCTTCTCTCTCGGCCTCCGTCTCTGCCTCTCTCTCTGTGCATCTCTCATGAATACATAAATAAAATCTTTTAATAAATAAATTAAATAAATAAATAGTCCGACGTGGCTGGAGGCTATCGTGTTGGACGGCACCCCTAGGTAGTCTTTCCCTCTCTCCGTGTGTGATTTATTCCTCACCCGCTTCCATACAGGTTCTAAGACAACTTACCAAAAAGATCAAAGCACGGCACAGATTAAGGCAATTGAGATTTTCCTAATGGAAACGACAAAAGAAGAAAGTTGTTCTGGAGAAGCGAGCGGAGGCAGAGCTGTTCCCGGGCACGTGGAAGGAGTTAGTCATCGCCTTGGAAAATGAAGTGGATTCCCAAATTGCTGGAGACTAAGGCAAAACGAAAAGTCACGCGAAAGGCCACACTGAGATCTGTAGTTCGGCGGTTGGGCTGCCGCCACCCTTACTTCCTGGAGGCGGTTGGCTTCCCCCTGAAGCCTCTCGCAGTCATGCATCCCACTTACTTGGTGGTGGCAGGGCCACTCAGGGTGACGCTACCCCTGGCACCTAAGCCACACTGGCCGATCGCAGTGGTTGTCTCGAGAGGCTGAGCGTGGTGCGTAGGCGGGTGTGACCTCTCCCCGGGCTGAGGGACAGCAGGTGTGAAACTTGGGGGTCTGCAGACGTGAGGGGCAGACGACCGTGGTCTGCACCAGGGGCAGGAGGACGCAGCGTGGTGAGGGTCGCAGACACAGGGTTCGGGTCCACACCCATTCTCATACTTTCGACTATGCGACATTGGCCACATGCCCTAATGTCTCCAGGCTTCCTTCTTGTAAATGCAAGTGATTTCCGTTCAGAGCTCCTAGAGTTGTTATAAAAAAATATATATATATAGCGCGAACCCGTGATACGTGCTTCCGAAACATTACTATTAATTCCAGTAATATTAGTGTCAGAATCCCGCCAGCGCTCAAGTTGCTAGGTTTGTGGCATTTGCCAAGATCTCTAGCAGTCATCAGCCCCTGGGCTCCAGGAGATACACTCCTCCTCCATATGCTGAAAATCATGTTTCTCTTTGGCTTAAGCTAATTTGGGTTGGGTTTCTGGTAACTGCATCCAACGGAGATGTAACTCGTCTGCCATTTGTTTGGCTTCCAACTTACTCTCTTCCCTCTGCAGAAAGCCGAGGGGACCTAACCTACAGCAGACTCTGACCAGGGGTGAGGAGCACCGAGTAGGGCAACTCAGGTGCACACAACCTCTAGTGGACATATGCTGTATTTTTCGTTGTCCAGTAGCCAAAGCTTCTTCTTATTTGGGAATCAACCTTCCAGAACATGCATCTTGGAGGGACACAGGACACCACCTCTTACCACAGGAGCCAGAAGTTGACGAACAGTGCTCTTCTCCCTCCACTGGCAGCTCCCATGTGGATGTGTGACCTGGGCCGGGCTGATGGGATCTTCTCCATCCACTGACGGCCCCCATGTGGATGTGTGACCTGGGCCGGGCTGATGGGATCTTCTCCATCCACTGACGGCCCCCATGTGGATGTGTGACCTGGGCCGGGCTGATGGGATCTTCTCCATCCACTGACAGCCCCCATGTGGTTGTGTGACCTGGGCCGGGCTGATGGGATCTTCTCCATCCACTGACAGCCCCCATGTGGATGTGTGACCTGGGCCGGGCTGATTGAATGCTCCCGATTGGGACTCTGGAAAGAACATAGACATGACCTGTGGTTGCCGTGGGGATGGTGGTACTGACGTCCAGGCCATGCTGTGGGGGCAGCACCAATGGTGATATGCTGACCAGATTGCTCCTGCGGTATGACCCTCACTGCCAGGCTCGCCCTGCACAGACCCTCATCGTCCATGCCTAGTTGTGCAGCTTTCCCGTGGATCCCATGAGCTACCCAATACGTTGCCAATGCCTTCCTTCTCTGAACAGCAAGGAGGGGGGTCTTTGATTTGCAACCGGGAACCCATCCTTTCCCTTTTACCCTTTGAGTAATGAGATGACCAAAAATGAACACAGCTGGCTCCTTGGGCCTTTGCTGCATCACCACTAACAGTCCCATTCTCATCCCTGAGGTGGGCACATTTCTATTGATTCTTGTGCAGTCCTCTGTGCTTGGGCGGCCACATGGCCAACATTTGGCCTGATTATCATACCGTGGCACAGACTGTGATGGAAGAGGCCAGAAGGACCGTGCAGGTACCAGACATGCCGTGCTGCTGTCATCAGTATCTGATTTGGGGCTGGTGCGCTATTCTGGAGAGAAAAAAATAAGTTGTCTGCAGGATGACTGAATTTCTACAATTATCTACTCTTCATCTTCTGTTTAGAAGGGATGTGCTGGAACATCTCCAACAGCAATCTTATCCTTTATATTAATCAATTAGTATTCTCCATTGATGACATAATTAATATATTACAGTTTCACCTTCTAATATAACATTCTCCTCCCCCTCAAAAAAAATTGAGTTTGACAGTTTATCCACGATGTGTCCTTCTCCGACCTCTAGGTAGACAGGAGCACGTGTCCCCCCACCTCGCACTGTTCCTAGAGAAAAGCAGACAATAAATGTTTGTTGAACAAATGAATAAGGGAGCTAATGAGCCCACGCACAAGCAGCACAGCAGAGGAAAATGAGGAGTCGGCTCCTTGTGTTTGCCCTGGAAGGACGGACCTTCCATGAGCTTGGTGTTGGAGAAAGAACAGGGCTCACGGTCCAGAACATCTACTCGTTGCAAAGATATGAGGCTGGTTTGGGTCCGTTTGTTTTTCATTGTGAGGGAAGTCCTAAGTCCTTCTGTCAAGGTTACAAGGACACCGGATGGGAGACACTGACTCGAGCTGCAGGGCACTCATCGGCGGGGCGGGCCGTGATGGCGCACGACGGCGGAGGTAGACCTGCTAACACCCCACTGTGCAGTTAAGAGCTCATCTCTGGCGTTGGAGGGTTCTCTCTCACTCTCTTCATTCATCCAGCTGAGCCCTCCAGGAACACCTGAGAGTGGGCTGTTGGGTAGCTGGCTCACATCCATTTGGATGATTCGGCCCATCTCTTAGGGCCTACACCTCCGTCCCCACCCCCATTCTTTATTTCATCCAAAACAAAGCAGGAAAAGAACTGTTTCTGATGCCATTTGTTATCTATATAAATAAAATTACGTTTCTGGTTCCCTCTGCTTTGACCACCTCCGGGGAACACAGCTAGACAAGATTTTCATGAATTCCAGATTGTCTGACTTAAAATGTTGGCTAACTGGGGGCGCCTGGGTGGCTCAGTGGGTTAAGCATCAGCCTTCGGCTCGGGACATGATCCCAGGGTCCTGGGATGGAGTCTGCATCAGGCTCCCTGACTCTCCTTCTGCACCTCCTCCCTGCTTGTGTGCTCTCTCGCTCTCACTCTCGCTCTCTCTCAAATAAGTAGATAGAATCTTTAAAAAGAAATTGACTGGGCAGCCCGGGTGGCTCAGCGGTTTAACACAGCCTTCAGCCCAAGGTGTGACCCTGGGGTCCCGGGATCGAGTCCCACATCGGGCTCCCTGCATGGAGCCTGCTTCTCCCTCTGCCTGTGTCTCTGCCTCTCTCTGTGGTGTGTGTGTCTCTCAGGACTAAATAAATAAAATCTTAAAAAAAAAACAAAACATTGACCAACTGCTCCTTGAAAGATTCATTCTGGGGGCCCAAGGCTTGCCTTCCAGAGCTAGCCGTCATCCAGCAGGGTAGCAAACCTGAGGTTTAGGAGGCCAGGCGCCTGCTGACGGGGAGAGATGTGCCTTGGCCTGAACCTAAGTCTAGACACAGCCACACAGGCTGACGGTCTGGGTCGCAGACTTGGTTCGCTTGTTGGTTTGTTGTTTGCTTTGGGTCACAGCTTTTGAGCTGAGTGGAGCTGCTTTTCGCGGGGCAACTCTGTGTAGCCGAGTGCTTCTCCAACAAGTACAAGCAGTGGGGGGCTCATGACTCAGGATCCAGGTGGGGCCGGAAATGCTGCTTTTCTTAGTGGCTCCAGGGTGGTGTCCGCGCTGGGGGTCCTCAGACCCCACCGGGAGTGGCAGGCTCAGGCTCCAAGGGGAGCAACTCGGACAGTTGTTTACGGAGCCGTGGTTGACAGCTTCCAGGGCAATTTCTGGGACAACAGATAACTCAGTAGAGGAAACCGGGAGCATAGAAGAAAGAATTATTTTGAATATTCTCATTCCTGTCTGCCTAAAGCCGTGGCTGTGGAGAAATCTCAACTTTGGCTGCAATGAGAATCACGTGGGGAGCTTCTAAGTGTCCTCGGACCGCCTCAGACCAATGCCATCAGCACCTACAGGAGTGAGATCCAGGATCCAGGACTTTAAAGCCTCCCCAGGTGATTCCAATGTGCAGCCAGAGTTGAGACCGGCTGCCCAAGGCAAATCTTTACCCGTGAGTCCCTGGGGCTAAGGGCTCTCCCTTGCCCTGCTTCTCTGCGGGCCTCCTGTGCTTGCAGGGATGCTCCATCCCACCTGCCTGGGGGGCCGTGTTCCCCACCTTGGATTTGAGACTAGCCGTCATCAGCTCGACTCCCAGGAGAGCCTGTCACTTGGGCATCAAGGCGTAACTGTGGTCTTCGTGGAGGATGCAGTACCTTCCTTTAAGACCTTAAAGAATGAGTAGGATTTGGATGTGCAAGAGAGCGGAAGGAAGAGCATTTGCAGCGGAGGGAGCAGCATGAGGAAGAACCTCCGAGCATGACTGAGTGGGGCGGGGGGACGGGATACAGGAGGCAGGGCACGGATGTGAGGACAGGGAGTGGACTGGCCCCAATAGAGCAGTGATGGGAACACTGAGTACATGCCAATAAAAGAGCCTGCTCGTAAGTCATGAGGTGATGCCCAATCTTCCCAATGAGAGGATTTTTTTAAAAAAAATTAATAGCCAACCTGAATGTACAAACTTCAGTTGAGCTAATCAACGTGTTAGTGCAACATGTATTAACGTCATTCCATCACTGTCGCAGGGTGAGTTGTCTGGAAGCAGATGCCAAGAGGGAGCTTGGGGTGCAAAATGTTTATCAGAGATTAAACCCCATGGAAGGAAGGAAGGAAGGAAAAAGAAAGGAAGGAGGGAAGGAAGGAAGGAAGGAAGGAAAGGAAGGAAGAGGAAGGAAGAGGAAGGAAGGGGAAGCAGGATTGAGCAGGACGGCATTAATTTGTACATTAGGCCGACAAAGACGTCACCAACCTGCAGGGGATGGGGATGGGGGCTACTGCCTATGACGGTTACCCCAGGTAAAGCCAAGTGGCCGGGTCTTTGTCTTTCTACCTTGCTCTGTCCTCGGCTGGGAGCTGCCCGGAGAGTGAGCGCAGGGGCGGGGAGCCGTCTTCACAGAGAGGCCCGATGGCCCTGACAGCTCGGAGGCAAGTGGCTCCCTAAAGGCACCTGGGCAACACATCTCTGGGTCTAATGTGTGTGCCCTTCTGGAATCTTCTCTCACACAGCGTACACATGCTTGTCTCCATTCTCACTTTTTTGTAACCCAGGTTTTGAGGCACCTCTTTATGTATCTCCATGTGCGTCGTTGCCATCACTTACAGTTTCGGGTCGTGCATCACAATTCACAGAGCCCACCACCCTTACCGTCATCAAAGGCGCTGGACATACAGTTTGGCATAAACCTACGTGCAAAGTTGTTACTGAATGTCTTATCCAAGCTGTGATTTGCCAGTTCCATTCTTTAGGTCTGTTGTTTTTTTTTTTCTTTAGGTCTGTTGTTGTTGCTGTCAACCTCTCTATTGTTACACACTCGTGATCTCCACACAGTGACTTCCTACTGCATACTGTATTTTTTTTAAATAACCTTTAAAAAATTATAACTTGAAAAATCTTAAAAGTGAGGTCATACCCTCAGAAGTAATTACTAAGCCATACTAAATTTCTTTTTGCTTGCCTTTTTCTTTTTTATGACTAACTAGAAACCTTAATAAGCATCCCAAACATCCAACACTGACAGGGAAATTCTAGCGCTCGTGTTAGCCTAATATGTGTCCTCCAGCTAGCAATTTTAGTTGAGAAAACACCCACATTACAGGTTCTCTTTACAAACTTTGTAAAGACTTCAATATAAAGTAGCTTTTCTTTTTTCTGACCGAAGGGTACTGGGAAGGAAATTTTTAATTCCTGTTTTGAGCATAAATGGTAAGTTTATCCAGGTGATATGAGGCCAAGTTGCAGAAGCTTTGAAGACCACAGAGGGTTTAGGTGGAACATCCATGTGGTTATAGAGCCAGGAAGTGACCTGATAAACACCATCTGAGGACATTCTGTGCAGCTAAAGAAATTTTCACGATGTACTCGGGGAAATATTTTGGAAGCAAGACCGTCACCTAATAACTGTTATAAACAAAAGCTAGAGTAGCTTGGACTACAGCGATGGCACAGAAAGGGGGAGGGTGTGATGGGGGAAGAAGCAGATGGAAAAGCATGTCTAAAGAATTTTTGTTTTAATTTTTTTTAAATAAAGAAGAATTAGTAACCTGGATGGCAAGTTGGATATTGCAGGAAACGAAGAGTCAAACATGGCTTCAAGAGCTTGAAAGGAAGACTTCAAATGTGTCATTGGTATATCCTGAGAAATGACTTTATAACCATTTTATTTTTAGTTTTTTTTTTTTTTTTAAAGAAAAGCAGGCTACCGCAGGCAGCACCCAACATTGGGATCAGTCTGGAATCTCCTACAAATGGACCTTGTGAGCTTGTCTGAGGGCTCTAGCAGGGAGCACGGCTGCTTGTTATACCCTTGACTGGAGAACTCTATGAGGGCAGGCCATCCTCTTGAATCAAGAGAGCATGAAGCTGTGGGAGCAGTGAGAGAGGAAAGAGACACCTAACCAGCCAGATGAGCTGAACCAACTCTGGCTACCAGTGGGGTGACATATATGGCAGCCACATCACCCCTACATCCAACCATTTTAGAACTACAAACTTCTAGTTGACGGATTCCTTGAAGGGGCTTTAAGCTGCCGCAGGACACGGTGCCACCTTCATGCCTGCTCAGCCGCCCCGACAATGGCTTCTTTGTCAAACACCAAATCCAGATTTATTCTCTACTGCCAGCACTGACCACCCAGAATGAAGTCATCACAATAGTAACTGCAGTAGCCCAAGCTGTGTTCACAGAATTGTTGGATTCCTCCCACGTTACCAACTTTCCAGGGCTAAGTTATTGTCCTTAACCCTATGACCATGATGAGGAAAATTTCCTTGGGAAACCCAAGGACAGCACTTTTTTATGACTCTGATTTCTGCATTGGTAATCATGTACATAGGTCATCATGGAAAACATGGTGGGTGTTCCACAGAAATGTAGGTGCTGACTAGTTGGTGAGTTGGTTGGTGGGTTGGGTCTCAATAGGGAAATCTGGGCTGCCTTCTGAGTTGCTCTCAAGAGTCTACCGTGGTGCTTCTCTTTCGTTAATGTGCCCATGAATGATCCGGGGGGTGGGGGTGGGGGTCTCATTAAAATGCAGACTCCGATCCAGTGGGGCGTGGGAGGGGCCTGAGAGTGTGCATTGCTAGCAAGCCTCCGTGATGACCACGTTTGTGTAGAGAGCTTTTCCCTGTGAAGATAGCCACGACCCACTGGGGACTGACCTCGCCTGGGGGTGTGTGTGCACCTACCGTGCATCAGTGAGGTACACAGAGTGAATTTGGAACACCCGGAAAGCTAAAGGCAACAGGACTTCAGAGCAGGTGAACGTGTCCTTAAAGCTCACCTGAGAAAGCCTAATAACCAGGGTGTGGATACAACACTGACAGGGAAATTCCAGGCCTTGGAGAAACCTGAAGAGCAACCGTCAGTCACTTGCTTCTCAAAGGAGGCCATGGAGGAGGGGTATCAATTTTGGCAAGAATGAGGACTATTTTATTATGGAGAACTCCCTAATTATGCAGTTAGGGAGCCGTGTGTGGCACATTCCAGAGCCTACACTGCTCTCATAAGGATTCCACTGTTAATTTTAAGAAGAGAAATAGCAATGCAACTTTCTCAACTCCCACACCATTCACACATTGAATTTGTGTGCCAACTCAAAGCATACCCACTGGAAATGAAAACAGAGTTAAAGCCAACCCTCAAACTGAAGCTTGTCAAGCTACAGAGACAAACAAGGGAAGGACTTTGTTTTCTCTCTCCCATTTCAAAACAAAATTCCCTCTCTGCCATTTAAAAATTTGCATCAGACATACCTTTGTTGAACCCCAAATGCCAGAGCCCAAGAACCCTAACACAGGGGACTTCACACAGTAGGTGCTTGATCCACGTTCGTTTATTGTCCGAGTGGTCTTCCGCGCGCCTCGCCATGGACCTAAGGAGACAACCAGCCAGGGGAGCTCCTGGTGAGCCTCAGCACGCTGCTCCGATATGGTCCCTTTGGAAATAGGAACAGGTGATGAGGATGGAGCTATGAGGTTGCAGGGTCTACAGGGCAGGGAGACAACAAACCTGGACCATTATAAGTGCTGGCTGCTCCAGCCTAACTACAGGTCAAGGGCTTTCTAAGATTCTTGACTGTGACTCTCAGCAAAAACCAAACGAAAACAAAATTATTTTACATCACATCCCAGCACACACACGTGAAACTAGAGCTTTATGAAACCATAGTCTTCCCTGCTATATGTGCTGTGCCTTATTTTTGAGTGATGGTCTCTCCTGGTTCATCATTCAGGCAATTCCCCAAACCACAATTTCTTGCATGGATTTTTTTCACAGCGGCTGTTTTGCGATCTCACGACTGTTCAAGCACCATTTCAATGATTCTTTTTTCCTTCATTATTCCCACTCAGTGCATTGCTTCCATTGTTCTCCCTTATCAAGGAGTCTCATTCTCCTCCTTCCAAACATGGGGAAGCAATTAGCACAATGATGAGTGGCACCGTCTGGAGCCAGACTCACCTCCGCCGCTGCGTGACCTCGGGCAGGTTAACGTCTCGGGGTCTCGGTTCCATCATCTGTTAAAGGGTGACAATGGCGAGGCTGCCTCAGAGAGTCGTTGCAAGAATTTAATGTGTTAACACAGGCAAAGTCAGAATATTGCGGAGCACGGGGTAAGTCACCTGCTAAAACAACTGTTGTTCAATCCTCTCCTCGGAGAAGAGGCGGCTGCTCGGAATAGCCTCTGCTTGAAGCCTCTGCCTCTCCGGACTTACGCACCGAACCCAGACAGTGTCCCTCCTCATCCGCTGGCTCCGGCACGTTACGCTGCATTTTTCCCACCACTGGAGTCAACATCTTAAATATGGAGATTTTTTAATCTTTTTTTAAACATTTCCACAATGTGTTATTTAAGTCAGATGATTGCAGAAGACACTACATCTACTGTAGATTTTACTTGATCGCAAATGGTCATCATTAAAAACATCAATTATAACCCCAGGCTGTATCACAGTGATACCTCTGGGACCCATGATAAAGTCCCTTTAGCAAGAGGTTTCCATGTTCCATTTGCTCCAAAGTGTTGCTGTGAGTTTAGGAGCCCAGAGAAACGTTTGTTAGAAGAATGGACAAAATCATAAAAATATGTAGATTATGATTCAAGGCCTCCTCCATGAATAAAGTGCGTGCGCTTGGGTGTATCTGTTTAAGGGCATTTATTCCAGCTGACCTGGGGACACTGGTTTTCAACTACGTTCCAGATCATTGCTGCCACCCCAAAAACAGGCGTCTCACTCGGTGAGGTGTCGTTACATACTGTTCTCATGTACTTCATGCGTGTGCGCCACCTCTCCCCGACCTGATTCTAACCAGATGGCAGAGACTATGTTTTTTATTTCGCTCCTTCGTTCACTGATTCTTTCAACAACAACAAAATGACCAAGTACTCAAGGGGCCAGGCATTATGTAGGGTGCTGGAAATAATGACAAACACGCACATGGGACTTCATAGTTGTCAAAGCTCTTCCAGGTAAATCACTTCATTTATTTCTCTAAATAGCTCTAGTAGACAAGTGATCCTATTCCTATTTTTTTCCTATTCCTATTTAACAGACAAAAACAAAAACAAAAACAAAAGGAAATAATGCACAAGAAAGAGCAAAGGGAAAAGAAAGTATTTATTAACTGACCAAAAGTCTTTTTTTTTTTTTAAGATTTCATTTTTAAGTAATCTCTATACCCGTTGGGCTTGAACTCACAACCCGGAGAGCAAGAGTCACACACTCCACTGACTGAGCCAGCCAGGTGCCCCCTAACCAAACATCTTGAACATCCTTTCCACGTTGGTGTTTACAGAAGGGCAACACCCTGAGGAGCACAGGCCTTGCTCCCTGAACTCGGTGCTTTGCCCAGCCCAACACTGCATGCGAAGAGTCACTTGATAAGCACTTAGGAAGAAGATTATTTTGATTCTGGTGAGCTCTCAGATCATCTCTGGGGAAGGGGGAAAGGGTGGTAATGAATTCCAGGAGCCAGAAAGAAGGAGAGGATTAACAACGCTGGTCCAGACATTGGGGCCTGGGGTGGCGGGATAACAGGCAGGACCCGAAGGAAGGTAACGATGTTGAGGTTCACTTCAGCCCTGGGGAGAGGACAGCCCAACATAAAGGACGTGGCCCCAATGAAGACATCACAGCCCAGAGAGCGGAGACTTGGGATCCAAGGGCCATTTCCAGGATGTTCCAAACTGGCCTCAAGAAAAAGGAAACACTCTATTCTGTGCTTTCACCAACAACTTCCAGCCAGCAAAGTGGTTCCAGATTTCTGGCAGCCTTTTAAATTAACTTCAGGCTCAAATTCAAAGCAGAAACTGCCCTAGATTCCTGTTTCTCAACATTTCCCTTTTCTGTGGCACCAGGCAGCTCCAGATACTCCTGTCCGATGATCTCGTGGGCGCTCACAGACTGACTGCTCTGTGGAGCCACGTTCTCACTGGCGATGCGCTGCACGTTTGCCAAGGTGGGCTGCCGGGTAGCGAGGACCAACATCATCGCGGGCAGCAGGCCCGGCCAACAGCAAGCACCGCACGCTGGTCTCCAGCAGCCTGTTTGCGGTATGCTCTTGTGTGTACACAGTGAAAGAGTTTATACCCGAGAGGGAAGTAGGACCGGATAGGTAGAGTGGGGCTACGCAACAGAAGGCCTGACGAGGGGGGAGTTTAAGTCGGAAGGTTTCGTTCAAGTCTGGTGGCACAGAAGGGGTCCACATCCTTGGGATGCATGCGTGCATACGTGATTTTAAACGAGCGTACTGTCCCAGACCCAGGACACAGTCATCTCCCCTGTCACCGGTGTCAGATTGTGTCAAAACACAAGTATGATAGTCACATCCTTGTAGAATTATTCTGAGAATAGGAAAGGGTACAGGTCTGCTGTTTTCCTGAAGATAGTGGCTTTGGGCCCCCTGAACCAATTTGATGACTTGGAAACAGAGGAGGAGAAGCCAAAAGACAACGGTGCCTTGGTACGGAATGGGTGCACCTTACGAGCTGCTGGATGGCAGAGAAATGATGGGTGAGAGAGGAAGGAAGACGCTGCGATGGCCTGATTCTCCTTCTGCCCACGTGGAGCCAGAGGGGGAGCAACTACAGAGAACGGAGAGACTGAGGAGGCAGGTTCACTCACATACACCTCATCCCTGAACAGACACTGCACGGACAGTCTGTGCTGACCCCTGAGTCCTAAATGCCAGGCTTCCCGTGCCTTCCTAACCCCCAAATCCTTTCTAGGGCATCTTGTGTATCTTGACAGTGTCAAAGACGTAGAGCGTGTAGAAATCCACACAGTGAGGAGTAAATTGGGTGGTTTCTAAATCTTAAGCAGGGAAGTCTTCCAGATGAAGAGTGTTCCAGTTCACAGAGGATGCTTCCAAGCAGCCTTCAGCAGAGATCCTGTCGGAGTGCTTCTGCGATGGCACAACTATGGGTGTCACATGGTTCTCTCCTCTCCCTCCGCCTGCCCTCTCTCTGTACACAAACCATGGCCCCACGAGTAGCCGACCCTCAGGCCAGTCCTTGTGTACTGGCCCAACCTTTAAGAATTTGAACATAATAACAAGAGAAACCCTACTGGGCCAAGGTCATCATCTTCATGAATAAGATGGCAGCCACGAGTAGCAGCAGGGGGTCGTCCTTGAGGGATGTGGGGAGTCAGAGCAGTGGAACGGCAAGGCATTTCTTCCGTGGTCCCCTCTTGTCTCACACTGAGACTCAAGCCGGGCCTTTCCACGAAGGCTCTACGCTTCTGTGTTTTCTTCGTGCCACCCAACCGAACCATTGCTATCACTGGATAAGCCTGTGGCTTCACTGGATTGCACACTTCGCTGTATCGGTTTGGTTGCACTTTCTTTGGCCAATATAAAGTAGAGACTTTCAGATATATTTCCTGAGTTCAAAGTCCAAACCCATCACTCTGTCCAAGTTTCATTGCCTTGAGGACCTAGGTAGGTATCCCGGGGCTCACTGACCTCCCAAGCCCATGCTCCCTTAAAGTGAGTTCTGAGGGCTGCGTGGAACGGAGGAGGGGAGGCGCGGCAAAGGCAGACTCAAGCCGGGCTCTTCTGGCTTTGCCTTTTGGAGGACAGCGATCACCCTACCCCCTGCCACTCACAACCCAGACTCACCACGACGCTAAAAGCCCCCCCCCCCCCAGGAGGGTGGCAGTCCTCTGACCCTTTCAGGAAGAATTAAAATCCACACCTTGACCAATGGCCGTGTCCTTTAACTGCAGTTATTTACTCTCTAAATCAAATATCTTGCCTCTCAAGGTGAGAGAACCTGTTTATTTATTGTTAAGATTTTATTTATTTATTCATGAGAGACAGAGAGAGAGGCAGAGACACAGGCAGAGGGAGAAGCAGGCTCCCTGCGGGGAGCCCAATGCAGGGCTCGATCGCAGGGGCCCTGAGCCGAGCGCAGACGCTCAACCCCTGAGCCCCCCAGGCGTCCCGAGAGAACCTACTTAAAGACAGGTTGGAGATTTCTCCATGAGAGGAGCATTTGGAATCGCCCTCTTCCACATTGGGTAAGGACCACGTCAGTTCAGTCCCAATGAACCAGCAGTAGTAGCCGTGCTCCCGCTCCTCAGGAGGCAATCACCCAACACCATCGTGGACAATCTTTTATAACTTGAGACTTTGGTAGAGTCGACTGCTGTACAAGCACTCTAGTTGCAAGCACGTATGCACAGCAGGATGTGGTTAGCGGGTCGGAGGGGGATCCACAGGTCTTGGTGGTCCTGTGAAAGCTGGACGGCATCCCAAAATGTGCAGGATTTACGGATGATGTCAGAACCCGTAGTTTAATTCAATGCATATCTCCCATATATTTATATTTACTGGATGCCTACCATGCACAATACTTGGCACTGTGGGAAGTACAAATCAAGCCAGTCCCTCCTGTGGAATAAGGGTGTAAGGTTTAACAGACCCAGACTGAAACAAGCCTTGTCTGAGCTCCGTTCTGGAGGGCACGTGGCTTGCTGACGTTTCCTGCTCCAGCCACTGCATAGATTTGAGCTAGTAAGTAGGATCCACTCCACCCAGACAACCCTCAGAAGTGATCCCTGAGAGGTTTCCAAAATCACGGGCTTTAGGAACGGACCAAACGCGTTTGCTGGGAAAAGACGGACCGACCGACCAGAATGGGAGCTAGATGGCCGTGGCCGGACAGCTCACTTAGCAATCTCTCAGCTCAGAACGTCAGGTGACCGTCCGCCTTGGGGTCTGAGACCCAGGCCCACCTCTGTCATTCAAGAACTAGTGAAAACCACTTTGTTGGTTTGTGTTCTGACGTGTTCCGATATCTCTTCTCCTGTGTCGCCCTGTCTGGACTGTGTCTCCTCTGAAGCTTGGTGCCTGTTTTGGCCTCTTGCCAGGCCACTTGGCTGCTTCTTAGGTCCCACACACCTGCTCCAGGCTGGCTGCCAGCCAGGTCTTCTCCTGCCCCTTGAGGACTGGCTTCACACACACACACACACACACACACACACACACACACACACACACTCTGCCTAGCGCTGTCCTGGGTGCACCTCTGGGCCCACCAGGGCTCTGGGCCACTGTGCCCTTTAGGATAATGGAGGAAGGGAAGAGTGTGTTGGAAAGAGCCATTTCCAGTATTGGGGGACCGAGATAAAAATGGAGCCTTCCTTGAGCAGAAACGAGACTCCCAACACTACCTGTGCAACTGTTAACTGTCCAGTGGCCTGTTTTCGGGCTCGATCTGGACCCCACCTCTCATGCCGGTTGGGTGGGGGGAAGGGAACGAAAGGCATCACATAAAAAAATCACAATGAAGGGGCACAGAAAAGCAGCCTTTTGGCTTGTCCTCACTCTACGCCTCTCGGTTCTCCTCATTGCCGGGTAATAGGAAAGCGATCTAAATCCCGTACACTTGTATCCTCAGTCCTGTTTTTTGTTTTATGTATGAAAATATATTCAGACCTTTTCATACTTGTACTTGGTGTTCCTCAGTGTAAAAGCTGGCTCTTCACCACTGCCTTCCTTGCATGGGTTTAGATCTCAGCCCTCCACGGCCTGCCCAGCCCCTGCTCCACAGCACCCATCGTAATTGCCCATGGGCGGGCCTCATGTCTGCCACGGTCACAGGTCATTCCCGTGCCCAGCACACGGCCCCAGCAGAATCAGAGAGCTCAATAATCATTTGCTGATTAACTAATGCAAAAATAAGTCATTAGGTTTCAGGCCAGTCCCAGGGTAGGGGGAATCATGCCTACCCACCCCCATCCTTTACTCAATGACCTCCCATTGTCACATTCTAAAATCTCTGAGGAGAACCAGCAAAACTGTCAGAACTACAACAGTCCATCGCACATAGAATCCACTAAAATTATGAAACATCTGGCCCAGTTCTATGTTTTCCCCCATGAAGGCAGTGAGAGCAAGTACCCTGAGCATCGTATGATGGCAGTAAATGCAAGTACCGTAGTCAAGCATTTAGTGCTGCTCCCTGCACCACCACCTCCACGTTTCCTTTACTCCCTCCATGTAGAGGGCATAGCACATTGCACTGTCAACAGCACAGAACTGGGTTCAAGTCCTGGCTCTGCACTTAGTCACCGACGGACGCTGACTATGTGCCCTTCTCAGATCCCCGTGTGGAAGTCCTAACTCCTTAGTACCTCAGGATGTGACCTTCTTTGGAAACAGGGCTGTTGGCAGATGCAATTAGTTAAGTTCAATTCAGGTCACACTAGAGTAGGGTGGGCTCATTATCCAGAATGATGGGTGTCCTTATAAAAAGGGGAAATCTGGACACAGACACACACGCACCCACACACATAGGGGTGTGGGTTCTTCCCTTGTGAAGAATGGTGTTCCACTGCCACAAGCCAAGGTGCTACCAGACGCTGGGAGAGAGGCCTGGAACAGATCCTTCCCTAGCGTCTTGATAGCAAGCATGACCCTGATGCCACCTGATCTCAGACATCTGGCCTCCCGGACTGTGAGACAATAAATTTCCGTTACGTGAGCCACCCAGTTTGTAGTACATTCTGTTGTACTGGGAATCCTAACACAGTGGCCTTTGCAAATCAATCTTTATGTCTTGGTTCCATCTTAAAAAATGAGGTTAGTAATGGTCCCTAGCTCATGGAGTTGTTATGAAGATTAAATTAGTTGATATTTGTAGGGTGCTTAGAAATGGCACCTGGCACAGAAGGCCAATGAAGTCGTCTAATGCTCAAACGCTCTTCTTTTCCATGCAGCGGTGACGGGAGTAGATGTCCTAAGTTCTGGCGTAGTAAGTCCCAATCTACAACTCATTGCTGGGTTGTGACATTTCATAATTTAGCTTCTGTGTAGAGCGTGGATACATAAGAGGACTCGAGTTCATTGAGAGAATGATGGGTGCTGGGGTGCTTTTTGCAATTACTTTTATTCACTAGACACTGGCTTGAGCACCTTCCCCATGCAGGGTGCAGAGCTAAGGGTCTCACACGGCCAGAGGTGACCTTGCAGGGAAGAATGTTTTAGTATTTTATTGTTTCTAATACTGAACCATTAAAAAGCAAAATGATCGGGATGCGGTTGAGCATCTGCCTTCAGCTTAGGTCGTAATCCTGGGGTCCTGGGATTGGGTCCCGGATCAGATCCCCTCAGGGAGCCTGCTTCTCCCTCTGCCTGTGTCTCTGCCTCTCTCTGTGTCTCTCATGAATAAATACATTTTAAAAAAAAGCAAAATGATCTTGGATTTTTATCAGTTTCTGTTGAATATTTCTTGGCTTTCCTGTAATTTATGCAGCCCTGGAAACTCAGAAGAGCAGGAGAACTTTAAGAGAAATGAAATACCTGAGAATGAAGAATGGAAACAGCAAATGGGGGAGTGGCTGAGGCCAAAGAAAATTCAGGAATTATCATTCTATTTTTGTGCTGAACAATGGATCCTCTGCTTAATGAAAGTCCTCTGAGCTGTAGGTCGTTGAAGAACCCCAGTGAAAGCATGTGCGGTGACACAGTCTCTTTAGGAAAGGACCGTGGGTCTCTCTCGATTCCTCTGGCCTAAGGACCACCAGGCGATTCCTTCAATCAGTCATTTGACAACTGTTTATTGAGCACGTACTAGGAGTTAGGTGCTGTTTTTGGCCTGGGGATAGATCATGGTGTTTGGGGTGATGGATAAAACGGAAAAAAAAAAAATAATAGATCTCTTTCCTCCTGGAATTTATGTTCTGGTGAGGGAAAAAGATGACAGACACAGTCAACAAGTAAAATGGATGGTCCGTGCGGTAGTTACAGCTGCTAGCGGGAATGAGAGCAGGGAGGTGCGGGTCAGGGGTCCCCGGGGGAGCCGCCTCACCCAGATGAGCGGGGGGCCTCCCTGGGAGGAGGCCAGTGAGGGGCGTCTGCAGTGGTCCCGATGGGGGCGGTGACCCGGGACGGTAGGGCCAGTGACCGGGACCCCCAGTAGCTGGAGCAAGCAGGATGCACCAGGCGGGAGGCGAAACGTGAGGTTGAGAGAGGCCTTGCGGACGATTCCAGGGTTCGGGGCCCAGCACCGGGAAGTGCAGATTTGTCACTTTTCTGGGACAAGGAGAGCTGCCAGGAGAGCGGGTGTACCCGGAATCCCAGGCGTGTGGTCCGGGCGTGCAGGTTTGCAGGCGCCCAGGGGATACGGTGTCAGTGTTTCCTGCGGCTGCCGTGACAACCTGCCACTAACTAGGTGGCTTCAAACAACCGAGACGTCCTTCCCGAGGTTCTAGAGGCCAGAAGCCCCAAATCGGTTTTCATGGGCAAAGATCAAGGTGTCAGAAAGGCCATGTCCTTTCCGGGGGGCTTCGGGGAGAATCGGTCCCCTGCCTCTCCCAGCTCCCCGAGGCTGGGGCACCCCTTGGCCTTGGCTGCCTCACCTTCAGCTCTGCCTCCGCCGTCACGCTGTCTTCTCCGCTTCTGCGTGGCCGATCTCCCTGTGCGACCCTCCTGTGAAGCTGCAGGCCATTGCATTTAGGGCCGGCCCAGGTAACCGGGGTCATCCCCCCCGTCTCGACACACTCTCCCCATCTTGGACGCAGTCACAGCTTCCAAGTCCCCTTCCCCATTTAAGGTCATGTAACAGGTGGCAGGGACTAGGTGTGTTCTGGAGGGCCGTTCCCCAGCCCGCTGGTGGAGGTGGTCCCCAGGCAATTCCTGATGCACTCAGGGGCCCCGGGAAGAGACAGGCGCTGGATGTAGGAGTGTTCGGGTCCTCAGCACCGTCAGCAAACGGGTTGTATTTACTGTCGTGAGCCTGGACCACCCAGGGAGGGTGTGGACATAAGAAAGGTGTCCAAACACCTGGGCCTGTGTTCAGAGGTCCGGATATCGGGAGAAATCAGCTAAGGGCACTGAGGAGCAGCTGGAGGGGCCAGAGGAAGACCGAGAGGCTTCTGAGAGGCAAGCAAAGAGCGTTTCTGAAACAGCAGAGAATGGTGGGCCGCGTCAAGTGTGCCGATGGGTCCAGGAGAACGAGATCTTCGAGCGCTGGGCTCGGCCACCTGCAGGTCCCCGTCGCTCTCAGCAAGAGTGGTCCGATACAGAGGTGGGGACAGAAGGTGATGCGAGAGGTCCTAGAAAAGAATAGGAAGGAGAAAGTGGAGAGAGTCCACACTGACAGCTTCTCAAGGTATTTTGTCCGCTCGGAAGGCAGTGCCCACAAGAATCCCTTGGCCTGCCCTAACTTGGAGAACGGCGGAGAGGAATGGCCCCTGGAACTGTCCTAGCTGGGATCCGAGGAGCCAAGGATGACAGATGCAAAAGACTCAGCCTGACTTTTGTTCAAAACAGTCCTCGCGCTTGTTATTGCTAAGGCTGTCTACACTCTGAAACCGCCCCCCCACTGATGGCGCGTCCCCGAATTTGAAACCCTCGACGGATGGCTGCGGACAGAGGGACCACACGGGAGCCTGAGCCCCAGCACAAGCAGAGATGCCCGAACCCTTAGAGACGTGCTGGGCAGCGCCCCGCACACCCCTAAGTGCTGCAAGAACTGCTCATACAAGGTTTCTAAGTTGGTGGGAGCAAGGCAGCCCCATGCACACACCCTGCAGATGCAGAGCTAATTAACCTCGAACGAGGCAAGTCTCCAAGTCTCTCGGAGAAGCTTATTTACGCCTCCTGAAACTGGGGGCAATAGCTGGGGCCTGATTTTAACTCTAGGTTTGAGGAAGTGTGAGGCATTGCTGTAAGGCTAATGAAAAGAGGCCTGAGTACGAGCTGTTCAAGAAAATCATCGGGGTCTCCCGTGAGCTTCTAGAAGATGCTGTAAGGGACGTACCTTACCTAACTGGGACACGTAAGAGGACACAAGGCCGGGGGGTGACGGCGGCTGAAGCTCCTTGGGGCCTCTGGCCAGCAGGGCACGGGGCCCTTCGCGTATCACTCCATCCCCGTGGAAGCCCCGAGCGGGGCTGCTTCTGTTAGACTCACTTTACAGTTGGGAAAAAGGGGGCTCAGCTCACGTCATTCTCACACGAATAGCGGACAGATGCAGAAGTGGGGGGCAGGGAGAAGGGACAAGAGGTCGGGAGTCCAGAAGCGCACCTGCTCCGATGCTGGGCATCTGAGAAATGCTTTGGCCACGGCCAATGTCCTCGGCGAGGGCCCGTTAGGAAAAGCAAAGGAGGGATCCCTGGGTGGCGCAGCGGTTTGGCGCCTGCCTTTGGCCCAGGGCGCGATCCTGGAGACCCGGGATCAAATCCCACGTCGGGCTCCCGGTGCATGGGGCCTGCTTCTCCCTCTGCCTGTGACTCTGCCTCTGTGTGTGTGTGTGTGTGTGTGTGTGTGTGTGTGTGTGTGTGACTATCATAAATAAATAAAAATTTAAAAAAAAAAAAAAAAGGAAAGGCTGCCTTTGTGGATGGAGGAGGAGCCGCAGACGCGGAGACGGTGTGGGGTGGGGATGGCTCCCTGTACGCGCACAGGCACTCACTTCTGGCCGGGGCGGCCCACGGAGTTTATCCGAGGAGCCGGGGGTTCGGCTAGCTGCCAGGATACGGTGCCAAGGAGGGAAAGAACAGGGCGGCCTCAACTTCCTTCCACACAGCTCATGTGCCCAGCAGGATTTTTTTTTTAATTAGCCCAGCCGTTCTTTTAACAGGTGACCTTTAACACAAGGATAGTACTGAACACCCCCAAAGATGGGATGGTGCATGTATAGCAGAGATTTGGCGCACGAGGACAGTAGCTGTCGGTTCCCAGAACCTTCCTGGGCTACCCAGGCCCAGGACTAAGCAAAGCTGAAAAACAACAGTTATCCTCAGCAGAGCTTCGGACCGTGGTCTTCGTCGCTGAGATGCTCCCGGGCAGCCTCGGGGCTCTGCTGCCCTCAAGTAACGCCAGCTGCACGGCCTCTCCCCCGTGGAGAGCCGCACGCTGCTCTCCCTCCTGCTGGCTCTCAGCAGAACTTGTATTCTGGGGGCGCCTGGGGGGGCTCAGTTGGTTAAGCATCTGCCCTCGGCTCAGGTCATGACCCAGGGTCTTGGGATGGAGCCCTGGCGTTGGCATCATCGGGCTCCCTGCTTCTCCCTCTCCCTCTGTCCCTCCCCACTGCTTGTGCTCTCTCTCTCTCTCTCTCAAATAAATAAACAAAATCCTTTTTTTAATTTTTTTTAAGCAATTTGTATTCTGGGATCAATTATTTTCAGTTTCCTCCAAAGTGACAGTCAAACTGATTTTATTAGCACCGGACAGCTGGGGTTTTCAGGGAGGAGAAGCACCCGTTCAAGGCACCCATACCAACCCCTCTTCCTTCATGTGGCTTCGGATCCGTCTCTGAAATGGGCCAAGTTTCCCCGGGCTGTGTGCCATCTCCTGGGAATCCGAGAGGTGTGTGTGCACAGCAAGACGTTCACGGGGAGGATCCCCTCAGATCTTTATTAGTTGAAGAGATCTGCATAGATCTAATAATTATGGAATGGGAATGCGTTTTTTTTTTTTTTTCAAATCCAAATGAGGTCTTACTACTAAGATAAAAATCACTCTTTGGAAAAGTTGCTTTTTCCCACCCAACCTTTCCCAGTATCAAAAAACCCCAAAAACCCCAAATACTAGAACTCACAGGCCTGCCCGGCCTAGTGATGAAGTGCATGTGCTCCAGCAGGGCATTAGCGGGTTAGTACCTTGTCTCTGCTACTGGGTAACCGAGGGACGCTGCGGAACAAGTTTCTTCATCTACAAAGTCCACAGTAGCCAGAGGACACACCCATAGGGCTTTGCGTGGATTCGATGCCAGAGCCCTTATGAAACCCGCAGCGCAGTACTTGGCTCCCAGAGAACATGTCAAGGATCTTAGACACGGTCTTAGCATCTGTAGTAACAGCTGCCTTTAATGCTCAGTTTACCCAGGCCCAGCACAGCCCTGAGTGCTCTCCAGAAGTTAACCCGTCATTTTCACAACGACCCTATTGTCCCCACTCGAGAGAGGAGCAAATGGAGGCACAGAGAGAAGGGATTTGCCCAGGAGCACCGGGCGCCGCTGGCCAGGCCCCTGCCCCAAGGCCATCGTCTGGCCCTGGGCCTGCACCCTTCCCCGCCAGCCCCGGCTCCGTGGCACCTGCTGGGGCTCCGGGCAGCGCACCGCCTCGTATCCAAGAAAAGTGTGTCTGGGAGGCCAAGAGAAGGCCGTGAGCTGTGCCCCCAGAAGGAGAGATGATCACAGCAATTTAAATGCAGGGGGGGTTCCCTGAAGAAAATACTCAGCTGGCCCAGCGGGAAGCGAGTCATGGGGAAACCGGCGATGCTTCTAGGGTGGGAGATTTGCAGGGTGGACGCTCCCCATCAAGAAGGGACGCAAGTCACTGTGAAGTGAGGGGCCGGAGGGATGCTCCGTGAGGGGAGCGAGGGGAAGGCAGAGGGGTGCAGGGAGGGGAGGAAGGGACCCAGCGGCAGTAAGGGAAGGCCCGCCGCCCCCACGTCAGGGCACAGCCCGGCCCTCCTGGGACTGCCCGCTGCGCTCTTGAGACTCAAGAAGGGAATTGTCGGTGCCCAACGTCCTTCCAGGTTGTCCGGCCACAGAGGCCGGGATGACGTGGCGCGTGTGCCCCAGGGTGGCTGGTGGCGGCCTTCATTCCATTCACTCGGTCACTAATAGGGGAAGGGCGATGGGTGGGGGGAGGCAGCAGGCAAGAAACCGAGACCCCTTTGTGGAGTTTTGCCCCAAATTTTCTCTTCGACGACACTAAAGGAGAATTTCCAACTCACGATGCTTTCGGAAAGCATCTGGTCTTTTAATAAAAAGGTGCATCAGAGGAGGAGGGCTGCACCCAGGACCTCCCCGGGCGAGGCCTGGGCCGGCCGCACCGACCCTGCAGCCCAAGGGCCTGGGCTCCGGCCAGGACCCAGCGGCACAAAGCCACGCCTCGCGGAGTGAGCACAGGTCCCCGTGGTGTTCGTCACTCGAGCGTCTACCCGAGAGTTCGCCTGTCGCCACGGGGATGGAAGCCCTCGGATGGGGGCTGAACTATTATTTTCAGAAGCCGACCACTTGCCAGGAAGCTTTTTTTTTTTTGGTGCAAATAGTGCCTCTGGTTCCTACCAACAACTCTGAAAACTCCTAACCCCTGAAGCGTGGAAGGGAACTAGTGAGTGATGTATTTCAGCTCCTTTTCCTTGCAGTTGTCCCTTTTGAGGGAAATTATCACCCATAAAGCAAGAGAATGGGCGGTGAGTTCTCCTCGGTGGTAAGATGCAAGCTAACCTGTGCCCGCATGCCCGCCGTCGGGTAATCCAGAAACTCCTCACTGGGCTGCACTGAGGCCGCGTGTGACCCCGGAGATGCCATCAGTGCTCCGGGACGCACACCTGCCTGGTGATCTCGGAGCTTTAGCGGGGCTCCCTGCCCCCCGGGGACCGGCTATTCCATGCAGCTTCCTGCTCCCAGCCCAGCGCAAGGCCAAGCCGCTGCTGCCTTCACCGCCTCTTCTGGGGGACGATGTCCCAAACGATTTCTTTGACCACACAGATAAATTCTCATTTAAATTCAGGCACATACACCCACAGGCTGATCGACAAAGACACACCACGAATTGAATGATAAATAATACATGCAGACAAAGACAACATCAGCTCTTATTTGCAGATGAAAGAACACTAGAAATTATTTCTGATGGAAATATAAAAGATTAAATTCAAGCGGGGAGTGGAGGAGGGAGTTTTTTTTTTTTTTTTTAAAGCTCCTTAAGAAACAACCTCATTGTTTCACTTTCAAAAAGGCACTTTCTGTCTCGAGTTGGGAATGCAGTGGGCACTTGGTAACCCAGGCCCCGGCGGGAGATGCTTGTCCACTACCGACAGAGCCCAAGGGAGCAGGAACGGAGGCGAAATCTGAGCGAGGACACCTGCTGATGGGCAGCCGGGCTTCCGTCTCCCTTCTTCTGGTAATTTCCTATCAGAAAACTATCCCCTTTCCACTCCCATTCTGTAGAGCCAAGAGGTCTTGGAGCTGGGAGCAGGGTCAGGAAGACGAACCCAGTCATCCCCGTGAGACCCAATCGCTGGACTTGGCTCTCTTTTCACCCGTTTCCAGCCAGTGGGATGTAAGCTGGGGACTGCTGGGGCTTGTGAGGTCAGGAGAGCCTGCCTGAGAGCTACAGGTCCCCGGTTATGTGGTTGAGTGCCCGAATGCAGCCCTTCCTGGAGCGAGGCTGCCCTGGATGCTTCGGCTACAGAAGCCAATGAATTCCTGTTAGTGCCTACATCAGTTTCAGGGCGTTTCCCCTCACTGTGTCAAGCACCCAGTAAGGTGGACTGGTGGGTCCTGCTCAAATACGTGCGGCATACGCGGTCTTACACATATGTATCTGCACACCTTCATATATATGTGTATCTACGTGTCTGTCCAGCTAGCTAGCTAGTTACGAACGCGAAGGCAATCCTCTTGTACTAGTATGAAGTTTCCCCCGCCGACTGGCTAACCTTCCATAGGAAAATCCAGGTTTCTCGATTGATAAATTAGGGGGAGAGGGGCCTGTGGGTGGCTTAGTCAGTTAAGAGTCAGACTTGGGCTCAGTTCCTAGTCTCAGGGTCCTGGGATCAAGCCTCTCCTTGGGCTCCTCCTTCATCAGCCGGGAGTCTGCTTGTCCCTCTGCCCCTCCCTCTGCTCGTGCACACACACACACACACACACACACACACACACTGTCTCTCTGTGTCAAATATAATCTTTTTTTTTAAAAAAAGGAGTAGTTACTTTTTTGTTAAGGATTATGCAGGATGTCTATAAAGAATTACATGACACACAAGACCCTCAGCCGAGATTGGGGGAAACGATTTTCAGAAGAAGGGGCCCGTGGCCTGGAAAGATACCTCAAAAGATGTTTAATACAATATGGAAAATATAACTTAAAAAGGGAAAAGTAAAAATAAGAATCAAATCAAAAGCATGACCATTATGAGTCTATACAATGCCGGAGACAGGTGAAAGAGAAAGTCAAGAAGGAAGAACCATGACCAGCTTGAATCATTATAACCTTCCTATTATCTACCTCAGGGTTTAGGAAAATTCCAATAGGGTAGGGGTGAAGGTTTGCAAAAGAAGATTTGCACCTTCTCCTCTGTGGAGAGGAGCTGGTATTGACGGCTCTTATCCTCATGCGGATGGTCCAGAAATCATGCTCAGAAGATGCACCATCTCCCCCTTCCTGTCCCCAGAGAGAGCCTCTAATCGAGCTATCTTTGGCTCCTTATCCCATAGCCAACCCATTTCATCCTTTTCATTTTATCTTCAAAAATATTTATAGATTCTAGTTTATTCTTACACTTTGGTCCCAGATGCCATCAGCCCTCAGTCCTGGGAGTGTCTCCCAAGTGTCCTCCCTCCTTCCACCCTTGTCCTTCTATCATCTCCTCTAGAGACCACAAAGTGAGCTTTTTAAAATACAGCTCCAATCATAACACTCCTCAGTTCAAAACCTCTCCATCTCCCCCCGCCCCGCCAAAAAAAGCCAAAATTTTAATTTGATCAGAATAAAGATGGAGTGATTATGACAACGTTCAACCATAAACGAAGGCAGAGGGGCTACATTTTGCCTCTTTTCTCTCTAACTGAAGAGCCAGTGCAAAACCCAACAGAGAATATAAGTAGATCAATATTCAAAGCTCTATGAAGGTAAAAGTAATCAAACCTTCAAAAATAAAAGCAGGTAGACCTCAAGCATTAGGGGAAGAAGAAAGACTCAGGCTGTCTGGATTCACAACCTAGCTCTACCATTTGACAAGCCGTGAGTTGCTGGGCAAATTATTTCACTTCCCAGGGTCCCGATTTTCTCATCTGTGAAATGGAGATGCCAACAGTACCTACTTTATCCGGTTGTTATGAAAACAAAATAACTAATGTCCTTAGAACCTTGCCTAACATGTTGTAGGAATTGAATAAATATTAATTCTTAATATTTATTATTATTTGTGCTAAAGAAAAAATTTCAGATAAATTAGTTATGAGCAAGTATCAAAATAAGGCTTACATCATGCTTGGAAGGGAAAAAGCCTAAGGTAGGCCAAGTCAGAGATATTTTACAGGAAAAGAACATGGTGAAAATATCATTGTTAGATACAAAATAAGAAGAATGCCTGGGTTAAAGGTCCCTGAGCTCCTTTCTGACAATCAGCTGAGAGTCAGCGGGATGGGTGGATAACTGATATCCTAGACCAGATCTTCATTCCATTAAAATTCAGCAGAAAACTGCATAAGCACTTTTTTCCAGAAGGAGGTTATAGATTTTTATCATGTAGAAAAGTTTTGCCCCAGGCCTGATTTGGGACACTTTTTCTATTATGGGAGAGACGTGTACTAAAACACTGTGTACTCTCTCTGTTTCCTTGGAAGTGTTCTATAAGGGGAGAGTGATGATGAGTCATATTAAAATTTCTATAATTATGAGAGTGAGGCCTCCCCCCGCCAAAGTAGACCAAGTCTACATGGTTAGGCCATATGACACGACCACAGAAGAGTATACAAGGGAATCCCAGTCATGTTATCATGGAAGAGGTATAGTCTTTGAGCCAAGAAAACTTATATAATCAAATCCTGGTTTGGTCAAGTTACTCAACCTCTCTTAGTCTCCCTTTTCTCCTCTGAAAAGAAGGAGGATGATATCTATTGTGTGGTTGAGGTAAGGCAGCATATATCAAGTACCCAATATGCTGATACGAAATGTAAACTTAAGATACTAATTTCCCCCTTTTCCTGCTCCCTGTTCCTCTTTGTCTTGCCCACTGTAGCTAAGAATCTTCAACTTTTAACTCAAATACAACCTGTTAAGTCCCTAAGCCAGTTGTCACACCCTCATTTCCTACATTTATTAGGGACTCTCAGGAGGGGAACAAAGAGAGCAATAATTAGCCTCTCCCATACACTCCAAATGGCCAAACTTACCCTGAGAACCTAAAGCCCCATGTCATGGGCATTATGTCCTAATGGCCCCAATGTGTCCAGTCTTCAGAGCTCCAGAACAGCATGAGATTCCTGATGTGGCTGGGAGAGTAGCCTTCCCCTCCACCACGCTGGGTCATGCGTTTGCAACCTGAGCTTCTGTCCACCATCTGAATGATTCCACCAGCTTCTGACATGTGTCCCCCCACCCCAACCACAGCACTCACCAGCTCCCTGGGTTACATGGGGACAGGTGTTACAGTGTCTCCTCCATCTATCTTATCTTCTTTTCTGCTCCCAATTACAAACTAGAGTTCCCATGCATTAGACTAGAGTCAAACATGGTGGTAATAAAAACAAACAAAAAAACATGGTGGTAACGTGTTTGGGGAAGAGGATGGAAGGAGGGTAGTTTATTGGAAGTAGTTACCCACTGCACTCAGTTATACAATAAGCCTTTATCGAACACCATGAATTTGAATTATGTCTAAGGAGGGAAGAGAATATAGACTCAGTTCCTGTTATGATTCACGGCCAATTGGAAAGGGGAGCCTGTTCCTAAAGGTTGGGGTAGTCATGTCTCATCTCCCTTATGTCCTCCACATCCTTGCTCACAATGGAATCTCAATAACTACCAAAAGTATGAATAAATTAGTGAAAATTTCTCTTTAGCCAGCCGAATATATACTCCAAAGGCGTGATGAGGAGGATCTTAAAACACAAGCCAATATTTATTTAATGAAGCAAATGCCTCCTTTCATAACATAGATACGGCGAGGGGATTATAACACAATTGGTACATTTATTTTGCAGTTTGGAACTCTATTATGCTGAATTTTCAAAAGATGTGATTCTTTTCAGGCCAAAACATTCATGATAAAGTATCGGGGCACTGAAAATAATGGCCCATTGTGTGAGGGAGGATAATAAAACATGTACATTGTCAGAATTAGAGATTGGGCTCAGATCAATAAAATGAGACTCAATTTCTAAAACAGCAAAGTGATTCCCAGAAGTAAAAATATGGAGCAAGTTGAGAATTGGGACTGTTGGTCTGGCTGAGCATGAGTAATAAATACTTTGGAGGTCCACAGAGGGCCCCACTACACTAGACCGTGGTGCGTCGGGCTGGGATGCAGGGATTCACTCCAAGGTCAAATAGGCGCGTGTTTATTACTCTTGATTTGGCCTTCATAAGTCCAAACCCGGTGGGAATACTAACTATATTCTTCCTCAAGTTGCAAATTTCAAAATCAACATAGACCCAAGGAGTTTCAAAGGAAAATGAGAACAAGAAATGGTTTTTTAAAAAGTAAGTCTTACAAGAAAACACAAATAAGAACAACTATGTTTGCTTTATGAGGAAAGAGATTAAGGGGAGCCATGAATCTTTAAGTATATAAAGTTATGGTGCAGAGAGGACAAAAATGATTTATTCTCCCCATACACAGTGGATCGTTGAAATAATAAAGGCATGGTGCCAGCATTGCTTCATGAGCACTGATAAATCTAGAAAACAGGCGATGAGGACAATTATTGGCGTGGTCTGTTCCACCTTGGGCAAAGGCTGGCCTTACTTCAACCTATTACTCAAAAACTCTGCTTTTCTTCCACTAGCATAAACAAAACTATCCTCACAGAGATCTCAGAAGGAGGGAAAATTCTCTACCTTCTCACACAGAAGGTATCAAAATAAGAATAGTATATTCCAGGACAAAAACAATACGATAGAGTGGTGGAGGGAGAGGATAGACACTATTACCACCAGACGCCAGTTCCCTGTTAATCCTGCCTGTGTGAACTGGTGAGGCCTTAGGGTGCTGGGGTAGGTGGGGATGTCTGTCCTCCGTGAGCTTTGTACACTTTAATTTGGTTTGTGATTCCCAAATATAGGCCTACAACCTATGTGAGTCTTACCAAGAAGCAAAGAGGAGGGTCTTTGCTCCTCCTTCCTGAATGCAGGGCAACATGACTGTCTTCTGACCCTTCAACAGCTCCCATCTATCCAAGGACAAAGCCATAAGCACTCTACAGGTGACCTGATGGCTTTTTCCCCCACCCTCCTCCGTCACCCGGAGCAGATCAGTCTGGCCTATATCTCCATTCTGCGTTGTGTTGTCTCATACCTCGTTTCCCAAGACTCTTCCCAGCCTCTTCAGATGAATGTTCCATGTGTAGCCTCTGCGTGGCCCTCATTTCAGACATGGCCTCGGAACCTTCCTTTGGATCTCTCTTGATTCCATGCTCTGCTGCCTGAGAGGCACCTTCCCCTCCCTCCACACCTGCTCAAGCTCCTAAGCCCCAGACCTGGGATCACCAGAAACACCAGTCCCAGAAGCATAAACTTGACCATGCTACCCAAGGCCGCTCTGAGTATAAATGAATCATAAGTATATAAAAGGGTTATTTGGGGTGAAATGTATAAATACCTGGCCAAGATTCAGGATCTCTCGACCCGCCACTCTGTAAGATCGTGAGGGAAGTAGATGGAGGTCTCTTCCCCTTGATCAAGAAGAAACACCCCCCTCTGTTCCTGTGAGGCCTCCAGGGGTCAGAGAAGTGATGGGAATGGCTAAACTGGGCCAGGCAGGGCAGTGGTGGGAAGCGTGGCCCACTGGAGAACATCCCCATGTGTCTTAGGTTACTAGAGCTGCCATAACAAAGTACCACAGGCTGGGGACATGAAACAACAGGAACATATTTTCTCCCAGTTAGGGTTAGCCGGACACTAGAACTACAAGATCAAGCAGTTGACGTGGCCGGTTCCTTCTGATGCTTCCCTCTTTCCCACGTGAATGGCCACCTTTTCACCATCCTCACATCGTCTCTCCCCGGTGTCTGCCTGCGTGCTCATCGCCTCTTTGTGTAAGGATCCCGGTCATGCTGGATCAGTGAGCACCCTATGACCTCGATTAACGTGGTTACCTCTTGTAGACCCTATCTACACGAGTAATTCCCGGGAAGACACTTTGAATCAATCTGACCTGGGTTCTGTCCCAAAGATAATCCCATAAACAGGCACAGAAAAGAAAATGGTACATTTCAGAAAAGATCTGTGACTTCTCCGGGCTTCCTTCAAACCTCAGGCAGGGAAGCTGCTTCTAGGCACAGTTCAGGAACGGCGGTGGTAGAGGGACTGTAGGCCAAGAGTCCCCTTTGACCCTTAACAGGCACAACTGCAGCCGATTCTGTAGAGACCTGGAAGCTGATGTCCAACAGACCCCAGAGCTGTGCGGCTGGGGCCAGGAGCTCCGAATGATGGGCAGGCTTCATCTGTCAAATGGGCAGGAGGTGGGTGAGGTGCAGAGAAGCACAGGGGAAATAGTAAAGAGAAGCCACACGGACGAAGGCCGCAATCTCATGCAGGGTTGGCAAGTAGGATGTCGCTCCTGCGCCAACTCTGATCGGTAGTGGCTGCGGGGAGTATTGATTATGGGTTTGTACACGCTCTGCAACCTCATCGGGACACGGAAGGGAAGAGTGCGGTGATGGATTAATCCTGAGCACAGAGCGGGGAGTGGTGGTGACTGTGCCTTCCCTGCTCCAGGAGGGATGATGGGGCAGTACCAATCAAACACCCAGGCCCATGGGGTCTCTGGGTGGCTCAGCAGTTTGGCGCCTGCCTTCGGCCCAGAGCGTTCATCCTGAAATCCCGGGATCGAGTCCCACGTTGGGCTCCTTGCATTGGAGCCTGCTTCTCCCTCTGCCTATGTCTCTGCCTCTCTCTCTCTCTTTCTGTGTCTCTAATGAATAAATAAATAAAATCTTTTTTAAAAAAAATAAAATAAAATAAAAATTAAAAAAAAAAAAACAACACCCAGGCTCGGAGATGGGAACCTGTCAAGGGTGCTTCAGCTCCCAGAGGCCAGAAGCTAGATGAGGGTCTCAGCACAGGAAGCCAAAATAGAAACAAGGCATCTGCTTGTACCTCCTGGAGAGCGAACCAAAAACGTAAGCTCCGTGGAGGTCAGCGCAGAAGTGGGCACACCTGAGGCGCTGAGTTTTAGGAGCTAACCAATAAGCTGAAAGCCCAAGAAGAGCTAAAAACAAGTAGTGCACAAAAGCCCAACGGAGCAAGAAGCCAGAGCACAGGTGCGGACGTGAGGTGGACGACGCCAGCGGTGATGTGACTCAGGAGCACCCGGAGGACGACTGGCTCGCCGGAGGAGTCAGGCAGCAGGCAGTCCCCGGAGGATCCAGTTGTGCACACCCCCGGGAGGACCCAGCTGCTGCTGCTGCAGAATAAAAGGCTGGGCACTCACTGCACGGCGGGACCCAGCCTAGGGCAGGCGTTCCTGCACCGGCAGCTCGCTCAGCCGCAAGAACAGCTGCCCAACAGCTGCACCGTGTCAGGAGTGAGAGGCCACAGAGCACACTCGCGTCCTTGAGGGGCTCGGGGTGAGGCCTGTACACCAGACAGGCCAAACCACCGCGGCGCGTAAATGCAGCAGGCCGCAGACCCACCGAGGCAGCATCCGAGCCTGTTGAGCAAAGGAACCAGGACAACAAATACTTCGAGAAAGGCAACCTCATTACGTGCCACACGTTATTATAAATGCTTCACACGTATTTACTCATGTCATCCTCCCGGGGAGGTATTTCGTTGTTACCATTCCACAGATAAAGAAACTGAGGCTTGGACATCAGGTAAGTTGCTCAAGGTCCACAGGTAGTAAGTGGCAGAGCCACAGGTCAGACCTTCATGGTCTATCCTATAGCCCGTGACTGGCTGCCCCTCAAGGAAAGGGTAGACCTGGATGAAAAGGTCACTCTCGAAAGATATTTCAGGATGAAAATGGACCTTGGAGTCCATCTCATCCAAGTGAGACATGGGATGGGGATATCTGGGCAACTGCCCTCAACCATCTTCACTTCCCAGACTGTTCTGAATCCTCTGAGACGACGGAAGCAGCCAGTGTGCTCTAGGGTTAGCATCCCTCGCACAAAATTAATGGGCGCCCAGCAAGGATGCTGCTCAATCTGAAATTAAAAGTAATCAAGGATGAATGATCAGGGTGCTGAGGGTGTCATCCCAGTATAAAGCTATGATCCCTTGCCCAGTTTCTAGATCCCAACAAGTTTTATGGACCTGCTGGAACCCAATAAAAGAGAGTCTGGGTCCTGGGAGGAAGGACCCTACAACATCATGGCAGGTGCATCCACTAACAATTCCTCTAGTCCTTCCCCAGAGAGACTGTGTGGCCCTATGCCTCAGGCTCACAAGGACAGGGAGACCCTGCACATGGCGAGGTCTACCAAATACAAGAGCTGACTTGACGCGGACATTTGGAGCCTCAAAACATCAATCTGGCCCTCCTTTTCCAATGAGGACACATGGGTTCCAGGTAATAAACGAGTGTAGCCGGGCCCCAGATTGGCTTACACTGGGCCCACTGAATCCAAGGACCCATCGGTTGTCATTTCCATGGTCCCCAGATGAAAAATTGGATGCTCACACACCCACACTGTCTGTGGGAAAGCCAAGTGGAAGCCACACTACTCCCAAACCCAGTTCAAAATCGTAAATCACAAAACAAGATAGCTTTCCGCGGGGAATGGCAGGAAGAAAACCCGTAAGGGGCCATAGGGTTGGTGAACCCCATCGTACCTCCATTCCAGTCACCAGCCTGGCTCCTGCAAAAATCAGACAGATCCTGAAGGATGACGGTTTAGGTGGCTGCCATTCAGTCGAGGCCAACGCAGCTGCTCTACCAGATGTGGCATTTTTGCTAGAGCAGATGCACAGGGCCTGGGGTATGTGGAACGCAGCCACGGGTCTGGCAAGTGTATTCTTCTCTGTCTCTATCAAAAAAAGAGGATCAGAAGCACATAACAGCATATTTATAGTCGGGTTTGAGGGCAATATGAACTCTCCCACCTTCTGTCCTAACAGAGTCCAAAATAAAAACCTAGACTGGTTACACATCCCACAGAATCTCACACTGGTCCATTTATACACTAATGACATTATGCTCATGGGGTTGGATGAGCAAGAAGTGGCTAGAAAGTACGTTGCAAGCCTAACTAAGGCACGTGCCCTCAGGAGGCTAGGAACCGTATGCTAGCCGTATGCAGGCTGAGGAACCCACCACATCCTTGAAAAAAGTAATAATAATAATACAATAGTAATAATAAAGCAACTTAGGTTCCCGGTGATCTAAGGAATGCCGGGGCATCCATTCCAAAATAAAGGATGAATTATTGCATGTCGCACATCTCTCCCTGAAGAAGGAGGGCCCACAATGCCTGCTTCCAGTGATGGGTCCTTGGGATGTATGACTACCTCTGACCAGGCAGGAGGGGCAGCACAGGCAAGGCAAGAGGAGGCTTCCGGAAGCCCCTGCCCTCAGCCACGGTTAGCAAGAATTCAACTAGCAACCGACGTGACTGCTAACCACCGAGTCCCAAGGCATTCCTGACCCCCCCAACCCACCCACAGCAGAATCCCAGAGGCCAGTCCAACAGCCCCCGACACAGGAGGAAGGTAGAGTGTGGATGTTTTCAGAAATCCGTCCAGGTGAACATTGCTGGGGCTCCTCCAGAGCCCCGGACGGGGTCTCTATGTGGGAGGGGCCACCCCAGGCCCTTAGCTTCAGCAATGGCCAGGATCCAAGACGCTGGGCGTCTAGAGAGGATGGAGGAGGGCGGGTCAGGCCAGGGTGGAGCTGGAGGAGAGCGCTGGAACGTCCTCCCTATTCCTATGGATGTAAATACTTTGACCACTGCGACAACCACCAAGGCCTTTTTGTTTCTCAGACTGGGTTCCGCCAGATACTCTCACAACTAGGAACAGTGGGTGAAGCCCAGGGGCTGGGAGGGGAGCCGACACCCCGTCCCCTCCGAGGACATTTGACGGAGACCAAGAGTTTGGCTCCTTAGCTGCTCCTCGGGGTGGGCGTCACAAGTATCCGGACATTCTTGCCGCGGTCTAAAATCCCAGGGCTGGAGACGAGGCACAAGGGCCTGCCGCTGCCGTTGTCCCCATCTGCGAATCGATGACATTTGCTAGTTGGTGACTGCCGGATGGTGGGTACTATCGAACTGCACAATCACAGCGTTATTGCTTTTCCTCTCTCCTCTCACGGGGCAAGGAGGAATTTATGATATCGTAATTGTTTCCATGGCAGCAAATCATATTGTCCCAAACAGGGGATTTTATGACTTCATGGCTGGATTAAGAAAGAGGAGAAATCGGATTGGGAGTGAGAAATCTGCTCAGGCATAAATATCTTCGATGATAGCAAGGGGAATAGAGCAAATTACAGAGGCGAAATTGCCTTCGGTTTAAACGTTTTTACAAGTTCATCCCGGTGCAGAAGCCCCTTCTCCAGGCGTATAATTTGTATAATGATGCCTCTTTGCTTGAATTCACAGAAGGCTAATGGGGAAGCTCATCTATTTCGGGAATGCTCCAGCAATGCTATTACTAATTGTTTTGCAGCAAATATCTGGATTTCTGCTGTAAGCAGTTTTGTTTGGCTTTTGTATTTGTTTGGGTTGTTTGGGGGATTTTTCTTTTTTTTTTTTCTTTTACTCCCTCAAGATTTTATCTCCCCAAATTCATCTGAAATAAACCTTTCCAGATAAAAATTGGCTTTATGTCATCTGAAAATCTGTCAAGAACTCTCCCCTCACTAGAGGCATCTGCTTTGCCTTCCGTGGGTTCCTATCGACTTTGTTCTCGTATTTCCAGTCTCTCATCAGTTTCTGTCTAGTGCCTGAGGAAAAAGCAAAATCTCTGCCTAATTTTGAAGCCACTTCCGTTCACCTCGGTTTCACTTAGCCATATACAACGAAGACTTGGGATGTTAAAGTTCTGGGTCTCTCTCTCTCTCAGTCGCTGGCTTTTTCCTTCTCTCTCTCTCTCCCTCCCTAATCTCTCTTCCTTTCACTCCCTCCTCCTAACTCCCTCTCCCCATCTTGCCCCAACCCCACCCACCCCTTTTTCTGCACAGACATATTTCCAGTACCTTCTAAGAGTAATGCCCCCCTCTCTTCCTCTTAACCACCAAGTACCCAGAATCTGCAGATTCCTGCTAATTCATAAACTTCTCCGCAACCAGCTCACCCAGGAACACCGTAGTGCTTCCACCCCCTGAACACCCTGGAGACTCCCTGCTCCTTACTAACGTCTCTCATGGATCCTTCCACTCTAATTCCGAAGATTCACCCTTGCTGAATCCTCTACAACGAATTACCCCCCAATATGATTCCACGAGCAAGTGTGCCGTGATGGTCGGTTTCATGTCAGTTTGGGTAGACTATACCACCCAGTTACTGAATCAAGTTACTTAATCTGGATGTTTCTCTGAAGGCATTTGGTAGAGGTGGTTAATATCCACAATAGGTGACTTTAAGGAGATGACCCTCAAGGTTGTGGTGGGCCTCGTCCAATCAGTTGAAGGCCTTCAGCGCAAAAACAGGTTGCTCAAAGAAATATCGCCTCAAGATGTAACATGAAATGCTGCCTGTGTTTCTCGGCTGCTGCCTGCCCTATGGATTTAGGACTTTCCAGGCCCCCACAGTCACATTCACCGATCCTTAAAATAAGTCTCTCTGTGGGTGTTTGTGTGTTACACTTCTCAGAGGGACGCTGACCGACGCATGTACATAAAGAACACACCAGGCGTTCGGTGACATATGCTGAGCAATATGCTGTAAGAAATACAAAGGACACAAAAGATGTGGTTCGTTTCCCCCCCAAAGAGCTTACAACTCATGGGAGAACCGAGACTAACGGTGCCCAAAACAATGGCAAGTTTTTTTAAAAAAATAATTAAAAATAGGATTTAGATGTTCTGTGTAGATGCCTGGGAATTCAACAGAAAGACAGACCAGTGAGAACTGGGGGGCCAGGGAACATTTCCTGGGAGGCAGCGGGTGCTGAGCTGGCCCGGGGAGGAGTTGAGGAGTGACACAGGCAGAGGGGAGGCACGAAAAGCCAAGAGGAAGAAGGCACAGAGGCAGGCATCTGTGCCGGCTGGTGACAGAACCAGGAGGAGACCAGTGTGACGATGCACAGCGCATTGAGAACCTGGAGAGCGAGGTTGGAGAGGCAGACTGGAGGGTTTGGGGGAGACCCCAATAAACCCTGGGAGGGTTGTTTGGGTCTTGCTGTTATAGAAGGAGATCCCAGGGCTTAGAGCGCAAGGGAACTTAGAGGCCGACGGGTTCGAGGACCCTGCCCGAGCGCCCTCGGCTCATTCTCTGGCAGAGCCAGGGGAGCAGGTCTCTCCACCCTTTGCCTAATTTTGTTCCCACGACACCTCTCTGGCTCCACGCAGAATAGAGAACTGGCATCAGAGAGGAATCGTGGAGTTGGTGGCCTGCGGGAGCAGGGACGAGGCCTGAGAAGGGAGGCTCCCAGGTGTGGGAGGGGACGGTCGCCACAGGGGAGCATGGGGTGGGGGGCACAGGATGACGGAAGGACACAGGGTCACGTAAACCCCACCGCGCTTTCTCCGTCGTCACCCTGCCCGGGTCCTCCACCCTGCCTGATGTCTGCGACTCCTTCCTGAAACTGCCACCCTCGTCTTCTCTGACACGTCCTCCCCTCCCTCCTCTCCTCACGCCCCTTCCCTGGAGTCCTCCTCCCCCAGCACATCAATATAGGGGTCTCACAAGGAACCGTCCCGGGCCACCTTCTCTCAACCACACCTTGGCGACCGCGACCGTGGTCGGTCTCTTGACCTCCACCCTCCCCTTGGAGGGCCTCCAGGTTGCCATTTCTGGGTCTGGCCACTGTCATGAGTTTCAGGCTCACGGGCTGAATCACCTATTAGAAAGCCCCATGCTGGATGCCCCCCGGGCCACTCTCCTCCGCACACTTGATCCTCCGGTCTTCCCCGTTTCTGGCTTGAGGCTCGACACTTTGGGGCCCAACATGTCAGCATCACTTTTTGTGCCACGGTTCCCTCTTGTTTGTGCTCCGTGTTCACGAACTTTGGATGCAAAGTTCTGCTCATTCCACCTCGCCAGTGGCCCCGGGATCCCCGGGCCTGGTTTCCACGTCGGCCTCTACCTCTCCCACCCACATGCGGGCGGCTGCGACTTCCAGCCTGGATGCTTGCGCCCCGTCTTGCATTTCTCATTTCCAAGGCTGAGTTAGAACTAGATCCACTCTCCGGAAACGCAGGTCCAGTGCACTGTTCACCTGCACAGCATTTTTGAAAATCTTTCCAAGGCCTTCGAACAGAAGTAAGTGCCCTGCCTGTCTTCTTCACCTTCCTGCACACCCTAGAGGCTCCACTCTAGGCTCCCCCCAGCTCCGTGGTCCTCTTCCCTCCTCGCTGACGGCTGTCTTGCCTCTGGAGGTCTGTCCATGCTATTCCCTCTGGCCGGACGGCCAACCCCAGGGTCGGCATGTCCAAGCATGACCTAACTTTCACACCCATCTCAAATGTCCCTCTTTCTCAAAGCCTCCCTGAACTCACGTGGAAGTCATTTTCTCCTCTTCTGCATCCTCGTAACTCAAATCTGTAACTCATTATTTTCCTCCTTAAATTACTATTCCTGAACATGTTTTACCTCTAAGCTTTGGTTACAAACTCCCTGAGGGTAGAAAATGAATCTTGACAGCACCAACTCCAAAGCATCCACACAGTGTTTTGCATACACTAGGCAGTAAATAAATATTTCCTTAAATGAATTCTGAAAGAAGAAACTATGGGACTTGGTGTGGATTGGGGGAAAAAAAATTGTTAAGATGGGACAAAAAGGAAATGGAAAAGTTTCTACCTTTCTTTCTAAGAAAGAAAAGTAAGAGAAAAGTTACTCCTTTCTTTCTACCTTAAGAAGGTAGACACTGGCAGGGGACAGTGGCTCCAACAGTGGAAGAGGATTTGGGGGCTTTAGGGGACAAGAAGACTCCTAAATGGGAAATGGCCACCAGGCAGCTGGAAACACGGGCCTGGAATTCAGATGAGATGCCAAGAGAGGGGCACAGCCGTGGGAGAGAAAGCTCTGAGGGCACTCGTGGTCCCCAGTGAATAAAGCGGAGCAAGAGAAGCGCACCGGGGAAGAACCCGAGCCTTGAAAAACAGGAAAAGAGAAAACAAAGAAATCGCAACCAAAAAGTAGGAGACAAGAGCTGACATCATAAAGACGACAGCATCTCCAGGAGGAAAGACATGCCAGCAGTGTGACATCTAGAGGCATCTAAAAGAGACTTGGTGAATGAACGTTTGTTGAACATCTTCCATGTGTCGGGCGCTGCTGGATGTGCTGCAGGTTCAGTGTTCCATGTAACAGCGGTCCGAAGAGTTACAGTCCGGGGGGGAAGACAAGAAAGCACAGGGAAGTATCTAGCAGGTGGCCGTGAAGTGCCATAAAGAAAAGACAGTGGGGCAAGGGGACAGAGAAAGTCAGGGGCGTCCCCTTAGCTAGGAAAGGTCTCTCACCACGGAGGTGACATCTGAGCAGAAAGCTGATGAATCAAGTGAAGGAACGAGCCATGTAAACATCTGGGGAAGCGGGGCACCTGGGTGGCTCAGGTCACGATCCCGGGGTCCTGGGGTCGAGTCCCGCCTCGGTCATAGAGGGGGGACAGCGAGAACTGGGACTCTGCTCCCAGGGCACAATCCTCACCCGGCTCACCATCTACCTCCAGGAAATCTGGCCCTGCCTGAGTGCCCGGCTGGCCCAGCCACCACTTTGCGGGGTCCCTGACTCAGCTTCGGAGAAATCCTCGTGGCCTCGGAGTCCTAATCCTTCCTGACCAACCCCTAGTCCAGGGCGCCGGCAAATCCCACTGTCTTTTCCTCTCTGGCTCTGGGCGTCCCTGTCCTGTTGGCCCGTCACAGCCCCAGAACAGACCCCATCCTTTCCCAGGAGGGAGTCTTCCCCCGGCCTCCTAGGCCTCATCCAGCTCAATCTGCCTCCCCTTGAACCTCCCCTCAGAGCCTCCCTGCCTCACCCACAGGCACCCCCTTCTCTTGGTGTCGCTTGTACACACCATCATCCTGATGTTGCTTTTCTTCCTTTTCGGGCTGGGATTCGGACCCCTTCCCACCTCACCGGAGCCCCGGGGCGCTAAACCCTTGACCCCGAGCGCCGAGCTCTTAGCCTCCTCCCTGGGGCCCTCTCCCTTGGCCTGAACTTGTCCCCACCCCTGTCCCAACCCTGTTCCCAAGCCGGGCCACAGGCTCCACAGGCCCAGCCATGCCCTCTGGTCAACCTGCTGGGCGACCCCACACCTGCCACAGGCCTCCTGGCTCCTCACCCCTCCGTGTCGCTGGGCCACGGCCCGCCGAGCGCCCCAGTCACCCCCCACCCGGCGCCCGATGTCAGGGCCCGAGGCTGGGCTTCAGCTGGTCACCGCTGAGGATGACCCGCTCTCAGCAAGCGCTCCCAGCCCCATCCACCGCCTGGGAGGAGGGGCCTCCAGACCCGGGAGGGCCCCGCACCCCGGCACCCCGGCACCCCGGCACCCGGCACCCGGCACCCCGGCACCCGGCACCCCGGCACCCCGGCACCCCGCACCCGGCACCCCGGCACCCCGGCACCCCGCACCCGGCACCCGGCACCCCGGCACCCCGGCACCCCGCACCCCGCACCCGCACCCGGCACCCGGCACCCCGGCACCCCGGCACCCCGCACCCGGCACCCCGGCACCCCGGCACCCCGGCACCCCGCACCGGCACCCCGGCACCCCGGCACCCCGCACCCCGCACCCGGCACCCCGGCACCCCGCACCCCGGCACCCGGCACCCCGCACCCGGCACCCCGGCCGCGCTCAGCTCAAGAGCACAGCAAAACACATGAATTAAAAAACAAATAAAACGCAGCATCTCTGCTCTGAAGAAGTGGGTGCGAGTAGGTGGGGGGCGAGCAGGGGGGCGGGGGGCGGGGGCTTCCTGGGCCCTGCCCCGCACCCAGGGCCCTCTCCCCCACCACAGCCTCCACCCCCCCCACCCCCCCTCCTCCCCCCCCCCCCCCCCCACCCCCCGGCCCCGCCCCCTCCCCCCTCTCTCCCCTGCACCCGGGCCCATCCTCTCCACACCCCTGCCCGCCCGCCCTCTCCCCGCACCCCTGCACCCCGACCGGGTCCGCCCCTCTCTCTTGCACCCCTGCACCCCGGGCCCATCTCTCTCCCCCGCACCCCTGCACCCCGGGGCCCGCCCATCTCCCCCGCACCCCGGGTCCGCACCCCTCCTCGCACCCCCTCCCCGTACCCCGGGAAGCCCCCTTTCCCCGCACCCCAGGACGCCCCTCCCCCTTCCCCTCCCCCCCGCACCCCGGCCCCCCCCCCCCTCCCCCCTCCCCCCTCCCCCCGCACCCCGGGGCCCGCGGCGAGCTCCCCGGGTTAAGCCCCAAGGCAACCGAGAAGCCTTTGAAAACCAGATTCCTCTTGGAGGGAACCGGCCGGAGGGAATAGCAAAGCGGCAGAGCCCAGAGCGGGCAGCGGCGGGGGGAGGGGCGGGGAGGGGGGCGGGGGCGGGGGAGGGAGGGGGAGGGGGAGGGGCCCAGCCGCGCGCCCGGACCGCGGGACCCGGGAGCGCCGCTCTCGCCTTTGTTCCCCGAATTCCCGAGGAATCCCCGCCGCGTGCAGTCCCCGGGCCGCGCGCTAGAGGTCGCTGCCGTCACGCTCCGACCGCGCGGGGGGGCCTCAGGGCTCCGCGGGGGCTGCAGCCGCGCCTGCCGGGCCACGCCCCCGCCCGGAGGAGCGGCGCGTCGGGATGCGTCCACCTGCAGCCCTGTGCCCTCCGTCACGGGGGGGCCACCGGGGGTGCCTCCAGTGAATTAGCACGTTTCAGAAGCGCTGCATAGTGTGTGACGCTGCAAACGCCCCCTATTCCCGCGCCTCCCCCTCCTGGGCTCCCCGCTGCATCACTGCTCTCCGGGGACCTACCTGCCAGCGACTTGGGGGAGGTGCAATGAGGGGGACTTGGGTGCAGGCCAGGGTTTGCACACGGGCCACACCTGCGGCCCGCCATGGCCCTGTCGCCCCTGGGTTTGGGTCCCCCCCGCTGGGTCTGTGCCCAGAACGTTAAAGGGCGAGGAAATCCGAGGAGGAGACCGCAGAGCTGATAACACAGGAGGTCCCTGAAGCTGCTCCTCCAAGAGCAGCGTCCGAGGGGGCCACCTGCCTTAGGAAGCCCACCTCTGCCTGGCCAGGTCCTGCTAGTCCCCTCCTGCAGCCCCCAACCACGTTCAGCTGTCCCCCCTTGGGTCCTAAGGTGGGAGATTGCAGGTCCCTCAACACAGGCCCTGCAGAGGCGAGCGAGAGGCCAGAGTGGACGGAAAAGTCGGCAGCAGGTTGGCTTCAAGGCAAGGCCCGAAGCCTGCACTGGGTGGGCTGCATTTCCACCCCTGGCCTTTCCTGGGGGCCCCAGGAGAAGCTGGATGGTGGCCCAGAGTCACCGCACATGCAGACGCTGCTCCAAGACAACATAATTCAGTGTTGGGATCCTCAGCATCGTGGCGCAGACCCCCAAGTCTTAGGGAGATTCCTAACAGAGCCCGGGGCACCGGTGTAGACGGGGGAAGACTTCTTGCACAGCTTCACCCCTCCTCCTGGGGGTGGTGAAAAGGGGCCCAGAGCAGCGGGGTAGGGAAGCAGAGGGGAGCCTGGCCCGGGTGGACGTGCTACGGCCCAGCTGGAGGGGACCGCAGGAGCCATAGGGAGGACTCTGCACCCCTCCGTTGTGGTGGTGAAATACCCATAGCGCAGTAGTTACCATTTCAACCCTTTTTAAATGTGGTTCAGCGGCACAGAGTAGATCCACGTTGTGGTGCCCCCGTCACTACTCTAGAACCTCTTCCTCATCTCAAGCAGACGCTCTGCGCCCCTTCAACGGCGGCCTGTGCCCCTGTCCCCGTGACCTCTAGTCTCTGTATCTGTGAATTTGCCTGTTCCGGACGGGCCCCGTGGAAGTGAAACCATGCGGTGTTTGTCCTCTGGGGACCGGTTTAAGTAGCATAATGTCCCCTAGGATCATCCATGTCGCAGCGTGGGTCCGAACTTCATTCCCTTCTGAGGCTGAAGAATATTCCATTGTATCGATATATGACATTGCGCTTGTTCATTCATCTGTAGATGGATTTTGGGGTTGTTTCCACTTTTTGGCCACTGTGAATAAGGCTGCTGTGAACACCGGTGGACAAGGATCTATCTGGGTTCCTACTTCCGGTTCTCCAGGGTAAATATATCTAGGAGTGGAATTGCTGGGTCAATGCAGTAATTCCATATTTAGGTTCTCGAAGAACACCCTGTTTCCCCACAGCAGCTCCGTCATCTTACATTCCCACAAGCAAAGCACAGGATACCAATTTCTTCCACATCCTCACCCAACACTTGTAATTTTCTGGGTTGGTTTCTTTGTTGTTGTTGTTGCTGCTTTTTCTTTTCTTTTTTTAAAATAATAGCCATCCTAATAGGCAAAGTGGTATCTCATTATGGTTTTGATTGCATTTCCCTAATGATTAGTTATTATTGGACATTCTTTCTGTGCTTATTGGCCATTTGTGTTTTCTTCAGAGAAGTGTCAAGTCCTCTGCCCACTTTTGTATCTGTGCTGCCGAAGCGAGCACACCTCTGCCCACTTTTGAACGTCCGTACACTTTTGGGGTAGTATGGCGCTTCTGTCTCGGCTTGGGCGCTTCCTAGTTGTGTGGCCCAGAGCTAGTCACATAATTTCTCTCGGTTCCTTCATCCATAAGACAAAAATAATAGTACTTACCCATAAAGGGTTGTATGGTGGAGTGGGTTTGTATGTACAACGTGCTTTGAATGATGTCACTGCAGATACTCAGTGAGCATTAGAGTCCCCGCTACACGAGGTGGCTTGGAGAGGGGAGCCGCGGAGTGCGGGGTGGTGGGGGCAGCGGGTGCTGGTGGGGACGGCCTCAGAGAGCCTCGAGGCTAGCCTCTATATACAACAGGAAAGGAAAGAGAGAGCAAGTTAGGCCCAAGAGTCCAGGGGCAAGAGGGGCCCTGGGAGCCACTGCTCAGAGTCCCAGTCCAGTCCTCGGACCACACTTCCTACCCACTTCCATTCCGCCCTGCGGTGTTCTGTTAGTGTCCCCACGGGATATGACTCGAAGGTCTTCAAACCGCCTCGATATCCTCCCGTGGGCAGCCTGTTGACGGGCCTGCACACGTGGTCGCTTCTGAGGCTCGGGGTGGGAGGCGGTGGGAGTAGGAGGCAGTGTTACCTCCAGGATTCCCTTGAGGGGGAAAGGGAGCCCCCCGTTCTCTCGGTGCTGGCCACCCTCTGTCAGCATCGCGGCTCCCACCTTTCCCTCCTACCTCCTGTGGCGGGGGGGGGGGGACCAACGGGAGTAGAAGACTGGGGAGTAGGAGAGCCTCTCCCAGAGAGCCAGCTCCTGGGGCCTCCCTCACTTCAGACAGAGGCCGTACTGAATGGAGCCCGGCTTGCCTGTGGGTGACCCCAATTATTCTGTGCCTGCCGGCAAGTGTGACACTGCCAACTGCCTCCTGGCCCCCGTGGTGGTGGCAGGGCAAATGGACACAAGATGAGCTGAAGCCACGCCGTCTGCCAAAGGCTCCCACGGCACCTCAGAGACGGCAGGATCCGCTCACAGCAGCTTGCCAGGACCCAGGTGCTCTGCGTCTCTAACCCGGCCTGGGCCAGGACCCGGGCACTCTGCGTCTCTAACCCGGCCTGGGCCAGGACCCGGGCACTCTGCGTCTCTAACCCGGCCTGGGCCAGGACCCGGGCACTCTGCGTCTCTAACCCGGCCTGGGCCAGGACCCGGGCACTCTGCGTCTCTAACCCGGCCTGGGCTGCCAGGCCCTCTCCCGCTCGTCGCCCCTCAGCCCCGCTTCACCTCCGGCGAGCTGCACGGCCGCACTCACACAGTCGCCTTGCTGATGATTCACATCAAATTTCCTGTTTGGCTTCCTTTAGAGACGCATGGCTCCTGGTGCTTTTACCCATCTCCTCGTGGTGCATCCGGCCCGGCCCGAGACGGCTTATCGCGCTTGTCAGCCGCGCAGCCACGCTTCTCCACCAACGCTACCCCGGGCAGCAGGAGAAAGCTTCGCACTCTAAAAAAGCCTTGATTATTTCTCCTTCCTTCGACTCTTCCCCCGTTTCTTCCAGGATTAATCATTGCAGGCCTTACAACCCCGGGGTCCCGGCACACCTTCCGTCATCGCGTGCCCGATGAGCAAGAAGCCCCAGCGGCCCCAGCACCAGGGCCTCCCCCGGGAGGATGGGGGCAGGGGGCCCAGAGCATACAGGGTGGCCCCGAGGCCTGCGCTGCCATGTGGAGGAAGACGCCAGAGCTTTGGGTCGCCCAGTACACCCAGGATGATGAATGCCACCGATGTGGCTTCCACACCAGTGGTTTTCAAATTGCTCCCCGGTGGTGCCAGGAGAGAAAGAAGGGGTGGAGGACGAGGGGCAGCCAGGCTCTGGGCCCCCTCCCTTGATTCAGGGAGAGTAGCTCTGAGAAAATACAAGATTTTCTCCGGAAAAAGGGCTTCGGTGGCCCCTAACATGCAAACCCACCACCGTGCTTAAGAGGACACTGTCCTGGGTGGAAAGACCTCGGTCCCAACCTAGCTCCACAGTCTTTGGCAAAGAGTTCGAGGTCTCCCTGCCATCTCCGAAATTAAAAGACTCGGGCTAGGAGATGGCTAAGGCCCTTCCCGTCGCCCGATCTCATCTTAAATGGGCCTGATAACCCTTAGACGACCGCGCCACTCTCCAGTCACAAAGACGGAGAGCTCGGGTCCAGCGCTGCCACTCACGGCTCTGCCACCTGGGCAGGAGGAGGCTCGTCCCCTGGAATCACTGATGGCATTGACGGCCTTGCTACGTTGCTGTAGGGGTTAAAAATAATATAGAGAAGCCTCGGGGCACCTGGAGGGAGCTCAGCTGGTGAAGCGTCCAACTCTTAATTTCAGCTCAGGTCGTGATCTCAGGGTCATGAGTTTGCGTGGGAGTCAGGCTGGCCGTAGAGCCTGCTTACCAGTCTTTCCCTCGGCCCCTGCCCCTCACCCTCTTCCCCTCCGTAGCCCCTTACCCTCCCTCTCATGCATGTGTGCTCGCTTTCTCCCCTACCCACCAAAAAACCCAAAAACATATATAGAGAACTTTTCTCAGCCCATAGTAGTTGCTCAGTGAAGGGTGGCTGCGACCTAACATGATTTTATGTGTATTCCTAGTGCTGGACATTTGACATACGGGCATCTGAGTGAATGTTCACCAAGATGTTCATGCAAAGATCTTCATGGCAGCAAAATCTGTGATTAAAAAAAATAAATAAAATAAAATAAAAATAAAAAAAGAGGAGGAGGAGAACAAACAGAATGTGTCCATCAATCAGGAGCTGAATAAATAAATCATGGATTTTGTGTCTCTGTATATTGGTGTTTTGTGACCATGGATAGGTTTGTTTATTGATCTGCTTTATCAAAAGCAAGATTAAAACCGACCGTTTTGTTTGTTTACCTCTTTATACTTCGTCCGTGTTAAAGGTAAGCTCAATATTTGTTATTTTTAATGCAACGTTCTGTGTTCTACGTATACATTTGCTAACTAAGTAAATATTACTATGATGAGGCTGATGATGCAGGTGATGATGGGTCACTTTCAGAGGGTGTAGGACTCTCAGGATGTCTTTGGGGTCAACTACCAACAAGGACCAGGCTCTTCAGATGGATGTCCTGTCCCCAGTCTTTTTCTCTGACCCTATCTGTTCCACTTGACGAATTATTTGGGTCTTCCTGGGACCTTCTCCAAGTGAAATAACTCTCTGGCCCTTGTTTTTTTTTTTTTTTCTGTTTTGCAGCCGGAAAACTAGGAGAAAGGACAGTTTACAATTCTTACGAGGCCTTAAAACATATAACAGAAAGCTCAGCTGAAGGCCACCAGGGTTCTCTAAGGACACGGACCCAGTTCTCGGATCCTCAGTGCTGGTTTCTCAGCACGTGGGTTTGAGTGAAGAGGCTCTCCATCCTCCGGCGGTTGATCTGCACCACTTGCAGAGAAATGGGCCACTGTCTTCACAAATAAAGCTCAGATCTTTGAGGTTTCTGTTTTAGCCTTAAAGTCTTTTCCACACTACCTTTAAAGTAAAATATTCGTTTTTTCAGGCACATCGGCCAGTGCTAATCAAATATTTCCATCACACAGATAGAAACCTCCAGCCAGTGCTCGACTAAGGATGCAGAATTTCTGGCCTGGGAAAGAAATTCATAAGTGAGATTGTTTGGTGCCCTTTTCCCCCCTGTGAACATCCCACACACACGCACTGAATGTCATACTACTTCCTCTGGCTTCAGGGCCCCATTATACATCCTGTCATATCTGATTTCTTCTGAAGCGTGCCAAGCTCTACAGACTTTCCCCTCTCCTGCCCCCAGGACCCCTACGCCCCTCCAGCTCCCCCTACCCTCCTCCAACTCAACTTTTCTCCCTCCTCCTGTAACTATCAGGAGGAAAGTGAGCTGATTCACTAATCTAATTTATGGTATGAATGACCAATGATGACCTGGTAATTTTCTCCAGGGGAAAGTGAAAGTTTTATCAGAGGCATTTAATGCAAATATTTACCCTGCAGTGATGATAAATTCTTCTTTCCCCCATCCCTCACCCAGCCCTGAATTAGATGCTGGTCCACAGTCCTATTGTCCTTGGGGCTGATAATATCTCAGTTCGTGGGGACGAAGGCAGCTTCTTCTCTTGTGGTAGATTGTTCTCCTGTGGTCCCGACTCTTTCCTACCATGGATATCACATGTTTTTCATTTCCTTTCCTCTTTTTCTTCCTCCAGACCCCAGATCCATGAGCCTTCTCTCTCTCTCTCTCTCTCTCTTCCATTTTTTGGGCAGCTCACAGGCATTCTTCGGCTCTTCCAGTATTTCCTCTTTCTAGCAGCTGCTCTGGTCTCTGGCAGCAGATCACAGAGGGACTCCACTTTTACGAGGGGGGTCTCCCAAATGCCAATCTTTTTGCATAGCCATGCATCCCTGGCTTGGGGAGCACAGTGCCGGGAAAAGTAGCCCGGATCTGGGCGAAGGGCCTCACCCGTGGAATCGACTGCTGCCAGTTCAGGGGCCCCTCGTGCGTCTTGAGCATGGTCTTGGGCAGCATTTATTTTCCCCGTCCTTCTGCCACGGTCCGCTCCCAGCATCTTCCTATGAGGACGCTGCTTCCTGCCATCTCACAGGGACTCTAGCTACTGTTGTATTTCTCCCAGTCACAGTCTAGAGGTGGGTCCTTGTCTTACATGGTAAGCCGAAGTCCGAGACAGTTGGGCCCGCTCAGTGGCTTGGACCTGCCACGGGGACGATCTTTTCCCCTAAGTACAATGCTCATGCCCTCACGGTTTCCCTCCCCTTTGGAAGCTGGCACGAATCCCCTGGACCAGAAGACACCATGGAGCGCTGGCTGTGCAGAACATCACCCAAACAACGCACTGATCGGACAAAGCTGAGCCTGTTGCTACCGCAGTGAAGGAGAGCACTTGTCCGTGGAGTCTCATAGCCTCTCAGAGCGCGGGCGGCTAAGGAGGTCCTGAGATCTCAAAGTCTGACTTAAGACGGGGTTTTGGTGTGCGGCGTGCTCGGGGCCGAGGAAGGCTCATGATACCATCATCTAGTATGGGTGGACAAAACAAAGCAAGGATTTTGGAAGCCAAAGGTTTAGGTTATAAGCTGTCATTGAATGCTTTTTAAAATTCAAATTAAATAAACAACTTGAGGGGCACCTGGGTGGCTCAGTCAGTTGAGCGTCAGACTCTTAATTTTGGCTCAGGTCAAAATCTCATGATCTCAGGGTCGTGGGATGGAGCCTGCAATGGGCTCTGTGCTCAGCAGGGGGTCTGCTTATCCCTTTCCCTTCCCTTCTGCTCACATGAGTGTTCTCACTCTCTCTCTCTCTCTCCCCCTCTCTCAAATAAATAAACAAAATCTTGTTAATTTTTTTTTTTAAATAAAGACTTGATACATCTATCAGGAAGTTCTCGCAATGGTCAATAAAATTGTCTGCAACTTCTGTCTCCCCGGATAAGCATTTTCTGTAATAATTAAGTTATGCATGTGATGAAGACACTAGAGTGGGAGAGTCATGTGTACACAGTAAGCTGTGTAACGGGTTTGATTCTCTATAGCAGTAAATCCCAGAAGTACCAAGGGCACCATCCTTACCTACGTCCCTGTACAGCCAGCCCCATGCACCGTGCGCAGAATCCGTAGGCCTAGGAGTTCCAGACCATTGTCTTTTCTTGTAGGGTTTCCTTCCTCATCCAGCTCGCCGTCTGCAAGGTAAAGGATTCCTGCTCTCATGCCCAGCTTGGTCTCATGCTCAGACACACGCTGCCTCTCCTTGAAGCTCCTCCGGACCTCATGCAAACAGAATTCCTTTTAGCCTTCGGGACAGGCCCTGACAGGCCTGAATTCCGCCCCCCCCCCCCCACACACACACATACACACACACACTAGGGATGCAGCATTAGCCCTTTTGCTCCACGACTTTCACGGGCAATTGAAAGTTTTGTATAAGGGGCGAAACGTAAATGTTGGGCCTGTTCTAAAGTGGCACCACGGTGTAAAGGACCACAGAAAATAAGGCCCATCGATTACTCTCATTACTAAAGGAAATGAGGCAGAGACGGCTAGATGCGCATCAGCCCCTCTGCTCCCTCTCCCGTGGGACTGGGTGATCACTGATCTCAGGGGAGATACGGGCAGGGCAGAAGCAGCCTGCGTCTCAGGGTCATCAAGTGGAGAAAAGCCTGCCAGGCAGGAGATGACGATGGAGAAATAAACCCCTAGTATGTTAACCATGAAAAAAAAATGTCCGGTCTATTTGTTACAGCAGCGAGTACAGGAAGCAAAGCGATAATACTCCAGTAGGGGGTCAGAAGAAATGATCTCTGTCGTTGTTTTGTTTTTTGCTTTATTTTAAGATTTTATTTATTTATTCATGATAGACAGAGAGAGAGAGAGGCAGAGACACAGGCAGAGGGAGGAGCAGGCTCCATGCAGGGAGCCCGACGTGGGACTCGATCCTGGGTCTCCAGGATTGCACCCTGGGCCGAAGGCAGGCGCCAAACCGCTGAGCCACCCAGGGATCCCCTCTGTCGTTGTTTTGAACTAAAAAACCACACCACAGTGAAGAACCCTGGGTTCAAGCCTCGGGTGACCCTGGTGGAGAACCAGGACACATTAACTTGGCTTTGGCTATTAATAAGTGGCAGATATTTGTAGAATGTGTTATTAGCTGCTCATCCTTTGGAAAACCAGTTTGCTTCTTGGGGAAGGTTTGGGCAGCCGCGCATAGTCTGATAGTTCTCATTGTTGCCCTGCTCAGAGAAATAAACTGAGATTCCTTTTTTTTTTTTTTTTAAGATTTATTTACTTGAGAGAAAGAGAGAGAGAGAGAGAGAGAGAGAGAGAACACACAGGTGGGGGATGGAGGAGGGAGAAGGAGAGAAGCCGACTCCGAGCTGTGCGCAGAGCCCGACGCCGGGCTGGATCCCACAACCCTGACATCATGACCTGAGCCCAAATCAAGAGTCAGATGCTTAACCAACAGAGCTACCCAGGTGCCCCCAAACTGAGATTATTCTAATTTCTGTATTTCAAATGGGAAGAAAAGTAGGGTCCAAGTCATATTCGAGCCAGAATCTTCTCAATAGCTAGGTCATTCTCCCTGGAGTTCAGTTTGCTCAGAATCCAGAGAAAACTTCTCCTAGCACCCTTCCAGATAACCTCATGGACTGGAAGTACTCACACCCTCGTGACAAAGGAGTCCTCGCTTTCAGGGACTGTCCTGCAATTTTGCCTCCCTAAATGTAGGTGTTCAGGCTGAGTCACTCCCCCACCCCGAAAAATAAAATAAAATAAAACCCTACAAGGATAGGCAAGAGCCCTCTTTTCCCCCATGTTTCTATCATGTTATAGAGAAGGACATAATGTTGACCAGGGTTCGAATCCACACTAGTTTGCCTGGGATAACAACTGCAAGAGGGCTTGGCCAAGTCGGGTTGAGGTGGGGCCCGGTTCAAAATCACTGCTGTGTGCACCAACCCCGAGCGGCGTGCATTCTGACTCCATCACTGCAAGCATATAATCCCGGAAAGGATTCACCCACCTTCTCCACCTACCCCACCATTTTCTGTAACATAAAATTGATAAAATCGGGCAATTTCATGCAAGAGAGGTAGTGAAGGATTATAGACTATCATAGGAAACACAGAACGTGATATGTAAACACTACGTACATGCTCATTAGCCTCAACGCCGGGACAGTTCCTCCTATGTCAAGGTATAAAGAGTCCAGTGGATTCGAAAAAAAAAAAAAAAAATCTTTTTTTTTTTTTTTAATTTTCCTTTCTTAGTAAAACTTTTACAGTGGGAAACAAACATGGCACTTGGCTCATCCATTTGGAGTACAAAAGGATTCCGCGGGCAACGTTACTAGAAGAAGCCATCCAGCTCATACTTGTCCATTCACTCGTGAGAGCGTGAGAGCTGTTGAGCAAACTGGTTTTGTGACATTCTCGTATGAGGAGGTCACACAGCCACCTTCAGCCCATTTCCACGTGTGAATCCTGGCTTTGCTCGAGTTCTTTGTGGCCAAGGCTCATGTGAAAGCATTGGAAGGGTCGGCCCTCGGAGGTTTGGCGTGGAGTGAGAAGTTGACTTCAGGGCCAGGAGGCCTTGGAGACCTGGCCGACTCAGCAGTAGGCGCTGTCTTTGGTAGTTCTTCAACCCTATGGACATGAAAAATGCCAAGTAAAATAAGACCCTAAGGAACGGCACCCGACGGAACCATCAAAGCAACGAAAATCATCATTAAAAGCTCTTGTCTTCAATGGTCATCTTTAGTTGGTTGGTTCTACCTCTTAACTTCTCGGTAGCACCTGAGGAGCATAGGGAATGCTTTTGGATTTTATTATTTCTGATCACATGAGATTTAAAAATGAGCAATTGTATCAATATTTGGTTTACATGTACTTTTTGTTTTAAAGTTCCTAAGTAAAAATATCACAGAAATTTAGACTGCCCGAGGGCTTATGAAGTCAGTGGGGCGAGTGTCACCTCGGACAGAATTTATGGTATTGGCCTCTCACCCTCCTGGGCTATGGTGTTGTCTCCTCACCTCCTGAGCTGTGATCCTGTCTCCTCACCTCCGGGGCTGTGGTGTTGCCCCCTCACCTCGGGAGCTGTGATACTGTCTCCTCACCTCCTGGGCTGTGGTGGTGTTCTCTCGCTTCCCGAGCTATGGTACGGACCCCTCATCTTCTGAGCGGTGGTGGTGTCCCCTCACCTCCTCAGCTGTGCTGTTGGCCTCTCACCTCCTAGGCTGGGGTGTGAGGAACAGCTCTTGCAGCATGGTTGCCTGCCCTCCAACAGTGGCAGCTGTACAATGAGAAAAAGTGGCTGTCCCTGAGATTTGTTTCAGTTTGAGAAATAGAGACCCACTGAAGCCAAGTCAGATAAACAAGACCGAGTAGAGGAACACACAGGAATTGAAGAAGACGTTCGACTTCCAAGGACATCCACGCACAGAAAGCATAGCTGAGCTAGGTCTTGAAAACACTACGGGGTGGTCCTGGCTTCGAGGACGCTCAGTCTAAACCCAGAGGTAGAAATTCAGAGATCTTCACTCCAAAAGCTCCAAGATCTGCCAAAACTTGTGTCTACTCATGTCACTGCTCTGCCCAAAATTCTCCAGTGGCTCCCCATCTCGCTCCTAGCAAAAGACTGGATTCTTACATGACCCAGAGATCCTATGTGATGTGCACCGCTGCACCCCAGTCCCAGCAGTGTGGCCGTGCTGGCCGTGCTCTCTACCCTGTGCTCCTTTAACACTGCAGGAACATCCCTGTCTCAGGGGTATTGCACTTGCTGTTCCCTCTGCCTGGAGTGCTCATCCCCAGTGATCTGCTTATCACTCCTGTTAGGCCTTTGCTCAGATGCCTTCTCAGTGAAGCCATCCCTCTGTCTCAAACTGTAAGCCCACCTCACCCCACCGCTTCCAAGTCAACTTCCCTGGATTCTTTTTAAAATTTTAAAACCTTTTGAAAATTCTTTTTTTAAAGATTTATTTATTCATGACAGACACAGAGAGAGAGAGAGAGAGAGAGGCGGTGACGCAGGCAGAGAGAGAAGCAGGCTCCATGCAGGGAGCCCGATTTGGGACTCGATCCCAGAACCCTCAGGATCACGACCCAAGCCGAAGATAGATGCTCAACCACTGAGCCACCCAGGTGCCCCTTAAAATTCTTTAAAGAATTTTGAACATACCCAGAATGGTACAACGAACCTCCTTCTAGTCATCATTGATCAGATGTCTACATTTCACTGATCTTGTGCCCTCTGTTCCCCTTCCTTTATTTTTTCCTGCGTTATTGCTAAACCTTCCAGCATTAATCACTATCTAATACACATTTCTTATTTTTCTTGGTGATTTCATGTCTCCCCACCAGGATGCCAGCTCCGAGAGGGCTGGGATTTTTCCTACTTGGTCCACCAGCACCCGCAAGAGTGCCTGATGTAGGGTAGGTTCTCATTAACAATGGCCCAGTGAAGCAATGAAGCACTTAACCACAATGCTGCCTGCTTTCTTCCCCCACGGCCTCCCCCACCATCTGACCTGCACAGCCGTGAAGGCCCCAAGCACCCCTACTCTGACTCCACCCAGTGACTGTCAGCCACGGCACCTACTTATTCCCATCCCAGACTCTCAACAAGTCCCTGGTTCACATTCACAAGAGGCAAAACCAGATTGGCCCAGTTCTCTGTCGGCGCCACGTCACAGTATTGTGGCAAGTCCATGAACTAACTTCCCTGGTGTCCTCTTGCCGCCGTCTGGTACAGAAGTGGGTTCCCAACAGGGGCCATCGACGGGACACTGCCCTGGAAAGGGGTATGAATAACTGACATCCTTCTTTCACCACACAAACAGTTTTCAGCAAATTTGATGAGATTGGGCTCCGTTCCTTTTTGGGTGGGTGGGTAACTCTCTCGGGCAGCCTCTACTCACTCTAGCCGTCTTGGAGTCATTGTGCATTCCACAGAGGAGATATTTTTTCCAGGCTCCACCTGTGAGGTAGAAAAGAATGCACAAGGAATGGCTCACCTCAATTCAGTATCTCTCCTCTACCACTGGTTGTCAACGAGAAAAGCCCTTTGGGCACCAGACGCTCTCCAATTAGGCCCTCAATAAAAGCCAGGAGGTGTTGCCAGCCATGATGACAAGCGAGGAACCTGAAGGACCAGTAATACGCTGGCACCGCAGCAACCACAACTAGGGTCGCTTGGCAGATGCTTCTTGCCAACAGTGTTTCCAGTCTACCTGCCAAGGGTGTGGCTTCCTCCTCGGCCAGCTCTGACTGTAAACCAAGCACTGACCAGGCAAGGGTAGATCCAGAAGCAACCATCACCACGTCAGAGCATGTCCCAGGGCTGTTGCATTCTTTTCAGTAAAAACTGCTCATTTTCACCGGAGCTGGGTGTCCGGGGCAGCTGTGCATCACCCGGCTGCCACTCATGACGATGTTCAAGGCCACCTTGTTTTCAGTCATCTTATAAGGTTGTGGAGAGTCGGTCCCGACCGAGATTCAAATTTTTAAAATCAACAGTGTTTCCTCCTTTGGCTGTTGGATATTGACTGAGACCTCACCTGAGCATATCCTTTTTCTAGATTCTTTCAAGAGCAGGATTGATCCTCACCTGGCGCTGTCTGATACAGGCATCCTGGGGCTGAAGTACTGGGATCCTTCCACACAACTTGGTGAATAGACCAAGCCCCAGACATCCCCACTCTGAAGTCTCCCACCATCTCCGCTGGCTCCTGCTCTGAGTCCTCTGGATCTTGGCCCAGAAAGTAAAGGCTGGATGCCGGCCCAGCAGGGACCACGGTGTCCACCGGGGTGGGTCGGCACCCGTGCTCTACTCGTTGTTAAATTGTTTGAATATCACCCCTGCTTCTACGTTAAAGGCAAGAACAACCACCGCCCCTCATTTCAGACATTTTCATTCTTGCTAATTTATAGAGAAGGCTGCAGTGGGCTTGGGATCGGATCGAGGTCCTAATCCTGCAGAGACAGGGCAGCCCGAAACAGGAATAATCGTTCAAGCGGGGATGCCGTAAGCACGTCCCTCCACTGTGGGCCTCTGCCAGATCGATACCCACGTAGGATACAGATTTTTGTGTGGTTTGTGCTCCACTGGATATCCCGGCACCCAGGACAGCGCTTGGCGCACAGAAGGTGCTCAATAAATCAACGCAGCTCTTGAATGAAGACACGAACTCCCTGCCCTGATGGCCTTGTTGTGGCCTAACGTGATGAACTTAGGTGCATCTAAAGCTTCTCGGGCCATCCCCGTCTTGACCTTTTTCCTTACTGATTTAACCTCTTCCTACATCGAGGCCCACAGGGGATGCACCTATCCATCGTGTGTGTCACCGTGCAATGTGACATCTGCGACGTGTTCCTCTGTGGTCATAAGTGGTTCTGGTTTGTCCAAGACCCTTGGATTTTCGGGTCCTCGCACACGACACCCGCGGGGGCAGTTCAGCAGAAGGCGCTCGGGGCTCTGGGGCGGCCCAGGCGCGACAGGGGAGCAGGCAGCGCTGGCTGCGTGGCCTGGGGCCCCAGGGCGGTGCAGGGCTGGTGGCAGGGGGGTAGGCCGCAGGCCTGGGGGGCCACCCAGGAAGCGGCCAGCAGCCTCCGCTGCTGCGGGGGAAGCAGCAGTCTCTAGGGAAAACTTGAAAGAGGTGACAGTCGAGAATCAGCCCTCTTCCCTGTCCACCGCCACCGGATGAAGCGCCAGCCTCTGAACACACGTCCCACTTGCAAATCCACATTTCCCCCATGACTGTGGCTGGGGACCGACGTGGCTCCCCACACGCAGCACAGATGGCGAGTTTGCCCTGCAGGTGACACGAGTCATGCGTCACGATGACCCCGGGCTGGCAAGCCCTTTCATCCCGGCATTGCCACGCGGTGCCCACACTTTAATTAACACCCCAGACAGAGAAGCGAGGATCGTTATCCCTGCGTCAAGGTGGGGGAAACCGAGGCACCGGAGGCTGCGACCCGCAGGCCAAGGCCGAGTCCGTGGGAGAGCCAGAGATCAGTCCCGGCTCCAGCTGCCCGGGCCCTGGCCTGGCCTCCCCGGCCACGGCTCGCTCCCCGGAGGCCGCCCCCTCATCCACGGCTGCCAGAGCTGTCGGCCCAGGAGGGCGGAGGACACGGAGGAATGGCCCGGCGCCCATCTGACGGCATCTAGGACCTGAGACACGGTCAAGAATCCGGGCCTGACCTGGAAGTTTTCTCCCAGGAATGTTGGACCACAAGCTTTCCAGAAGCTTCTCTCTGTTCTCAGAGCACTCTCAGTCTGTACCTCCCTTTTCACATTTAATTGTTCTTGGTGACCGTGTGAATGATTTTAGCCTCCATCCTTTGTGCCCCATCACTCGGCTTGCAACCAACCCCCTTTCTTTCCTCTCTTGCTTCCACAATACCTGCCTTGCCTCCTCCGCAAACCACCCCCCGACCCACACCCCTTGGCCTAGAAGGCCTGGCCCTTGGCTCACCTTCTCTTAGGGAATCTTTCTGGCGTGTTCTAGAGAAGGAAGCCGGGAACCCATTCCACTAGAAGCTAGGTTTCAGGGCAGAGGACGTTACACCGTGTAAAGGAGACACCTACGTGTCTAGGCAAGTATCCAGATTAGGAGTAGGGTTCCCAGGTGCGCCACAAAGGACTATTTGGGGTTTTTTTTGTTTTGTTTTGTTTTAATATTTTACTTATTTATTCATGAGACACACACAGAGAGGCAGAGACACAGCAGAGGGAGAGGCAGGCTCCCTGCAAGGAGCCAGATGTGGGAATCGATCCCAGGACCCCGGGGTCACGCCCTGAGCCAGAGGCAGATGCTCAGCTGCGGAGCCACCCAGGCGTCCTTGTTTTTGTATTTTTCCTGAAGGAGAAACACAAGGAAGTAGAGGACTGACAAGTGTTCAGTTAAGAGGTGGTGTGGTACAGTGGCTAAGAGGATGGGCTGGGCAGCCCGGGTGGCTCAGTGGTTTAGTGCTACCTTCAGCCCAGGGCCTGATCCTGGAGTCCCAGGATCAAGTCCCACGTTGGGCTCCCTGCATGGAGCCTGCTTCTCCCTCTGCCTGTGTCTCTGCCTCTCTCTCTCTCTCTGTGTGTCTCTCATGAATAAATAAATAAAATCTTAAAAAAAAAAAAAAAAAAAGAGGATGGGCTACACGGAGCCCAAAGGCAGCCAGCCCTGGCTGAAGCACACACACCAGCATGTGACGGAAGCACCTCTCTTCATTGCTTGGTGCTTCAGTTTTCGCTCTTGTGTAAATGGGTAAAGTTGTCCCTCTCCTCACGATTATTGTGAGAAGTCAATGACTTGAAGCCTCGAAAGTTCTTAGAACAGTGTCTAGTCCTTAATAACTGTTAGAATCCAACAAACATTTCACTCAACAGTTACTCAATGCCAAACGCTGTGCTAAGTACAGGAGCAGGCCCTCCAGGGGCTCCAGTGGAGGAAATAGACGGATAGATACCCATAGTACCCTGTGGTCGATCATGCCAGGGTGGGGATACGCACAGGGCACTCTGAGTCTGCCTTTGTGTGAATTAGGAAATAATTCCAGCTCTAAAGGCACATGCAAGGCAGTGAACTTGGGTTGGAAATCGGAGCTTGTTTCCTCAGCCGGGCAACATTATGCCGTGAAAATCCGGCACTAGTGTAGAGGATGCCATTGCAGAACAGCATCCAACCCACCCTGGTAAAGAAGACGGATGGGTCAGAGATGGGTGAGGATTGGAGAGGTGATGGCTGAATTTATCTTGATTGGGGATTCATTCATCAAAATGGATGGGGGGTCTGAAGCGGCGTTCTAGCAAAGACAACACCATGAGCAAAAGCAAAGAGGGTGTTAAGAGCACATTATATGTAGAGAAATACAAATACTTTGGTGCTGCCTCGAGCAGGGGGCAGGGGATGGCAGTCAGTGTGCTGGGCAAGGGCCGGGCAATGGGCAGGTCCACCGTGTGAATAGCAGCCCACCATATCCGAGAGAAGATGGCCAGAGATCTAATTCTTTACACTGACTCTGAGTTCTGACTTGGGCATGGTCTCCTCTTTCCTCCTCTTTCCTGTTCCACTCTGGGATTTCAGTGGGCAGTGCTGAGAGCTGGCATCCTGAGGATCAGTGATCTAACAACTTTGGGCTCCCATCCCTTCTGATCATCAAGATTAGACAGGGACCCTGTGTCAAAAGGGAGTCTTTCTAATTTGTCAAGGAACACTAACTGAAAGGTTGAATTATTTGTACCCTCTTTCCTCTACAACTTCCTCTGAAACCCCACGGGAGCCTCCCTCAAAGCACTTAAACAAAAGAAGAAATGGACATACTCTGAATACAGAAATGAGAGAAACGTGACCTGAGTTTTTAATCTATTAGAGACGACCAATGTTAAATGGATAAATCAAACTACCAGATGACCTGAAAAGTGCTAGAATAGAAAAATGGGCAAAGCGAATGGAAACCACAGGACCACCTTGGTGGGAAGAGTTGGGGGAGGCTTGACATAAGAGAAGGTTTTTAAGCAGACTCCCGGAGGCTGATTCAGAATTTCTTAGAGAACGAGAAGAACAATGCAGACAGAAGAAAGCACAGGGTTGTGAAAGAGTCTGGTGTTTCAGGAAACAACTCATTCCATCAGAATGACTGTGGTGAAGGGTTGGAGGCACAGAATCACGGGAGCTGAGTACAGCAACTAGACGGTGATGCATCTTGGAGTTACACGGTCAGCTTTGTTTTTTAGACAAATATTTTTGGTGGTACGATATGAGACGAAGTGGAATGCAGGGTAAAGAGAAGCTGGAATTGCACAGATGAAACCACTGCAATCCCCAAGGTGAACGATGGTAATGCTCTGATCTAAGATAATGAAGTTGGGACCTTCATGAGATGAGATTCGCTGGCTTTGTGACTGACTGGCTACGGAAATACAAAAAAGAGAAAGATTTCAAGAATTACTGAAATTTCCGGAGCTTCTGGGTGGCTCGTTGAGTATCCAACCCTTGATCTCAGCTCAGATCTTGATCTCAGGGCTGTGAGTTCAAGGCCTGCACTGGGCTCCACGCTGGGTGTAGATCCTACTTAAAAAAAAGGATTAAGAATACTTGAGGCAGAGAAAGGGTATTCATTTTGAGGTGACTTAGGACAATCCAGTTGGAAGTGTCCAGGTGGTCATTGGAAATGTTTGTCTAAGCTTAGGAGAAAGATCGGGGCTAGGAATGGGGATATGGAAACTGTTATGGGTTGAACCATATGAAATCGCTAACATTTGATCACATTTTACCTACAAGAATGGCAATTTTATGTGGGAGAACATTTCATATGGAAAATATGCTGAAAAAAAAGAAGGAAAATATGCTGAGAGAGATGAGTACCAAGGGTAGGATCTTATCTGGAAACGCTGATTTCTAACCTTGGAGAGAGAAGGAGAAATGGTGAAGATACTGCACAGAATCGGTGGAAGATAGAGACGCAGGGGAAATTCAAGAGGGAGTAATGGTACAGAAGCCGGAGAAGTGCTTATCAAAAACAAGTGGGTGTTTGAGAGCTTCCAGGGCTGCAGAGGACGCAAGTGGGAGGACAGAAACAGGACTCTGCACCTGGCAGGTGGGAGGTGACTGCAACCCCAGCAAGAATTTCAGCAGAGGTGGGACAAGAGCTCGACTGTAAGAGGCTGAAAAAAAGAGAAGGCTGACCACGAGGTTTCATTTGCTTGAGTGTTTTGTCTTGAAAGGTTTGGGGAATTTTGCATCTATTTATGCATCAAAGGGAGAAGCCAAAGAACAGAAAGCAATTGAAGATATAAGACAGAAGGAGTGAATAATCACCAGAACCAAGTCCGGAAGGAGGCAAAGGGGTAGACTTGCATGCACAGGAGAAGAGGTGTGCCCCGGGGGGAGGGCCGAGGCTCACCCTGAAAGCAGGGTTAAGTCCCTAACCATCGTATGCCCTTCCAGCCACGCACTCTGACGGATCACACTTATTAGGGCTATTCTGTTGTCCGGGGACAGAAATCCTTCTCCAAGAGAAAGATGGCAAACTTTCTAATTACCAGTGCTTCTTCCCAGAGATGGGCCCGAATGCCTGTGAGGTGTTCTTGGGCACGCCCACCTCGCAGCCTGCGGCCTCCCAGCTAAGCCTGTGAGCCCGCCCTCCCAAGGGGAGCCCTCCCTCAGAAAGGCCTCCAGAACAGTCCAAACAGGTGTTTGGCTGGCACAGAAAGAGGGCGTCAGTATTTACTCTGACTGTCAGTCTCCAAGGAGATGTTTCCAGAAGGAAGACATTTCTTCAGGCTCTGGAATTAATGGTCCTGATGCCTATCACTGAGGAGAGTTGGGACAAAGGCCTTCCCTTTGGTTCTAGTTTCTGACATAACCAAGAGGAGAAATGCATTGCCTCGGACAGCTAGTATTTGCTTAATGATGTGTCCCAAACATAGATGTTGCCTTAAAATTCCCAGCTGATCCTGTCCTAGTTCTCGTCACTCAGAGGCCAAAGTGCTGGGATTACATGGGATTCGTCCCATCAGAATGGTGGAAAAACAGGATCAAGAACACAAGTCTCCTCATCCAGAGAAGTTAATAAGTGAAAGACCCACAGGTCCACTCCTCTAACAATTAGGTGAGGAGCCTAAGCTGCCCCCTGAGCTGCCGGTAGACCTGGGCGCGTGGGGAATGTGAGCTACTGGCCACAGAGGAGACCGGGTGAGAGACCAGGGAGGTTCCCACCCAACCTCTCATACCCACATTGCACTTACAGGTATCCAACGTGTAGCTCCGTGTCTGGCTCAAGGGCTCTGTCTGTCATAAGAGATGCTCAGTAAATACGTCTCTAACGAATGAGCGAGTGAACGAACGATGCTGTCAAGTCACCACACTATTCATCCGAACACAAGAGAGTTTGGAGTGTCTTGGTGCTTCTGCGTGCCCAGAGAGAAAATGAGGCAGGTCCTTTGGAAAGATATCTTACTACTGGTCCCTAATCTAAAATGGTGAAATCAGGTTCTTGAGAAGAGACCACAGATCTTCCGTGTGTTGTGTGCGCGTGTGTGTGCACACGTAGACATGCATAGATACACAGGAGCACACACAATGGGGAATGTAGGCATCGGTAAGACCGTAGCCTGGAGTAAGATGACCTTGTCACCCTGGAAGATGACAAGAACATGTGGACACCATTTGCACGTAGTAGCATCAAGAGGATTTGTACTAGTCTTTTGAAGTAAATAAAACAATAAAACCAGTATCCCAAGAAATTCTGAATTTAGCTCCTGCCTTTTGTTCCATTCGATTCCCTCTTTTTTGTCCCCCTATAATCTTCCACGTGTTTCTTATACTGTGAAGTGATTTTGTTACTATGGAAACCACAGGGCTTGCATAAAGCTCAGATATGATGTCAACTGATAAAATGATTTAAAAATGTGTCCCATGGCTTGATAAAAAGCATTTGGAGGAGTCGCCACACCCCATGTAGTGATGCGCCTATCTAAAACACAACTCTGGGAATATGCCTTTTTTAAAAACAGGGATGGGCAACGAGGTGGGCAAGATATGATGAATGAAGAAATTTCCCAGGATGCTGCTCTGAATGAAAATAAAGAGCTTGGTTAGGAAATTCCAGGTTTATAAAATCATGGTAATTATGAGTTACAGCACACAGAGTTTATTCCTCACACGCGAAGCCCTGCCTTGTTTGTAAAGCACTTAAGCCCTAGCTTTTTGAAAGAGCTCTCCCAGAAATATTCGAGAACAGCACATCAACCATTTACAGGGGATTTTTTCTTAAGTGACTCCTTGCCTGGGGGCAAAAGATAAAGCAACTCACCTCCTGGGGTCCTCTTTAGGCCAGCGAAAGTCTAATTCTCCCACTGGAGATCTTGCTCTGGTTCTCAGGCCAAGCGTTGCCTCCAGACGAGCACATATGTTTCTGATGTCATCATCTGGCCTTGAATCTGTACATGATTCAGTGATCGTGGAATCTGCCCTAATACTCTGAAATCACTTATTACACTGATAACCAAATGGAGCCTGGGAACCCACACCAAAAATCCACCTCGCCGACTTGAGGAAAAGCCTCAAGTCAGAGCCGCGAGAGCTGTTAGACAGGAAAGACGGAACAAGCCGAATGGAAGGCAAGCGCTCGGCTCCCTGGCCTCCCACCCTCCTCCTCGGCTCCCCTTCTCTCTGCCAAGTACTTGCAAGTATATCATCACAACAACACTCCGGAGAACATTCTTGTTGGGTAATAAGAAAGCATAATTATATGCTTCAGAGCTGCTGAGGTTTTCTCCTATTTTCAAAACAATGAATATCCTGTGGAAAGATAGCGCCGCTCATGAATAAGCCCAGATTCCTTCCCTTGAACACACACACACACACACACACACACACACACACACACGGTGGTTTGGAGGGGAGACCAGAGGGCAGCCCTAGGACCGTCTTCATTCCTTGGACCACCCCTCCACGCTGTGCTGCGGGGCTCCCAGGAGCACAGCCTCTCTGTAAACACGCTCCAAAGTGGGCCGCCCTCAAAACTGAAGTCACATAGTCTCCCTCTCTCCTACCTATTCTCTGTCCCCCTCTCCCCTCATACCCGCAGGCTGTCCAGTGCTGGGACAGATGGAAGGGTCCCGAAGGCCACACTGTACCACGCTCAAGACTGACTTCCACAAAGCATCACACGTTCCTTCAGGTATGCGTGTCTCTCACCCCAGGTGTGATCACGGAAGAGGTGGGAACAGTCCCCCTGAGTTACACAATTCTTTCTGGGTGTGGAACCCGAGTTGAAGCTCCGTGAGTGTGCAGGAACATAGGGTTTCCAGAGGCGGAGGTTCTTGCCTGCGATTATCACACCAACATTCTTCAAAGTCCAGCAGAAAGTGCTGGAGAGTAGTGGTGGCTGGGCGGAGGAAACCAACGTGAGCATTTAGGAGGCGCCAATCCTTCTGACACTTGTGTCTACTGAGTAGTGACATCTGATTCCACAGGTAAGAAAACCTACACCCAAAGACAGTCATAGAAACGCATATGGGATCCCTGGGTGGCGCAGTGGTTTAGCGCCTGCCTTTGGCCCAGGGCGCGATTCTGGAGACCCGGGATCGAATCCCTCGTCGGGCTCCCAGTGCTTGGAGCCTGCTTCTCCCTCTGCCTGTGTCTCTGCCTCTCTCTCTCTCTGTGACTATCATAAATAAATAAAAGTCAACAAAAAATTAAAAAAAAAAAAAAACGCATAGCTCGGAGTCCTTGCTCACACTGGGCTTCCCGGAGCCCAGACTATTGCGTTGCTACTTAACCGGGCTGTCATTCAGAGAAGTCCGTGTTGCTTCTAAAATATCCTGCGAGTGTGATTATTTGTAACACGGCCCACTCAGTTCCATTAAAACATGCTTTCAAGGAGAAAACATCATGCTGTTGCTTTTACAAGGCTTGGGTCACATTCTTTTGACCATAATAGACCCTGTCCTGTGGAAATGAGAATGGTCCATAGCTGTCAAAAAATGTCCCACAAGAGGAGGCAAAGCATTCTGGGGCTCACACCACCTCTCGTCACTGCCCCTCACTCCACCAGAGCCTCAGGGAGAGTCTGGGGCCAACACTGAGGATCAGATTCCTTTCACTTTGGTGGTGGTTTGGGAAATATGACTTTTCTCCTGAGAAATCCGTTATTTGGCAGTAAATACTAAATGGAGGGGGCTGAGTCACGTTTCCTCATCCAGCTTTGTATTTTGCTTCCTAGGCAAGTGGGAAATTTTGGAAAATCCAATTTATATATATGTAGAGAGAGAGAGAGAGCCAACTTCCAGCAGATAATTCATATTCGTAATCTGCGGCCTTGAAGAAGACTGTCATTTTATTGGCACGAATGACTTACTGTGCAGTTTGCTGGGCGAGTGTTTAAAAAAAATTAGGAAAAAACAAAAAAAAAGCCCAGCCGTGTGCAGAAAATGCCTCGGCAGATGGAGCACATCTCTTCCAGACCCCAGGTCCTTCACTACTTAATGTCTTTCTTTCCTCGGCGTTGGACCCATTCACCGGTGGGGAAGCAAAAGCCAAGAATTTCCCAATAGCACCGTTGAGGGTTTCTGAAATGAAAAGAATTCTGGACTCTTGCAGGAAACTCTTCAACCAAGACATCGAGCCTGTGTTGCCTAAAGGTTAAGGGGGGAGGTGTCTTTAACTAAGGCTGAGTCCTATGCAAAAATGACTCTGAGTGTCCTTTTAATCTGTGCTTGCTCCGAGCCTCCAGATTCGGACGTCAGAAAAGTTGTTTGTAATTAAATTTCTCATTTGATTAGCTTCACTTTCTCAATCTGAAGACAGACTACAAGAGCAGGACCACACTTAACACATAATGAATAGTCTCTTTTTGTTCCAAGACCAGAACATGAGTTTTTTGGGGAAATTTTTGGATGGGGTATTTAGAAGGGGACACAATGACATACCTGCTGGTTCTCTTTCACATTCGAGTCTTAATTTCCACCAAAACTCAGTTAACATACACATATAGGCAACTTCTGTGTTGTGAATCATGTAGACACTTTGGGGAGACAAAAGCTGATCCTGATAAGCTAGCAGAGATCAGAGTGGATACACAGGCGAATGGATCATTGAAAATGCAAAGGTAACCAGAGTGAGGTGTCATAACTCATCAGAGTATAAGCACATAACATTTTCATTATTCATTCATTCATTCAACATGTATTAACTTGGCACCTGTTATGTGTCAGGCACCTGCTCAAGGTGCGGGGAATCAAGCAGAGAACGCAAGAGACAAAAATTCTTGTCTTCACAGAGCAAGTCAGATAGGAAAATGTAGGCTAGGTATAGACAGATAAATGGTGTCGGGTGGAAATAAGTGATAAGGAGCAACATGAAGAAGAACACAAGTATGTCTGTGGTGGAGGAAGGGTTTGCAGTGGAAATAGGTGTGGTTGGAGAAGCCTCATTGAGAAGTTGGAGCAAAACCTTAAAAGCAGAAAAGAGAGGAAGAGGGGGGCCTGGGTGGCTCCAGTGGTTAAGTATCTGCCTTTGGCTCAGGCCATGATCTCAGGTCATGATCTCAGGGTCCTGGAATCAAGCCCCACCTCAAGGAGCAGGGAGTCTGCGTCTCCCTCTCCACTGTTTGTGCTCTCTCGTTCTCTCTCTCTCTCTCTCTCTCTCTCTCATAAATAAATAAAATCTTAGAAAAAAAAAGAAGGGAGGAAGAGCACTGTGGGCAGAGATAATAGCAAGTGTATGTGTCCTATGACAGGAGCGCCCCTGACATATGTGAGTTGGAGCAAAGCAAACCACAGGGAACGTATAAAAGAAGGCATCTGAGAGGTCACGACGTGGGCCAGACTATGGAGGGTCATTTAGAAGACATGCGAAGGATGTCTGGCCTTTATTCTGAAATTGGGCATCACTGGAGGGTTTGTTCTGTTTTGTTTTGTTTTTTGTTTGTGACTCACGAGCTAGGCAACCTTGGGCAAATCATATACCCACTGAGCCTCAGGTGCGTCACCTGTCCAATGGGGACAGTAACAGAATAATATTACTAATTCCAAGTGTGGTTGTAAAGATGAGTTTTTATTGCAGTAAAATACATACAACATAAAATTTATCATTTTAGCCATTGTTAAGTGTACAGTTCAATGGCATTAGGTACCGTCACGTTGTCATGCAACCATCCAGCTCTAGAACTTTTTTATTGTCACAAACGGAAATGCCGTGCTCGTTAACCAGCTCCCCATTCCCTCTTACTGTTCATCTCCTCAACCCCTGACAACTATTATTCTACTTTCTTGTTTCTTTATGATTTGACTCTCTTAGGCACCTTATGTAAGTGGACTCATATCTGTCCTTTTGTGACCAGCTTATTTCATTTAGCATAATGTTCTGAAGGTTCACCTGTGTTGTGTCAAACTTTCCTTCCTTCCTAAGACTGAATAATATGCCATTGTATGGATACACTTTTTTTTTTTTATCCATTCTACTATCAAGGGAGACTTGAGATGCTTTCACCTGTTGGCCATTGTGAATAAAGCTGCTATGAACGGAGCTGTGCAAATTTCTCTTTGAGTCTCTTTGTTTTCAATTTTTCTGGCTGTATACCCAGAAATGGAAAGCTGGGATCATATGGTAATTTTATGTTTGATTTTTTTTTGAGGGATCACCATACTGTTTTCCTGCATGCACCATTTTACATTTCCACCAAAAGTGCACAAGGGTTTCAATATCTCCACATCCTCTCCAACACCTGTTATTTTCGGATTTTCTGATAACAGCTATCCTAATGGGTGTGAGGTGGTATCTTGTGGTTTTGATTTGCATTTCCCTAATGATTAGCGATGTTGAACATCTTCCCATATGCTTATTGGTCATTGGGTATCTTCATTACAGAAATGTCTATTCAAGTCCTTTGCCTATTTTTTTAAAGATTTTATTTATTTATTCATGAGAGGCACAGAGAGAGAGAGAGAGGCAGAAACACAGGCAGAGGGAGAAACAGGCTCCATGCAGGCAGCCCGATGTGGGACTTGATCCCGGGACTCCAGGATCACACCCTGGGCCAAAGGCAGGTGCTAAACCGCTGAGCCACCCAGGGATCCCCTCCTTTGCTTATTTTTAAATTGGGTTGTTAGGTTTTTTACTGTTGAGTTATAAAGTCCTTTATATATTCTAGACATTAATACTTTATCAAATTTATGATTTTAAAATATTTTCTCCCTTCCTGTAAGTTGCCTTTTTTTCACTTTCTAGTGTCCTTTGAAGCCTTGAATTTTGATGCTGTCCAGTTTTTCTATTTTTTTCTTCTGCTCCCTGTGCTTTTGGTGTTATATCCAAAATACCATTGCCAAACCAATGTTGTGAAGCTTTTCCCCTATGTTGTCTTCTAAAAGTCTTATTGTTTTAGCTCTTATGTTTAGGTCTTTGATCTATTGAAAATTAATTTTTGTATATGGTGTGAGGTAAGATCACTGGAGAGTTTTGAATAGAGGAGAAGCATGATCTGACTTTCATTTTTAAAAGACCACTCTGGTGGCAGTGTAGGGACCAAACTGCTACCAACTGTGCCCCGTTTAATCCTATCATATGCCAAAAGGTAGATTCCAAAACTATATTTCAGTATGAGCTTTTAACTTTTCAGCCAGTTCTTTGTTCAACAATTGTCTAAATGATTGGACACTACTTTTGCATTAGTGTAGGCACACCTTCTCCCAACCCCTACAAACATCCTAACATATGGGAGGAATAGAAAGACACGTACTTGCCCTTACATGAATATTATGCCTTTATCATCTCTACCTTAATACTACACTTTCATTATTGTTTACTTCTGCAATATTCATTCAACAACTGTTTATTGGATGCCTACTATGAGCCAGGCATTTTCCTACGTCAAAGAGATACAGCAGTGAGAAAGGAAGATCCTATCCTCAGGGAACACACATTCTTGTTATGCATTAAAAAATTGACCTAACAAATAAATGGTCCTCATATCCAACGATTACAAAAGAATAATTAAGATCAACTATTGGAAAACCAAAATTATCACCCTTTCTATTCTCAATCTATTCTCAAAGAGTCTACTGAGATATCAAAACCAATCAATACAAAAAAAAACAATCAATACAATTTGTAAATAATTCATAGAAAACTATGTTTGTTAAGCAGGGATGATTTTTTTTTTTCCCTGTGGTACAGTCAGAAAACCATATCCATGGATTCATTCGGTCCCACTTTGTTTTAAGTTCAGAATCTACTATGTGTCAGCCGCTGTTCTGGGGGCTGAATGAAGAAGACTGGAATAAGCTGAGATTGGAGAGAAAAGCAGGGCCCAGGTCACAGGCGGTCCTCATAGGCCAATGAAAAGAGTTTGCCTGCTTGGAACATTGTCCCGGGTTCAGTTATTCCAGTTGTGTTCTGTAGTGTAGAGAGGTGACTCTCAACCCAGCTGCACAGTATAACTACCTAGGGAATTTTTAAAATGACAATGCTTGGGTACTACCCTCAGAGATCCTAATTTAATTGATCTGGGTTGGGTCCAAGGCATCAGTATCTTTTATAAGGTCCCCAAGGGATTCTAAAATGCAGTGAGTGCCGTGGAACTTTGCAACTGCATTTATCTAGTCACGTATGTATTGAAGAAGTCCAGGTAGCTCTTTTTTCTCTGTAAATAACTTTCACTGCCTTATTTCATTTCCCTTATAACCAAAGTAACATCTGATGCTCAGAATAATACATAGAAAAAAGAAACATCACCCCAAATCCTACTTCTCAGAGATTTCTTTTGTCAACATTTTGGTGTATTTTCTTCTTTGTGCATATATTTTTGCTTTTTGGCCCCCAAATGGTACCTAGTGTTTCTCATCATTAATTATGTATCACCAAGAAGTATCCAGTGTCAGAATTGAGAACTATTTTGACCCGTCTTACATTATCCCTCAGCCCTCCACACACAGAAATGGGATAGGTCTGTCCAGGCAAGTATGTTTGCTTGGCTCTAACTTTTCGTAGAAGAAGTGCCTTGGTCTTATTCTCTACCTGACTTGTTATCCAATCACATCTCTCTCTGTCCTTCATCAACAACAAAGGGTATCCATACTCAGGGACTTGCCTTGAACTCTACTTTCATATATTTTTCAAAAGCTTGGTTGCCAGAGATAATATCTGCGGAGGATTGCCTGAAGGACATGAGTCTATTTATTCTTCTATGTATTCTAAAATTTATCCTTGCAGCATGCCAAAGTTGGAGGCTTGCATACATAAAGCACACTATTTTAGTTCCTTATAAAAATGCTTTTACTGGATTGCACTTCAGCTCTATATCACCAGCCTCTGTTGAAGAGCATCATAGGAAACAGGTCTCTGGAGTTTATTATCACATCTATTATGAAAGTAGACTCATGATTATGCTTGGCATCATTTACTTATATCACCTAACATTCCTTTCATGAGAATCCACAAAAGTGCTCAGGAAAAGAACCACAACTTTTGTATGTTCTCTTAATCTCGTAGACCTCACTACTCTTAATTATTTGTCTCCATCTTTCCTTTGGCTGCTAGGGAGCTCCGTAAAATGATGGCCCTAACCAGCAATTACACCTAACTATAGATTACATCCATGCATTTCCTTGTAACTCCGGCGTTATGATACGTCTGTCCTCATTTTCCCTGCAACTATTTTCTCCTCAACTGTTTTGACTTCTTGCGTTGGATATATTTTTGAAGTCTTTGTGGGCAAGTGGAAGGGGGGAAAGAAAACACAAAAGGTGACAAAGGGAAGATGAAGAATATGTAAAAGGAGGAAGAGACCAGAAAGAGAATGGTGGGAAGGAAAGAAGAAAGCAGGCAGAAAGACAATAAAGGGCAGCCTAGTGACCATCGTAAGAGCTGCTCTACGGGAGGAAGAGATGAGCTTGTGTCTGATTGGGTGGTGCAGCGAAGTCCTGAGGAGTTTCGTGGTACCGGCAAGCTAGCTCCCACAGGGAGCCTACCCTCTTCCAGGTCTGATAGATGTATCATCCCAGTTCATCTCCATAGCAACCTTTTGAGGAAGGCACTAGCATCACACCCCTTTCTCATATTTAAAAGAGCAAAACAGGGGTGCCTGGGTGGCTCAGTTGGTTAAGCAACCAACTCTTGGTTTTTGGCTCTGGTTGTGAGATCGAGCCCTACATTGGGCTCCATACGGAGGATGGAGCCTGCTAGAGATTCCCTCCCCCTCTCCTTCTGCACCACCCAAAAAAGGAAAACAAAACACCAGAGGTAAAAAGAGGTGCACAGTTCACACTGAGTGGTGAAACTGGTTTTCAATCCAGATCTGTATGCTATCCACTCTACGCAGTAGTTTTAGGTTAATACGATCCCTTAAAAATGGACCCTTAAAATCTTTTAGAGAAATCAAAACTTTAGCTGAAAGACATTTCCTTATATGAACAATCTCTTACTTTGCCACCACCTTGGAGTGTGTGTGTGTGAGAGAGAGAGAGAGAGAGAGAGGATAACTTTCCCCTTCATCCTTCTATTTCTATCTCCCAAAGAAGTGCAATTACATTGAAAATGAGATCAGGACTGGGGAGGGAGGGGGAACAGTACAGACGTGCTGGCAGGAAGAGCAAGCAGGAAAGCCAAAAGGACAAAGGGAAAGCTGACAAGACAGAAGGAAAAGAGTGAAGGATGGGAGAGCAGACGGGAAGGAGCTCTTGCAAAGAACCCAAGCCCTGACTGAAGGCCAGGGAGAAAACAAAGACCATCTTGGCGGGAAGCCTGGCATGAGTAGTGGCGAACTAGAGCTAACATAACAATGAGGTGTTCAGGGAAAGGGTGAAGCCCTTGGGAGGGAAAGAGGGGCGGCCCTTCCGACCCCTCCTAGCGCAGGGGGTGGCCAAGCCCAGCAGGGCACACAAGGGCCTGCCTTACACCTTCATCACTCCAGTCAAGCCCTAACTGGGATGTTTTTAAAAATGGGAGATCCAACCATTTGTTTCTGTTTTTAGTAAAGAGAATTTTCCTTATCTCCAGCTATGTAGTTGCTCTATAGAATCTTCATTTCCCCAAAAGCTCTTTAAAATTCAATATTCTTTAAAAATCTCTGAATCCCTGAGGGAGCTTTACGCTAATGCACAGATGAAGATGGATCTGTGCCCTCGGGTGCTGATGGACAGCTGCGCTGTGCCAGGCGTAGCCGCTGTTCACAAATGCACCAAGTTGCTTAGCGGTTCCATTAGCAGTAGAGTGGAAACTCATTGCTTTTCCCCATCGTTTTCCTTTCCTTTCCTATTTCAACTGGATCTTTTGAAAAAAAAAAAAATATCCCCATCACTTTACTCTACGTTGGTTGTAGAGTCGAAAGATTTCCAGCCAGGAAAGTACCCAGAAGCCCAGCGTCTGGTATGCTGAATGGAAATGCTGAATGAAGATAACAACCATTCTTTTTTCTCTCCTCCCATGTTTTATCTGAAAAATGTCAAGCCTACAGGAAGGTCACAGGACAGGTACAATGAATATTTAAATACCATTCACTTGAATTGACCAATTTTTAATATTTTGCCACATTTATGCCCTGTGTGTGTGTTTGTGATACAAGCACATATGCACATGTACACACTCCTTTTTTGGCCAAGCCTTAGAACCTTTAGGGAGTTATTTGCAGACATTACAACCCTTCACTCCGATTACTTCAACATGTACCTGCTATTAACAAAGATACCCTCTTTCATGACCACAGTACAATGATCACACTCATAAAATTTCACAATTGATATGACTATTATCTAATATACATTCTACATTCAAATGTCTCCATCTGTCCAAACATTATCTTGATGAGCTGTCAAGGATCTCAACAAGGAGCAATCATAGTATTTGGTTTCATGTGTCTTTAGCCTCGTTTAGTCTAGAAGAATGTCTCAGCCTTTTTTTCTGTTTTTTTTTTCTTTGATGATATGGACACTGTTTGAAGAGTCCAGATGAGTTGTTTTGCAGAATACCCTCTGCTTAGATTTCTCTTATTGTTTATTCCTCATTAACTTCATATTATACGACAGAAATACTGTTAGGTTGAGTCATGAAATGGTCGTTTTATGTATCAAAATCAGTCAAATATCAGCAATTTCATATAATTTGTACAACTTATAATTTCAACTTAATTCATAAGGAATGTTGTGTCCCTCCTCTTATGTCACATCAAGGATACATGATGCCTGTTTGTCCTGTTATTGGTGGTGTTAAGTTTGATCGTGGAGGTAAGGTGGTACCACTAGATCTGTCCATTGTAGAGGTGTTTTGTTCTTTTTATAATTAATATGAAATCTGGGAGGGGGGGGTTAGGTCCTCTGAGACTGTTTAAGTGTTCTAATCCCCAACAGTCTTTCATCAAATCTTTTTAACATACATTTATGATTCTTGCCTGAATCCATTAAATACTATGGTGGCCATGAAGTGGTGTTTTTCTGCTCTTCTGTCGTTGTTTCCACATTTCCTAGCTAGCATTCCTCTGGAAAGTGCTTTACCCCCCGCCATTTATAAACTTTTCAGTCAGTAAGGACTCATGGATTCTTTTTATTTGTTAGAATGTATTCCTGTGAAAAGGGAACCCTCTCACACTGTTGGTGGGAATGTGAAATGGTGCAGCCACTCTGGAAAACTCTGTGGAGGTTCCTCAAAGAGTTAAAAATAGATCTGCCCTACGACCCAGCTATTGCACTGTTTGGGATTTACCCCAAAGATACAGATGCAATGAAACGCCGGGACATGGGGATCCCTGGGTGGCTCAGCGGTTTGGCGTCTGCCTTTGGCCTAGGGCGCGATCCTGGAGTCCCAGGATCGAGTCCCACATCAGGCTCTCGGCATGGAGCCTGCTTCTCCCTCCTGTGTCTCTGCTTCTCTCTCTCTCTCTCTCTCTCTCTGTCTATCATAAATAAATAAATCTTTAAAAAAAAAAAAAGAAACGCCAGGACACCTGCACCCCGATGTTTCTAGCAGCAATGTCCATAATAGTCAAACTGTGGAAGGAGCCTCGGTGTCCATCGACAGATGATGGATAAAGAAGCTGTGGTCTATGTATACAATGGAATATTCCTCAGCCATTAGAAACGACAAATACCCACCATTTGCTCCAACGTGGATGGAACTGGGGGGTATTATGCTGAGTGAAGTAAGTCAATCGGAGAAGGACAAACATTATATGGTCTCATTCATTTGGGTAATATAAATAATAGTGAAAAGGAATAGAAGGGAAGGGAGAAGAAATGGGCAGGAAATATCAGAAAGGGAGACAGAACATAAAGACTCCTAACTCTGGGAAACGAACTAGGGGTGGTAGAGGGGGAGGAGAGCGGGGTGGGGTGGGGTGAATGGGTGACAGGCACTGAGGGGGGCACTTGACGGGATGAGCAACATATTCTGTATGTTGGCAAATTGAACACCAATAAAAAATAAATTTATTATTAAAAAAGAATTATTCCTGTCATTATTCATTATAATTCTTTCCACATTAGAGGCTTCTTTTAACTTACCAAGTCAGTCTTGCCTTTTAATGCCAGCATGCTTACCTCTAAAATGCATATTATCTGCTTTGTCAAATTTGAATCTACGTCTCCTGAGAGGTAGTGCCAGAATCAGTCAGAAAAGTGGGATTTTTAGTTTCTGTATTTGACTTGAACTTTACCTTTTTTAAATGTCTGAAGTCATTTCCCTGAATTGGATTAACTCTAGCTAGGAAACTATTTTTTATTGTCATAGTTTTGTAACTATCTATAGTTACATGGGACGGAAGTATGGGATGAAGGGGAAAAAAGCAGACTTGTTAGCCACACAGGTTTGGCCTGAACCCTGGCTTTGCCCCTAACGAGCTATACAAGCTTGGGCAAGTTATCTTATCTCTGTGAGCCTCAGTTTTCCCAATTTAAAAAGAAAAAGAGTGAGAGGTTCTAATCCAATACATAGAGTGGTTGAGAGTCTTCAGGGAAGAACATATGCAAAGTGACTAGCTCAGTAAATGGCATGTAGGATGTGCTCAACTAACTGGTGGTTGTTTGTGTTCTGTTTTTTTAAAAAATCATTTTTTGAGGTGGGGAGGGGCAGTGGGAGAGAAAGAATCTTAACCAGACATGAGGCTTGATGTCACTACCTTGAAGTCATGACCTGAGCTGAAATCAAGTCAGGTGCTCAATCAACTGAGCCACCAGGCGCCCCTAAAAGTCATTAAAAAAAAACTTTTTAAAAGTAATCTCCATACCCAGTGTGGGGCTCAAACTCATGACCTCGAGATCAAGAGTCAGATGCTCTACTTACTGAGCCAGCAATGTGCCTCTAAGTGGTAGTTCTTAATAGCATTATTAATGTTCTTTTTTTTCCAGGCTTACATCTCTTTGCAGGTTACTTATCCTGAGATAACTTTGCATTTCTAAAGTATTTTCTACAGATGCAGAATTTTGTGCTTCTCTAAAGTGAAAAGTTATTTTATTCTTTCCACTCATCTTATAAATTTACATCCTTTTGCATCTAATTGACTCTCCTTCTCGGTGTTTGCACCCCCTCCCAAACTGCAGCATCTGCAAATTTCATTTAAACCATGTTTCTTCCACTCCTTTGCAAAATGTATAACCCTAAATCTATTTTATACTCTCTTTATCCTCTCACAGAAACATCCTCTTTAAAGAAATTCATCTACAGTCGCTCTGTATTTAGTTAGGAAGCCCCCTTCCTCCCTCCGTCTCTCCCTCTCTTCTCTCCTCTCTCTCTCTCTCTCTCTCTCTCTCTCTGTCTGTCTCTCTTTCTCTTTTCCTTTCTTTCAAGTGACAGATATGTTTTGGAGCACCTGCTAGATCAAATAGTGTACGAGCAGAGTCCCAGACTTCAATCTAGTAAGAAACAGACACATAACATATGCAGCTATAATTGAAAGTAGGCCAAATGTAAGAAAGTTACAAAGTGCTGGAAAACGTAGAGGAAGACTTGTAGAATGAGTAAACTCTGAATGTGTGGTGTCTTGGAAGACAACCAGTAAAAGTTTAAAACTGAACTGTATTCTAATTTAATCTCAAATAAACTTAAAATGGCCATCTAACCCTGCAAGCTCCCCAGAATTACACATATTTGGAGAGACTATACACAGAAGTACCGCATCCCATTTGTAATGCCTATTGCTCTCATTCGTTTCCCATATGAGACCTAGAACACTGTGTCTGATGCTAGAAATACTAAAAAACATCATCCAGGGTCATTTCTTCCGACCTATCTTCTAATTTACTAGTTCTCTCTTTATCTTCATCCATTATTTTTCACCCATGTGATGATCCTTAAGTTTCAAGTATGTTTTTTCTAAAAGTTCTACTTGGTTCTTCTCCAAAATTGCTTGGCTATTCTTTAAATTTCTTATTCTATGTGGACGTGGTCAAGCTCGCCTTTTACTTCTCTAAACATAGTAAGTATGGCACTTTTATCTTTTTAAATATAATAATAATAATAATAATAATAATAATCCATTACTTGAAGCTTTTGTAGATCTATTTCTCCTGTCTGTTGTCCTATTAGTTTCTTTCAGGGTGCCAATCTCCTTTTGTCCTTAGTTACTTTTTTGCTGTCAGCTGCTCATTTTCCATGGAAACTTATTTGTGGGACTTCTTTGTGGCCTATTATGAAGATGCTTTCATTGAGAGAGAATTTGCTGTTGCTTCTACCCAGTTGCCTGAGGCCACTGCCTATCCCAGACCACTTTCATCTAAATTTAGGCTTGAAGTTTTTTAACTACTCAAATGATACCAATTCATGCTAAAAAAAAAAAAAAAAAAGTGTAGGAGGGCAGATTTTTGTGGCTAAGATGTGTCAGGGCCAGTCCCACCAAGACTGACTGTAGTCGGAACCAAAGCTACTTTTCTTATAGTCGATCCGCTGGGGGTGGGCATTGGAATGCTATGTTTATTTCTGGTACACCCTTCCCCTGAGGGTCTAGCATTTTGAGGTCCCAGTTTTCTGAGCACGGTCTCCCATTAGACTCCTATTCTGTTCAGGCCCTGGCTTTGTTTTCTGTCTCCTCAGGCCCTTGGACCTTCAAAACAAATCCAAGTTTGCTGAGTTCAGCAGTTTAGCAAAAAAAAACTTTAGGGCAAAAATACTTTCCCTCTCAGAGTTTTTTGCCTTCACTAAGATTGGCCTGATAATTTTTTACAAGATTTTAACCTTTCCATGCTTTAAAGACACTTTTGTATGCATATTATCAAGATTTTCTAATTGCTTTTAATAAGAATTATGCAAATACATAGTAGCCCACTATAAGGACTAGAACTATGGTAGCTTCAGACAGCGTATGATCATTCTATTTCTTAAAAATGACAAAATATCACTTGCTTACAATTTCTCAATTCATAAGCATACCAACTTTTTTTTACTAACAATGATGAAACTTCTCATTTAAAATATAGTCAATGATCTCAAAAATAAGTGTGTGCTCCAACAAATCCCAGAAAATAAGCCCTTAGACATTGGTGGTTCGTATCATTTATTTTTTACCATAAAAATCAAAACTTCCTGGAGTAAGCAGAGGACAAAGTACACAGGATCTTAAATGCATAAGAATTTATTAGTTAAATATGCAAAATGCTGTTTAATGATTCAGATTCTTGCAATATTTCTGTTACTAAACACTATCAAAGATTTTTACAAATGTTTATTTACTTCAGGGTATCCTCTGGAAGTTGTTTAAAATAACTTACAAAAACATACATCTAATACAACAACACATCTAATGTTTATTTGCCATTTGTCTGTTTGTCATCCAAATCCAAAAGTGCGTGAGAGCAAATAGTGTTTGGTTAATTCAGAATAATAAATTAGGTGTGCTTCAGTTAATGTCAGCTTTTATTTCCAAGCAATTCCTATTTTTTACACAGCATTGTGAAAATGGCCAGTATTATCCCTCTTCCACAGTCCAGCGAACAGAATGTTACTGATTGATTCAAGTAGTAAATGATCAGTTCAATGTTTAGGTGGCTGCGCTGTGCTTTTATTTCCCCTGACACAGCTTTTGAGCAGAATTCAATCATTTTAAATACCCTGAAAAAAGGGTGGAGTAGTAGTTCAACTGGCAAGAAAATCCAACATATAAACAGTGCAGTAGGACTTGGGAAATCTGAATCAGTGGATTCACTCAGTAATTACTTACTGTGTACCCACTTTGGAGATAGGCAGGCACCGGATGTCGTAGACACACAGTGAACAAGACAAAGTCTCTGCCTTCGAAGAACTTCATCTCCCAAGGCTGTCTAGGACCTTTGAGGTGGCCGATGAGGACAATAGCTCTCCTTCTCCACCGCTTTCCATCCCTTCTGTCTTCTGGTTGCTCTCTGCAATTGCCACTGCCCCACCCTAACCCAGGGTACAGTCTGGGGGGAATGTGATGGGAACTGAGAGGCCCTATCACCCCAGCATCTGCCTTGTCGACCCAGCCTGGTGCTATTTCCTCATCTCCTTCTCTACAAGTCCTTCCATGCCTTATCCCAGAACTGACTCATTGGCGTCTGTGATGAAATGCCCAACAGAGCCTAAGTCAGGCTTTGTTCTAAAATATGGATGCTTAGATGGATGGTCTTACGTAGCATCCAAGGCAACAGAGGTCCTCCCGACAGACACTGTTCCATCCACGAACGACTTTGTAGGAATTGATATCGGTGATAAGGCTAACGTAGAAAAATACGGGTGGTCTTGCTGCAAAGAGCATAGAAGACACATCCTGGCATTTCTAAAAATACCTGGAAGAAGCTTCAGCTGGGACTCTAGGTCCTTCTCATAGTCAGTGGGAGCAACAAACCAACAAGAGGCAGGCTCTAAGGTTAATGCAATCTCATTGTTATCCAAAGGTAGGGAGAACTGCGGTTATTTGGGATACCGATGTGACCTTGCTGTGTCTAAAATGTAAATCTAAGGAGAAAAGGGAATTGGAGAGGCCTATGGGAAAGGCTCAGAGAGATTTTATTTTTTAATTCTCTTTTAAAAGCCACAAGCCACATGACTGCTTCACAGCTGGGTGCAGAGAGATGAAGTGACAAGATTGGGTAGGCCTAGTTAAGACCCCCCACGAAGGGTCTTAAACGAAAGGGCCTAGTTAGAAGGGATGGTGCTAGGAAATCAGAAGCAAGCAGCCCGGACCTGGATGACAGCAGGGAAAAAAAGCAGGCATTGGCTAGGACCAAGAGCTCTGCCTGGGCCCTCACCCCAACTCCCACCCTCAACAGTAACTTGTCCTACCACCACCCCTAGAGGCCCATTCTCACCACTTACTCCACCCGCCACCACCATCCCCACCTCTATCTCCCACTTCATCTTAACCCAACAACCAACTTACAATTTTAGCATTGTGGCTCTCAACCTTGGCTGCATATTAGAATTAACTGGGGAGCTTTTAAAAACCCCAATGCCCAGGCCAATTAAATCAGAAGTGAAACCCAGGCATCAGAAGGTTTTAAAGCTCTCCTGGTGATTCCAGTGTGCAGCCAAAGTTGAGAACCTCTGCGTTAGGAACACAACTTATTAATAATAAATTGAATACTGCCTAGCTTTTCATCAAAAGCAGAGTGTCAAAAAGGAAAAGAAAACGGAACGGTGGGGATAGGGCAGGGGTGGAGGGCTGAAGGCAGAGTTTTGTATCAGTAATGACAGACAATGGAAGTGTGTGTGTGTGTGTGTGTGTGTGTGTGTGTGCGTGCGCGTGTGCGGGTTCTCTGAAGAGCTCATTCAGATTTAGAACAAAAACAGTGAGACCTCCAAAGGGACATGCACAAGGGTCACGAGCAATTCCCACAGAGGAATACAAAGAGTAAATGAACGTGGAAAAATCCTTCTCGCCGAGAAAACCGAAATTAAAAGCGAGCTTGAGATCGCATTTCCTGACCACTGGTGTAAAGGGAGAAAGCCTGAACGACCTTAATCTTGGGGAGGCTGCTGTGAAGCCGATACACTCGCACACTACAGTAGAAGGCACCGTAAACTGGCTTCTACAAAAGTCTCCTTCTGGATAGCAAATGGCAACGCAGGAGAAAAATATAAAGGTGTCTGGACCCACGGACTACTAGAGGCTTCTCTTCAGGAGGTATTTAAACGGAGGCAAAAAAGGCATACACGCTTGAAAACAATGTCTGCAACGACTTGCAAAAAAAAAAAAAAAAAAAACTGGAATCCAGCTGAATTTCCCACATAGGGTAGTGGTTTAATAATTCATGGTATACCAGCACCGCAGAACATTATGCAGTCATTAAGCTGACAACTATGAAGACGGTGAGGAAATGTGGAAAAAATGCTCCCCGGAGGGGCCCTGCCCCCGGCTCCGCACAGGCCCGCCTCTGCCCCAACTGCAGGCCGCCCGGCAGGAAGCTGGCCCTGGCCCTGTGCCCCGCCGCCCCGGGCACCTCTGGGAGCAGCTCCCGCCAGGTCTCACTCCGTGGGGCTTCGCCACCCAGGTCCTCAGCTCGGGAGCTCTGAACGCCCCCTGGCCTCCTGGGCCTCCGGCCTCCCGGAGCCTTCCAGAGCCCTCCAGAGCCTTCCCCCGGCCTCCAGAACCACCCCCCCCCAGGGTATCTCCAGCTTTCATCTCTGAGCCCAACTTGTCACCCTACCTCGTCACCCAGCAGTCAGGAACATTCTGGAAACCTGGACTGTTGGTCGTGGCAGATCGGGCGCTGCCTTCGGCCGGGGAGGTAGGATTCGCCGCCCTGAGCGTGACCGTCCCTCACAATGAAGAATTGCTCGGGTGGGGCCAGCCGTGTGATTTAGGAAAATTCCGTTTGTACCCACCGGAAGCTGGCATTGAGCGCTCTTCTCCACACAAACCCAAAGTATTTTTCTCACCATTTTTAATTTTTTAAAAAGATTTATTTATTTATTTATTTATTTATTTATTTATTTATTTATTTATGAGAGACACCGAGAGAGGCAGAGACACAGGCAGGGGGAGAAGCAGGCTCCCTGCGGGGAGCCCGATGTAGGGCCTGATCCCGGGTCTCTAGGATCAGGCCCTGGGCCGAGGCAGGCCCAACTGCTGGGCCCCCCGGGCTGCCCTCTCACCATTTAAAAAAACAAAACAAACCAAAAAAGCCACCGAACTTTCCAGAAATAAAGCTCGCGTGTGAAGCGAGGGAAGCTTGCCCTTGCCCGGGCGCGGCCTGACGGTGGCGCGGCCTGTCCAGACTCGCCTGGGCAGCCCCGCGCCCCGACTGCCGCGCCCCGGGCTCCCCACGGGTGCAGCCTCCTCGGGCCTCCTCGCCCCGTCCTGACCGGCCATCTCTTGGGGTCAGGAGGGGGTCCTCCCTGGGGCACCTCCCTCTGCGTGGGCCTTCCCTCCGTCAGGGCTGGGGGGCACCCGCGTCTGTCACAGCCGGGCTCCTGCAAGCCGGGACCGACTGCCCCCTCGTCCCCTCGTCCCGTCGCCCGGGGTCTCCGGGTCCTGCGCGTTGCCTCCGGTGTGGCCTCCAGACGCCCGTCGGCTCTTTGCTCGGGTATGAACCGCAGTTCTTCCTGAAGGGCATGGCCAGAGCAGCACCCAAGGCCCCCGCTGAGGTCGACTCCCAGGTCAGGCCCGTCGGTTTGCAGATGTCTACGCCTGCCCCAGTCATCCTCCTCCTAGCAAGACTTCTGTCGTCATTCCTGGAAACGTCAACCTCTCTGAGGAACCATCTACCAGCCCCCTGGCTTTGTAGCTTCCTGATCCCTCTGTCTCCACCCACCCACCCGGGCCACCACTACCGTGGCTGTCCCCTCGGTCCCCAGCACCACCAGTACCGGCACCACCTGCAGTACCACAGGGGAAGCCTCTGCTCTGACAGCTGCCTCAGGGCCCCCCGCTCACGCACTCGAGCACCCTCCCTCTAGAGACCCTAGACCTCAGTGAGACTTCCAGTTCCTTGGTCCCATCATTTGTCCTCTCCTTCTCTCTCCCCTGCCTTCTGCCCCATTCCATGTCTTTGCCTTTACCCTTACTCTTGACCAAGTTCTGATCCCGTGACACACAATTTTACACACACACACCCCTGACTCCCTTGCCCCTTGCCCCCTGCACTGCACCGTCCAACAGAGCTCCCATCCTAGTTGCACATCCCCCTTCCTCACGAACACGCCACCTTGCAAACTGCTCGGCCATTAAATATGACGGAACTTTCAAGTAGGCACTCGGCGGTCCAAACGGGCCCTACAGTCCCTAGGAAATTGACGTTCTCCCTTTCTGAGTCAACCCCCTCATGTCTTCTCCTTGCCTCCAACCGTGGACACCGTCCTCCCCAACTCACTGATGATGGTCTGAACCCATTTCTTTGACAAAACAGATGACATCTGATTCATTGTCCTATTAAATCTAAGACATATATAAACCTATGTACATCATATATGACATTTTTACAAATATAAAATGGATGAACCTGACTGTTCCACTGAAGAACAACCCTCACAACTCCTGAACTGAACCCATCGGCTCTTGCCCACTTAAAGCCTTTCCTCCAGAATTATTCCCCTTTCTCCCAAAACATTATTTTTCTTCTCCTGTCCAAGTCTCGAACTTGCTGGAATACATCCCCTGCTCTAGGCTACATCCTTGACAGCGGCACTCGATTTTTCCTTTGCTCCTGCTCGCAGAAAAACCCCTCCACATGTGTCCCTCATGACGTCTCCACGTCTTCACCTCCTGTTCGGTCTCCAGCACATCTCCTTAGGATTTCATCCTCACCACACTGCCAAAGCGGCTCCTATTTAAGGTCACCAACCTCCAACTGGCTAAACCCAGTGGGTTTTCCCGTCTTCTATCTTATTCCACCTCTCAGGAGCATTTGACCCCATCTGTAGCTTCCTTTTTTTTTTTTTTATTTTTTATTTATTTATGATAGTCACACACACAGAGAGAGAGAGAGAGAGAGAGGCAGAGACACAGGCAGAGGGAGAAGCAGGCTCCATGCACCGGGAGCCCGACGTGGGATTCGATCCCGGGTCTCCAGGATCGCGCCCTGGGCCAAAGGCAGGCGCTAAACCGCTGCGCCACCCAGGGATCCCTGTCGCTTCCTTCTTAAAGCACGTTTTCACTGCTTTCAGGATGTGACACTCTCCTATTTCTTGTCCTACCTTACTTGGCCACTCATTCTTAGTTCCCTTTACTAGGTGCTTCTCTTCTGCTCAACGTCTAAGTTAAAGTCTCCTACGTTTAGCCTAATCCCCCTCTTCTCTATCGAACCAGATCTACGGTTCTTTAAATACCACCTAAAGGGATCCCTGGGTGGCGCAGCGGTTAGGCGCCTGCCTTTGGCCCAGGGCGCGATCCTGGAGACCCGGGATCGAATCCCACATCGGGCTCCCGGTGCATGGAGCCTGCTTCTCCCTCTGCCTGTGTCTCTGCCTCTCTCTCTCTCTCTCTGTGACTATCATATACCACCTCCAAGCTTATGACTCCTGGTTTTCTGTTTAGCACCAGCTCCTCTCCCGGGTTCGATGCCTATCTCCCACTTGGGGGCTGCCTAATAGGCATCTTGAACTTAGCATGAGCAGCACGAAACGCTTGGTGTCCCCCTCCCCACCCCATGGTCCACTCCTCCATGGCTCTTCCCGGTCACCTCTGTGGCACCATCACTTTGAGAGGTAGGGGCCCTCCCTATCAAAACTGCTATTTACAACGGAAAACACAAACATGTAGCACCTCTGTTGTCCAGAGAGTCTTGCAGATGCGTGCCACCGAGGCGCAGGCCACAGGTGAATCCAGCCAGTCGGAACTCACGTGCAGGGACTCGTAAGGTTGTTGATTACCTCGCTGCCGTAGTCATCCGATGCTGCATATAACAAACCACCCCAGAATTTGGTGACTTGAAGCACAATACTCATTTATTGGCTCACTGCTTGGCGGTTTGGGCAGCTCCTGGTCAAATGGCTCATCTGTGATCAATAGGCATCTCCTGGGGAGCCTGCCTGGGGCCGGAGGCCTCAGCCTCCGAGAAGGATTCACTCAAGGCTTAGCAAGTTGACGCAGGTTATTCAAAGGAGAATCATCGCTGGTGGCTTCCATTGTTGTGGTGTGAGCTTCTCCCAGAAGCTTCTTGGGTTTCCTCACAGCGGGGTGCGTTCTAAGAAGGACATGGAAGCCGCTGGTCCTCTCAAAGGATAGGTGTGAGATTGGCAGCAGGTCCCTTCCATTGCATTCCATTGGTCAGATGGACACAGGCCCAACCAAAATTCTAGGGCAGTGGATAAGCAGTGACAAAGAACTGGGGGCCGTCATAAGTCACTACACCAGCCCTTTGAAGTGTGTTACTGGCCTGCAGTTGGCTCGGCCCTTTAGAAACAGCTACATGTTGGGACGCCTGGGTGGCTCAGTGGTTGAGCATCTGCCTTTGGTTCGGGTCGTGATCCTGGGGTTCTGGGATTGAGTCCCACATTGGGTTCCCCACAGGGGGGCATGCTTCTCCCTCTGCCTGTGTCTTTGCCTCTCTCTCTCTCTGTATCTCTCATGAATAAATAAAATCTTCAAAATAAAAAAAAAAAAGAAAGAAAGAAACAGCTACGTGCTGGTAGATGCTTTCACAACTGGCTGGACTGCCCTGGGAACGTGGGGCTGTGGTGCCACCCTCTCGCTGGCTCCACGGCACGCGTCACACAGTGCACCCCACTAGTGTAGCCTTCAGGCCCAGGAGGGAGGCCGGGAGACGTGAGACCCCTGCCCCGTGAGGAGTGAATACAGACTCTCCCCCTGCCCCGCCTCAGCCCCCCTCCTTCAGCAAGGAAGAGCAGAGATAAGGGATCTCTGACTTTTCTACTACCCTGTCTGTAAAGCAATCTCAACACTAGCGGCCCTGAGAACTGAAAACGCTTTCTGAAATGCTATATGCCAAAATACAGGTTTGGGGGATCTCCCTTTTAAAAAAAAAAATCCTAAAAGCTCTCCTCTCCCTCTAAATACGCACGGTCATTGTTCTCAACTAAATGAACAGGAGCTGGAGCAGGAGAGAGGACGGCTGGCTCCCCGGCCCAGGCCTGGGGTGGATGAAAGCGTTGACTCAGGGGGTCAGAGGACCAGTCCCCCGAGACCCCCCCACTCAAGAGCGCACTGAGAAACCCGAGTTGAATCAGAAGGCAGAGGGCCCAGCGAGCGTTGTGACCAGGGTGAGGGAAGGCTGTGATCGCAGGGTGGGAGGTGGGCGGTGGAGGCTGCTGGAGGGTCCAAGGCACTGTGGAGCAAGAGACAACCCAAGTCAGCCGTGAGTAATAGCTTGTCTTCTTCCTTGAGGGGGGGAAGACCTGCTAGGGCTCAGGCCAGACGGAGCCCTTCTCGGCTCCATCCCATACTGTGGAGATGGGGCGGGGGAGGGGGCGTAGTGAAAAAACAACAAACCAGGTCTATATGGTCCATAAACCTTCATTAAATCTCCTCTGGAGCTAGGAGGAGAATGGTGAGAATTAGGCTCTCCATTTTCCATCCAAAAGAACTGATGTGAGATGAGGGAATTGTTGAAACATTATTAGGTAGATGAACAGAAGCAAAAAAAAAAAAAAAAAAACCCACAACAACAACAAAACAAAAAACAAGCCCCTCCCCCCCAAAATCCCAAATATTTTATTCCCCTGGTCTCTCTGATGGAGAGACATCAGAGAGGATGTAGCCTTTATCTTACACGATGGTTATCTAGTTACTTTCCGTCTGGGGAAAGATCTGAAAAATGAAAAAATGCCTCATCTCTAGGCTCTCCTGGGGAAAAAAAAAAAAAAAAAAAAAGCAGGCGAGATAAGAGGTTTTCCTATCAATGGATTACCAAGACTGACTTGCGCTAGGAACCCGGCCAATTTATCACTTCTTTCCCATTGTGAAGAAATACTATAAATGGACATGCTAAGCCCTAAAGAAACTGGTTAGAGGGGAAAGAAAAATCAAAACCCAAGTGTCGAAAGACAGGCAAGGGGGATCGGTTTGCTGGGTTTCCATCCAAATCCGCCTAATTATGCGTGAGGCTTGCCTGGCAGCTTGACATCCGCTGGGCTGCGCCTGCACTCAGTAGCTAGCTGGGCACCAAATGAGCCTTCTAGAAGCAACTGGGTTTTCTGTCCTTGTGCCCAAAGGAGACCTTTCCAAAACTCTAAATGTATTCTTCTCTTTAGAATCACTCTTTCAGAAGAATGTCCAAGACCCAGTTACTTTTTGTTCCTGCTTACGCACAGCCTAGGACGGTCCTCCCTCCCTGCCCTTGGCCCTGTCCTCTTCCTTTCCCCGCTGACCCCACCCAGAGAGGACTGTATTTCACTGTCCGTAGCTAACTCGTGCTTTCTGCACCAAGGATGGTTAAGGGGGAAGAAATGTCACCGTTCGGTGGCATGTACAGAAACATCCGAAAGAAATCCAGCGCACCTCCGTTTTGCGGTCCTCCCCCTGCAAGCACGAGACAAGAGAAACTTTCTCCACTTTGGGTCACTTTGGAAGGCCCAAGGCCACCCTCTGCTGGTGCCCTCCCACTTCTTCCCTTCCTTCCCCCTCTCCGCGCCCCTCCCTTGGGCAGCAGAGTGCAAAGGGAGCCCACTGTCCACGCTCTCCTCCCCTCTGACCGACCCTCCAGGAGGGAGGGGGGTGCTCCCCTGCAGACTGGGAGTCCACGCATGGGCAGATTCCCAGGCCCTGCCCCCCTCTTCCTCTGTGTCAGCCCCTTCTGCTTTGCCAAGCCAGCTGGCTGCACCTGGACATCTCGGTCACTCTGCTCGCTCACTCTGCCTGGCCGCGAGCCAGCTTGGCATGATCCCTGCTGGGGTCTGTGCTCCACTGTGGGCAGCCAGCTGGACCTGGGTGGGGGTAGTGCCGCCGGCCACACCGATGCCGGAAGCAGCAGGCTACACTCTGCCTTCACCCAGCTTTTTTACCCAGTGTAAACCAATCTTCAGGCTTTCAGGAGAGCTTCAGAGCGTGCGCCCTCACCAAACAGCAGGGCCTGCGGCAAGGTGTTTCTCTCAATGAACAGTGTGGTCAGGGTTATATCGGCGGCCGTTATCTATAGACCAAGGTGCATCTTGTCATCTAAACAATGTCTTTAAAATGCCATTATGGGTGGCAGATTTTTTTCAATAGGCTTCAATCCATTTCAGGTTCTGAGATTTCCCAAAGTTCACGTCATCTCTCATTAAGTCTCCACAGAGCCACATTTCCGGGGACCAGATTGACACTGGGGTACCCATTGCAGCAGGACCCCCAAGTCCCCACCTCCTTATGTTGAGTCTTACCTGGTTATAAGCAACAGCAAACCAAATCTACTGACTTCAGCCACAAGAGGGAATTTCACTGCAAGAGACTTGCATAGCTCGAAGGGCCAAGTGAAGAATGTGAAGGAAGGAAAAAACGAGGAGGTGCTGAGGCCCTGGGTTGTAGGGGGTCGCCACCCCCTCCAAATGTGTTGCCCTGGTCCCAGGCATGCGTTTTCTATGGCTGCTGTAATACGTTACCGCAGACGTGGTGACTGAAGGCCACCTGAATTTCTTAGCTCACGGTTCTGTAGGTCGGATGTCTGGCTTGGCTCAACTGGGTGCTCAGCTCAGCATCCCAAGGCCAACATCAAGGCGTCAGCCATGCTGGGCTCTTATCTGAAAGCTCTGGGGAGATTCTAAGCTCATTTAGGTTGTTGACTGAAACCACCTCATTAGCATTATAAGACCTGAGTTCCCCACTTCCTCCCCTGCTGTCAGCTGGGGGCCTCCATCAGCTCCCGGGGCCACTGCAGTTTCTCTGCATATGGCCCCGTCCAGCCTCAAGCCATCAGTGAGGTGTCAAATCCCCCTCGTGCTTCAGATTGCCCCAGCTTCTGCTGCTTTTAAGAGAAGAAATGGTTAGCTCGGGCTCACCCAGACCATCTCCCTATCTCCAAACCCTGCCACACAAAATAACAACCATGGGAGTCGTGTCCTATCATATCATCTCAGCGTATTACGGTTTGGGGGGACAGCATGAGAAATTCAACCAACCAAACTTTGACTCAGCTCCACTGACTTTTAGTCCTTGTCCTTCTGGGTCATGTTTCAAGCTCTCAAGAGAGAAACGCAGATTGACCAATTGGGTCAGGCGTCCACACCCATCACCGATCGGCTATGACTAAGGTTCAGGCTCGTATAGAGGAAGGGTCAGCACCTAGGTAGCAACAGCTGCTCTGGAACCCGGGAAGATGGTTGGGGAGATGGGCAGGGATCACGAGAGGAATCCTTCTTGCAGAGGGAAGTAAGGGAGGTGACAATAAGGGAAGAGAAGGGAACCCCATGCGGCCCAGCCGGAGGACGAGCTAGCCAAACCGGGTGGAGGGCCTAAGAGGAACGTGAGTGTGGTCTGAGGGCTCAGGTGTTGTCCTCGTGTTTTCCACCTGGGTTAAAGAAGCTGTGGTCTAGGTATACAATGGAATATTCCTCAGCCATTAGAAATGACAAATACCCACCATTTGCTTTGACGTGGATGGAACTGGAGGGTATTATGCTGAGTGAAATAAGCCAATCGGAGAAGGACAAACATTATATGGTCTCATTCATTTGGGGAATATAAAAATAGTGAAAGGGAATGAAGGGGAAAGGAGAGAAAGTGAATGGGAAATATCAAAGAGGGAGACAGAACATCAGAGACTCCTAACTCTGGGAAACAAACAGGGGGCGGTAGAAGAGGGGGTGGATGGGGCGTAGGGGTGACTGGGTGACTGACGGGCACTGAGGGGGCACTTGATGGGATGGGCACTGGGTGCTATGCTATATGTTGGCAAATTGAACTCCAATAAAAAATAAATTAAAAAAAAAATCTTGGCGTTGACACGGTTGCAAAATTGAACTGTGACTTGTTAGAGCTAACAGGTCCATTCCCCCAGATCCCGGAGCTCTGATTCCATATGAGGTAGAAGATTTAAAACAGTAACCCCCACAAAGGAGGTCAACAGACAGCAATCCAGAACCAAGGAGACAGTCTTTGGATTTTTTAGGTATCGTCGGATCCTTTTGTGCCGCTCCCAAGAAAACTAGGATTTGGGGGCATCCTCTTGATGTTAAAGACTTGAAAACAAGCCCCTCGCCAAAAGCAGTGGCTCTCTTTAAAAAGGTGATTCAAAATAAGAAATTAAAAATAAAAAGGTCACTCAGCAAGGCTCGTGGAGAAGAGACCTCAGGAATGAATATTTGATAGATACTCCTCCTTACAGCGATGGTGACAAACGACTGCCCCGCTGGTGGAAAGCAGCACTTGGTACTTTTCTAAGGGAGAAGACGTCGTTGCATTACATGCCTTGTTAGGCTCGTTTGGGGAGAAAGCAAATGCGCGGTGGCTGCATCTGGCAGGTGCACTTCGGGCAGAGCTCACTGGGAGAATCCGAGAGACAGGAAAGAATCAAAGAGGCTTTGGGAGACGGCGGAGGAAACGGCACCACAGCAAATGAAGCCTGGAACTTTGTTCCACTTAAAATGCAACCGAGCCCCTGCAGAAGAAGCGATGCAAAGCCTCTAATATTACGAAGCCACAGTGAGATTGATTTGCACTCACCTTCAGCGTGTACAGGGCTTGTCACGCTCTACTACAGAGGTGAGCGTGCACGACCCGAGCTCCAAGACCTGTGGGCATGACTTCCTGCGCTTCGCTTACCTCTGACGACGAGTCTGTTCCTTGCATGAGCCATCCCTCCTGCCCAGGAAGTTTTCCCTCCTTCTTTTAAACTCTTTTCCTTCCTGTCTTCAAAATGCATCTGAAACGATTTGTTCTATCCCCACCATCCGCCTTCCGACTTGTTATTCTCCTTCCTTCCCCAGGTACTATCTTGGTTACCAGCCACAGCTCATGACTCACCTTCTTATCTTAGGTAAGACAGACACAAGCAGCTCCGCCGGCCCGGGCTTGGTCTCATCCTGAGAGGAGTGAGGGGGGTATAGAAAATGCCTTCCCTGACGCTGGGTGGGTGTATCTGTTTTGTCTTGTTTCAGCCAGTGTGAGAGACCAAACTTGATCATCTTATGGATCCCTAGTCCCTAAGGATTTTACGTGGTGCTCCAGGAATGCCGCCTGAATAACTCCCACTTAGGGCAATTCATTGAAGAGTGTGGCCTACAGTACGATCAAAATTATTAAGCACATCACGGATATTGGGAAAGTATGGGCATATCATTTCCATACTAAGTTGTCCATATGGCTGGTTAACAGGCTTATTGATGATTTCATTCAAATCCTCTGAATTCTTTCTTTTAAACTAACTCGCTCTGTCAAAGATCTTCTCTTTTCTTTATTTTTTTTTTAATTTTAATTGTGATAAAAGACACATACCATGAACTTTACCATCCTAACCATATTTAAGTGCACATTCAGTGGCATTGACTGCATTCACCTCCTTGGACAATCATCACCATCATCCATCCACAGAACTCTTCATCTTGAAAAACTGAAACTCCGTAACCATTAAACAGTAATTCCCCACTCTCCCGTCCTCTCAGCCCCTGGAGACCACCATTCCATTTCCTGAGTTGGACCACCGTAGGTACTTCACATCAGTGGAATCATACAATATTTGTCCTTTTGTGACTGGTTTATTTCATTTACTGTGACATCCTCAAGGTTCATTTAGGTTGTAACGTGTGTCAGAATTTCCTTCCTTGAAAGGCTGAATAATATTCCATTCTCCACATATGCTACATTTTGTTTATCCATTCATCCATCGATGGGCACGCGGGTTACTTCCGCTTTTTGGCTCTTGGGAATAATGCTGTTATGAACATCGGTGTACAAGTACTCTTTCAGTCCCCATTTGCAGTTCTTTTGGGATTAGAAGCAGAAACAGAATTGCTGGATCATATGGTTACCCTATGTTTGATTTTTTGAGGAACCACCATCCTGTTTTTCACCATCCTGTGAGAAATGTTTACATCCCCAACAAGAGCGTGCAAGGGTTTCGATTTCTCCGCATCCTCACCAACCCTTGTTACTTTGTTCTTCAGATAGTCGCCACCCTGAGAGTGAGGTGGTATCTTGTTACAGTCAGAACTCAAAGACCTTTTTAGAGATTTGTTAAATTTTTCCTCTACAAACTGTGGTTTCATTCACGTACATTAGTTAAAAAATGTGTTTTCTGTATTTGATATATCAGACGGGTTTGTGAATAAGTCAGTAACGGTTGGAGCACCGAGGGGCTCAGTCACTTGAGTGTCTGACTCTTGCTTTCAGCTCAGGTCATGATCTCAGGGTCTGGATTGAGCCCACATGGGGCTCCGCACTGGGCCTGGAACCAGCTGAAGGTTCTCCTCCTCCTTTTTTTTTTTTTTTAAGATTTTATTTATTTATTCATGAGAGATACACAGAGAGAGAGAGAGAGAGAGAGAGGCAGAGGCAGAAGCAGGCTCCATGTGGGGAGCCCGACGTGGGACTCGATCCCAGGACCCTGGGATCACGACCTGAGCCGAAGGCAGACCCTCAACCGCTGAGCCACCCAGGCGTCCCTCTCCCCCTCCTACCTCTGTCCCTCCCGGCTTCACTTGTATGCACGCGTGTTCAATCTCTCTCTCTCAAAAGAAGTTAATAACTATTGCATATTGGTTGTTTTTTGCATTTTTTTGCCCAGAAAATAACTCTATTACTCAGAAAATTGCTGCTTAATTTTCTGAGACCGAGTTTCACCTTGCTGATCAACCCCTGAGGCTGTGGCCCATGCCGGTGTCTTGCATTCATTCTCTACCTCCGGTGGAAATAGCAGGACCCCTCCGATCTTGAAAGGCTGTTGCACACCCCCTGAGCCCTGCGAGAGCAGACACATAGGCTGCCTGCAGTTGAACTGTTGCTGCCTCCCACTCCACACCAGCCTGCTACTGGGATTCTGAGAGGTAGAAACCAGAAGGAACCCGCATCCCCTCACTGGTCCTCATCTTCACTTGCTCGGTTGTCAAATAGTCAATAAATACATGAGCGTAGCCAGACCTTGTGCCAGGACTAGCAATGCAGCTGTGAACAAGCTATACACACAGCTCCTGTTTTCATGGATCATACAGCAGAGAGGGGAAACATTAAATAAATGGTTGCAAATAAGACACGTCCTATAAAGACAAGTACAGAGTGTTACGTAGCATAGAAGAGCGAGCTCTAGCCTGGTTGAGGAACCGGGCAAGTCATCCCTGAGGAAGGGGCATCTCAACTGCCATATAAAGGAGCAGGCCTTCGGCAGCCACTGAAGAGCCACTGAAGATTTCTGCGGTGAGCAGCACGGCCCCTGAGCTGGGCTGCAGATCTTCAGACCCTGCCCTGGGGCTTTACCAGCCGGAGAGCTTTGGGGGAGTCATTTCACTTCTCTGCAGATAATAGTTGGCATAATTAGTTACTACGCATACCAGTTTCCGGCACATAGCAAGTACTCCACAGATGGCTATTGCTCCCTAAACGATGTGCGTGCCTCACGTCCTGGGCGCTGTGGTGCTGCGGAGAGCATCGTGGTCAGAAAACACACGTTGTCTTCACAGTCCCCGACTCGTGATGGTTCTACCTACAATTTTTTGGTTTTACGATAGTGCAAAACTAACACACAGTCAGTAGAAACCATACTTGAAATTTTGAATTTTGATCTTTTCTCAGGCTAGCGGTACGTGGTGCCATCCCCGCTCGTGATGCTGGGCAGTCAGTGAGCTGCAGCTCCCACACAACACGTGGGCAGGGGGTGAACAAGCAGTATTCTCACAACCGTTCTGTACCCGTACTGCTATTCTGTATTTTCACTTTCAGTATTCAAAAAAATTACATGATAGTCAACACTCTTATGAAATAAGCTTTGTGTTTGATGGTTTTGCCCAACTGTAGGCCAATTAAAGTGTTATGAACACATTTTGTTGTTTTTTTTTAAAGATGTTATTTATTTATTCATGAGACACACAGAGAGAAAGGCAGAGACACAGGCAGAGGGAGAAGCAGGCTCCCTGTGGGGAGCCCGATGTGAGACTCGATCCCAGGACCCCAGGGTCACGCCCTGAGCCAAAGGCAGACACTCAACCCCTGAGCCCCCCAGTGCCCCTCTGAACACGTTTAAGGTAGGCACTATGTTTGGTGGCTTACATGTATTAAATGCACTTTTGACTTCTAATATTTTCCATTTACAATGGGTTCATTGGGATGTAACCCTGTCATAAGTCAAGAAAGATCTGAATTAGAGTCATCCGAATGTACCTTGGCAGGCAACAAACCTCCAGAAAGGTCTAATCAGTCAGTTTGTTTGTTTGTTTTAGAGAGAGAGGGACAAAGGGAAAATCTTAAATAGGCTCTACTCCCAGTGCAGAGCCCAATGCGGGGCTCAAGCTCATGACCCTAAGATCATGACCCCAGCTGAAATCAAGAGTCAGATGCTTAACCGACTGAGCCACCAGGTGCTCCTAATTAGACAGTTTTTATCTAAATATTCTAAAATGCCCCTATCTTTTGGCTGAACAATTACACATCTAGGGATCTATCCTAAAGAAATAAACATGCATGTGTGCACAACTTTAGCTATTTCTTATACTGAAATGTTGAGAGCACCTTAGTGTCTCACAGGAAATCAGTTAGTTACGATACAGCATATTCGATGGGGTGTGATGTACTCATCAAGAAGCTGTAGAGAAATTCTATTTGCTGACATGAGATGGGATTCAGTATCATGCATGTGAATCCCTTTTGCTAACAAGATATGCTAATTTATTTATTTTTTAAAAAAAGATTTTATTTATTTATTCATGAGAGACACAGGGAGAGAGAGGCAGAGACACAGGCAAAGCGAGAAGCAGGCTCCACTTAGGGAGCCCAATTTGGGACTCGAACCCAGGACCCCGGGGTCATGCCCTGGGCGGAAGGCAGCACTAAACCACTGAGCCACCCAGGCTGCCCGATACCCTAATTTATAGAAAGCAAGGGTGCAAGTGTTTAAACCAAGATATAAGGTAATTGTCTTTAGGCAGATAGACCAGTTTGGAATCAAATAGAAATCAACTCTGGTAAACTTGGTGGGAGGGGAAGACTTTACTGGGAAGAGCTGCAGTAACTCAGGGAAAGGAAGGAAAAGCTGAACAACCAGGCTTTGGGTAGGACAGGCACCAGGTCGTAGAAATGAGAGGACAGTCCCTGCTAAGCTATGCCATTGGTAAAAGGCGCTTGATCCTTGTGTGTGTGTGTGTTTGTGTGTGTGTGTGTGTGTGTGTCCCTCTGTTTTCAACCCACTCAGATGGAGATCTCCAGAGAGTCTGCTTGATGTGGACTAGATCACGAGGCATCACGCTTTGCGGTTTCAGTGATCCTGCACGCCCTGGGAAAGCCACCGTGCCCCAGAGGAAGAAGCAGGGGGAAAGGTAAAACCAACAGACGTTCCCTAGAAGGGAGGGTTAGGAATGCTACCTCTCTTTATTTTTCTATATTCATCTAGATATTTTAATTCTGCTGTAATAGATACTGCTTTTATAACAAGGATTTTCTTTGTAATTTCAAAAACCTCAGAAGGCATACAAGTTGCCACGTTCCCTGAATGGCTACTTGACAACCTCTTTTCCCCTTTTATACCCACTACATCACCTACCATAAATCTCATTCCCATCACCCCACAGCCACCCACACACCTACTTATCCACATGAATTACTTTTATGGGATTATTATTAATATAACGATACTACGATGAGCGTGTAACACTACAGGTAGGTACAGTTCAATAATATAAAGACAAAGAATTGTTAATGTTAAGAAATGTTAATTGTTACCGATGTTAGGGTCGAATTTTACAAAACATTCACTAAAAATTACAGCAAGTGTTTATTAAGTGTTTGCTCTGTGCCACGGGACGAGTCCTTTACTTACATTATGTCACCTTAATATAAAATACACGATTTGACAAACAACATTTCCTTCTCCAACACAGCATTCTTAGTAGATACTATCTCTTCTGAAAAATAGATTCTTTCTCTTCCAAGAACCTCAAGGCATTCCATTCGCATCGAGTAATTCATTGAAATTCTCTCATCATCCCTAAGAGGAAAGCACAGGATTGGATATGACTTATCTTTCCGTAGAGCTGCGAAAGCCACAGAGATGTAATTTCCTCAAAGTCATTCAACTACTGGTGGCATCTGAATGCTGAAGGCAGTCAGAGAACAATTCTTTCATTTAATAGACATATTTTGTGGTTCTACTTTGTGTCCAGCTTCCCTGCAAGGAGTCAAACACTGATTCTCTCACATCCATCCGTGCTGTGCACCCAGGCTGTGTCAGCGACCAGGACCACGACGGATGCAGTCCCAGCCTCCACGATGGAGAAGTCCTACCTGTTCTCAAGTTGACAGTCAGAGGATAAATTGGGGAGCGTTTGCAAGTGAGGCATGAGGCCTACGAAATAGAAGTGGAAGTTATGTCGGAGGAACAGGAAATACGCGTGAAAATACTGAAGTGGCAACAAAAAATATGGTAGGTACGCACAACGCAAAAAAAAAAAAAAAACTCTGAGGAGACAGAGGACAGCTACATGTGGAGGGTGAGGACATGCAGAAGCAGCGTCCAAGGGCAGAGATAATAACCTGCGGAGAGTGCAGGCCACCTTGGGAGGAGCTGCGCCTTCAGGGGAGGCATACAGTCAGTTGGAGGCAAACTTACAGGGCGAGGGGAAGGAAATAAAAATCTAACCTCATCCTGCATCCTCTCCTGATCTCCTGCCAGGTCTCCAGTTGGCCAGGCCAAGGAGTGGAGGTGTCTGCTAATACAGTGTCACGGGTCTTCCTGGGCTGGGAGCAGAGTGGACGAGGGTGGATGGCGCATCTGGAAGGGTGAACAGAAGATACCCAACACTTCCAGGAATGCTGCTAACTTCATGTTCCTTGGCTGAGTCCTCTGCCCTCTTTGGACATCAGCTTCTTTGCTGTTCACAGCAAGGCCTCATTCTGGTCATCTCTAAGGTATCTCCCAGGGTTGGCACTATACGGAGGGAAAAAAAAAGTCTTTGGTCTGAATAAGCTTGCATTAAGGATTAGGGAAGGGGGGACCTGGGTGACTGAGTCAGTTAAGGGTCTGCCTTTGGATTAGCTCACGATCTCAAGGTCCTGGGAACGTGCCTGGCATCAGGCTCCCTGCTCAGCTTCTAAGAGAAGCTCAGAGGAAGTCTGCTTCTCCCTCTGCCCCTGCCCCCTGCTTGTGCTTTCTGTCTCTCTCTTTCTCTCTCTCTCTCTCTAATAAATAAGATCTTTTTTAAAAATTAGGGAAGATTTCCTTCTACCATCTACCAAGAGGCACTCTTTCCCACCACCTGGGCATACATGGTGTTAAATCAATTTAATAGGAACCCTCTTGACTGATAAATGGAAGAATCTACACTACATGATGAAAGATCTGTGGACTGTAGCCCTGGAATCTTGGTGGCCATCTCGGAGGAGTCCATCTCCCTCCTGTTACAGTAGTCAAGAAGCAGACAAAGACACAGAAGGTCGTATCTCAGCTGGACATGTAAATACCATTTTTTAAGACCAAATAACGGAGAAACAAAGAGATGGAAGGAGAAGAGAAGATTATCACCATCACTGTTGAAAGCGACATCAACCAGCTCCTGGAGGATGCTTCGTGGTAACATTGCTGAGAGGTGTAAGGTGCAGGCTGGTGGGCCAGCAGACAGGGGCTGAGTAAAGGGATTGTTGAGATCGGGGAGGCTGCATCCATGTGAAGCCAACTGCCTCTAATGGGCCTTCTGCTGTCTGGTGCAGAGCACGGTTCACTCATTAATGTGGAGTGTTTCCTAGGGACTGACACACACATTAAATGAAGAGGACAAGAACTTACCAGTGTAAAAAGAGAGAAGGGTTTCTTCCCCCATCAAAACCAGTGAGATGTCAGGGCTCATTTCCCTATGAATTCCAATAAACTTGCAGAGTTGCTTGCTCTGACTTCTTGACCTGAACAGATGGGAGAGGTGACATGAGGAGGAGATGAAGCCGTGGGGATTGGAGCCAGGCTTCCTAGGTTCTATCCTTCTTGTCAAGTGAGCTTAGGAAGCTGCTTAACTTTTCTGCAGCTTAGTTCCTCATCAATAAAATGAGGAGTCGTGCCTTCTCACAGGACTGTTATGAGGATTTAAGTATTTCCTAAAGAGCTAATAAAGAAAGGTAGAAGAACACCTAATATGTAGACAGTACTGTAGGTGCTTAATAAAATAAATATTCCAATGGGAGGGCAAAGAATCAAACCCAGAAACCTTCAAACTTAAATCACTGGTGGATGACACAGTTGCCTTAAAAAAAAAATGGAAGAGACAAAGATAATTCCTATTCGGTTCAAATAGGTTCCCAAGTGAATTTGAGGGGTGTTTGCTATTATGTGTTTTTTTTTTTACTTTTATAGCTGTTAATAAATATCTGGCCTATGGTTCTCATCTATTATAGTTGTCATGCATTAATAGCTATGTGTATATAAATAGACACACACATATATGTGCCAAAGTTCTCCAAGTCCATAACTTCCTCCCTGAGGAGTGTCATTTACTTGCAGTGGAAAGAGTAATATATCTGAAAGCAGGCTAAGGTTTTGATTCTCAGCCTCTTTTGGAAGACCCTGGATAAACCTAGCTTTTTCCTATCACCACCTAGACAGGAAACCATATCTCTGAGTTAATGCAAGCAAAGCACTTAGAACAGTGCTTGGGACATGATAAACACTCAACAATATATATCCCAATGTCCCTGTCAATGACATCAGGGCACTTGTTTGCTCACAAAGGAAAGGACTGATGGACAAATCAGCCCAATGAGCAGTTCTTTCCGGGCTGAGAAAACAAAATTGCTGTAACCATGAGAAATACACATGCAAGAAAGGTTAATGAAGAGCTTGCTAACGTATCCTTGGATCCCACCTGGGATCATACCTGGGCTCTCACAGGGGTGCTACAGCTCAAGGCCGGGTTGGGCACCCCTGCCTCTGCTAAATGCAGACTTCCTGAATGGTCTCCCCTGGGGTCAACATGATGACCTCTGTACTCTATGACGTTCAGCTCCACTCAAGTCACATGCAGTGCTCAGGTTTGCAAATCTAAAAAAAGAATGAATCAAAACAGAAATAGACTCTGCCCTAGAGACAGCCACATTATAAAAAGCCTGAGGTGTCAGAATCATTTACTTTATGATTTCTCATTTGTTGAGCCCTTTATCTAAAACAAGCCTTGTCATGTCATTCTTACTCATTTAAGAGAAATTCCATCACTGCGATGGCTGCTGGCAGCTTTCTTTTGAAAACAAAAAAATTTTTAATCTTCCTGATTATCATTATTGGCCATATACAATTGCTGCATTGCGTCTGCATGTGTGTGTTAGACACGTGTATGCAACACTTTATTTCATTTCAGTAAATGCCTTGTTATTATCTTAACATGGCTGGTGTATTGTTCTTGTTTTTTTAATGTTTTGCAAGTTAATCTTTTTTTTTCTTTTTTCTTTTCTTCTTCTTCTTCTTCTTCTTCTTCTTCTTCTTCTTCTTCTTCTTCTTCTTCTTCTTTTTTTTTCTGTTAAATCAGTCAACCTGAGCATTAATTCCAATGGTCTGGAAGTCTTTGGAGAAATCAGAAACATGCTCATGCCTGATACAGGACACTGAGAGGGAAATCACCTCTGAGTAATTGAGCTCTGAGTAAAATGGAGGAAATAGTCCCTGCGAATCCATACTGCACTCTGATTTTCTTTTCTTTTTTTTTTTTTTAAAGATCAAGTGGTTTTTTTTTTGTTTGTTTGTTTGTTTCACTCTGATAATGTGATCAATTACAATGACCGATTTTGATGTTAACCATTCTTTCATTCTGGGGATAAATTCCACTTGGTCATAGTGTATAATCCTTTCCAACAGTCTATTGAATTTGCTTTGCTAGAATTTTTTTCAATTTTTATTTATTTATGTATGATAGTCACAGAGAGAGAGAGAGGCAGAGACACAGGCAGAGGGAGAAGCAGGCTCCATGCACTGGGAGCCCGATGTGGGATTCGATCCCGGGTCTCCAGGATCGCGCCCTGGGCCAAAGGCAGGCGCTAAACCGCTGCGCCACCCAGGGATCCCTGCACTCTGATTTTCACCTCAAATTTTTAACCCCAGTTCGTACTACCAAGTTAGTCTGAAAATCCTTAGGCTGAAGCTGAAGCATGAGGCTTTTAAAATAACCAAGCAGGGGATCCCTGGGTGGCGCAGCGGTTTAGCGCCTGCCTCTGGCCCAGGGCCGATCCTGGAGACCCAGGATCGAATCCCACGTCGGGCTCCTGGTGCATGGAGCCTGCTTCTCCCTCTGCCTATGTCTTTGCCTCTCTCTCTCTCACTGTGTGCCTATCATAAATAAAAAATTAAAAAAAAAATAAAAATAAAAATAAAAATAAAATAACCAAGCAGATTTTTGAAAAAAAAAAAAAAAAGAATTTCTAGGAGTGAAAAAGATAATAACTAAAATGATTAACTCGATGAAGAGGTTTAACAACAAAAAAAGACACAGTTGAAGAGAAAATTAGAGAAGTGGGAACTGAAGAAATGATCTAGAATGAAGCACAAAGATACAGAGAGAAGGAAAACGAAGAAAAGAGGTTGAGTATGGAAAATACAGTGAGAATGCCTATATACATCTAATCAGAATGCGAATGCAAGAGAAAGAGAGAATGTTGGGACAAAGGCCATATTTGAGGAGTGCTAGCTGAGTTTCAGAATTAATAAAAGTGAAATCAGAAAAAGTAATCAATCCAAAAGAAGGCAAGAAAGGAGGGGTGGGGGTGGGGGAATATGATATGGAGAAAGTGAGATACCATAAAGTATAAAATAAGGTTAATAATAAGTCCAAATATATCAATAATTATACTATTGGACTAAAAGTTCCAATAAAAAGATAAAAGTAGGAAACCAAATTTTTTAAATCCACTTACATACTTCTAACCAGAAATACCTCTAAATTATAAGAATATAAAAAAGCTCAAAGAAATGAAAAATGTGGAGCTCCTGGGTGTCTCAGTCAGTTAAGCACCTGCCTTCGGCTCAGATCATGATCTCAGGGTCCTAGGATCAAGTTCCGTATCTGGCTCCCTGCTCAGTGGGGATTCTACTTCTCCCTCTGCCTGTCCCCTCTCTTTCTCTCTCTCTCTTTCTCATAAAGAAATAAAACATTTTTTTTAAAAAAAAGGAAACGAAAAATGTATATCAGGCAAATACTAATCAAAAGAAAGCTATGCTATGAATCTCACCAAAATGCACTTTAAGGCAAAAAGATGTTTTCCTATATGCAGGAAGAAGGTTAAATTCACCCAGAAAAATGTAATAATTCTAAATGTTTTTGTGCCTAATATCATCTCAAAGTTTAGAAAGAAAAATGGATAAAATGACATAGGAAAATAGATACATTTTACAGTCATGATAAAGGAGTCAGTAATCATAGATCAAGCAAACAAACAAGCGTCAGTGAAGCTGCAGAAGGTTTGAACAAGCAACTGGGGAACTCGCGTGTAGAACACTGGACCCAACAGCTGTCCTTCAAGCCCACAGGAGGAGTTACCAAACAGATGACATAATGGGCCATTAAAGAAGTCTCAAGAACTTTCAAAAAGGACTGAAACCATAAGGACCATATTCTCACATCACAATTCCCTTCCTCTTCAGTCTGGGCCGGATTCCGTGACTCATTTCTAACCAAACAAGAAACAAAAGCAAAAGTGATGGTGTGAGCCGTTGGAGACTCGGTCACACAGGCACTGGGACTTCCTGTGTTCTCTCCCTCTGGATCAGTCTCCCTGGGGGAAGCCAGCTGGCATGGTGTGAGGACACTGAGGAGCCCTGTGGAGAGGTCCACATGGCAGGGAGCTGAGGTCCCCGGTCCCCAGCCGGGAGAGTGGCCAGCTTGGGAGCCCCCGTCAAGCCTTCCTAGACAACAGTCCTGGGCAACACCTTGACTGCCTGCAGCCTCGTGAGAGATCTGAACCAGAACCACCTGACCCAGAAGCACTTAGCTACGGAGCTCCTGGATCCCTAACCCCCGACACCGTATGAGACAATGTTTGTTGTTTTAAGAGGCTGAGTTTGGGGGTAATTCGTTACCTAGCTTTACAGAACTGGTCCGATAGGGGTGGAGTTCCTGGTCTACTTACTCTGAGACCCAGAATAATGACAAGAGACACACATTAGAGAACAAGACCACACGCAATGAGGTGCTGAAGTACCTACAAGAGGAAACGAGACGGTGCACAAAGAGATGATCTTTCTAAAGTATGAGAAATAAGTTGGAGGAGGAAGATACCAATTCCCCCAAGAGAGAAAGTCGAGGCGGCATTCAGTACCTCATTCATCCATGCAACAAGTAAATTGAACCCCAACTACGTGAGATATGCTGAGCCAGGAAATTGAGCTACAGAGACAGATGCCTCAGCAATGATTCCCACCCTCAAAAACTCACAAGTTTAGTGGAAAAACGATAAGCTAACAAAAAATTACATGGTGGGTGTTGAGGGCTCTCTGATAGCACCCGACAGTTTTTGGAGAGGAGGGAACGCTTCCCAGATGAAGCAATATCCACAGGGAAACATGAACGTTGGGGTTGCATTAGCCCAGCCAGGCGGAGGAGGCGAAGCACAATGTCCTAGGCCAAGGACACAGCACGTGCAAAGGCGGGAGGTCAGAAAGCAGAGCACGCTGAGCGTCCAGATGAACGTTGAGGATGTGTGCAGGCGTGCACGGAGAGAGTCCAGGGTGGGGAGAGCGGAGGGGGGCTGCAGAGCTCGGGAGCGCTTTCAAGAGTCTGTGCTACGCCAGGAGCAAGGGGGAGCCTCCAAAAAGTTTTAAACTCCAAAGTCTGGGTAAAGTAAAGAGGCGAGAGCAGCGCCCTTGCAAGGTGCCCGCGGTTTGGGGGCCTTCAAAGGCTCCTCGGCCCCCATCCTAAGGACTCATCCGCAGGTAGGGATGGTTCACAGGTCTGTAAGGAAGACGAGCGGGCGGCTCAGAGTCAGGCAGCAGGTGTGAGGCGCCGAGCTGCAGCTTACAAGCCAACAGGCAAAGAGGGAGGAGGAAGGGGAGAAAGAAAGGGCCCACAGGTAGGCAACCAGATGGGCAGGACCGCACGAAGGACACTATTATATTTTAAAAGCCAACTTTATCTATTACCGTAACAGACTTTCTTTAAAAAGTCGCCTTGCGGGAGGGGTGCGGCCGTGTGGGATGCACGGGGGACCCCCTGTAATTACAGAGGGCTAGAAACCACGCTGACAGGCTCCCACTGCTTTCTCTCTAAGGCACGTGCCCAGCGACCTGTCTCGGTGTCCCCGATCTCACGACAATGCCCAAGTGACAGATGCCACTCAGATGCCATTTAGTAGGTGTGTGATGCCAAGGGGCAGGGGAGGGGGAGACCAGCAGGGTTCCCCGGTGCTCCCCCCACACCTCCCACCCCGCCTGCCTCCAAACTGCTGCACCCTGAGGAGCCCTCCTGCCTTGTGTGGAAAAGAAACAAAAGGAGAAGCGTGCCTGCTGAGCAAAAAGGCCTTTTTAAAAACCCTAACTGGAAAAGAAAAAAGAAAAAAAAAAACCTTAGATGCATTCCTAAGAGTGCTATTTATCATTTTCTCCAGGCCTTTCATTTACATAATTTACCTAAGTATAAATTCTCAATTACTCTCCAGAATTTCCACCGAGAGGCTTACAAAACAGCAACGTGAAATTCATTTGTAACCAGAACTGTTGTAATGAGTAGCAGATTGTCCTTACACCAAATCAAATGTCTGGGTGCATGTTTGAGATTTTCCTTTCTTTCTTTCTTTCTTTCTTTCTTTCTTTCTTTCTTTCTTTCTTTCTTTCTTTCTTTTTCTTTTTTTTTTTAAAGTATCCTGCTTTTTATTTGTCTTTAATATTTTAGTGGTAGGAGAAGAAGAAAATTAATATCTACCATGGGAAATAGGAAAAGCCTGAGAAAGATGAAAGAGAGTAGGATTAAGGTAAGATACATTTTTCTACATTTGACGGATCTGTTAATATGCAGGCTAAAGGAAAATGCAAATAAAAAATGAGTTCGTTTGTAATGGAGAGATCTCCTTGATAATACCTGAACCCTGTAATCAATCTCAGTCTCAGAATCACCAAAAAAAAAAAATGGCCAATCAGACTTTATGTGCCTCAAAATGTCATGCAACAGAAAGTACGTGGCACCCCTTGGAAGCTAAAAAATTGAATGTGGACCTAATGAAGGCTCCAGACCTGCTAACCCATTTACAGGAAGTAGAGGACCGAGGTATGCGTCAAATGACACCAAAGAGAAAAAAAACAATGACACCACAGAGAAGCAATTAGCTAAATCCAAAATATGGGATATTCTTCAGGACAAATGACTCGTTTTCTGTCACAAATCAGTAGCACCAGAAAAAAAAAAAAGGACAGGGACAGATGATAGAGACTTGGAAGAAACAGAACAACCAGATACAACATGTGGACTTGGATTCATCCCGATTTAGATGAACCAATTATAAAGACACTGAGGTAGGAAAAGATGTTAGAGCTCGAAGCCAGTGGCCAAGAAAGAATTCTTGGGACGTCTTTGGTGCAAAAGGTGATTAAATTAGAGCACGGGGAGGGGCGGGGGGAGGACAGGACCCGTGGGCAGAAAGAGCTGCACTGGGGGGGTGGGGGTGAGAAGTGGCCCGTTATATACCTGGTTAGGGAGAGCGTAAGTCTCTAAGGAATTTTGGAACGGAGGTTTCCAGGACCTCAAGGGGAGTAGCTATTGGGAAAAGGTCACTTATTACTGTCTAATAAAACCATAGTCATGAGGCCCTTCAGATGTGTATCAGTGGGACATGTGCTTGGGGGATGATCGCCAACACGTATCTGGGGGGTTTAGAGATAAAGGAAGTTTCCAAAGGAATTTTTATATGTTAAAGTAGACTTACAGGGTCTTTGAGGTCGGGCTAAGGTTGCCTTTTGCCCTCAGCAAAGTATCAATATGGAGGCAGTTGCATCCCAAAAGGATGTCACTCTTCCTGTTTCCAAGGACTTGTCAATGGGCTGTAGATAGTAAGGAAATTCAATAATTTCTCTTCTGCCTTTGTTTCCCCACATCAGACACCTTTGAGGAAATCAGTGCAGTTGAATAGGGTAGGGGTAATATATGCTATTGAGAAGTGTTGGTGAATTTTGTTAGGTGTCATAAAGGCATGGTGCCGATGTCTTTGTGATTTTAATCTCTACCGGTTAGAGACACTAAAATTTGTACTGGTGAAGTAACATACCTGGGATTTAGTTTTAAAATACTGCAGGTCATTTTTATTTTATTTATTTTTATTTTTGCAGATCATTTTTAAAAGAAGGGCTAGAGGAGGGCCGCCTGGGTGGCTCAGTGGTTGAGTGGCTGCCTTCAGCTCAGGGCGTGATCCCAGGGACCTGGGATTGAGTCCACCATGAGATTCCCTGCAGGGAGCCCGCTTCTCCCTCTGCCTGTCTCTGCCTCTGTGTGTCTGTCATGAATAAATAAATAAAAGAAGAAGGAGAAGGAGAAGAAGGAGAAGGAGAAGAAGAAGAAGAAGAAGAAGAAGAAGAAGAAGAAGAAGAAGAAGAAGAAGAAGAAAGAAGAAAAGAAGAAGAAGAAGAAGAAGAAGAAGAAGAAGAAGAAGAAGAAGAAGAAGAGAAGGAGAAGGAGAAGGAGAAGGAGAAGGAGAAGGAGAAGGAGAAGAAGGAGAAGAAGGAGAAGAAGGAGGCCGGAGGAGACAAGATGGACAAAATGTTGGTCTGGTTGGGCCTGGTTTATGGCATGTGAGGGTTCATTATATTATTCTCTCTATTTGGTGTGTGTTTGAAATTTTTCATCATTAAAATTAAAGGGAAAAATGAACTCACTTAAAGATCGATTTCTGTGACAAGGCATGGCCATAGGGTGGTTTAATCTCATTTAGGTCACTTATAAACTAAATGACCTTGGAAGTAAAGACTCTCAGAGCCCGACAAGATCTCAGGGGTTTTTTGTCCCTTGAATTGCAGATGAGAAAGTTGATGTCAAAGTTTTAAGTGAGCGATCTTGGACCTCCAGCCCGTCCTTAGCCAGCCCCCGGACGACCAGGAGTAAAATCCAGAGTCTCAGTCTAGTTTTCTTTCTTCTCGAATGAACATGTGGCGGACCAACTACTTATTCTTCCCGGGGCTCAGTGTCTTCCTCCCTAAAATGAAAGCGTCACTACTTACTTTACCTAATTCGTTCACAACTACCCCGGGGAGGTGAGAGGGCTTTGCAAAAACTCTTCACAGCTGTCAGGCGCCGTTCTTGTATTTGCACATTTACTCAGGGCAGCATGGCAACACTCTGAGTGCACTGAGGAAGGGGCTGCGGAGGAGGGGCGGTGGTGGAGAGGAAGAAAGAACAACAGAACAACAGATTGGCTTCAATGATGCCAAGACAAATTCAGGGCCACCTCCCCATGAATGAACATGATTGGAAGACGAGCAAACAATGGCTCCAAACTAAGCCTGCCACAGAAGACAGCTCATCTTGCATGTTTACCTGAGAGAAGCGCTCAGAGGGGGCCTGCCACCTGATGGGAGTTGCCCTGGGGGGTACTCCCGTGTTCCTCTCCGGCAAACCCTTTGCCCCCGAAAGCCATATGGCTCCCTGCTGGGGGTCCAGGCACAATAGTGAGCCTGCCAACCAGGAGGTGTGACTTCTCTAATTGGCAAAGTCTGTTCAAGTGTCTGGCCACCAGCTGACAGACGCCAATGTTGACAGTGGGGAGGGGGAATCCGAGGCTGTGCCAGGGGGAGGGGGAGCGTATGATGTCTGAGGCAGCACTCTCCCATTACATTGACTCATCTTTTTCCCTTCCCCCATCTTTGGAGTTGAGGGACACCAGCAACCTAATTGGCTGTTGGGGTGAAAGAGATGACAGTAAGAAAAGTCGGATGCCCTCTGAGGAACATCTGCTCTGCAGAGTGTCTACAAAAATAGCGCCAGGCCCATGAGAGACAGGCTGAGGTTGGTGAGTCCCAGAGGAAGGCAGGAGGAGGAAACACAAGTGGAGAATTTGCTGCTTGACCAAGTCTACTACTCCGCGCTGGCAAGCGACGGGGGGTGGTGATGAACAGACGGAGCCATGTTTCCAAGGGCAGCAGAGGAAGCCTTTCTTTCTGTAAAACTTGTGCCATGATTCCAAACACTTGGAAAAGAGAAGGCCTGCATGGAGTGCAAAGAGCCCTAGTGTGGGAGTCTGACAGCTTAGCTGCTTTCATTCATTTTGTCACTCAACAAACATTTGTTAGGCACTTCCTCTGTGCCCGGTGCAGATTAGGTGCTGAGATCCAAAGATAACGTGAGGGCTAGGGAATGAACAGAGTTTATGGCTCTTGGGAGACGCAGAAAGGAACAGAGTCCTCACAGTAGAACTGAACCCTGGTTTCTGTGGAGGCATCTAAGTCAGACACGAGTGCTTGAATCTAGGCTCCTCGTTGACTTGCGGGGTGGCCTTGTTTCTGCCCCCTAATCTTCCTGAGCTTTGTGTCCTTAGCTGTAAAACAGTAGGAAACCTGCTTTTCCCTCTAATAGGAGGCTCCAGGGAGATCCTATGCATGAGAGATTTGTAGGTGTGTAAGTTTGCTTTACTAGTTGTGTTGTGTCTTCACCGATTTCCAGAAAATTATGTTATCAATTTGGTCTCTGGCTCCTGAGGTGCGGAAGACCTCCACAAAGAGAAAAGAATCACTTGACAATGATTCCCCACATAAAGAGAGATACCTGGGAAGAAACAGTTGGTTCACTTGATGAGTGTCCCTCACTACGGCAAGGGCTGCCATATGTTTAGCATTCACTTCATTTACCAGGCACTACGCTATGTGTCTTACACACATGCGCACGTCTCATTTCACGTCTAAAATAGACCAGTGAGTCAGCTTCATTATCATTTTATGAGTGAGGCAACTGAGATCCAGAGGAGTTAAGCAGCTTGCCCAAGATCACACAGCTAGTAAGCAGAGGCACCTGGGTTCCAACCCAAACCTACCCACCTCTGGGGTCCTGTGGTCAAGCCCCAGACTGCACCATCTCCACTGCTGGTGGGAAAAGACGAAACCATGACTCCAGCGAGCCAGCAGAGCAATACGTGGAACCATGAAGAGATAGCACTGGAAGCAATCGTCAAGATCACGTGCTCTTTTTCTGCAACCCAACCCATTTTATATAAGAGGAAAACAGGTCACAGAAAGATGAAGTGTGCTCCTGGGGAAGGTCATCCATAATCCCATGAGCTTCCCACCATATGGTGTGGCCCTGGATGCAGGTCACTGATCAGGAAGAGGGATTTACAAGGGGTGACTTCGTAAGGACCAGAGCAGTCAAGGATCAGAAGCTGGCCATTTCCAGGCCTCTCCTCCCTGACTTATCTCCTCTAATTCCCAGACTCCCCTCTGGCTTTTTGGAAAGCACACTGTGGGCCAGTGGTTCTCAAACTAGCAGGCCTCAGAATCACCTGGAAGGCTTGTTACAATCCAGGTTGCTGGGTTCCACCCCAAGCTTCTGATTCGGGAACTTTGGGAAGGGGGACAGACGGTGGGAAGTTGAATTTTTATCAAGTTCCAGGTGATGCTGATACTGTTGGGCTGGGGACCAGGCTTTAGGAACCACTGGCACAGAGCACTGGTCTTGAGGATGCAGAGGCATTTGATGTGACATTTAGTCAAAAACCACTGGTTGCTCACTATTACCTAGTCTCCCCTATGTCGCAAGTAATAGGACCTGATTACTTAGCTGAGCACATAGCTGACCAAAGTAGAGGCAACATTTTCTAGGTCCCTTGCAGCCGAGTGGACACTTGTAGACCATGTGATCCAGTTAGAGCTGTTGGTGTATGAGCCGTAGTGATGCGTGCCCGCGTCCAGATGCACTTAGCGGGACGCAGCAGGCCCTTTGCCCATGCTGGCTGGAATACAGGCATGGAGAAGAGTCACCCTTAGACTACCCAGGAGGAGGGGCCACTGATGACTTAGCAGAACAGCGTCATTAGCCATCTTGGGAAAATAAACTATCTTTATTTATCCCACTGTTACTTTGGGGCTCCGTCGCTTGGAGCCCAGTCTGTATTCTAACAGTCTATATTCTAGACATACTAACAAATAGCTTAGAATGCCGGAAAATGAGGTAGATGGGTAGATCGCTAGAGTAGCTACACAGATCACTGAAGGAGATGATCGGTCCACAGTCAGAACCCCATATGCAACAAGACACACGATCTGGAGAGCGGGCTATGCAGATAGATCACCAATCCGCTTCACTTGGCGTAGCCAAGGTTTTACTCTGCCAGAAGTCATTTAGCTGTTTTTAAAGATTTCATTTCCATTTACAATTATAGAAAGTGTTCCCCATTCATTTTATTGCCCTGCCCTACATTATGCCTATAATCTTCCTGACTTGGATTGTTATCGGATGCACAATTACGTTTCTAAAAGACTAGGATCTCTGCAGATGATTTAAAATAAAAGTTAAATGGATATAATTTGTGTTTATTTTTGTCTTATTGAAACCAAATACTATAGAAGTGTCAATTTCACAGGGATGATTTGAGCCAAGTAGATGTAGTTTCCCTTTAAATAGCATCTTTGAGGAAAGCACACGCGGATGAAACTATAATTGTCCAAGGAAGGAAGGAAAGGGAAAAGGTCAGGTTGTACCACGGCCAGGTTCTGTTCCCGCAGCTCCACTTGTGTCCAGATGTTACTTTCCAAAACTGTGGCCCCTGTACTGGTCTTTTTTTTTTTTTTTTTGTAGTTGTTGTTTTTTTAAAGATTTTATTTATTTATTCATGAGAGGCACAGAGAGGGAGAGAGGCAGAGACACAGGCAGAGGGAGAAGCAGGCTCCATGCAGGGAGCCCGATGTGGGACTCGATCCCGGGACTCCAGGATCACGCCCTGGGCTGAAGGCATCACTAAACCACTGAGCCCACCGGGGCTGCCCTTGTACTGGTCTTTGAAAAGAATCCAGAGTCAGAAGAAATAGCCAAAACCAAAGCACCTCAATGCTGATGAATAGCAACAGAAAACTTTATATGTTTCTCCAGTATCTCAGACTTCGCACAGTCTTGCACATCACATTATCACATCCCCAGACGCCAGATGCCAGAGGTTGTTTTTTCTTTCCTTTTTAAATCAATTGCCAATAGCGATCACCCACAATTACATGAAGTAGCTGGCTGATGGTGCCACGTCGAAGTTGTAGAGGAATAAACTTAATTCACCAGATTGGCCGCTAACTCCCCCCTCAGTAACATATAGCTCATCTTGAGTTGTGCCCAGTTGGATCAGTTGGTTTGGATTTGGACTGAAAACTTTGGATAAGCTGTTTTCTGACCCTTCTGCCTACTTTTAGAACCTAGAATAGTGTCTGACATAGAGATATGAGGAAAAGAAAGGAAGAAAGAGGAAGAAAGAAGTGAAGGAAGGAAGGGAAGGAAGGAAGGAAGGAAGGAAGGAAGGAAGGAAGGAAGGAAGGAAGGAAGGCAGCACACAGAGAGGCAAGCCGAAATTGAGATGAACAGCGTGGAAATCTCAGCATCCCACAAAGCAATGTACCTTATGAGGGACCCGGAGGTGGTTAAGAAAAATCCCATCTTTTCCTTTGCAATTAAGTCTTCAGCAGAGCCCAAGGTGATTAAAGGTGACCACGTTCGTGGCTGGCATGCAGTTCCATGGAGTAATTATGAAGCGGATGAGCATTTACAAAAGCCATAGACGATACTTAGGGTATGACCACGTATCCATGCTGATTATAATTCGTCAGCAGTACCTAGGAATATATATTTAAAAGAAGATACTAACCAAGCAGTTTTGAAATAATCTTCAAATTTCAGCCAGGATGTCTCTTGCAACACCCGCTGTGATTTCATCAGATTCTAACTGTAACTTTCAAATTAGCCTGCGACCAGAGACCTCCCCAAAGTCTGATGTCATCAATGGCAGATAGTTTCACTGCTCTGTGTTTACCTAACCGGCTAAAAATAAAGTCTTTTTTTACAACCTTGAAAATTACAGTGACTACATACCCTCCCAGAATATTAATCATTCCAGTTGAATATCTAAATCTGATTTTATTAAGGTCTGGAGAAAATGAATTAATGGAAGAGACGTACCGGGCAATTAAGGGAAAGAAGGGTGGCTTAGGCTCACCCCCACTGGGAAGCTGACCCTCCCACGGTGCATTTCTAATTGTGACCATCAGATGTGAACCGTGGAGGGCTCTAGAGGCATCTTTAGGTGTCGTTGTAATTATATCACCATTAAGAAACTTAGTTCCGTAAGAAAACACTGCTGAAAGTTAGCTCAAGAAGGTAGCAATCCATCATGAAGATTTTTTAAATAAAGAAATGAAAGGGGGGGGATGCCTGGGTGGCTCAGCAGCTGGGCATCTGCCTTCGGCTCAGATTGTGACCCCGGAGTCCTGGGATCGAATCCTACGTCGGGCTCCCTGCTTCTCCCTCTGCTTGTGTCTCTGCCTCTCTCTCAGTCTCTCATGAATAAATATATAAAATCTTCAAAAAAATAAAAAACAAAAGAAATGAAAGGGTATTTGGCTACAAGATTCCACTCTTCTCACATGTTCCTGGATACTTAAGCAACATGCACAGCAGAGCTCATCTTGTTCCAAGAAGATGGAAAACAAGAGGGCTAATTACAGGATGTTTTAAAAAAAAATAATACTCAGGCAATTTTTTTGTATTTGTCAACCTGATGGCAAGCCATAAGAAGTGATTAAAATCCTCATTGTGCTGTAATTTCTTTATAATTTGGTATTTTTAGAGTCATGTTTCCAAATGATAGCGTCTCAGGGACTCTCAGAATTTAGATGCAAAATTAAAAAGCTCTTGTACAGCAAAACAAGTATTTACCAGTAGCTAGTTTTTACCAATGCAAGATAAAGCAGGCTTCGCGGCTCGTCAGGTGATAGGCAGTTCATCAGAAGAGGAAAGCTTTGGAGATGTAGCGCTTTGACCCAGGCCTGAATCGGTGACCAGCAGCCGCAGGAACACAGCATCTGGCTGGGCTCACGAATATTTAGGAGCCGAGCCCAAAGATCCAATCCTGGAGGGACCTGGTGCTCTTAGGCGCTTGTCACTGGCCCAGGGGGTGAAAGGACCTTAGAGGCTTCCCAGGTGGCTGGTGGTGGATGGTTCTAAACTTGTGACTTTGGGCAGCCCGGGTGGCCCAGCCCTTGAGAGCCGCCTTCTGCCCAGGGCTTGATCCTGGAGACCCGGGATCGAGTCCCACATCGGGCTCCCTGCATGGGGCCTGCTTCTCCCTCTGCCTGTGTCTCTGCCTCTCTCTCTCTCTCTCTCTCATGAATAAATAAAATCTTAAAATAAAATAAACTTATGACTTTAATGGCTGAATTTTGCAGTGCCCTTTTCCAAAGCTGATCCTCAAACGCCCCCTAACCAGCTCCCCTTCCTTCGAGAGTACCAAGCCCTCCCACTGCCTGGCACCTGTGAACCCAAGGTCTGTGCCATCGGACGGGCTCTCCTCCTTTTTCGCTTGGGGCAGGCAGTTGTTGTGACACAAAAGCCTAAGGGAGAAACTTCACCGAGCTGGTGAAGACGGTTCCTTGCAGGTTCAGCTCCCTGAGAAGACCTCGGAGAGGTCAGGACTTCTCTGCCTTTTCCCAGCATCTGACACTCCCCGGGGCCATCAGGCAGGGAGGACTCAGGGGGCAGGAGTCACTGTGGGCAAAAGGGCAGATGGATGCGGGTGGGGTTAGGGGTCAGGGATAAGACCCAGAACTTGGAAAGGAGGAGACGCCCACCCCACCGCAGTTTTTGAGACCACGCAGCATGTTCATAATAAGTTGGGATGTGTGGCCTAAACCAGAGGGGGTAGCCGTTTTATACGGCAGATTCCCTGGGGGCCACCTGTTCCCTCCCTTCCATGATACAGGTTTAAGGGGGCTGCGTTCAGGTGTCAAAAAATGTAAACACATATCACCCATTTTTTAGTCAATTTTGTTCTATAAATCAAAATTCAATGTTTTCTTTCTTTCTTTCTTTCTTTCTTTCTTTCTTTCTTTCTTTCTTTCTTTTTTTTTTAGATTTTATTTATTTACTCATGAGAGACACAGAGAGAGGCAGAGACATAGAGATAGAAGCAGGCTCCGTGCAGGGACCCTGACGCGGGACTCGATCCCGGGACTCCAGGATCACGCCCTGGGCCGAAGGCAGGCGCTCCAATGCTGAGCCCCTCAGGTGCCCCCCAAATTCAGTATTTTCCGAAATAAATGTTGGAGGTACTACAGTGGGGAGACCCAAATGGATTGCCAGTAACATTTACACCCGGAGAGAGCTCTACCGTTTACAAACGAATCCTGTGACTTAGTCCTACGACCAGGCTGTGGTGGGATCAGCCACCCCCACCCTGCACCCCTCCCCTCCACGCACCACGTACTGCCGAGCAGCTGGGGTCTGGAGGCCCAAGGACCGGCGGGATGGCCCAGCCAGCAGGCCTGAACCCCGACCCTGGCCAGGCGCCGGGCCGCGTACACACCCACCCGCTTGTCGGCTCATGTGGCCGGTGCTTATGCGTTTGATAGTGGGCCCACAGACATCAAATTTGTGTGGTTTTCCCACTTTTTCAGGAAGCAAAGTGCCAGAAAAATCACCTTGGACCCCTGAGCAGTGGCCCCTCGGGGAGTGGGGTCCAGGAGTCACCCAGTGAGGCCTGGAGGCGGCCTCCCCAAAAGTCAGGGGCAGAGCCAGCGGCTCCTTGTCCAGGGAAAGGCCTCGGGGTGTGTGTGGGGGTGGGGCAGCCCATGGGCCCCGGACAGGAGCTCTGGGTGCTGGGATGGGGGCAGAACCTGAGCGAGCGGCCGGGCCTGGGGAGCAGGGGGCATGTGACCCCAAGAGGAGGCCCCGGAATGAAGGAGGCGGCCTCCCTCTACGGTCGAGGCCAGATGTCCTGGCACCTGGGCACCTGGGCACCTGGGCACCTGCGCCCTCCGCAGGGCGGCCGTGGGCCCCTTGGTGGTTGGCACCTGAGGAAGTCCTGGGCCAGCCCGGGGGCACAGAGCCCAGCCGGGGGTGCGGCCCCGTGGGTGTCCCTTCCAGCTCCGCCCCGAGGGGCAGGCGGTAGGCCCCGGCTGAGCAAGGCCACAGGAGCCACAGGCCACCCGCACCATCGGCGCCTGCGGGATGGCCCTGCCTGTCCCCCAGGCCTGTCGGCCCAGCCGGTTCAGGGGAGACGCCGGCCCTGGGACAGCAGCCAGCGAACGGGCTCGCCACCGCCTGCCGACGGCGAAGGCCCTCCAAGGCCCTCACAGGTTTTAACAATCCTGCTTTTCTTGCATTACAGTGAAGACGATCTCCCGTGTGCCAGGGACACTCCTAAACTCTTCCTTCTGTCCTTCCTTTGCCGCATTTTAAAAAATTTATTCATGAGACAGGCTGAGACACAGGCCGAGACACAGGCCGAGGGAGAAGCAGAGGGGGAGGCAGGCTCCCCGCGGGGAGGCCCATGCGGCCTCGATCCCGGGCCGGGGGCACGGCCTGGGCCGAGGGCAGGTGCCAGCCGCTGAGCCCCCGGGCGCCCCCCTTTCCCGCGGGGCCAGCAGGCAGCTGGGTTCTGGGGCCTCCAGCCTTGCGTCCTGGGCTTCGCAGAGCGCGGGGCGGCCTGGGCCAGGACTGCCTTCCCTGGAGCCCGCGCCCACGACAGAGCCACACGAGGTGCCCGCAGCCTGCCGCCCCGAGGCGTCCAGAGGCAGGCAGGGCCGCGATCCCCCGGCCGGTGGCGAGCACCTGGCCCAGCTCCAGGTCGGCACACCCGCGGGGACGCGTGCAGCTGCCTCCCTGCCAGCCCGGCGGCAGCAGCGACGAGCCTCAGCGTGGGAATTTCATCTGATTAACAAAATTACACGTCTCTACACCTAAATTTGAAGTTGGCAATTCACCTGCACCATGCGCGCCACCCATGGAGACACCGGCCCCTCCAGCGGAGGTCACACGGTGACTCATTAGGAGGAACAGCCGCTGGACAGTCGCACGAGGTACAAGGTGTACCTGTGACTGGAGGAGCGCGGGATTGCTCGGATCCAGCAGGTGCTGCGCACCGATGACGGGAACCCTTATCCCCTACCTTCCTGGCACGTCCCTGCCTTCCGTCAGCAACCTGTCAGGCTGACAGCTTCGAAAGTTGGCAATGGCTTAGCGTAGAAAGTCTGGATCAATGGACGTAATTATAAGTAGAGAAGGGAGATCACTTACCCTTGGCCTTTCCAACTAAATACACCCCTGACCTGGATTCCTTGGTGCTGGCCACCAGACCCTGGAGATGCCCAAGCCTGGGTTCAAAGCCTTGCTCTGCCACTGACGGGCTCTGTGACCTCTCACGAATGGCTTGATCTCTTACAGCCTCAGTTTCTTCATCTGTAAAACATGACGGATGCTACTAAATACCCTGTGAGGTCCTCGTGAAGATCAGATATGCGTCCAAGCTCTTGGACCTACGCCTGGTACTTGGTAAGCCCCGCATACTTGTTAGCTTTTACGTGTTTTCATTGATGTAGAACCTTATGTAGTCTCATACTTAGCAGATCAAGTTCCGCAGCCATCAACGGCCTCATTGCTTTCTCTGAGGAACCTATTGAAATATATATATTTTTTTTATTTTAATTTTAAGGAGACACCACCCAATGTGGGGCTTGAACTCACAATCCTAAGATCAAGAGTCCCATGCTGTGCTGACTGAACCAGCCAGGCACCCCCTAAATATATATTTTTACAGATAGATTCATAATGATTTGTGATGCGTTGCTAACTTTTATTTTGAATAACATTTCTTTGGTTTTTATTGACTCATTTTTCCAATAATGCTCTGTTTTGGCAAGTAATATGGGTTTTCGTTTGTGAAAGTTAATAAACTTTCATTTAAATAAAATTATTTTAGTTCAAAAAAAGATAAGTCCATATAAGGTTATTAGATAAATAACCGTACAAAGATTATACCACTAAGTCCAAAATCACGGAGCCGCTAGGACAGGCTTCTGGAAACTCAACCAAATGCTTCCTAAGTCTACTTTCCTTTCTAACACCCTACTATTTCAGTCGACTTTTGTTCTTTCCTCCCCCCAGCTTTATTGAAGTACAACTGATAAATAAAAACTGTTTATTTAGGTTGTACGACATAATTTTTTGGTGTATAACATGATGCTTTAATTATGTATACATTTTGAAGTGATTACCACAATGTAGTTAATTAATTTACCCATCATCTCACATGGTTCTCATTTTTTTTGGTGTGTATAGTGAGAACAATGAAGATCAACTTTCTTACCAAATTTCAAGGGTACCATACACTATTTTTAACGATAACCACCGGGCGGGCTGTACATTAGGCTCCCAGAATGCATCCATCTCGTACCCTTGGATTAACATTTCCCCCATTCCGTAGCCCCTGGCAACCACCGTGCTACACTCTGGTTTGTGAGATCCACTTTTTTAGATTCCACATTTACTGAGATGATACAGTATTTGTCTTTCTCCATCTGACTTATTTTACTCGGCATGATATCCTCAAGTTTCATCCATGTTGTCACAAATGGCAGGACTCCCTTCTTCGCTATAGCTGAATAAAATTTCTAGGTAGACAGGTAGGGAGAGATAGATTGCACTTTTTTTTTAGGATTTTATTTATTTATTTGAGAGAGAGAGAGAGCACGAGCCAGAGGAGGGGCAGAGGCTCCTGACTGGGGAGCCTCACGTGGGGCTCGATCCCAGGACTCTGGGATCACAACCTGAGCAGAAGGCAGACACTTAACCAACTGAGCCACCCCCGTGCATCAATAGCCCATTTCTTAGTCCATACATCCATTAATGGCACTGACATCGTTTCTGTGTCTTGGCTACTGTGAATAATGCTGCAATGACTATAAGGGTAGAGGTATCTCTTCAAGATCCTGATTTAATTTCCTTCGGATATGTACCCAGAAGTGGAATTGCTAGATCATATGATAGCTCTATTTTTAATTATTTGGAGAACCTCCACTGTTTTCCATAGTGGCTGCACCGGTTTTCCTTCCCACCAACAGTGCATGAGGGTTCCCTTTTCTTCACCTCCTCCCCAGCACAAGTTATCTCTTGCCTTTTTTGATAATAGCCATCCTACCAGGTGTGAGGCAATATCTCATTATGGTTTTGAATTGCATTTCCCTGGTAATTAGTGTTGTTGAGCACCTTTTCATATACTCGTTGGTCATTTGTATGCCTTCTTTGGAAAAATGCCTACTCAGGTCTTTTTCAGCCAGGCTACTTGTTCTTTTCACTATTATATGAGTTATATGGGTTCCTTATGTATTTTGGATATTTACCCCTCATCAGATATATGGTTTGCAAATATCTTCTCCCATTCCGTAGGTTGCCTTCTCCGTTTGTTAATGGTATCCTTTGCTGTACAGTAGCTTGCTCTTTTGGTATAGTCTCACTGGCTTATTTTTTTCTTTTGATTTGTGTGCTTCTGGTGTCATACCCAGAAATCATTGCCAGGACCAATGTCAAGGAAATCGTCCTATATGCTTTCTTCCAGGTATTTTAAGGCATTAGGTCTTACATTTAGGTCTTTAATACATTTCAAGTTAATTTTTATATTATTAGAGAGGGGTCCAAGTTTCATTCTTTTGCATATGAAAATATAATTTTCCTTACACCATGTATTGAAAAGACTATTCTTTCCACATTGTGTATTCTTGGCACCCTTGTCCCAAGATTACTTGACTTACTGCCCTTTAAATTTTTTTTTTTTGCTAGCATTTTATAGTATCTAATGACTTGTGGTTGGAAAATGGAAGAAAAGCTTAAAAGGAAAGGATGCTATTTCATTAACCTCTAAAGCTGTACTTCCCAAACTTTAGCCTGTATACAAAATTACCTGCAGATTTTAAAATGCATATTCTGATTCAATAGGTCTGGGGTGAAAGCCCGTGGATTTGAACTTATTTCTTTATTTTATTAAGCTTTTCATTTTAAATCCAGCATAAAGATTTGAATTTCTAACAAGGTCTCAGGTGATGCTAATGCTATTGATCTGAGGATCACACTTTGCGTAAAACAGGTGCTAGAGAGAGGAGCCGTTTGGTGTGCCAAGATAACTGTTAATACAATTTAAAGAGATGTGTCTTTGACTTTAAGATTAATCATGGTTCTTTTATATTAAAAGTTGAAAAGTTCATTTTCTCAGTAGGATATGGACAAAGAAATATATTTTCCAAATTTCATGAGAATATTTCTGTCTAGAAATTCTAGAACATTCAACTGAAAAATTCAAAATTAGCAAGAGAACTCAATCATATAGCCATTGACAGGAAAAAAAAATAGATTCCCTCTAAGCCAGTAAGAAGCAATTAGAAAATTTAACAGTATATGGGTATGGGACAAGGAAGAGGAATTTCATTCACAATAGCAACCAAAATACAAAGTGCTTGGAACACCTGACTGGCTTAGAGTAAACCAGGTTACTCTTGATCTCAGGGTTGTGAGTTCAAGTCCCAGTTGGATATAGAGATTATTTAAAAATAAAATCTTTTTTAAAAAATACAAAGTGCCTAAGGCTTAGATTAGCCAAAAATATGCAGCAACCATAAGAATAAAATAAAATTAGAATTTAACTGAGACATATCTACATGCAAAAGTAAAGTTGGACCCTTGCCTTACACCATATACAAAAATTAACTCAAAGTAGATCATCTTGGGGTGCCGGGCTGGCTTAGTTGGAAGAACATGCAACTCCTGATCTTGGGATTGTGAGTTTGAATCCCATGCTGGGTGTAGAGATTGTTTAAAAATAAAATATTTTTTAAAAAGATCAACTAAACTTAAGAGCTAAAACTTTAAAACTCCTTTTTTTTTTTTTTGAAGATTTATTTACTTAGGGAGGAGGGCAGAGAATCTCCAAGCAGACTCCTTGCTGAGCATGAAGTCCAATGGGGATCTCGATCCCATGACCCATGAGATGACAACCTGAGCCAAAACCAAGAGTCAGATGCTCAACTAACTGAGCCATCTAGGCACCTCAGACTTTAAAACTCTTTAGAAAAATAAAGGGAAAGCTTTATGACCTTGAAGTTGGTGATGATGTCTTAAATATGACACCAAAAGTAAAAGCAACAAAAAAGACAAGACAGTGTGACTTCATCAAAATTTTAAAACTTCTGTGCATCAAAGACACTATCAAGAGTGAATAGTCAACCCATGGAATGAGGAAATAGTTACAAATCATAGGTTTGATAAGAGGCTAATATCTGAATGTGTAAAGAACTCCAATAACTCAACAACAAAAGAAACAAAACAACTTGATTTTAAAATGGGCAAAGGACTTGAACAGGAATATCTCAAGAGAAGATATGCAAGTTGCCAACAAGCACACACACAAAAAAGATTAGTGACATTCATTAGGGAAATGCGAATCAAGATTACAATGAAATGTCATCTCACACTTACTATGATTGGAACTATAAAAATAAAACATTACAAGAGTTCACAGGATTTAGAAAAATTAGGGCACTTGGGGCACCTGGGCTCAGGTGCTCAGTCGCTTGAGTATCTGACTCTTGGTTTCAGCTCAGGTCACGATCTCATGGGTTGTAAGACCGAGCTCTACACGGAGCTCCCACATTCACCAGGGAATCTCTTGAAGAGTCTATCCCTCTGCCCCTCCCCCTGATGTCTCTGTCTCTCTCTCAAATAAATAAATCTCTTTAGAAAAGTAGAAAAATCGGAGCCCTTATGCACTGTAGGTGGGAATGTAAAATGGTGTGGCTGCTAATGAAAAACGGTAGGACAATTCCTCAAAATAAATAAATAAGTAAATAAAAAATAGACTTGCCATGTGATCCAGTGATTCTACTTCTGGGTATATATCCAAAAGAATTGAAAGCAGAGACTCAGAAAGCAAGACTCCTTAGAAAAGACGCTAGAGATACACATGTGTTCATAGCATTATCTGCAATAGCCAAAATGTGGAATCAACCCAAGTTTCTATGAGGTGCTGAATGGATAAACAAAACAGAGTATTATTCAGGCTTAAAAAGAAAGGAAATTCTGACACATGCTACAATGTGGATTAGTTTTGAGGGCATTATTCCAAGTGCAATAAACTAATAACCTAGGAATAACCCTTCCACTTAAGTGAGGTCCCTAGAGTGGTCAAATTCATAGGAACAGAAAATAGAATGGTGGGCGCCCAGGGCTGGGCAGAGGGAGAATGGAAGGGAATGAGGGGAGTCATTGTTTAATGGGTAGAGTTTCAGTTTTGCAAGATGAAAAGAGTTCTGGGGGTGGATGGCGGTGATGGTTGCCCCAAAATGCGAATGTACTAAATGCCACTGAACTGTACAAGTGATGAAAAGTGATTAAGATGACAAATTTTATGTTAAATGTGTTTTACCACAATTAGAAAAAATTTAAGGAACATGGACAAAGAATTGAATAACTGGACAGATATTCCAGCTTCTTGGATAAGAGGACTGATCATGAGAAGAGGCAAATTTTGCCTCAGATTGATCTGTAAATTTAAACCAGTTGAAATATCAATAAGATTGTATGTGTGTGTGTGTGTGTGTGTGTGTGTGTGCATGTGCAGGCAGAAAAAAACTTGACAAAAAATGATTCTAAATAAAGAACAACTAAAAAAGATGAACAACTAATAATATTTCAAAAAGGGAGACTAAGGAAAGATATGTTTAACTAGAAATAAAAATATGCTATAAAATAAAAGATTGGTAAGCTGGACTACAAAAGTTTTATAACTTTAGTTGTTTTTTTTTTTAAAAGATTTTATTTATTTACTCCTGGGAGACACAGAGAGAGGCAGAGACATAGGCAGAGGGAAAAGCAGGCTCCATGAGGGGGGCCCCATGTGGAACTTGATCCTAGCACCCCGGGGTCACGCCCTGAGCCAAAGGCAGACACTCAACTGCTGAGCCACCCAGGTGTCCCTAGAACTTTAGTTGTTAAAATAAATAAATAAATAAACACAGAGATAAGCAAATATAAACTGGGGGGAATGTTTATATAAGTATGGCAAAGAGCTAACAAGCTTAACATATAAAAACTCTTATAAATCAACATGAGAGACTCAATCATACTCACAGAAAATGAACAAAGAGGGGGAAAAAAGATCATTTATAAGAGGAAAAGTGCAATGGCCAATAAAGTCATGAAAAAGTTCCTATTTCACTAATAAAGTAATGCGAGTTAACACATCTATCCAATTGCACTGGTTGTTTTAAAAAATTATAATATTCACTGTAAAGTTACAGAGAATGTAGCACTTTTGTACATCAGTGAGGCAGAATTAGAAGAGAGAGAAACTGGTACAAATTTCTTGGGCCAGTATAGCAATACAATTTTTCCTACACTTTAACCTAGAAAGTTTATTATTAGTTATGTGTAGCATGCAAAGATTAAGCTAAAAATCATCCTCCACAGTGCTACTTTTGTAATAGCAAAAACATGAAAACTTCTTAAGTGTCCCAAACTCTGACTTCGGTTCAATATGGTACGTCGTCCATGAAATAGAATACAATGCGTTTTAGAAATGACATTTAGAAAAACATTAAATGAACTGGAAATGGGTGCGAATGCATCGAACGGGAAAAGCAGATTATAAAGAGTAGAAGCAGCATACACACATTGAAAAATTACTGGTGGTTTGTACCAAAATTTAACAACGATCATGTAAGAAAGTGAACTATAAATTGTTTTTCCTCTCTTTTCCCTAGCTGTGTCTTCTATCTTTATTTTTTGTAAGATACTTGACTTATTTTCGTATCAAAAATAAGCAGCTTAAAAGATAATAAAACCACCCCTAGATAAATCTTAAAGACTCTAATGATTCACTGACACGTATCAGGAGATGTCCACTTTAGATTTTTATTTATTTATTTATTTATTTATTTATTTATTTATTTATTTATTTATTTTTTATTTTTATTTATTTTTATTTATTTTTATTTTTTTTAAATTTTATTATTTATGATAGTCAGAGAGAGAGAGAGAGGCAGAGACATAGGCAGAGGGAGAAGCAGGCTCCATGCACCGGGAGCCCGACGTGGGATTCGATCCCGGGTCTCCAGGATCGCGCCCTGGGCCAAAGGCAGGCGCTAAACCGCTGCGCCACCCAGGGATCCCCTAGATTTTTTTTTTAGTTTAAATTCAATCAGCCAACATATAGTCCATCATTAGTTTCCTGTATAGAGTTCAATAATTCGTCAGTTGTATAAAACATCTGGTGATTTTTTCATTGCTTCTTAAAAAATCGTATTTATTCATGAGAGACACACAGAGAGAGGCAGAGACACAGGCAGAGGGAGAAACAGGTGCCTCACAGGGACCCTGATGGGGGACTCAATCCCGGAACCCCAGGATCACACCCTGAGCTCCCCAGATGCCCCCAAATCCAGTGCTTTTTAAATGCTAACGCAGTAAGGAAAGAGTGGGTCTAACTCATTCTTTTGAAAATAAAGACACAAAGTGTACAGACATCAAGTAAACTGATAGAAGCCTCTGTGTTACTTGAGATTCAGTTTGGTTGAGAATAAAAGAGCCCCAAATAACAGCACTTTGGGCACAAGATCTTATTCAGTCAAGTTAAATGCCTGGAGCTGAATAGCAACTAGCGCGAAAGTCATAGTCTGTGGAATTTCAGGGAACAGGTTTTGAGCCTGTAGCTCCACTAATCTCTGTGGTCAGCAGCCACCTAACAACAATGTCGCTGTCACAGCTCCGGCCATCATGTCTGCCTTCCAGAGAGCTGGAAATACAAAGAGAGGAAAACCTACCCTACCTCTTCAAGGACATGGTAATTGCACATAAATGCAATTTTTATGCACAGAATTTTTATGCACAGGGCTAGAATGCACCGTCTTTACTGCACAGGCCTCTCTGCTCAGCTCAACATTTGGAGATCCGTTAGTAAGGAAGAAGAGGAAAGATAGGAGGGTTCAGCTCTCTGTCTCTGCCAGTGCCTCACTGCCTGCAGGAGTCAGGCGACAGATGGACTGGAGTGCTCGCTCTCTCTCTCCTGCATATTTCCTGCAAAGAGGAGCGCACTGAAACACTCACTCTGAGCACGCAGAGTGGGAAAATCGCCACATTCCTGGATATGGAATTTATTTTCAAGTTCTAGTTGCTAGAATTTTAAATTCGAATATATTTAGCCAACATTACAGTAAAATATAAGCAAACATCAAGACAATTACATATATATATGTATATATATATATGTATATATATATAAGTGTATATATATATATACAAAAATGAAGGCATCCCTTCTCCACAAATACCTGGTTACCAGCTTCTATGACCTCTTCCGTGACCTGTTTTTACACGATTATATCCTCTACGATGTGTGTACGGGATGCTGATCACTGTGTAACGCTGCATTATGTCTTTCACTTAATGGTATTTAACTTCTTCACGCGTCCATATAGTCCACACGGCTACCCTGTTGATGCCAAGGTGTAGAATCAAGATCCTATTTAGACCTATAATACCAGTTAGAGGATGTTTCCATTATTTCCAGTTTGTCTTGTGTTATTTCTTTGTCACTACCACTAGACCAGCTATAAACATCTTAGCGCAGACAGACGTTTCTTTCTCACGAGTATTTCTCTAGGATATGCTTTCACACACGGGGGTATCAGGGCGAGGACTAGGACCGATTTGATGGCTCCTCTACGAGCCATATTCTCCCCCAGGAAGTTCTCTAATTTTCAAGATTTCTCTACCATTTAGTGAAACTATATTGTCGCGGTCCTGGCTCACCTAAAATCCCTACCGCGCTTGATAGTTTCTAGTTTGCCGGAGACACAACAGTATCAATAAATCGTTTGGATTTCAATATCTTTAAATTTGTTTTTTAGCTGAACATTGTCCGTGTGTGTTTACTTATGTTTTGAATCCCTTTGAGTCTTGTGCCCATTCGTGCTTTTTGCAATCAAACTATCATAAGAAACTGGTGGTGTCAGTTCTTCTTACCTTCCGAGTCCTAAATTTGTTCCTATCATTTTTATGATAGATGATTTTTTTCCCTTCTGTTCTTTTTTTTCCCCCTTAGGGCAGCTCACGTGATGGTGAAAGGGTTAAAAACAATATTTATTAGAAGGCACGACAATGCACGTGTCTCGGCTCAACTGGGAATCTGCTTTGTGCTGGGCCCCAGGCAGGGAGGTACGTTCAGAAGTTGCCTCTGCTGCCTGCAGAAATGGCAGGACTTGGGATGCAGGAGAGTGGGAACCCAAAATGAAACACCAGTAAAGGAAGCAAGAGAGCCTTTCCAGATGTGCTACGCACGTGATGGCAAGTACCTTCCAGGGAGCCTCTTGCAGTGCATGTGACGTATCCCCGAAAAGCCTTGTCAATCTGGATGTCTGAAAGTCACACGTGAGCGCCTGTCTTACGGATTGGGGGAAAGCTGGTTTATACCCAAGGAGGATAAAACATGGTGAATCCCAAAATGTTGATACCTGAGGCGCTGCCTCTCTCGGGCCTGGCCTACTCAGGGGACTGAAGAGAGAACACGGAGTCAAGTGTCTCCCCCTTGTATGCACCCCTTTCCCTGATCCCTTGAGAGGCTCTAGCAAAGGGTCATGAAGCCCTCAGTCTTTAAACTTGACCCCTGAGACCCAATGGTGAACAGGGGCGGGAGTGGTACCTCTTTTCTAGCACAGAGATGGGCAAAGCACAGATAAACCTATAAAAACGAAAATCTTTAAAGCCAGCAAGTAAAGAGGCATGATGATTACCAACTGTGATCCGTGTGATAAGGGAGGTAGGAGGATGTAAGAAAGTGTAACTGGGGGTGGTGCTATTTGAGATAAGACAGTCCGAGAGGGGGCCCCGGGGAGGGGGCATTTGAGCTAAGACGTGAGGATGCTAGACCACACGAAGAGCAGGGAAGAGCATGCGGGTGAGAGACGGCGAGGCCTGGGCTCCTGAGACGGGCAAGGGAGGGGAGGAGGTGGTCCAGGAACAGAAAGGCCAGAGTGCAGGAGGGAAGAGGAGGCAGCTCGAGGGAAGGGAGCAGGAGCCACATCTTGGATAGTTTTAGAGACAGCGGCGAAGACCTAAAATTTTATTCCATAAGAAACAGGAAGTCAAACGCTAAAGAAATATATGATTGAGCAAAGCGGGATTTCCAGTGCTACCTAAACAGGCTGTTTCCTCTTTGGATACACCATATACTCGACTGGATTCATTGCATCTAATTATACAGATTACTTAAACACGTATATATTATACGAGAATATGTAATTTTTTAAAATATCTATTTTTAAATACTTTCTTTTTAGAAGAGATGTTTTAGGTTCACCACAGAATTGGCAGGAGGGAGAGAGATTTCCCATGTCTCCCTGCCCCCCCTACACACACACAGCCTCCCCCACTATCAACATCCCCACCAGAGTGGTACGTTGGTTATAGCTAATGGACCTACATTAACTCTTTTTTTTTTTTTAAGATTTTATTTATTTATTTATTTATTTATTTATTTATTTATTTATAAAAGACATGAAGAGAGAGAGGCAGAGACACAGGCAAAGGGAGAAGCAGGCTCCCTGGGGAGCCCAATGAGGGACTCGATCGCAGGACCCCGGGGTCACACCCTGAGCCCAAGGCAGATGCTCAACCACTGAGCCCCCCAGGTGTCCCCCTACATGGACTCTTGATAATCTCCCATAGTTTACGTTAGACATCTCTCTCGGTGATGTACAGTCTATGGGTTTGGACCATTGTCTAACGCCATGTATGCATCATTATAGTGGACTGTTTTACCACCTAAAATCCTCTGTATCCCCCTATTCGTGCCTCCCCGAAGCTCCAAGGCCTGGCAACCCCTGATCTTTCTACTGCCCCCCTAGTTTTGCCTTTTCCAGAATGTCACATAGGTGGAATCATACAGTTTGTCAGATTGTCTTCTCTCAGGCATCTACATTTCCTCCGTATGCTCTCATGGCTCAATAGGTCGTTTCTTTTTCGTGCTGAATAACGTTCCGCTGTCTGGATGTACCACAGTGTATCTATCATCCAGTTGCTGACTGAAGAGCATCTCAGTTGCTTCCACATTCGGCGATTATAAATTATTTATCCAAATAATGGCAACTATCCATTATTATGGATAAAGCTGCTATCCGCATCCAGGTTACGTGTATTTTTAGATCACTAAGTCTACTTCGTCACAAGTGATTTATCCATTTTCTTAATGGACAAAAGATTAAATTTTTCTTTGCCATTGTAGAAAGGGCATTCTCTTGCTTGCTTGTAGGGGTTTTATGAACATTTTATCGCTAGCCCATATTAAACCCATACACACTTTACTGGGGCGCCAGCTTCTTGTCCCTCCGTGTGTGCGCAGCAGGGATCGTCTTGATCTGATCCCATATTCAGACTAAGACTTGATAACATTTGTGGTTATCCGGAATACTAAGTACTATTTTCTATCTTAGGCATTTGGTTGACAGTAAACCAGTGGCTCTCCAGAGGATTGCTCCTCCCATTACTTTATTTATTTGTTGATTCGCTTTTCCCCCAGCCATTAACTCAATCTGTTTTTCTTTAGTATCTATTATGACCCGGGTACTATATTATCACTGGGGACATAAAGATGAGCAAGATCATTTCTGCCCTGAAGGAGCTCACATCCAGGTAGGAGAGACAAATACTACACCAGTAATAATGGTGTAGTGCGATATTTCTATGATTCCAATAGCAAGTATGCGCAGAGTGCAAGGGTAACCCCAAGTGTGTGTGGGGGGGTTATGCTTGGGGATCCTGGCACAAACCTTGGCATATGACCTGGGTCTTAGAGACTCGAGAAAGATTCCACGGGCAGAGCTGAGAAGAAGGCTTCCCGTAAGGAGGAAACAGGACAAAGAGGAGAAGCAAATATGTATTTTTGAGACATTTTAATATTTTTATCAGAATAGTACACGCACATAGCTTTAAAGTGTCGTTTTTAAGAAGGGATGCTCATAGGAAGCCTTTCCCCCCACACCTTCATGCCTTCTCTGCCCCCAGGAACAAACTTCTCCTTTTTTTTTTCCTGATAACCTTTCTGTTTTGAACGGTTCAACATGTGAGATGATTGGACTCTGCAGGAGTCCCATTCAAAAGACCAATGTCCTCCTCCCTCCGACTTTTCCTGCACTTGCAAGTTTAAGCCTCTTTTATTCTTGCAAAGATTTTTAGCAGACTTTCTGAAGATTCACTGTCAACTTGCATGCTTATCTTTCACCTGAACAAGGCGGAAGCATCTTAATGGTTAAGAGCTCAATAGGCTTGCCTTTACATCCCACCCTCATCGCTGCCTCTAATTTACTCAACCTTTTGTGACCTTGACCTCCTCTGTGTAAAACGGGGCTCAGGCTACCCACCTCGTTGGGTTGCCGGAAGGAGCAAATGAAATCTTTACGTTTGGCACAGTGCCTGAGGTCAGTGACTCTAATAAATATTAGTGCCTGCGTCCCATGGGTGAGAAAGGATTTTCGTACGGTGGAAAGAAGGTGGGGGTATGAGGCCCGAAAAGTCAGATTGGTTATAAGGAGAGAAATTATCTCAGCTACAAATGACTCAGAGGAGAGAGGAGGTGAGGAAATCAGCCCAAAAACTATTGCGAGCCTGAGAGAAACATGGCAAGGGCAAGGCCATGAACCAAAAAAGTGGGCACTGTTGGTAAAAAAAAAAAAAAAAAAAAAAGGATGACATTGACTACAGCTACGTTGAAGTGGTTCTCGACCCTGGGTGCACATCATCATCCCCGGGAAGGGGTTTTTTGTTGTTTGTTGTTGTTGTTGTTGTTCTTTCTTTTTTGGTCTTAGTTTTAATATCGGTGCTCGGATCCTACAGCCAGACCACTGGATCAGAATGTCTGGAAGCGAACCGTGCACCCATGTTTGTAAAGTCTTCCAAGTGATCCGAATAGGCTTCCGGGCTTGGCAAGCGCTAGTGTAGGTGATGGAAGGCATAGGACGGCTCCAGTGATTGTCAGAGGGCGCTAAAGAAGTCCAGAACCACTACCAGGTTTCTGGTTTGGCTAATTTGGGTGGAGCTGGGGTCTTTGGAATATGTTTAGGGGGTAGTTCATCCTGCTGCAACTTTTTATCCAACCTCCGTTGCCTAGAGACAGAAGTTGGGACGTCTGATTAAGCTCAAAATAAGTACATTCCTAATTATCCCTCACCTGTTCCACCTTTAAGGAGAGTGAAATGTTGGCACACTTCTCCCCATTGCGATCGCAGCTGCCCAGGGCATGCAGCCAGAGCTTCAGGGGGCCCCCACCCTGAGTCACTGTAAGCCCACGGGATGGGTGGTAGAGAACGGTTACAGATCACAGTTCTTGACAGGAGAATCCGGGCTTGGCTGCGGTAGTCTTATTCCCTTAGGATTTACAACCTGCTTACTTTCACGAGGATCTAAGGGGGCTTATCAGATTACGCTGAAGCTTGTGATCAGGAAATCAAAACAGAGACCACCAAAGGACCTGGAAGAAATAGATGCCTCCATTCACTGACATCAGCTGGTCTCTGTAGGCTGTGATGTGGGCTCTGGGTTCTCCAGAGGACACTGTGGGTTGTTGAGTTTTCAGGTTTTAGACTCTCAAAAATGCACACCCTCTTCCAGAAGATGGAGCTTTTTTTTCATGAGACACGACTTGAAGAGGGCTCCCTGCAAGTATCTATCCTTCCCTGAATACGAGTTTCTGGAAGGAGGAAGGGAAAGAGGGGGGTAAGTAGAGGGCCCAGGTACTTAGAGACTCAGCAGGTGTAAAACTCATAGCCCATGACTAGGAGTCAGGTCAGGGCTCTCTATCAATAGGTCACTTGAGCTTCTTTATCTGCAAAAAGAACAACATTCAATAGATACATTTTCATCTCTGCCTCTTGAAATCATTCATTCGTGATTAAATCAGGAAGGAAGGCTAGCTCTAGACATTCACTACATTTTATCGTCAATAAATCCTCAAAATTCTCTCTTTCAAATATTAAGCTCATCAGTTGAGTCCTGAATATGTGCTGGAAGAGTTCATTTGCGGCCAAATCTCCAACAAGGATCTGTAGTGTAACATTTATCTTCTTGGTAAAGTAAGAACCAAATAATTTAGACGTCGGGTGTGAAAAGGACACACTGTATTATGGTCTCCGTCAAAATGCAAAGTCAGCCCACATCAACTTGAGAGTGGGCAGGAAGGACTCTGGCAGGCAGAGCCAGTGCTTTATTCAAGAAAGTGTTGGCTCTTCATAAGAATCTGCAAAATGGGGGCGCCTGGGTGGCTCAATGGGGTAAGCATCTGACTTTTGATTTTGGCTTAGGTCGTGATCTGGGGGTCATGAGATTGTGCCCTATGTCAGGCTCTGTGCTGAACGTGGAGCCTGCTTAAGATTCTCTCTATATAAAAAAAAAAAGAAAACAATCTGGAAAATGGAAAAGATATTAATGTTTACTGGATTCCAAGTCCTATTCTACAAGGTGATAGGTACACAGGTATCTCCAGAGCCAGTGCCTGCCCCCCACCCCAGGGGCTCCAGCTGACTTGGCTGGTGCTATATATACCCTATTTCACTTAAACCTCACAAATGTGAGGCAGGCATAGATTTCCCCTTTTACACTTGAGGAAACCGTTTCAGCAATCTGCCCAATGTTCTTTTTTTAAAGTTTTTTTTTTTAAGATTTTATTTATTTATTCATGACAGACACAAAGAAAGAGGCAGAGACACAGACAGAGGGAGAAGCAGGCTCCATGCAGGGAGCCGAATGCAGGATTTGATCCCAGGACCTGGGGTCACGACCTGAGCCAAAGGCAGATGCTCCACCACTGAGCTACCCAGGTGCCCCCTTTTTTAAACTTTTATTTAACTAGTTCCAGTTAGTTAACACACACTGTTATATTAGTTTAAGGTGTACAATGTAGTGACTCCACAATTCTCTACATTACTCAGTGCTCACAACAGCAAGTGCACTCCTTAATCTCCCTCACCTAATTGACCCACCCCCTTCCTCCCCTTGTTCTCTATAATTAAGACTCTCAAAAAAAAAAAAAAGACTCTCTTTCTTGTTTTGTCTCTCTTTTTTACCCCCTTTATTTTGTTTCTCAAATTCCACATACCAGTGAGATCATATGGTGTTTGTCTTTCTGTGACTGACTTATTTCACTTAGCACTGTATTCTCTAGCTCCATCCATTGTTGTAAATGGCAAGATTTCATTCTTTTATACGGCCGAATAATATTCCATTGTATATATACACCTCTGCTTCTTTATCTATTCATCAATCTATGGACACCTGGGCTGCTTCCATAATTTGACTATTGTAAATAATATTACAATGAACACAGGGGTGCATATATTCTTTTGAATTAGTGTTTTTATTTTTTTTATTTTTTAAAAGATTTTATTTATTTATTCATGAGAGACACAGAGAGAGGCAGAGACACAGGCAGTGAGAGAAGCAGGCCCCCTGTGGGGACCCCAATGTGGGACTCGATCCCAGGACCCTGGGATCACACCCTGAGCCGAAGGCAGATGCTCAGCCCCTGAGCCCCCCAGGTGCCCTGAGTTAGTGTTTTTATATTCTTTGAGCTAATACCGAGTAGCGTGATTGCTGGATTGTAGGGTAGTTCTATTTTTAACTTCTTGAGGAGGCTTCATACTGTTTTCCTAACCCAGTGCTCCTCAGACTGGACCCAAACTCAAGTCAGTGTTATTTCCAAGCCCCTGACATTTCCCATACCCTCTTGATTGTCAGTGTAACTTGGTTGAGTATCTAAAGTTCTGGCTCATACAGCAGGGAAACTGCTATTTTCTGCAGATTTCTTCGTTAAAATTGTAAGAGCACGGTCAAAACACTTGGACATGAACCTATACTACCTGCTACATTTGGATAATTCTCGTCAATGTTTTTAAAGGTCTTCAAATCTATGAGGTTTTTTTTTTATTATTATTATTTTCCCAACAATTCCATGAGTTGGCTCAGGGCTGGTGGAATTAATCGTGCTTGACCTTATGGAAAAACCGAGGCCCTAGAAGTGAAGTGAGTAGCACAAGGGAGGCAGTTGATGAACAGGCCAAAAACTAACCTGCTCCATTCCAAAACCAGCCATGCCTCCCCCTCTGCAAAGCCCCCCGTTCCTCAGTCCGGCCTTAACGATGCCGCTGTCTCTGATGAGGGACTGTATCGTGTGTCAGAAGTGGTTTTACCTATATCTATTTTACCAGGTGTCAGAGAAATACAGTCATCTGGTAATAGGAAGCGTAAGAGGATGGGAACTGGCCCCACAAGGCCGAGAACATGTGCAGGACTAGCAGTACAGGAGGTGAGAGTTTCCAGAGCCAAACAGCCAGGGCCATATCCAGCTAATTCTCCTGGTGAGGACCAACTCCCTTCTCACTGTGGCTGAGGGGGCCAGAGCACGAGATGGAGAGAGTGATGATTCTCTACTCCACCAAAGTCCTTCACCCCTGATTTACGATCTCCTCAGCCCCCGGACTGGCAGGTTCCTGCAAACAAATAATAGAAACATTGCTTTTTGCACTCGATTCCTCTTTCCCAAAAAGGAACTTGCATTTTGGGTATTCCCTTCTATTGGGCAAGTATTTGTATTGAACACGGAGGTTAGCACCATGCTGGTGTTGGGGGGAATTGCTATTGCTATTATTATGTACATGGAATATTATGAAAGTGCAGTGCGTTTGTTTCAAATTAAATATCAGGGCAATACATGGTGTTAGCACAGCAGCACAGAGAAGACAAACCAGGGGCTTACACTGTAACCCAGCAAGAGAGGTTCAGAGGGCAGATTTGGGAGCCCAGGCGAGGACCCAGAAGAACTGTCCAGCACCTTTGCAACTTCTAGCGAAAATGAGCAAAAGGACTTCGAGAATGCTTTACGAGGTCAACTGACTTGAAATCCTCCATATGTAGGGAAACTAAAATTATATCTCAAATGGCATAGGGATCAAGATAAATCTTTCTGAGAGAAAAAAAAGGGGAGGGTTCAGAGCTTATACCGAGTTTCCAGCATGATAGCATCCTTCTGAAAAATGTGAAACTAAGTAACTTTTTAGAGTAGCCTTATGAATAATCAATAATAAATAATTCAAGCAGAACTCTTACCCTTTGGGGTCTGGTTTGTTCCAAATAGAGGTTCCTATGATGTATACCTGGTGTTGTCTCTGGGGCTGGAGGTCGCCAGGCACTAGGGAGAAGGTCGAATACATGACCCTGTCGAACCACAGAGGAAGGGCGCGGCTCATCTTTGTACGGCTTGTTTGGTGCACACTGCACGTAGACACACATGCTGCACCCAGTGTTTGGCGGCCTGGCCGCTCCGAACCCTGGGTGCCTGGATCAGAGCTGCAAGTGCGTGGCCCCCCAGGGTGGCCGGTGAGGCCTAGTGCCTGCCCTGACCGTCCATCTGCAGCCTGGATCGGAGCTGCAAGTGCGTGGCCCCCCAGGGTGGCCGGCGAGGCCTAGTGCCTGCCCTGACTGTCCATCCGCAGCCTCTGTGCGCAGCCGGGGGCAGGCTTGGCCCTCTCCAGATTGCACCCCCCGAGGAAGGCGTGCCTCGACCTTGACTCCTTGGCACGAGGCCCGCTAGTCCACCGGCCTCAAGAAGACCAGTTCGCCAAAATGTCAAGTCTCCCTTGAAATTTGGATAGAAAATAATAATAATAAGTGTCGAACCCCGCATTGTGCGTGTCAGAAGAAACGCAGCATGTAAGCTGCAGGGTCCGGGGCTTGGCCAGTTGCCACAGCCGGTGGCTGGGTCCCCCTCGGCCAGCGTCTTTGTCCTCTGGGACCCGGGTTTCATCTGCCCAGGGGCGGGTGCCCGCAGCTCCGGCATTGCACACGGTCAATCACAAATAGCTCGGGGGCCTACCGGGCCGCAGACCCTGTGCTGGGTACCAGGGACAGCCCAGAGGTGACGCTGTGTGAGCCACGTGGTCACAAAACCTTGGTTCCTGCCATGGCCCGTCGCTAGGGGCCATGGAGCTCTCCTGAGACAGTGCCGTCAGGGCGACCTACTATTTTTACCCCCCAAAACGCCATACTTTAAGAGGAAATCTTAACCTGTTTTCCCCAACCCAAAATAGCAAGGGGGACCATACTGTTAGGCCTATTATTATCCTCTGCATGTCACATGCAGAGATGCTGGATCAGATGAACCAAAGGGAGAATCCGGCATGAGCTCCAAGCATTCTGCTCCCTGAAGGCCTCTCCTTGCTCAACATTTGGGGCAGCATTTTCCAAAATGTGTTCCGTAGTACCCTAGTTTTTCAGAATGTTAATGTGTGTTGTGAAAGAAGTCTCCAGCACTACAGGCATTGGAAGAAGACTAGGCAAAAAAAAAAAAAAAATGTTAAACAGTTTTTCTTGGAGCAGGTTTTCCTGATGCCTGGTGTCATGTAATGCGACTAAAAGAGCAGAGAGAAGAGGCACTAACCACATTTATTTGACCGCAGTACTTGCCTGTTTTGCAGAGCATCTCATGGGGCTAGTCCTCTAGGGAACTTGGGATTTTTGTGGAAGTAGTTATTTCTACTGAAATAGATGGTGTCTTGGGTGCCTCAGTGGCTCAGTCACTTAAGTGTCTGCCTTCAGCTGAGGTCATGATCCCGGGGTCCTGGGACGGAGCCCTGTGTTGGGCTCTGTGCTCCGTGGAGAGTCTGCTTCTCCCTCTCCCTCTCCCTCTGCCCCTCCCCCTGCTCATGCTCTCTCTCTCTCTCTCTCAAAGGAATAAATAAAAAATCTTTAAAAAAATAAATATAGGGCAGCCCCGGTGGCGCAGTGGTTTAGCACTGCCTGCAGCCCGGGGTATGATCCTGGAGACCCGGATCGAGTCCCACGTCGGGCTCTCTGCATGGAGCCTGCTTCTCCCTCTGCCTGTGTCTCTGCCTCTCTCTCTCTCTCTCTCTGAATAAATAAACAAATCTTTAAAAAAATAAAAAAAAATAAAGATAAAAATGCATGTCTTTCATGCAAAAACTTGTACGTGAACTTTCATCACATTGTATTCATAAGAGTCCACAAGCACATATAACCCGAACGTCCCTCACCTGATTAATGGATAAATAGAACATGGTCTTGCCATGCAGTGGATTATTATTTAGCCACAAAAAGGAATGAAGTACTGAAATGATATGAATGAACTTCAAAAACACAACAAATGGAAAGATGCCAAACATGAAAGAGCACATGGTCTATGATTCCGTTTATATGAAATACAAATCCATATAGACAGAAAGTAGAGGAGTGTTTGCTAGGGATCGGAGGTAGGAAAGACTATGAAGCAACAGCTAATGGGTATGGGGTTTCTTGGGTGGTGGTAGGTAGGGGGAAGGGTTGCTGAAAATGTCTCAAAGCTATATTGTGGCGATGGTTATACAACCCTACATATACGAAAAAAAATTTTTTTATATTTGACATTTTTATTTTAGGCTGCAAAAACAAAAACAAGCAAACAAACAATAACAACAAAAAACTCGAAATAGGCTTGTCAAATGATGTAAATTCATCCTTTCCAGGGAAGCAGAAGGTAAACCAGTGCAGGTTATCCTCAAGGCCACATGCATCCTGCTTCACTGCTGCTTGCACTCTGGATCAAGGTTTTGATCCTTCTTTGAGTCATAGGCTGGATCATTTTCCTCATCTCCTTCCTCTTCCCCTTCCTCATCCACGTCTTCACCTTCTTCATCATAGCCATCATCATCATCTTCAATAGCCTCTCCACTAAAGTATAACACTGATCTTGAGATTATACACTCACATAGAAAGTGACCAATTTCAAAGTCTGCAGCAAGGATAGCTTCATCATCATCCAAATCTCCACTCTCAGGAACCTCAGGTAGGGCAAAAAAATTAAAGAGTCATTGGAAACTGTTTTGGTCACAGTAAGAACGGTCCCACCGTCCCTTGTGTTTCTGCTTCTTCTTAATGGTTTTCAAAGTGACATTCTTTCCTTTTTTCCAATCTATCTGGCACCCTGTACAACCCATAATTTCTGGTCCATCAAGTGTATACTTTAAGTATAAAAGTGTTACAGCACGTGAGTTATAGCTCAATAAAGCCATTAATAAGCACATGTCTTTGTAAAAAGAAAAGGAAGGAAGGGAAGAAGGAAGGAAGGAAGCAAGCAAGCAAGCCAAAAAAATTATCCAGAGGGGGTCGGGCCTATTTTTTTGAGTGTTCTCCATCTACAGTTACAATTCATTGTCTTAGAGGTTTGCAAGCTGAAGCAAAAGGAGCCAACCTGGCTAAAACTCACTTGTACCAATTGGTGATCGAGCAACTATGGAGAAATCCTAACCTCTCTAAGTCTTCCCTTATCTTTAGGAATAATAACAGGACCAGCGTGAAGATTGATGAAATCATGTTTGGAAGTTCTGGGAAACGTGTAAACCTCTTAATGCATGCCAGCTATTCTTTTACCATAAATGGTGAAAGGACCATTGGGTGAGAAGCCTGGGTGATGTTTCTAGGGTTCGGTTTCCTTCTCTGCAATAATCAAACACCTTCTTTGCTGGGTTGTCATGAGAATTCAATGAGTTAATACGTGTAACACTCTTCAAGTAGGGCCTGACATTTGGTAAGCATTCTGTATTTATAGTTTAATTTCTTATTTCTCTTTCCAGGCTTACTTACCAACATGGTTTTCACACACATTGTACTTTCTTTCTTATTTCATTCTTCTCTTGCCTCGATGGCTTTGATCACATCTAATATATTATTCCTCCTCTCCTTTTTTAGTGGCTCTCAGTTATTTATACATCACCGTATCCTTGTTTTCCTGCCATTCTTCTAGGGTGTGCATGCCAAATTATTTTCGTTGCTTCGTAAACATATGCCCTTTAACCCATATTGTAGTTTGTTTGGCGGGTCTCCAATGTGTCAGCAACCTCTTTGCTCATCGGTTTAGTTTTCTGCATGGTGATCTTGATGATAATTAGAAGAAAACGTCTATAAAGAAAAGGGAAAAGGTGAATGAAAATTCTATCTGAGAAATACTTATTATCTTCTCCCTTTTAAGGAAGAATAGTTTTGAAACGGCCAACAAAAAGTGGCATGCTAAGTACTGGCAAGACACATTGTGCATTCATAAATCAGTACCAGTGAGCTGAGCCCAGAGGAGTAGTGAGCATACTATACCTCTCCTCTAACAGTCAATATGTTAACTTTTTTAAAAAAAGTAATCTCTGTCCCAATGTGGGGATCGAACTCACAAACCCTGAGATCGAGAGTCATCTACTCTACCAACTGAACCAGCCAGGTGCCCCCTTAATAGTCAATATGTTAATGCCTTTGTATAATTTGGTCACTTTCTGGTGAGAACGTCATAACAATGACACCTCCCTTTAACCAGATGAGAAATATGAGAAAAAAAAGTTTTCAGAAAGCACAAAAAGGGGGAAAGAAATAGGACTCAAGAGAGCTGTATACAAGTTTTAATTTCTCCTCTATAGACTGGACATTCAGTCAGATCCCAGGTAGCATTACAACTCTGTGATCCTAACATAAATTAGGAGATTAGATTCACCACTCATTAATAATTCATTCAATAAACACATATTTATAGAGGACTAGAATATACCAGAATAGAACATTTGTGATAAGTCCTACATGAGAGGAAACCTCACAGGAAGGCACCTTAACCAGACCAAGGATAGAGCATCTTCCTGGTTGATGTGAACATTGAACTAGGTCCTAAAGAAAAAAGGTGAGGTAGATAGTTGAGGGGAAGAAGAGTATTCCAGGAAGAAGGGGAGTTTATGCAAACGACAAAAGCCTGAGAATAGCCAACACATTCCAGGAAGACACCGGTACTTATTTATAAATGCATAGTACAATGTGGCTGGTATGAAAGTTTGTAAAGATACTCTATTGTGTGCCTAGTGTGTTGCTTCGCATGTCAGAGTTTGGATTTTTTTTTTCCAGCAGGCAACAGGGAACAGAGGTTTTTAAATGGGTAAGTGACAGGATTACATTTGCATTTTAGAAATACTTGAAAAACATAGAAAAACATATGACAAAGAAGTAAGAGACCAGGTGTAGAGGCTGGAAGACCAGCTAGGATGCAAGAAACGATAGTGGTAGGAAGTAAGGTGGACACACTGGGACTAGGAGGCATTGAGGACAGATCTGAGCCATGTTCAAGAAGATAAAACTAACCTGGGTGACAAATTTGATGCACAGGCTAAAGGAGAAGGAGGAGCCAAGAAATTGTCCCAGGTTCCTCTTGGGTGATTGAATAGAGTTACTGATCTCCCATATGGAGGGTATTTGAGTAGGAATGGAGAGAGGAACAATTCTGTTTTAAACATGTTTGATTCGAAGTGACGACAAAAAAATATTCCAGTAGAAATGTCTGAGTCTAGAACCCGAAAGATCTGGTACTTCTGGTAGTTGTGGTCATTAGCACGTATGTAAAAGTCATTATCACTAGACTGCAAGCTCAGTGGGCAAGAACTCTGCCTTATTTACAGCAGGAACTCAAAAAATATTTGAATGAGTACAAATGCAATCCCAAAGGGAGCGGGAACACTGAAGTACAAGCGTGAGGTGGCTAACATTTGAAGTCGAAGATCGTAGAAGAGCACACAAGAGAGAATGAGAAGACACAAGAGGAGAAATAGGAGGACACCCAGGAGAAAACCAAGTCATGGATGTCCAAGGAGGAAAATGTTTTAAGGAGAGCATTCCAGCAGGGTCAAAGAATACCGGAGGGTCTGATAAAAGGAATCCAAAGCATGTGTAGTGGATTTCATATCAAGGAGTTGGTGACTCAAGGGAAATAGTGCTGCTTCCATAAAGAAGTGACCATCCTTTTGAAGAATCTTAGTGGGGTGCTTGGCTGGCACAGTTGGTTGAATGACCCACTCTTGGTTTCAGCTGGGGTTGTAATCTCAGGGTGGTGGAGTCAAGCTTCGGGCTCTGTGCTCAGCCCAGAGTCGGCTTGAGACTCCCTGGCCCACCCCCCTGTGCTCACAGAGGGGTGGGGAAGAGGGCAAGGGAAAGACAGAAGTCTCCAGCAGACTCCCTGCAGAGTTCGGACCCCAGCATGGGGCTTGTGGCTCCATCTCACGACCCTGAGATTATAACCTGAGCCGAAATCAAGAGTCAGGTGCTTAACCAACTGAGCCAGGTGCCCCCAAAAAATAAATCTTAAAAAAAAAGAATCTTAGCGGTGAAGGGGGTGGGAGAGTAGGAGCTAGTGGAGACATTTTAGTGAGGAGGGTTCTTCCTTTGTTTTAAGATGAAACTGCACAATTAAGTCTATTTGATGAGAAGGAAAAACCAGTATAATAAAAAGGCTGAGTCCTTTCTAAAAGAGAATTAATAAAATGAGTTAAATGAAAATATTCCTAATTAGAGTCCTCTAAATGGGAGGCTCCTCATGGGCCCGTAAATTGTCGTATGATTTGCAAAAGGAATAGATTTACATCTCTTAGAGGAAGCACCTCAGTTGTAGAAATCAAGAAATACTTGTGGGGCTGCTGTATCACCTATAAGAAATGCCCATGTATCTAAGTTTCATATTTTTAATTATACAGTGAGATTATGCCCATTAATTCTATCTCCTCTCCCTTCAGCCCTGTTTCCCTCTCTCCCTTCATGCCTAAACAACGATGTGTATGTATTCCGAGCTCCAAATGGAAGGAGATGCATCTATTCTCGGCCTCCATCCGTTCCAACCCAAGGGCTTTTAGGTTTTCAATTTACAGGCTGAATCTGAAACAGGAAAAAGAAATCCCACTGAAGCCATGCATACAATCCTGTGGGAAGAGTGCTCCAGGAGCTCAGATGAGACCATGGGATTCTTGAAAGCCAGGCCCAAAGCTCCCGTTGGTGGTAGGAAGACCACAGCCCCAATCAAAAGCAAATGAGGAAATCTCAGAACAGAAAAAGAAGAAATGCAACACGGTGCGTCCACGTTTGCAGCACTGAAGTCCAACTTCCCCTGGCACTACGTGGCCACCATCATCTTGTCCACCTTTCTCTCTGGACAGGCCTGGTATTGCAGTCTTGGGCCTGGGGGAGGGACACTCTAGAGAACAGGATTTCTTTAATTCCTTCTTTCTACCTCTCCTCATCTTTATGTGAAGTAGTAAAGTAGCTCATTTAAAGCATCGTATCTACTCAATAGCTTACAAGTTGAATCACTTGTTTGTTTTTTTTTAAATAAAATTGCTGTAAAAAGTTCCAATAGAACAGATGATATTAAGCAAACAATAAAAGCCCCTCCAGCCTGTCATGGTCCTAGGACTGCTCCTAAGAGGAAACCGTTATCAGTAGTTACTGGGTATCCTGCCAGGAATTCCCTAAGGAGTTGTGAGCCAAAAAAAAAATTATATATATTTACATTTCATTTGAAATGATCATGGTGGTAATAATCATCTGGGCCCTACACTGTCACACTTCCAGGCTTTTGTTTCCAGATCTGCAAGTGAGCAGGCCTGTGTTTTTCTTTCCAACTGCATTAGCTGAAATGAGCCCACCAACTGTACATTGCTCCCTTGGTTCAGGAGTGAGAAGTCCTAAGTAGGTTTTAGAAGTGCGGTGAGGGAACCTTAACCCTCTGATCCTCCTCTTTCTCTTCCAAAAGGGAAGAGTAGCTTTGAAAAGTTGAACCCCTGCTGAGGTCCATCTCTGACTCCCCCCAGGGCTTCTCTCTGGAAGGTCCCTCCTCTTCCTGGCTGGAGCCCCTCCTCCTCCAACGGGGAAAGCATCCTGCTGCTGCCTTGGCTTTACTGAGTATCCAATTAAAGAGAAAGCCGGAACCCTCTTTTCTGAAGACAAGAGAGACCTGGGATTGAAAATACCATGAACTAGGAAGAAAATGAGGAAAACTTCAGTAGAAGTAGCAGCAGTAATAGTAATAATCAATGATAAAAAATATTTTTTTATGTTCTCAGAATGAGTTGTTTCCGCACATGTTATTTTTCAGGGATCTGCCTGAGAGCTCTCCTTTCTTCACACTGAATAGTTATAACGCTGCTTTACAAGGTGCAAACCTGTGCATTTGCTTGCTTCTATTGACACAAGATAAGTTTCATATCTTTTCTGGCCTCAGACTTTCCAGTCTTCAGTGAACTGAGCAAGTAGATGAGCAAAGGGGGAAAACAGGCTGGCTCATACTTTTTGGCATCGACCCAATTTTCCAATCTTCAAAATTCTCAGCCAGTTTCCCTCTCTTCATCATTGCATTGTGCTATTTGAAAGACACAGTGGAAATAGCTATGGGAACACAAAGAAAGAAAGAACACACACCATGGGGTTAGCAGAGAGGAAACCCTCTTAATAGATTTCAAAAGAATAAATCCTGGAGCAATCCTGGGTCTTAAAAGATTTACCAGAAATGTAGGCAGAACTCCAAGACCATGTTGCTGGAAAAAAATTACAATATATTGTAAGATAGAAGATAAGGAGAAGAGAAATTCCAAATGACTTAATAATTAAATTCATGTATGGCTTCTTGTTCACAAGGTCCTACCAAGAACCGTAAGATCCAACCTTGTTACCCACTTAGCTGGAATAAATATGGTATAGTACTTGCTAAAGCAATCTGTATCATCTTATTTCTAAAATAACCTTGGGACTCTGGGCCTTTAAGGTAGTCCAGTTCTGTGCAAAGTAAGTTTTCCAGTGATTTTTCTTTTCAGAGAGAGAGAAGGGGCAGGAGGAGAGGGAGAAGGAGACAGAGAATCTTAAGCAGGCTCCATGCCTAGCATGGAGCCTGACACAAGGCTCCATCCCACAACCCCGAGATCATGACCTGAACCAAAACCCAGTTGATTGCTTAACCGACTGAGTCACCCAGACATTCCTCCAGGGTTTTTTTGATCAGTGATTTCCCATCAATATATCATCTGGCCTGTCAAGTTCTCTTTTTTTTTTTTTTTTAATTTTTAAAGTAAACTCTACCCCCAGCATAGGGCTCAAACCACAGCCCTGAGATCAAGAGTTACATGCTCTACTGACTGAGCCATCCGGGTGCCCCTGTCTCGTTCTGACTATGCTTTCCCCGGAATATTGAAATCTATAACCTGAATGGATCACAGCTGTGTCCTCAGTAATTATTCTCTGTCTTATGAGCTCGTGAGGAATACATTCATAGCAAAGAAAGCACTAGAAACTGAACTATAATAAGAATCTACCTAAAGATGTCTCAAGAGAAATAAGCTGCATTCAGAAGTCTATGTTTCCTTTATTCCAGTGTGGGCTCTGGCAACATATAAGGGCTTTTAATATATAATCCGGATTTATTGGCTTTTTCTTTAAAGGTTGCAAAGATAGATGCATTTTATGAATGTATGTGACCAATATGCAAGTTTCAATAAACTTCAAGTTATATTACAAGTTTAATAGCTTGGCTGCAAACCAAAAATACTCATCAGTCATTCAGGGTTTATTGGCTTTTTGGTGTGTAAGACTCTGGGGGTGATAAAGCAGACAAAACAGTAATATTTTTAACTAATTAGTGAATAGATTTACCTAAAATAGAGACTCAGCAATCCTATGCTGGGGGATTCTGGGTAGAGAGCAAGAGGTGGACAAGGAGGTCTTTCCGCCTGGCTATTCGTAGGCCGGCCCAATCTGCCCACGCTCTGCCATTTCTGGCCTTTGAATAATGTGAAGCTTTCGGCCCTGGTAGCCATACAGCAACCAGGAAAGGATGAGTCCTCGGGAAAAGCCAACATGGTAAAAACAGAAGGAATAGAAAGAGTCTGGGGTTTTAATGGCCCCACTGAGAAGATGAACCAAGGCCAGCAGCTGGCGATCTCTAGACTTCCAGATACGAGAACGATAAATCCATTTGTTTCAGCCACTGTTCCTCAATTTTTTTCTGTTATTTGCAGCTGAAGGCATTCCTAGATACTAAGGAAATTATAATCTTGGTTCTAAAACCAAACCTTGGCATGACATGGAGGAAAAAAAAAAAAGACCTTGTTAAAAAAAAAATACAATGAATGACCTCTCAAATCCTGTTTCCTTATTTATAAAATGAGGAATTAAGAACCCAAACAATCACTGTGATCTTTTCAAGATAAACAAAATAGTTTACATCTCTGAAATAATTAAGAACAGATATTTTGGGCTCCCACCTAACACATTTTGAAGTCTTCCCTGGCGCCATGTGGAGGGTTTAGTCCACATTATCTCATTTAATCTTCCAACAATCCTTTAAAGTGAATGAGAAAACCTCGATTAAGAGGGGCTGAGTAACATGCCCAAGGCCACACAACTACTAAGTAGCAGAGCCAAGACACATGGGAGGTCTCTTTCCTGCATCTGAAAGCACTAACCGCCTAGAGCAATACAGTGAAAAGGTGTCCTAACCTTCATGCTTTGAGCGAGGCGTCACGCCTTGTGGACACTCAGGTGATATTTATTGTTTTACATGTCAGGAAATAGGACTTGACTATGGTATAAACCAAACTGTGTAGTAGCTACCTCCTCCCACCACCTCTACAACCTTCATACAGACAAGGGCTGAGACTGCCCCAAGGGGTCAAGATTCTCCTAAGGAAATAATTTTGAATTTATTCTGATATATCCACAAACATGTCCTTGGGGCACTGAAGTTCTATGTCATCAAGTGTGTAACAATTTTTTTGTTTTTGTTTTGTAACAATTTTGGTTTAGAGGAACTTTGAATGTGAGAATAATCAGGGCTCGGGGATCCCTGGGTGGCTCAGCAGTTTAGCACTTGCCTTTGGCACAGGGCGTGATCCTGGAGTCCCGGGATCGAGTCTCACGTCAGGCTCCCTGCATGGAGCCTGCTTCTCCCTCTGCCTGTGTCTCCGCCTCTCTCTCTCTCTCTCTCTCTGTGTCTCTCATGAATAAATAAATAAAGTCTTAAAAAAAAAAGAATAATCAGGGCCTACCTGCATCATGCAGAGAACTCTCAGGAAAGCTCCCAAACATAGAATGTCTGTCATTAAGGGTCTTCCTGGTACCAGCTGAAATAAACTGCATAAGCCATTCTACATAGTAACTGCAATGAATGGACTGTCCGTTACAGGGGTAGCAACTACATCAGTGAGAACTGAGGGGACCCTTTCCATTTAACTTCCAGAAAAAGATGACTTTGTTTTTGAAATTATGATCAATTACCCACTTTTTAGAGGCAGAAATTAGGCCGCAGGTCCATTTGTCTAGTAAGGCATATCATAATTCATGATATTAAAACCTTGTCCTCTGCATATGAAAAAAACACATTTATTCTTTGAAGTTATTATATTACTAAAACAATATGTTTCTTTTGTAGCATATCTTTAAAAATATGGATAAGAAAGTGATGCCTGGGTGGCTCAGTGGTTGAGTGTCTGCCTTTGACTCAGGGCATGATCCCAGGGTCTGGGATCGAGTCCCACATCGGGCTCCCTGCATGGAGCCTGCTTTTCCCTCTGCCTGTGTCTCTGCCTCTTTCTCTCTCTGTTTCTCGTGAATAAATAAATTAAATCTTTTTTAAAAAATATGGATAAGAAAACAAAACAGAAAAAAAAAACAGAAAGAAGGTCACCTACAGCTCCACCACAAGATGTAACATTTTGAATTCATCCTGGGTTCATTCACTGAATGAACATATATACCGTTGCTTGTTAGTAAAAATGAAATATCGGTAAGACATGATGTTTTTGTCACGTATTAGCTGCAAAGCCCGGGGCAAGTTTCTCTAACCAATCTTGGCTTTGGTTTCCTTACCTATAAAATGGGAATAATAATAATACTTCCGACTTCCAAGGGTGGGTTTTTAGTGACCATTAAATGGATTACTTGATGTAAAGCACTAATAGTAGTGCTGGTACCTGCAAAGCACTAAACAAACGAGAGCCGTGCTATGCTTGTAGCGCGTGCTGTCCTCTCTTCCCTGTTGTTCCGTAGTCTTCTGCAACATGATTTTGAGTGACTGCGAAGAATTGAACAATATATTATAATTTAACCGGGCTCTTATGGTGGAACATTTCAGTTGTTTCCAACATGTCACTACTTTATACGCCTTACGCCGTGACAAAAATACTTAACAGCCAAAGGTTGGCGCACACCCCGATGCTTTCCTGCAGGTGTATTCCTAGGAATAAGATTGCTGAGTCAGAATCACGAATACAAAGCTACGTTTCCAGAAATGTTGCATGAATTTGCATTTCCTTTAGAATGTGTGCCACCCGCCCCCTCCTTACAAAATATTCGGTATTTTGCCAATTTGATAGTTTACAAGTGATTTGCCCTTTCTGTTTTAGTTTTTCATGGGTTACCCCTGAAGTGAAATGCTTCTTCGTTGTTCCTGGACGCTTGTGCTGTGTCCTCGAGACTTGCCTGTTCTAGCACTGCTGCAGGGCCAATGGTTTACAGAGGGGTGTGCACACAGGCCTCCACCTCCCCGTTGTTCACGGACCTCCCAGTCCACCCCCCACCCACCACCAATTACCTCCACATCACCTAATTCTGGGATCGTTGTCCTGATCCCGTTTCCCTAGACCTTCTGGAAACATTTGACACTTTTAACTGTTTTCTCCTCAAAGGACTCTCCTGTCTTGCCCTCTGAGATACCATTTCTTTCCGTCTCCCTGGCCATTCCCCCCCCCCCACTCTCTTCTCTCTGACCCCTTGTGGCCTAATCCTGGGCCCTGTCTAGGTCATCTCGCTCACCTTCCATTTAGTGACCACATGCGCTAATTATATCCCCAATCAAAAACTTCCTTCCTGAGCTCCAGACTCATTCACTTGACTGTACCATCTCTACTTGCATGTACCACAGGAACCTCAAATTCAACATGTTCTAAAAAGAAACAGGGATTCCCTCTTCTCTTTCCTCGGTCTTCCTTGACTTACAAATGTCACTACTACTTTCAGAGCTACTCTGGTTAGAAACCAGGGTCATTCCCGGTTGCTTTCCCCTTTCCCATTGGGCCCTCCCTCCTCATTTATAAGCCAGCTCTATTGTTTCTATTTCCAAAATAGATCTTAACCCTTCTCCTCCTCTCCCTCCTCCATACACCTCAATCCCAGTCAACGCCAGCTAGCCTCGCCTCCACCACTACCATAACTTGTTTATTCTCTTGTATCGCTCCAACCTTGTCCGTAAAGTAGATTATGTTTTTTTCAAGTGGAAATGTGATCGTGTTATTCCTGCTTAAAGCCCTTCATTGGATTCCCGTCAATTTCCAAATAAATTCCGAGCTAGTTACTGCAGTCGAGAAGGCTCTGCATGACTTGATGCTTGTCTTCCTCTTCCATTTCATTTCTTTTTTTTAAAGATTTTATTTGTTTATTCATCAGAGACACAGAGAGAGAGAGAGATGGAGACACAGGCAGAGGGGGAAGCAGGGTCCATGCAGGGAGCCTGATTTGGGACTTGATCCTGGGACTCCAGGATCACGCCCTGGGCCGAAGGCAGGCGCCAAACCGCTGAGCCACCCAGGGATCCCCCTTCCTTCCTTCCTTCCTTCCTTCCTTCCTTCCTTTATTTATTTTCAATTTGCCAACATATAGCGTAACACCCAGTGCTCATCCCGCCAAGTGCCCCCCTCAGTGCCCATCACCCAGTCACCCCAACCCCCTGCCCTCTTTCCCTTCCACTACCCCTTGTTCGTTTCCCAGAGTTAGGTGTCTCTCATGTTTTGTCACCCTCACTGATATTTTCACTCATTTTCTCTCCTTTCCCTTTACTCCCTTTCACTAATTTTTATATTCCCCAAATGAATGAGACCAGATGATGTCTGTCCTTCTCCGATTGACTTACTTCACTCAGCATCATACCCTCCAGTTCCAACCACGCCGAAGCAAATGGGGGATTTGTCGTTTCTAATGGCTGAGGAATATTCCATTGTACACATAGACCACATCTTCTCTATCCATCATCTTTCGATGGACACCGAGGCTCCTTCCACAGTTTGGCTACTGTGGACATTGCTGCTATAAACATCGGGGTGCAGGGGTCCTGGCGTTTCACTGCATCTGTATCTTTGGGGTAAATCCCCAGCAGTGCAATTGCTGAGTCGCAGGGTAGCTCTATTTTTAACTCTTTGAGGAACCTCCACACAGTTTTCCAGAGTGGCTGTACAAGTTCACATTCCCACCAACAATGCAAGAGGGTTCCCCTTGCTCCATATCCTCTCCAACATTTGTGGTTTCCTGCCTTGTTAATTTTCCCCATTCTCACTGGGGTGACATGGGATCGCATTGTGGCTTTGATCTGTATTTCCCTGATGGCCGGTGACGTGGAGCATTTTCTCATGTGCATGTTGGCCATGTCTATGTCTTCCTCTGTGAGATTTCTGTTGAGGTCTTTTGCCCATTTCATGATTGGATTGTTTGTTTCTTTGCTGTTGAGTTTAAGAAGTTCTTTATAGATCTTGGATCCTTTATCTGATAGGTCATTTGCAAATCTCTTCTCCCATTCTGTAGGTTGTCTTTTAGTTTTGTTGACTGTTCCCTTTGCTGTGCAGAAGTTCCTTATCTTGATGAAGTCCCAATAATTCATTTTACTTTTGTTTCTCTTGCTTTCATGGATGTATCTTGCAAGAAGTTGCTGTGGCCAAGTTTAGAAAGGGTGTTGCCTGTGTTCTCCTCTAGGATTTTGATGGATTCTTGTCTCACATTTAGATCTTTCATCCATTTTGAGTTTATCTTTGTGTCTGGTGTAAGAGAATGGTCTAGTTTCATTCTTCTGCACTTGGATGTCCAATTTTCCCAGCACCATTTATTGAAAAGACTGTCTTTTTTCCAGTGGATAGTCTTTCTTGCTTTGTCGAATATTAGTTGGCCATAAAGTTGAGGGTCCACTTCTGGATTCTCCATTCTGTTCCATTGATCTATGTGTCTGTTTTTGTGCCAGTACCACACTGTCTTGATGACCACAGCTTTGTAGTACAACCTGAAATCTGACATTGTGATGCCCCCAGCTATGGTTTTCTTTTTTAAAATTCCTCTGGCTATTCGGGGTCTTTTCTGATTCCACCCAAATCTTAAGATGATTTGTTCCAATTCTCTGAAGAAAGTCCATGGTATTTTGATAGGGATTGCATTAAATGTGTAAATTGCCCTGGGTAACATTGACATTTTCACAATATTAATTCTGCCAATCCATGAGCATGGAATATTTTTCCATCTCTTCGTGTCTTCCTCAATTTATTTTAGAAGTGTTCTATAGTTTTTAGGGTATAGATCCTTTACCTCTTTGGTTAGGTTTATTCCTAGGTATCTTATGCTTTTGGGTGCAATTGTAAATGGGATTGACTCCTTAATTTCTCTTTTTTCAGTCTCACTGTTAGCATATAGAAATGCCACTGATTTCTGGGCATTGATTTTGTATCCTGCCACACTACTGAATTTCTGTATGAGTTCTAGCAATCTTGGGGTAGAGTCTTTTGGGTTTTCTACGTACAGTATCATGTCATCTGCGAAGAGGGAGAGTTTGACTCCTTCTTTGCCAATCTGAACACCTTTTATTTCTTTTTGTTGCCTGATTGCTGAGGCTAGGACTTCTAGTACTATGTTGAATAGCAGTGGTGAGAGTGGACATCCTTGTCGTGTTCCTGATCTTAGGGGAAAGGTTCCCAGTGTTTCCCCATTGAGAATGGTATTTGCTGTGGGCTTTTCTTAGATGGCTTTTAAGATGTTGAGGAATATTCCCTCTATCCTTACACCCTGAAGAGTTTTGATCAGGAATGGAAGTTGTATTTTGTCAAATGCTTTCTCTGCATCTATTGAGAGGATCATATGGTTCTTGTTTTTTCTCTTGTTGATATGATCTATCACATTGATTGCTTTACGAATGTTGAACCAGCCTTAAATCCCACTTGGTCATGGTGAATAATCTTCTTAATGTACTGTTGGATCCTATTGGCTACTATCTTGTTGAGAACTTTTGCATCCATGTTTATCAGGGATATTGGTCTATAATTCTCCTTTTTGGTGGGGTCTTTGTCTGGTTTTGGAATTAAGCTGATGCTGGCCTCACAGAACGAGTTTGGAAGTACTCCATCTCTTTCTATCTTTCTGAACAGCTTTAGTAGAATAGGTATGGTTTCTTCTTTAAACGTTTGATAGAATTCCCCTGGGAAGCCATCTGGCCCTGGACTTTTGTGTCTTGGGAGGTTTTTGATGACTGCTTCAATTTCCTCCCTGGTTATCGGCCTGCTCAGGTTTTCTATCTCTTCCTGTTCCAGTTTTGGTAGTTTGTGGTTTTCCAGAAATGCGTCCATTTCTTCTATATTGCCTAATTTATTGGCATATAGCTGCTCATAATAAGTTTTTTAAATTGTTTGTATTTCCTTGGTATTGGTGGTAATCTCTCCTTTCTCATTCATGATTTTGTTAATTTGAGAGGGATCCCCCTTCCATTTCATTTCTTACCACACTCTCCCTGCCTTCTCCCTCATACCTACCACATTGGCCTCCTTTCCATTCCTGCAGGGCCTTTGCACATGCCGTTGTGTGCCTACCAGAATGCTCCCTCCACTTCCTCTCCTCTCCACTCAGAAGTCTCCTTCTCATCCCAAAGCTCTTGGTTTGTGTGCAGCTCCTCAGAGAAGCCTCACTTGATCAAAGTCCTTCCATTCCATTTTCCCTGTTCTCTTCGTAGCACACCTTCTCCCATAGAACAGGCTCTCGAGCAATACTTGTTGAACAATGGATGGACAGGTACTTTGCCCACTTTAATTTTTTTTTTAGTGTTTTAGTATATTCGTATTGATTTTCTAGAACTTCAAGCACTTTTTATATATTAAGTATAGTAATGCTTTCTCTTTAATCTTCTCCTCTGTTCTGTCTGTCATGTTTTAGGTCAATAGATGTTTTTCACTTTTATGTACTCAATTCTATCATTTCTGTCCTCTAAGATTCTATCTCAGGTGTCAAGCTCAGGCTGGACTTGCCCATTCTATTCACCCTCATTTGTTCTATCTGGTACTTTACTACTTCACTTATTTATATTTTAATCTTAAATCCATGAGGAATTTGTTTTGCCGTAAGACACGATGTAAGGTTTAACTTATATCAATAACGTTTATCCAGTATTCCTTTCATTTATGGATGATTTGAAATGCTATGGGTAATGTATATTATATGCTAATAAATATTTGAGTGTGTGCCTGCAATCTTTACAATATTCCCTTTGTTTGCCTTTCTATCCCTGCACCAGTACCATTCTTTTATTATCTGGTAAAGCCAATACGTTCTACTTATTCAAAGGGTTTTCAAAGGTAATACTGACTACATGAAAGTTTTCAAACATTTTAAACAATTCTGACTCATTTTTTTCCTGCTGGATAAACTTAAAATAAAAAAAAAAGACCCAGTAGAATTTTAATTGGAATTATATTTGATTCATAGTTTAATTTGGGGAAAACTAAAATCTTAACATCATTAAGTCTTTCCTCCCAGGAACATGGTCCATCTCTCTGTTTAAACTCGTAAATTTATAATTCTCAGTAAAAATGTATGGTTTTATATATAGATGCCACTATTTTCCAGGTTAACATGTGGTAGGCACTGCTGGTGCCCTGCCTACCAAATGACTCTGGCATTCCTGTCTACGTGCCAAGAAAGGGCTGCTTACGGGGCATCCCTGGGACTAGAGACCTTTTGTACAAGGAGCCTTTTCTGGCCATAAGAGCACATTAGGACTGCCAGCAGGGCCAGCTGGAAATCTGGAGCTCAAGTCCCTAGACATATGTTCACACCGTCCCACCTCAGAGGGACTCAGTGGGGTGAGGCTCTATCCTTCCCCAGAAATATTAGCTGGATGATGCCCCTCTATTGACTTTCCTCTCCTGCCCATCTCTCTTTCTCATTCCCAGACTGGATTCCCCAGGATCAGTCTTCAGTAAACAACTCTAACACTCATCCTTGTCTCAGAGTCAGCTTCTAAAGAAACCCCAACCAACGCATAACCCCTAACCGTTTTTAGTTGCTATCATAAATGGAACTTTTTAAAAAAATGATAACTCCAAACTAGCAACATAAATCACTGATTTTTTTCTGTCTATGGTAGAAATATATGCACTTGTAATAATATATTCAAACGTTAGTTTTGCCATGAAAAAATGAGTCCCATTAAATTGCTTTACATATGTACTCTGCAAATACTGTATGTATTACACACCTACACAGATATAGTACACAGAGTTGCATATACATCCTCCATGTATAGAGTATCTCAGGGGCAATTTGGAGAATTTTAAAGGGTGATTTTGCCTATGCTCAACTTTTACCTCTCTCACTCTCATTAGAACCTCATGATCTCTGGCAACTGGCTTCCTTACTGAATTCATGTATTAGTTTTAATAGCATTTCAATTGATTCTCTTAGTCTTTCCAGGTAGACAATCACATCAACAGGAAATAAAAAGAATTTTGTCTCCTTTTCATTATTTATACATGTGGTTTCTTCATCTCGTTTTATTGCAGTTGCTAGAATTTTCAGGACAATATTAAGTATTAGTGGTGAAAGGAATGGCCTTGTCTAATTTCAGATCTGAATAGAAATAGAATGTTTCACTTCCTATTGAGATGGTGTGTGTGGGGGAAAGTGTTTGGGGGAATGCATACAGTTTATCCAAAGGCAATTAAATAAAATAAATGACAAATTAAACTGAATTAAAGTAAATGATACATTGGATGCAGGACAGACTTTCAGTTTTATACCGGCATGAAATATCGTCCTATTTTCCAGTAGACCATTTCTAATAAACTTGATTCTCTTCATTTAAAATGAGCATAACTTCTGTAAGCTCCTCTATCCTTTAAATCTATCTGAGATTTTTCCTGGATGCTTTGTTTTCACTGAACTTTGGATTTCATGGATCATATGAAGAAGTTGCTTCTTCAGATTGGTCTGGGACTTCCAAAGTTCAGGGTAGCTGACCTTGATTTATAAGCTAGAAAAATCAAGCCTCTAAAATGTGACGGGGATCTGGGATTCCACACCCACACTTGCCAAATACACACTCCATGTAACTGTTTCTGCTCTTATGATTGGTTCTGAGAGACCCACGTGTTTTCACATAAACACAAATTACAAAAATGTAAGATGACTTTAAGACTTGGAAGTAGTACCAGCTATCATTTTGGTTTGTTTTCACTTTGGGTGTTTCTTTACTAACTGGGTCAGCATTTTGTTTTGTTTGTTTTAAACCTAGCACTCTTCATTAAAGCCAGACAGCAGGAGAGCAAGACATGGTTTTGCCAGGCACAGGTGAGATGGCACCAATTTTAAGTTAGCATCCCTATCTGTTCTTGGTATGTTCAGGGCAAAAATTCTTCCTCCAGGAATCCGAGGTGCAATGTTCTATTCCTCAAAACTTTTCGAGTTTTATTTCTCATGCATATATTTTCAAAATTCCACGGTTTACCTTATTATTTTCCCAAGCCCTTATTTTCCCCAGATTAGTGAAGGCAGGTTCTGGGTCAGCCATGCTAACTAAAGTGGAAGGTGAAGGGGAAATAAATACTTCCCAACAGGTCTAAAAAATAATAATAATAATAATAATTTAGTCTGTTTTAAGGCACAAAGAATTTCAAGTACATTAATTTATTTAAGTAGTCACCTGTGGACATTTAAGATGTCCAAACTTTTGAGATTCAAACATGCTGAATTAACTGTCCTTATGCATACACCGTTCTGCACACACATAAACATACCTGGCTAGCCGGACCATGAGGAGATATGTATCGGACAGATACTGAGATATTTTGGTGGATCTAAGGAGTTGACTAATCAAATTAGGGGAAGAGAAGCCAAAATGCTAAAGGAACCTCAGCAGCAGGACTTTGTAGATCATCTCCCCAGAGCACTGCTCAGTTTTACCATTTCACAGTGTGGCAGGCACACTGGCTGGATACTCACCAAAGCCATTTCTTCTTTTTCCTGCCAACGCCAACGAGACTACACTTCCCAGCTCATTTTGCCTATGGGAGTAGCTTTGTGACTATTTCTAGACAATGGAATGTGGGACGAAATGCTGTATGTCACTCTTACGTGGAGTCCTAAAACCTGGCGTGCAATTTCCTCTCTTTTCCCTTGTTTCCTAGCAGTATGAAGAGAATCCAGTGAAATCCTGGTTGAAGGGTCCCTGAATCACTTTGCAGAAAGTTGTCCAAGAAAAACCCAAGCAAATGTTTGCTATGTAAAGCCACAGAGGTTTGGGGATGGTTTGATATGGCCATCGGCTTTTCCCATGACTACATCCAAGTCAGTACATCTCTGCCCTAATTTTCAAATTCTTGGTAAACAATACTTGGCTCTTAATGGGATAAGTGCCTACCTCTGATGGCCACAACTAGGCTGTGCTCTTGCATGGTTACTTCATAAAAACATGGTCTCTAGAAGCCCACCTCTGGGTTTGGGGAGCTAATCCCCAAAAGTGGAAATGACTGTGATCTGGGAAACCACTGCAAGAATGTCTCCTACATGAAGGATGAGAATAAACAGGAAGAGGCTAGAGCCAACAGAGCCTCTTATGAGCCGCTTATGCTGCCTCTCAGGGTAGGAGCCAGGGTAAAAATTCTACCCATGTTCCCATTCCTCAGAGGCTTCACATCGCTATAAGACCTTTCAGAAATCCTTCACTCTCAGAGACAATAAACTCTCCCACGTGAATGTGGAATAAGTGAAAATTAAAGATCATTCATGTGAGACTCTATCTTCAAGAAGATATTGTGTACCTTGCTGGAGAAATGTAAGTGCAGAACGTAGCCTGTCACACCTCTTGCCAGAAAACAGAATCATAACTGGAAAGGAAGAGATGTTTGTTAAATGAGCAGTGACACTTGATCATGAAAAGTTGAGGTTCATAGAGATGGGGGAATAACTAGAGGGGGGCACAGCCATTTTTAAAATTTGGGTGCAATATCCTGTTTCCCCTCCTGTTTTGGGAAGAGTCCTATCATCTGAGTTGGTTGGGGGCAAGTTCTGATCATCTTCCATGGACGCTAAAGGAAGCCGGATACCTGTTCCCCTCCTCTGCCCTCTGCTCTCCAACCCCCCTGACAGCTCTAGTACCACCAGCCTGCAGGATGCTACCCCCAAGAATTTGAGTCTTCAGCAAGTAAGATGTGAATAGAGAGACAGCATAGACTCCACCTCCAGCAGCAGCAGAAGTCCTTGGCGGTGGAAGGGCCCTGACGGAGCATCCTAACTAGCCCTCCGATGTGCTTCTGGGTGGTGATTCCTGACTCCTGCTTATTTGCTGAGTCTATATTTCGAGTCCTCTCCCTGATTCTATGAATTACCCAACATCCTTCTAATAAACTCCTTTTCTGCTTACACTAGACATGGTTTCTAACATTTGCAACCAAGACCCTTGAATGATAAAATAATTTACTTCTCTCTGTTCATTTTTTTCCCTTTGACAACCTGACACATAGAATATTTGAACTCTTGAAAGTAGCAAGATAAATGTTATAAAATCCACATTTCATACAGATGTAGATCACGAAAGTAATTAGAAAGCTTTTTTTTCTTTAGGACTATAGCAGGCTACGACCAGAAAAATATCTGAATCATCAAGGGCCCACTCTAGGAGCTCCACCAGATCACACACACACACACACACACACACACACACACACACACACACACAACTTCTGTTGGGTCTCACTGTGTAGGTCTTGAATGTCTCCCCAGGGATGGTAAATCAGGTTCGGGTCACCCAGCAATGAGGCCTAGCGAACCTATGCCTGCAAACAGAGAAGTCTGAAGGCTTCTGATCCAGTTAGCTACACCAGTGGCTCAGTCATACTGGAGGAGCCTCAAGCACCATCACTGCATAGAATGGAATCAGAACATAAATAAAAGTGAGCAGTCAAGCCTGCTCAAGTCAGAGTGGGAGAGACAGCCAGTTAGGATGCAAGAGAAAGGGGCAGGCCAGCTTATGACAAGAGAGCCTCTCTTGTTAGACTCCTGCAAGGGCTTCTGTAGGATATCTGTTGGAAAACAGATATGTTCCCACTGGGACCTTCAAAGTTGACTTAGTCTTATCCCCAGACACTTAAACCACACCAGACAATAACCCAGGCCTCTCTTGGAGAGTCAAGCAAAGAATCAAAGAAGACCATCCATATCCATCACCAACCACCCTTCCTTCCACTCCCTATGGTTTGGGTGGGATATGGCCTCTCTTCCTTTATAAGCCAAATCGCTTCTTTCTAACAAGCCTTGTTTGCCCAGTAATAACCCTGACACATTAAGAGCATGCAACAGAGGTCATTGGACCCGGTCTCTAAAACTTCATTCATAACAACTCCTGTTGATTTAGCCCAGTTTCCATCTTTTTCAGAGGGAAGGGAGCTGAAAAGCCATATGCCAGGAAGGCTCTGACATAAACTGCCAGGAGGAGCAACTATCCAGTTTGGATAAAATGGAACATGAGAGAACTGGAATAAAGTACTACCAGAAACCCAGCCTCCAGAGCTTGGCTGGGCCTCTTCCAAAGGCAGGTTTAACACCACCTACTCCTACCCCTTCCTGAGCTCAGGCTGGGCTGTAGTATGGAAGGTCTTTCCCATTCCACATGAGATTTTCCCAGGACCATCTCCTACTATTGGTTATATTCTGAACATGATGGATTTTAAAATATGTCGCTCTTTCGATAAGAACTTGATGATATGAGATGTCAGAAGCAAGAATTTCACAGTGAGCCAAGTGTGCCAGATACAGAGAGGTTAGCCCTGGGACCAGTTTCCCAGCACTCTCCCGCTCTCAGAGTAAGTTGAACTTTTTGAGAACCATTCTTACAAGTCCCAAGGAGGTCCACCAGAAGTTAGAAGGGAGGGTGTGGGCAAGTGGGAGCAGGGAGCCTGTCCTGGATACCAGCCCTGTGGCAAGGCTCCTTCAAAAGGGAAAAATCAGCAAGGAAAATGAAGGAAGATAAAGGGGAAAATCAAAGTAGCAAAGACAGGAAAAAGTTTAAGTTTTATGGTTTCTTCTGTTAAATAATAGGTGGCTGATACAAAAAAGTTCAGAAAATTAAGAAGCAGATAAAACAGATAAAAAATAATTTGATAACTTGGAGAAAATAACTGTTAAAATTTCTGCATATGTACTTGCATACTTTCTATGGAAATCTACATGGACAGATAAATTTTAGAACAATGGAATATGTCTGCATAAAAATACATATATAGAGACACATACACACACATATTAATTTATTGTGAAAATCTTTCCTCATAAAAAAATACATGACCTCATTATCATTTTCTTGGCTATGTAGTTTTCTATTATAGCATAGTTTACACACCCAATCTCTTACCAATAGACTTTTCTCCAATTGTTCACTATTATAAACAATGTTCTGATTACTCACGTCATTGGTATATCTTTGCAAACTTGTTGCATTCTTTCCCAGAACACAACTGCTGGGTCAAAGGCATACACCTTTCGAAATACTTTTCAGAAATGTTATTAAACTGTCTCCCAGAAGTGCTATGCCGATTAATATTAGGGTGTGGGTATCCAGTTCCCCTCATCCTTTTATGTCTTTGGCCAACTGTGCAGGAGAAAAAAACTATCTTTGTATTGCTTTTGTGTTATAAGTGAAGCTGAATCTCTTTTCGTGTTTACTGGCCATTTTGAGATGCATTTCCTTTGCCCATGTTTTTCAATTGGAGTGTTCATCTTTATTCTCTTGTTGATTTGTAAGGACTCTATAGTCTGGATTCCCCTTGCCATACGTGTTGCTACTCTGTTAACATTTAAGAGAAAATTAAAACTAAAATGTGACAATAAGACAAGAAAATATTTTAACTGATAAAATAAAAAATACAGAAAATGTTACTTTAAACGGGAAAGGATAAGAAATCCAGGTGAGACAAAATAAAGTCCAGAGAGAAATAGGAAACTTTAAGGTAAGGAAATAGAGAAGTAAAAATAACCAGTACCAATGAAATCAAAGAAAAATTCTAGAACAATGCCTACATTCTAATTTGTGTAATATAAACTGTCCATAAGAAAATGCAAAAAAAAATTCAGGGGTGCAGAGGATGATATGACTTATCCCAAGTAGGGCAGGGACAGTGCCATGGACCTTTAATCGAGGTGTCTGCAGAGACCTGCACGGTGGATCAAAATGGGGAATAGTATCCAAATCCTTCAGAGTACTCTATATACTTGTTCAGGCCATTAGCAAATCCTCCTGAGGAGGCCAAATCCATTTAAAGTGACTTTTAAGAAGGGCAACAGATAAAAAGGTAGTCAAGGAAAGAATTACAAAAACAGGATGGAGTCGTGATGGAAGCAGGTTAATCTGTCATTTTAATTGCATTGTCTCTTCTTTTTTGTTCACTAATTAGATCAAGAAGCTATTAGAGTTACAGACGCTAAAAAGTGACTCTTCTTGAAGAAACCTTAAGCAAGGAGATCACCCACTCCAGGTTTCACGTAAGATAAATTAATCCAACATGGGATACCAAGGAGATCCATATCTTAAGAGTGGTATTTCTGAGAGTACATGACAGTTTATCTTTAAAAAGGCAGAAAGTATGCATAAACTGCTTCTATGTCCATTTAGTCTTCACAGAGCAGTATGAGATCAGTTTTACTATTTCCCCATTTTATACATGAGAATGCAAAGTTCCGCAAAGGCTAAGTGATTTGCCTCATCGAGGTGCTAAAAGCGTGTGCTATGGAGCTGGAATCAGAAACTCTAGGCCACTGCTATTCGATAGAAATGTAATGCGAGCCATATATGCTATTTAAAATTCTCTGGAAAAATAAATAAATAAAATTCTCTGGTAGTGGGGCTCCTGGGTAGGTTCGGTCAGTTCAGTGTCCTCTTCTTGGTTTCAGCTAAGGTCACGAGCTCAGGGTCCGGTGATGGAGCCCCACCTTGGGCTCGACTCCTCCTCAGGCCTAGGCCCCATGCTACGCAGGGAGTCTACTTGAGACTTTTTCTCCTTTTCCCTCTGCCCTTCCCCCTGTGCTCTTTCTCTCAAGTAAATAAATAAATCTTTAGAAAGAATTCTCTAGTAGCTACATTTAAAAATAAAAACAAAAATGTGAAATAAAATTTAATAATATACTTTATTGAGCACAACGCATTCAGACTATTATCTTAACGTGTAATCAATATAAAAATTAATCAGATGTTTTACATTTCTATTTTCATGCTGGATATTTAAATCCAATATGTCTTTTACATTTGCAGCATACCTTACTCTGCACCAGCCACATTTCGAATACACAAGTACATTTCAAGTACTTAACAGCCACCTAGGCTAGTGGTTGCCTCATTGGACAGCCCGGTTCTAGACCAGTGGTTCTCAAGATGTGGTATCCAGACCAGTTGCATCAGCATCACCAGGAAACTGTGAGAAGTACAGATCCTCAGGCCCCATTCCAAACCTACTGAATCAGACCCTCTGGGAGTGGGAAACACCAGTCTGTATTTTAACAAGTCCCTTCTGGTAATTCTGAAAGATGCTAAGGTTTGAGAATCATTGTTCTAGACAATTGCCTCTCCTGTCACAATTCAAATCTAGGACAGAGGCTAGTACTAAGGAAGAGGAGCCCCTTCTCTCGAGATCAACAATTTTTGGCTAGATGACGTTGGCATTCTCTTGTATGGAAACCCTTTATGCGTTGTTGTGGTTCCATTTCTTGGGACCATGGAATGAATTCCCAGACACATAATTTGAATACGGCATCATTTATCACTTTAAGGAGGAAACAACACCCCGCAGTAATCACCCTATACTATCCCCTGGAGTTTAGTTACTAAGTTCTCTTGCCCTCAGTTTCTTCATCCATAAGATGGGGATCCATTAATTATGTTGGTAATTTTTTTTGAAAGTTTTCATTTATTTTTTTTTAGTAATCTCTACACCCAACATTGGGCTTGGACTCAGGACCCCCAGGTCAAGAGTCACATACTCTTCTGACTGAGCCACCCAGGCACGGGGGCAATGTTTTTCAAAGTACTGCGTACAAAAAAAAGTCAGCAAAAGTGACTGATATTTTTAAATTCTGGTTAAAAAAACTAGTGGGCAGGAAAGGTAATATAGATTTTGAGCATAGAATCAGAAGCTAATTCACTTCTATTTCTCAGAACATTAGATTTGCTGAGGGGGAAGGGTAGGGTTCTTGCCAAGAGCTCTAAGGAGAATGACTCTGAGCATGCCTTAAAGGAGAATTTTCAGTAAACAGGAATTACCTATAAAGAAAATCAGGAAGCCAACGTGTTTCTTTTTATGAAGTTACATCCTGCCATAGAAAAGCTGGATAGGAAATAAAGACTGATGCACTCCGAACTGTACACTTAACCGGCTATTAGTTCATCAAGGAAAATCTGAGCAAAAGCTGAGATTTGGTGAAGGGGAGGGGGGGAACCATGAGTAGCGAAATGTCACGAGAAACCAAAGACAACCAACAGCTACAATTACACATAGTTTTTTTTGGGGAAAAAACTATACAAACAAATCTCTACTCTGTGATTTCAGATTCCTAAGTCGCCACCTGCCCTCTCCACCCCTCCCCCTATTTCAATACTACTTCTTCCAGGCTTTTGCTTGAAAATAAACGTGTGCGTCCACGGAAATGCAAGAGTAATAGATTAATCTTAATTTCCTCCTTCTCCTTATTATTATTGATATTAACTGTGCGTTTCCAGGGTTCTCCGGGTCTTTCGGAGTTCCTGGATTGGATCTTACCTTGCTCCACACTCCCCAGGGTGATGAGCGACAACATCCTCACCACCTCACCCTTTCCCAGTTTACCCTCCCACCTTCAGATGAAAAGGCAGCAGAAGGGCAAGAGAGCCCTTCCTCCGCGCAGGTTCCCCTGGTTTTGGGTGCGGGGGGTGGGGGGTGGGATGGCAGATGCCTTTCTGCAGTGGCAGCTGCAACCTCCCGCAAAGCAGGAGCTGCGGCTCGCACTGTCCCCTCCTTCCCCCGCCCGAGCCCACGACCTCGCGAGTCCACGCGGTCCCCGGAGCACACGCAACTGCTCCAGCCTCGCATCCCCTCTCGCAGCCCACTCGGCACGCGCGCCAGGATGCCCGCTGCCACAGTAACGCCCCGCCCACCCGGCGGCCCCGCCCCCGCCGCGGCCCCGCCCCCGCCGCGGCGGCCCCGCCCCCCGCCGCGGGCACCAATGGCCGCCGGCCGCAGCTCCGCACGCGTGCTGCGATAGGCCGGCGCGGCCTGCCAGTCTCCGCGCGCGTCCCGCCCCGTCCTCACTCCGGGGCTGGGGCTGGAGGGGCCGGAGCATCCGCGCGAGTAGCTGCGAGCAGCCGCGGCGGCGGCGGCGCGTCCCTGCAGTTGCGCCATCTGTCAGGAGCCGAGCGGCGGGGAGGGGGCTGCCGCGCGGGAGGAGGAGGGGTCGCCGAGAGCGGAGGCCGCCCGCGAAGGCAGAGGCGGGCTGCCCCGGGACGGAGGAGCTCGCGCGGCGCTGCAGCCCCCGCGCCCCGGCAGCGCCCGCCGCGCACAAAGCCGGCGAGAGGGATCGGGCCGCCGGGCCGGGCACACGCGGCGCCGCCCCCTCGGCGCCCTCGGGAGGCCCCCGGCTCCGGGCCCGCCGAGCCGCCTCGGCCGCCGGAGGAGGGCGGGGAGGACCATGTGCATGGGCTCCGGAGCCTGAGCGCCGCGCAGGTAAGCGGCCGCGGGGGGCGGGGGATGCTGCGGAGACGCCCGCCCCCGCCCGGCGCTGCAGTCTCGCCGCCGCCGCCGCCGCCGCCTCCGGGGCGCCCCGCGGGGCTGCCGGGCTCCGGGCGGGCGCGGAGCGGGGGACGCCTCTGCGGGGCGCGGCCGGGGGGCGCGGGGATGCGCGGGGGGCGAGGCCGGCCCGGCTCCACCCTCGCCCTCCTTTCGGGGGCCCCGCGGGGACCCGGCTGTGCGTGTGCGCGCGCGCGCGCGTGTGTGTGTGTGTGTGTTGTCCTAATGTCAGGGATGATGTAATCACTTAATAATTGATGCCCCGTGCTGCTCCCCTCCCCAGCGCACCCCACCCCTGCCCCGCTCCCCCTCGGCCTCCTCCCGCGGCCGTCGCCGTGCTCAGCGCATCCTCCTGCCTATTTCTGGCACCTCCCTAGCACTTCCCCCATCCTCCCTTCACTCTTCCTGTGCCACCACCCACCCAGCCTCCCCGGCCCCCGTGCCGGAGCCTTCGGCCTCCTTCCTCTGCCTCCCCACCCCTTCTGCTCCCCCAGGCTCCCTTCTCCTCCCATCCCTGCCCCTGGGTTTCCTCTCCACTTCCCCACATCGAGGACTGTTTTTTGTCTGGTCGCCTCCGCCGCTCTTATCTCTGCGGCCACAGGCGGAGGGGACCCGGCCAGAGAGAGGCCACCGAGGCTGGGCCCAGAGAAGAGGGATAATAAAAATCACCCTTCTTGCCCCTCCTCCCCTTAATAAATCACACAGACTCGCCGGGTGTGTGTGTGTGTGTGTGTGTGTGTGTGTGTGTGTGTGACACAAAGAGCCCTTTCAGTGCACAGAGAGGAGACGCACAAAGTACCCAAGGATGGGCACGATGATTCTTATTTCTCTTCACTGGGGCTTCCCTTTCTCTCAGATAAAGCAGTTGATTTTCTCTCTGGGAGTCTTTCCTGCCACATTGACCAAAATAAATAAATAAATAAAAGGCCCCAGATGCTGCAGGGTGGCAGGTGCTGTCATTTTGCCATATTCATGGACCCAGTGCTGTTGACTGGCAGCTGCAGTGTTCCTTAGATTTAAGGGGGAAATGATGCCAGCCGTCTCCAGAGTTGCTTCACTGTCAAGGTAGCCCTCCTCTGCCTTGTTTTAAGCTCCTCTCTTCCGGGGGAGAGGTACTCAAGAGCTGGGGTGCAAAACATGGGTGTGGGGGCAGAAGAATTTTGCTTCTGCATCAGATAATTGGCGTTTAGTAAGAGCGAGGCAGCCAGACTTCTTCTCCGAAGTCTTAAGAAATGCTGAAGTCTTGAAATGAAATTTCGTCCGCCCAGTGGTGGTGTGTTGGCCTTATATTTAAACAAGTTTCTGGGGACATCAGAAAAACACGGCCTAAGTTGGTATTTGGAAGACCACTGGAGACCGTGCCTCTTCCCTGCTTCAGAGTAGCCTTCAGACACCCACATCCTTCCTCTCACCACCCAAGCGATGGCAATACTTTCCACCCTTTGTGCTCTTTCTCCTGAGGCCTGATCCCATGGGTACTGTGCTTGCAGATGTAGGGACTCAAAGACTTTTGGAGGAAGTGGTTTGTTAACTATCTCAGGTTTGGGCACACTTAAATGAGAGCAAAGGATGCAGAGAATCTTGTGAAGGAACTTTGAACCATCTGTTTGGTGTTCCTCTCAAAGAGGAAATGTTAATGTAAATCTAGAGGCTTAATGTTCCATTTTGTAAGCCAGTGACCATTACATGCTTAATCGATAACGTGAAAACTTAGTTTGAACCCCATTGATTCCTAAGAACATGGCTCCTTGACTATTGTAAGGAATCCGTCTCAAGTTTGTGCTTCAAGAATTTTATTAGAAAAGAGTTATGATTCACTAAACATTTACTTCTCCACTTTCTAAGGACATTCATCGTGGACCTTTTTATATTTAAAAAAAAGAAAAAAGCAATAGGGTTAATGAGTGTACTGTAAAAACAAAGGGTTGTTTGTTTGATGCCAGACCCAGGAAGGAAAGTCAGTGCACAATAAGCTCACACTGTGTTGACCAAGCTAAAGAGACTTAATGATAAGGTTGAATGTGAACAAATGCACACTCTGCTTTCTGTATTTACTCTATGCTTTGTACTGGGTCTGGACTCTCCAATCCCATCTGATTTTCTTGGGTTCTATTTAACCTTTCAGGCTCAGCTCAAAAGTCTGATGCTTTTTCCATCCTCCCCTCCAAACAAATCACCACGCCTCCAATTTTGTTTTCAGACTTCAGCAGCAGGCATTACGTTTGGCATGTCTCTGTTCCCATCATTAGTCGGTCAGCACATTGAGAGAAGGAAGCTGGTCTTACTTATCCTATATCAATAAATGTGAATTAGGTCTTTGGTATGTGCCAGGCACCTGGACTCATTAAGCTAATTTTAGCAGCTATAACAAATAGGCCTGCAAAAATGTAATGGCTCGAAAGCAATAGATGTTTATTATTCCTCATGTAGTAGTCTACTTTTTAAATGCCTTGGCCTGGAAATGACACCCATCACCTCCACTCACATCCTGTAACATGAGGGTGAGTTATTTGGCCACATTTAACTGCTGGGGAGCCTAGGAATCACAGGGTAGCCCCTTGACAAAAAAAGGAGATCAAGAAGAAGTGTATTTTGGGCCAGCAGCTTTGCCATGTGTTGGCACTCAACGAGGCACAGTCATTGCCCTCAAGGAGCTTGCAGGCTGATGAGAATTAAAATATATGGAAACGTGGAGCCTGTACCCATCATTGTTTTATTCTTTTGATTTCCTGAGTTCAGACCTTTTTATTTTACACGTGTTTTAAAAAACTTTGCTTTTTGTCGGTTCAAGCAGCTAGTTCCCACTCAGTGACTACTGTTAATACAGGGATCTCATGCCTCTGCTGTTGACTTTGATATGGTTCTTTCACTCCAGGAGCACCTTTTTTTGGCCCAGGGTTGTTGTTGTGGTTTTTTTGTTTCTGTTTTTTTGCTGATTTTTAGACTCCCCACGTGGCTAGGAGGATCCTTAGAAATCACAGTTCCACCTTGGCAAGCAGACTGCAGAGGAGGAACTTCTTGCCTGGGGCCATGCTAGTGGGAAGGGAGCCCCAGCAGGCCCAGATCTCCCTCCACCTGGGCCCCCTTCGCCACACAGCTGCCCTGACTTGGTGACTGTGACTGCTGTGTATTCCCTGGAGACTGAGTGAGCTTCCAGACCTCCAGGAGCAGGGCAAACTGCTAGTGTTCTGGATAGTGTCTGTTCTCCACAGGCCTCCAAAGTGTTGGAGCAATGCAGCCCATACTATTCATCATACTTAATAATGCACATATTTTTGCTACAAGCAGTTCATTATATTCATCTGTTCTGCAAACATTAGCCAAGTGTGTTATTGTGTGCAAGGCACTGGGAGATAGGGTCATGAAAATGAATGCTTCTGCTGTCCTTGCTCTTCCGGGGCTCACAGTCTGCTAGAGGAGATGAAAACAGATAAATAATAGCTAACTTTTATTGAGCATTTACTATGTGCCAAGCAGCGTTGAAGTTCTAGTCTTTTTTTTTTTTTTAAAGATTTTATTTATTTATTCATTCATGAGAGATATGAGGGATGGGGGCCGAGACACAGGCAGAGGGAGAAGCAGGCTCCATGCAGGGAGCCTGATATGGGACTCGATCCTGGGACCCCAAGATCACGCCCTGGGCCCAGGGCAGGTGCTTAACTGCTGAGCCACCCAGGGATCCCCTGAAGTTCTAGTCTTAACAATGATGACATGAAGTGGTTTCACTTGTCCCCATCTTACAGATGGGAAATTGAAGCAGGGCAGGTTAAGTAACTCAAGATCACACAGTTATTGGGTGATAGAGTCACGATTCGGGCCCAATTAGTTTGGTTTCAGAGCCCTTGCTTTTTAGCCACTGGGCAATATGCAAAATATTATATATGGATATAATGATATTAAAATAAATTATAGGCCTTAAGGGGGGAGGGCTAAATGCTATGGAAATTGATACTTCTAGTTGTTGTGAAAAGACTTTATATTTAAATTTTTAAAAAAGTAAAAAAAAATGAGAAAGCAAAGCATGTTGATAGCGGTAATACTTTTACTCTGTGTGATTCCTATTTTAAGCTGGGTCCTTCTGTGGGACACAGAGAGGTCTGTGTGTGTGTGAATTGTCCTTCGTATATGCTTTGCAGCATTCATTCATTGTATTGACCATGCCAGACATTGAACTAGACGCCTCAGGAGCAGAGTACGTGTAATCCTGCTCCAAGGAACTTACCTGGTTGAAGGAAGTGATTCTAGGGGTTGCCTCAAGAGAACATATAGAAGGGGGCATCAACTCTGCAAAGAGGTGGGAAAGTGGGCCAGCCAGGCTGAAAAGGTTTGGAGGAGGATCTTTGAGATGAAGAGTAGGTGTCTGCTAGTAGAGTGTTGTAGGAAGGCCATTGCCCCAGGAGGAGCATCCCAGAAGGCAAAGGGACCTTTTGGGAAACTGCAAGTAGTTCAGAGTAGGCGAGGGTTGTGGAGAGAGGAAGAAGATGGGGCTAGAGGAAAAATTGGGAATGTTCCTGTAAGTACAGTTGACCTTTGAACAACGTGGGTTTGAACTGCGCCGTCCACTTAGGTGTAGATTTTTCTTTGATAGATACATTACAATATTGGAAATGTATTTTCCTCACCACTTTCTTAACATTTTTTTTCTCCAGCTTACTTTATTGTCAGAATATAGTATATAATACATGTATCATACAAAATATGTGTTAAGCAGCTCTTTATGTTATCAGCACCTTCAACGGTAGGCTGTAAGTGGTTAAGTTTTGGGGGCGTCAAAAATTACACACAGATTTTTAGACTGCCTGGGGATCGGCTCCCCTAACTCCTATGTTGTTCAAAGGGCCAGAATGTCAGAATGCTGTTTAAGAGTTGTAAGTGGAGATGACACTTTGATCTAATTTGTATTTTATGAAAGATCATCTGGCCACCATGTGGGCTGTTGACCAGAGGCAATCAAGACCAATGTAGGGAAGGTAGTTATGGAAACTCACATGAGCCATAAGATGAAGTTCTAAATGGAAGGAATAGAAGTGGAAATGGAACAAAAAGGAATAAGAGGGGGTGAGACAGCATAGGAGGGGTGTGCAGAAGAAGGGTCCTGGAAATTAGGTGGAAAGAGACATGTAGCAGGTAATAAAGAAAAAGAGAGGGCACATGTGTAAAATGATGAGTTTATCACGGCCACTTGGAGCTTTTGGGTCAGGGTATGTCGTAGGCAGTTGAATATTTGGGTCTGGAGGGACGACTAGGACTTAAATATAAGTCTGTTAGCAGCAAATCAGAAAGTCCTTGAAACAATGGATGTGGGCAATATCGCTAAGGGAGTTTGTAGGAGACTCGCCGAGGAATGGAGGAGGAAGAGGAGCCCAGGCCCCCAGTGGGAGGGGAACAGCTGGAGAGTTAATAGGCCCAGGGGAGAAAATACAGACCATTCTCAACATACAATGGTGGTACACAGTTAAGACCAGGGGAAGTGCAGCGTGTTTCAACACCAGGGGAGAGAGCTGTCCTTGATCCCCAGGAGGGGAGGGTTATGCCCCACAGATTAAGCACAGTTAAGAATGAAAACTGTAGTTTGGTTTTTTTAAGATTTTATTTATTTATTTGACAGAGCAAGTGAGAGCACACAAGCATGGGGAGCTGCAGGCAGAGGGAGAAGGAGAAGCAGGGGGCCTGATGCAGGGCTCGATCCCAGGATCCTGAGCTGAGCCCAAGGCAGACGCCTAACTGACTGAGCCACCCAGGCGCCCCTGGAAAGTGTAGTTTGATTTAGCACCAGAGATCTCCGAATCCGGCCACAGCAGCACCAGGGGAATAAGGAGCGGAAGTCGAGCACTCTGCTGCTCCCCAGACCAAGGCAAAGACATCAGAACCACAGAACGTGTAACCATAAGGGACTAGAGATCACGGAGTCCAGCATGTCTGTTTTACTTACAAGGAAAAAGGAGGCCCAGAGAGGCCAAGTGACTTGTCTAAGGTGGAGAGTCACCACTTAAACGCCGGGCGTCAGGTGAGGGGCTTGGTCCTGGCTCCCCTCCAGCTGTGTGAACCGGGCCAAGTTACCCAAACTCTCCGTGTGCCTCCCTTTTTTCCACCCTTGCATTGGAGATAATAGTTCCTTCCTCAGAGCTTTGCTGTGAGGAGTCAGTGAGATAATAAACGTAGAGCAGTCGGGATAGTGCCCCACACGTGGAGACGCTGGGAGTGTGCTGCTGCTGTTCCGTGTGTGTGTGTGTGTGTGTGTGTGTGTGTGTACACACATCCGTGTAGCATATTTACATACGTATCCCTTAGGGAAGGGAGGATGAAGAGGTACTGTCTGCACGAAAAGAAATTGTGAATATTTTAGAAAGAGATTTGGGCGACTGGTCAGGTCTTGGGTCAAGAATTATTGGAAAGGTAGGAAAGTTTATATAGTATGACTGAAAAACAGCATGTTTAGTAAGTTTTCCTGAGAAACGCAGAGCCTTTTTTATTCTTGAGAATAGAAAACATAAAAGCACTTTGAAGTTAGCCCTATCAAAGAGTGTCTTGGTTTTAGTCAGACAACCAGAATTTTAACCTAGTTATGATGCAAATCCTTTGAATTTGACTTAGGATTGTCATCAGGCTTCCTGAAGGCAGAGACTACAGAGAAGACGTGAGTTATGACTTTTAGGCACTTGGTTCTTACGAGAATAGAGTGATTTGGATTATTTCGAGAAATATCCTTTTTTTTCCCTCCTCAATGTAGCAAATCTAATTTTTAGCTGCCAAAACACCCAAGTAGCCCAAACACTATTACCCCAATGGACTTGGGTGACAGGCAGTATAGACAGCCTAGGAATAAGTGGCACTCTGGACTTGATTAGAACACAGTAATCCTAGAAGGATATAAATTGAACTGGATTTATGGTCTAATAAAAACGTGGGAAGAAAAGATAATGCTTACTGACTCATGAAACTTTAACAACGTTTGTGAGGCTCTGAGTTGTCGTAATGTTTGGATGAGAGCGTTTTCCCATTCGTCTCAGCGCTTCCAGGATGACCTACAGGATGTGAAGCTGACTTGGGTCCATCCTGGGTATTTTTAGGAAGCAGAGATCACCACGTTATTTCTGCCCTTGTAGACCTGTGGCCTCAAGCAGCCCCTTGTTGGTTTGGACAAATATGTGTCGAACATCAATTAACTATAAATTTGGGGGAGAAAAATGTACAGTATGGGAAAGTCTTAGCCCATTGCTTATTTCAGTTCATAAGGCTTCTTCTGACGGCTGCTTATTTGTGGCCTTCTGATAATGTCAAAAAAAAAAAAAGCATGTAGCACGCCACATGTGCTACTTACCCCTCCTTAAATATACCATAAAAATAATAATACCTACCACTTTTATTGCACCCTGGAGGCCTCGTTAAGTGCTTTACATACAGTAATTTACTTAATTATAACAACTCTGTGAGGCAGGTGTTATTATCCCCATTGATCAAATGGGAAGACCGAGGCTCAGAAAGGTTAAGGAACTTGAGTGTGGTCACCCAGCTAATTACTAGAGAAGCCAGTCTGTGTGGTTCCGAAGCTCATGCCTGCTTTTGCTCCGAAGCTGTGGTGGTTCCTCGCTCCCTGCCTGCTTTCTAATGTCCTTGCCTTTGCTTTGCAGTTGCTTCTGGGTTAAGTGTTGGAGGATATAAAGACACCTTCCCCCCCTAGTGGAAACCTCACTCCTTCATTGCTCCACTCAAGGCCTACCTTCTGGGAAGTCCCCTCTTTGGTCCTCTTTCTGGGCCCCCATAGCACTTGGTTAACACCTCGTCATCACCCTCATCATGGTCTGACTTTAAAAAAAAAAAAAGGAGCAAAATGGAGTCAGCTGGGTGAGAGAATGGGCGGATACTGGTTTTTTTTATGGACCTGTGAGCTCTTTGGAAGTCAGGGACTATATATATCCATGGTCGATTGGCCAGCACGACACCCAGCATTATTCCATGATGTACTATCATTATTATTCCCATTTAATAGAGGGGGAAGCTGAGGTATAAGACGTTAAGTGGTTTAGTCAGACTCACACAGCTAGTAAGCAGCAGAGCTGGAATCTGAACCCAGGCAGTCTGACTCCAGAATCTCTGCTCCCAAGACTGAATTTGTCCTGTTTCTCAAGTGAGCTTGTAAACTGTAAGGACAGAGACTGTGCATATCACCTCCTAGCCCAGTGCATTCACAGTCCACACCCTGTAAACATCAGCCCTCGTCGTCTTCCATCCACACCGGCAGCACAACCAACAGAATATATTGAACTAGGCCTTAGCTCATAAGAAAAATAAGGAGAAAGCTTTAGGGCCATGGTTACATGAATATTCTCTGAGGATCTTAGAGAATGCATATTCCCAGGCCCTCTTCTGACTCCGTAGGTCTGGGGCGGGCAGGCCTGAACACTGAAATCTCTTCTAGGTATGAGCATGGCAGCGGGGATGGACCCACCAGGGAGGCAGCTTCTGAAAGACAAGGAATGAGGCAAGCATAGTGACTCTGAGCCACACTGATGAGAGCAGGCCGCGAAGTGGTGGAGAATCATCAATCAGCCAGAGCCAGAGCCAGCAGCCGCCCAGGGGAGGCTGGGATCAGAAATCAATCACAGGACGACCACTTACTTTGTATTTTTAAGATTTCTAAGTACCTGCTTCTTTTGAATGTGCTGGTGGGATTTTATCTGATGAATTTAAACACTTTTTTTTTTTTCAGAGCTTCCATCTTTGAGGCTCCCAAAAATAGTAGGCTTTTCATGGAGTTGTGTAAGGATTCCATCTGCTTTATACCGAAAAGTAGGGCTTTAATGGAAAATTAAAAATGAGCCAGATCGCCTTTCCCACAACAAAGCCCAGGGCACTTTTCCCAATCCTTTCTTCTTTTAATCCCCAGAAAAAGTTACTGAATCTGTATTTCTTCTGTGAGATTTACCCCCCCTCCCCCCAATTTAAATTCTACTGAAAAGGCAAATAAACCCTAAACAAGTTTCTTCATTTCCACACATTGTCCTATCTATTTAAAAGCCAGTAATGGTTTCAAATACTGTCATTTGTAAAATTTGATTTTCATTTCAATTTTCTTCTTATTCCAGAACTGTGTGATATGTTGCCTATAACTAGGCACAAGCATGCAAGGATACTCGAAAAGTGCTGATTTCTGTTAAAGATTTCTCTTATTTGCTCTCAGAGTTTGGATGCTTTCACCTTTCGTTGTGGAGTTTACTGTCCAACCTACAGATACAAACAGAGCACGTCACTGTTTTCAGATGTAACTGCTGAGTTATCAGTGAACACCAACATCCCGTCATTGTCTTTTATCATCTTTTACTCGAAAATGCCAATCCTGCGGCTGTCCTTGATGTATACCTTTGCCCCATCTATAGTCTCTTAATATGTTACGTCCTTCGGGCTCTCCCGTGGTTTGCAAATCACGGCTGCATTGCTTCATCCCTATACCTTCTAAATTGAGTGAGGAGGTGTTAATCCGTGTAAACTGGATGTGCTGACTGATGTGGATACTGGTTCTCTTGCCTTGTCCCTTTACGAACAACCCAATGAATAGGAGAAAGGCCACATTCCTTAGGCTGGCATTCAACACCTCCCAGCGTCTCCACATCCTTGGTCATACCTGGCTCACTTCATTCACCACTGCACTGACACTCGATGAGCCGGATGTCAGTCTACTATCTCATTAATAGGAAGTATGTGTTCCGGCCTTCGTTTTCCCTCCTGGAGTCCTCTAATGCTTCTTTTCCCTCAGAATTCTACTCATTTTTCAAGGCCCCGCTGAAATCTCAACTCTGGGAAGATTCCCTTGATCTCTCCGTCCTCTTGCATTGAACCTTTGCAAGCAGTCGTCTCCTCATGAATGATGCTTTATGTTGTTAAATTCTCATACGCGGAATCCAAAGTGCAGAGAAATTTTGTGACTTGCCCAAGGTCATACATCCAGTAATTTGGTTTAGACTAGAATCGAGGTCTCTGAGGAATCTATGTATACGGGCCCTGTTTTCTCAAGAGACTCTTGGCCTCCTGTGTGCCAAAATGTTGCTGGCTGCCCATCCTCCCTTTTTGTCCCCCCGTACCGTGTAGCACAATGTCATTCATACTGCAGATATTCAGTGGATGTTCATTCAGACGGGCCCTGGAGCAGGGCACTGGAATATGTAGCTGGTTTCCCAGCCATCCGTGGGGCTAGGCTAGCATCTTCTTGGACGTTGAGCTTCTGTAGTTTCTAATGGCACCAGATTCACTCTGGACCAACCCACGTGGTTTAGGGTAATGATTGTCACAGACTGTTTCCAGGAACCACCATTGTATTTTGAGAATGTTCTATATTTGAAGATCTTTTCCTCATAACCTTGAGCTTTTTGTTAGAAATTTAGAGTGGTCAGAGAAGTCGGGGGGGGGGGTGTCGCCTGGGTGACTCAGTTGGTTAAGCTTCCAACTCTTGATTTTGGCTCAGGTCATGATCTCAGGGTTGTGGGATCCAGCCCTGCATCGGGCTCTGTACTCAGCAGGGAGTCGGCTGGAGATTCTCTCTCCCTCTGCTCTTCCCTCTGCTTGCTCTCTCTGTTATACACACACACAAAAATATATTTAAAAAAAATTTAGAGTGGTCAAGGAAATAGTTACTTCTTTGTCCTCTGCCATTAGATTTTCACCAATAAGATTTTCACAGAAACCATAGAGTTACCAGTGATGCAGTGACATCCAAGACCAGGGGAAGTGCAGCATGTTTCAACACCAGGAGTGCAGAGGGGCCATCAGTGTTGTGCCCGGAAGCCTATGAGGACTAGTGAAGGTGGGTGTCCACCCACGTCTGCACCTCTCAGATCAGCATCTACCTGAGTCCCTCAGCTATGGGATACCCAGCTGTGGCTGTGAGAGTGCCTCCCTCTGTCCGTGTTAATGTCGTTCACTTGGTGGTGTCATCATCTGAAGAGTCTCCCTAGTAGGGGAGGAAGTTTCCATGGACTTAAGGTCCTACAAAGTAATGACTAACACTGTATCCCAACCAGAGCTTCTATATATCCTTCAAAAGAATGGCTAAAAATAAACCTTATAAAATGGTTTCCACGGTTAGGGTCATTACTCGAGTCATTTCTGTAACCAAACGCACAACAGTCAGTGTTTGCCAGCCGCTTATTAAAGAGTCTTCTCAGCTACCTGTGAAAAGTTGTCCGTGATTTCTCATTAATGTGCCCCCTGCGTAGCCCTCACCTGGGTGTCAAGTTTAAGGTGTCTGAGGGATAGAGATTAACGAGAACACTTTCTATGGATGTAGACCAACTGCTGCAGCCAAGAGGGGGAAGGCGAGGCACCTGGTGCCTCACTGTTGTTTGAAAGGCCGTTATGGTCCTTGGAAAGTGGTGGTGAACTTTTTTCCCCTTTCTTGACCATACATAGTCTATGGTTTGAGCACACCCCCTCCCCCACTACCACAACCACCTCCTTAAATGTGGGGGATCACGTACCGCTGTCAAAATATACTTTGTCCTTGGCTGGCATGTAATGCCACCACTTTGTGTATTTATCCAGTTTGTTCATGTTCAGTCACTTCTGTGCATGTCACCGTCAATATTGTCCATTTTCAGGAGCATGCTTCCAGAAGGCTGAAAGCCCACCATATTTATTTCGCTTTGCGCTATGTGCTACTACACTGAACTGTGCGTGTATTAAATGCTTGTTGTTTATGGTTCTAAGCTTCCAAGCTGGGCGGCCTTACACATGTTTTCAGTACTTCTGGAATGAGATGCATCTCAAATAAATCTTCCTGTAAGTAGCACATTAGGTCTTTCTGCATCGGTAGATCCTCAGAGTCATGTTTAGAATCCAGATTTTGGTCGCACAGTGTTTTAGGTTCCACCTTAGATTCTACTTCCTTGGGTGAAAACGCAGTGATGCCAACTTCTAATCCAGTCTGCAACTTAGGGCCAGAGCATAGTTAGATAATGGGTCAATACCACACCCTTCTTTTCATATAGGTGTAGTTGCCCATATAATTCCCACTGTCTTATAGTCATTATCCCACAGATTCTTGATTTCAGACTGTGAAGAATCGGAGGTGATTCTGAGAATCACTTAGCCGAGAATTGCTCAGGGAAGTGCAGTGACGTGTGGCTGGGAAGGACCTATAAGGACTACAGTAGAATGAGCAGAGGCAGATGTTTCTGTGGGTGCCAGCAGTTCCAGGGAAGTTGGTTAGTTTATACCTAAGTGTGATACAAGGAGGATTTGCGCCTGGAAAACTGCAGCCCCAAACATTCTTTGCATCTTGGCCCAAGTATGCCATGTGAGGAAGAGTCCAGTGTGGGAAGGTAAGCGTCCCTGACCAGGGTGTCCGAGGCAAACTCCACTGCCTTCCCTGATCTCCTGCCCCTCACCGTGACAAAGGTTTTGTTTGTAGGGGGTAAAGTACCCCAACCTCCACTTGCACCCTAATGCTCAATAATGCTCCCAGGCACTTGAGAGTCAGAACTGCCACTGGGAAGAGCCCTGCTCTGTGCTCCCTACCAGGACACTCAGCTGGGCTTTCAGAACCATGAATTGGAGCACGCAGAAATGATCCATTAATAAGGGTGAGACTGGGGAAGAAGGGATACTGGATAGAAGAGGATCAGCAACAGGTTGGCAGGGGCAAGATCTTGATGGACATAGAAGGAGCACTTGTCTTAGTTTCCTGTGGCTGCAACAGATTAGCCCAAGCTAGGTGCCTTAAAAAAGCAGAAAAATTTCTCTTACAGTTCTGGAGTCCAAAAGTCTTGAAATCAAGGTGTCACTGCAGTTGGCTCTTCCTGGAGGCTCTGAGGGAGAGTCTGTTCCGTGCTGCTTTCCTAGCTCCTGGGCTGCTGGCAGTCCTTGGTATCCTTTGGCTTTAGACCCATCACTATGATTTCTGCCTCCAGCACATGTGAGATTCTCCTCTGAGCGTCTTTGCATGGCCTTCTCATATAAGGACACTTGCCACTGGATTTAGGGGCCAGCCTAATCCAAGATGATATCATCTCAAGATCCTTGATTATATCTTCAGAGACCTTTTCTCCCTCCGAGGCCACGTTCACAGATTCCAGATTGGCATATTTTATTATGGGAAGGGGGCCACTTTTCAACCCACTGTAGCTTTTACAGGGATAAAAATTACCAGTCTCTTGGAGTAAGAAAGAACACACAGAAAAGTATTTGCAAGTTTGAATGCCTACTAAGGGGAAGGCCCAGTATTTTACATATGTGGTTTCTAACTGTCACTGCAAGGCAGATGAAGATACTGACACATGGGGGTCCTGAAGCTTTTCAGTAACATTGGAGGCTGAGCCATCATCCAAGGTTGGAAGGTTTGGGTATAGGAGAGGGGCTTGGAGAATCTAGAAAAAGTCCAAACAGCCATGAAAATAGAGGATAAAATGTTAGCAGGTGGATAAAAAGTATTACAGAGAGGGGTGCCTGGCTGACTCTGTTGGTGGAACGTGTGACTTTTGGTGTTGGTGTTTGTGGGTTTGAGCCCCACACTGGGTTTAGAGCTTACTTAAAAATGAAGTCTTTAAAAGTGTTACAGAGAAATAGTGAGGCCCCATTGGATTTTGTAGGTATTTTTAATGGTTCGCTTTAGGCCAGTTTTGTGATTTTTTGCCTGGTAGTACTTGTTACTTTGGAAAATCTGACCTTGTAGTGACCTAGAGTTGAGAATTGAACAGTCAAGTGAGGAGGATGTTCTAAGAGACTAAAGAAAACATCAGGTGAATCAGCTGCAAGTAGGATTCAGACTGGGTAGGGGAGCAAGCTGGAATTGGGGTGGTGGGTACAGTAAGGAAGGAACTGAAGTTTTAGGGATGTGATGAGTGAAAACAGCAGGTATGGATTAGGGGAAACAAAGGCAGGAAGGCCTTGGCAAGAGGAAATCCAGGGGAGTGGAGAGTTCTAAAATGATGCTGCACAAGGGTGGCTTCTTGTTGAATGGATCTCCACTCAAATGTCGAATGGCGATTAAGGACGTTAGATATAAATACTTCAAGAAACCACAGGCCATAGTCCTCTTTTGCCCTTGGTTCAAATATGTATGTATGGTCAGTGGCAGTTGACCTCTGAGCAACAGAGATTAGGGGTGCTGACCCCTTGGCAGTCAAAAGTCTACGTATAACTTCTGACCTACCGAAAAGTTAACTATTAATAGCTGTTGACTAGAAGCCTTAGTGATCAACAGTGGGTTCATGTATTTCATATGTTTTATATGCAGTGTACTGTACTTTTGCAATAAACTAGAGAAAATATATATTTTTTTAAACTAGAGAAAATATTAAGAAAATTAACCATAAGAGAATACGTTTACAGTACCATACAGTATTTATTGAAAAAGATCCAGGTATGAGTGGACCTATACAGTTCAAACCCATGTTGTTCAAGGGTTGACTGTCTTCTAGTAGAAGGATGACATGTCAACATGTTGTACTTTCAAAAAAAAATCCTAGATGATGGGGCGCCTGTTGGGCTCAGTCAGCAGAGCCTTCAAGTCTTGGTCTTGGGGTCATGAGTTCTAGCCCCTTGTTGAGTGTAGAGTTTACTTTAAAAAAATAAAAATAAATCCTGGAGGAGTGTTTCGGGATCTCTGAAGCCTTGCGTTTTGATGAGCTGCTTTAGTGGTGATAATATCTTAAACTAGTATTCAATTTACTTTCCCTTCCTTCTAATTCTTGTTGCCCTGGGAGTCTTCCCCATTGAGGCTAAGGATTCCATTACTTCAGGGGGAGGACCGAATATGGTCTAGGACAAAGAAGACGTTGTTCAGCTTTTGACTTTCAAAACAGGCCCTCGAAGCATGTTTCAGAGACCAGAGTTAGCCCAGGCCTTCACTCAAAAGAGGCAGGCTTTGTTAGAGGACAAATGATCGTGGATTCCAAGGAGGCAGATCTCAGAAGGCCCAGGAAGGCCCGGCATATATTGTACAGTGAGCCAGGCAGGAAGGAGGCCGCGGGAAGGAAGAAATGCCTCCCTGGGATGGAGCATGGAGCCCGTAGAGATTAGAGGAGACTAGAGATAAATGAATGGGTGGCTGACATTCCCCCGCTCCAGGAGGTGCAGGGGAATCTGCCTCCGTCTGGAACCCTGGGAGGAAGCCACCCGTGGTGTGTGCCCTGCAGTGGGGCACGTTTAGGCGGGAACAAGCCCTGACATGCTGTCCGCCGCCAGTTCCCCAAAGCCTGCATGTGGCACAGGAGGGATGCCAAGGGCCTGCAGGCCCCCGCGGGCACCTGTGGAGGTGCACAGGGAGCTGGGTGGGAGAGGCTTGGAGGCAGAGCGAAGGTGGCACAGAGTGAAGCATGGACACTAGTTGGGTTCCATCTACCAGTCACATCAGCAGAACCAGACCAACACCCAGAGACAAAGGGAAGAAACATCCAACGGAGGCCAGGGAGGGCACGGAGGGCAGTGCCCGGACTAGGTCGGCCCCCTGTCCTGTGGTGGTCTGTCCTCTGACAACGGAGCAGGGGTTGGGAGGGAGAAGGGCAAGGAAGGGAAAGGAGCACAGCCCGGAGACACAGGTTGAGGTGGATTTAATTTGACTAATTGCCTTGAAGCAACTAGAATTTTTAAATCTTTCTGAAAAGATTAAATTATCTTGAAGTGGCAAGATTGTCTTTTCTGCCACAATCAGAAATGCAGTGGTCCTGATCAAATTGAATTTTAACTGTGAGGAAATGGAGTCACATTCTTTAAAAATTTATTTTTGTACGTAAATCAGCTCTATGTCCATGGGGTGGAACTTCGGACCCTGAGATCCAGAGTCCCGCGCTCCACTGACCGAGCCCACCAGGTGCCCCAGAAATAACATTTTTTTTTTTTTGCCTGTGGCTGAGCAGTAGGTGTAAATCCCAATCCTGCCGCACCACACGTTGATGCTGATGATGACGGCGATGGCAGCACATTCGCTTGCTTGTATTCCTACAACACACTTGTCCCTTTGAGTCTGCCGTGCCTTAGTGTAATGGTATCAGGTTCCTTTCGGGCAAGAAGTGGGAAGATGTGCCTCTCAAGGAGCAGAGTTGTGTACCAGATATCCCAAAGCAAAGTGGGGTTTTCGGCTTCCCCTTGTTGAGCTTGTGGCAGTTCTTCCACAAGAACTTCCGTGCCCTGCAAGGAAGGACTTCAGTTGCCATGGAGCCTCAGGTCAGTGGAAGGTACTAGAATTTCAGGCCTTTCTTTAATGAGTTTACTGTCATGCTGGAGACTAGACAAAGAATTTTTACTGGGTACGATCCTTCGGTTCCATAGTTTAAAGGTTACAGTCTGACTGTGAGGGGAGAAGCTCTTCATTTTTATTCAAGTCCTCATGTGCTAAATAAAGAATGAGTTTATGAAGGGATTCATTTTCAAGTATAATTCATAAGTAGTTACCAGAACACTAAATGAGAGAGGGGGAAACAAACCAGTTAGCTCTTTTTAATTATGTTTCATCTCTCTTTGACGTGCATACAAGGATGATGCTGCATTTAAGATGTTTTAAAACCTGCTGTTTCTTGAAATGCCTAGTAATTTGGGAAGGGAAATCTTTAGTCTTTTTTTTTTTTTTTTGGGGTCTTGCTTTAAAAAGTGTGGGTTTGGTGGTATGGTAAGGATACTGCTTATGTATTTTTCTACTAGAGAATTACTGTGACACTTTGAGCAAATCTTCTCAAAACATAAATGCATCTCATATTTCCCTTCATCTGTCAGTGGGAGCCAGGAGAGCTAGAGATGTGAGATCATAACATTATGGAGAGGAGTCACTGAAGTAATGTTATAGAATTTTTAAAAAGTTGATTTATTAAGTGACATCATTTCAATAATATTTTGGACCTTGGAAACAGTTCTATTCAAAATCTCAAAAATAAAATGTCAAAAAAATTAAAAACATGTCCATGTACATTAGAGCAAAAAAAAATCTTAAAAAAAAGGATTTTATTTATTTGAGAGAGAATGAGAGAGTGAGTATGAGAGCATGAATTTGTCCCAGCGGGAGGGACAGAGGGAGAAGCAGGGAGCTCCATCCCAGGACCCTGAGATCATGACTTGAACCCACCCAGGCACCCCCAGAAAACTTTTTTATACTGATTGATTAAGCATTTAAAAAACATAAGACCATAATTATTTGGGGTATATATTCACTCTAATCCATTTTTAGCCATCTATCTCCAATACCCACGTCATATATTTTTTTATGAAGAATGAACTGCTTTAGATTTTCTCGTAGACTTGCCTGCAGTCTCCTTCAAAGTTGTGCTTTGTAGTCAATATTTGAAATTGTTACTATCGTCAGTTGGCATTTATGTATACATCACAATATTTTTCACTGAGAAAATAGCTCTTTCTACAGATGCACATAAGCTCAGAGCAAATTCTGCTAAACAGAGGCTTTTCAACGACTAATTTTTTTCACATTGAAATGTGTTAGTATTCTAGAATGGATATTTTCACCTCCATGGCACCCCCATTCAGGATTTTTATCACTAATAAATATCTTTACAGGGGCACCTGAGTGGCTCAGTCTGCAATCAGCAAGGAGTCTGCTTGAGATCCTTTCCCTCTCCCTCTGCACTCCCCCCGCAACCCTGCTGCTTGCACTCACGCGCTCTCTCTCTCTCTCACACAAATCTTTTTTTCTTTTTTTAAACATTTTTTACAAAGTTCCTGAAAATAAATTCCCCTGTGGTCCTTTTGAATGTCTTCTCACGTTTAGATGACACAAATCCTAGAGCTTCATGATTTCACCCCATTCTGATTCCTAATATCAGTGTATCCACTTAAAACAAGGGGCCCCATCAAAAGATCACCTCAAGTCGAGATCCATCAAAACACCATGATTTCAGTATTAAAGCTTGGACACTGTGTTTAGTCCCTCCTCTGCTTTGTTGGGATAAATTTCAACATCTTCCTTTTTGCAAGCCTTGTTTTCGAGAACTGCAATTGGCTAAAGGCTTTAAAAGCTGAAGTGTTGTGGCGCTCCATTCACTGCTTTGATGAAAGATTTCCAACTGTTTTGGAACAGAACGCACCCAAACTTTACAGGATTCATCTATCATACGGTTATGGAACAACTAGGTTGATTTAGAGAGTCGTTTCTCAAACATTTCTAGAACTTGGTTGCTGATGACAGGTGGCAAAATAGAAGGCACATACTATGGTGCTGAAGTGTTTATAGTATTTCTCTAGTTCAGTTTTCCTATTTGCCAATTCTAAAGTTTTGTTTGCATTTGGTAGGATATGGCCACTTACTTGAATTGGCAGTTATGAATTACACATATGCCATACGCGATTCCAAGTGACTTTCTCTGCTCCGTAGGTTTCTTGATTTAGTGAGGACGTTTGTTTCTAGCCTCATAAAATTTGTATTTCACTGCAAAAACAACTTCATCTCTCATGTTAAACTTTTGGCAATTTACAGTAGTATTCACAGTAACAGATGTTTCACCAGTGACAGAATGAACTTCCACAAGCTTTATTTGATCCTAGGAAATAGATGGTGGAAAAAAAAAAAAATCAAACCACTATTGGAATTAATTGATTTCTCTGCTTAAAATTCCTGTTAATTCTAACATAACACTGGAATCCTTTAACTGTTAAATGTTTTTCTTCTGCTAAAGAAGCCAACACATTAAAAGCTATTTCTTTACTTTTCGTATGTGCACAAAAAAAACTTGAACTCAGAAATAAGCAGAAGCAAGTTAGAAGAGCAGTTACTTGACCTAAAGGAAAAGTCCTGCTTCCTAGAGCTCTACGTTAGTGAACCTGGGTGTGTGACATTGTCATCCTCGGGCATAGCCTTGTCACAACAATTGAGGTAGTTGCTGATTTGTGCTTCTGCAGGTCTGTGGCTATGGCTCATATCCCACTGTGGCTCCCATGGTAGTTAACAAATATCAGCAAACGTTTTGTGTGGGTTAACATTTCATCATCAGCTTTCTTCAAAAATGGTAATTTAGTGCTTATTTTTTCACTCAAAGTAAAATAGATAACCATCAATAAATGACAAAAACACTGTAATGAAAGCATTGAGAAGGGTCATTTCCCAAAAATATCTCTTGTACCCTAACCTGTCATTTTCTGTTTCCCATCGGCCCTTCTGACGGGTGTCTTGTGCAACTCTGGCCACAGCATGGGTCCCAACACCACTGGTCGTAGCATCCAGGGTCTGGGAAGGGCACCACCCATTGAGAGTGGGAGGCGTTAACTGCCCTTAGCTGCTCATGCCTAAGTGCTCTTCACTTTATTGGTGAGCATCCTGCATGTTCCCCTTGAAAGGGAGGTGTTTACTTAGGCCAAGATCAGAAAAGGACAGGAAAAAGAGATGTCACTGGTCACCTTTCAGGCTTAATCACATTAGGGTACAATTCTCTTTACCATGGAGTCATCCATCGACAGGCAAGCCTATGGCAGAAGCTGGAAACACAAAGTGGAGTTTACCAAATTCAATCTTGGTGCATTTTGTGACATAACAGTTAATACTTGGTTTAAAAATGAAACATCCGGACAGATGTTTAACCTGATGGGCTCCCAGGACAATAGGTGTAATCCAGCACTTTGACAGAGGAGCCAAGGTGTAAAGTCATCCTGGTGAGTGATGATATTTCTCCATCTGCTTTGTACTGTCCTCTCTGGTTGGGACAGTTCTGATAACATCACTGCTCTGCGCACCTCTGCTGTTGACTCCCAGTCCCACTTCCCACCACAGCTGAGTGAACTTTTAAAAATCCCTGGGAGATCACCTTGCTGGGTAACACCACTCCATTGTCTTCCCGTTGCAGTTGGATTGAAAATCCAGCTCTTCACCCAAGCCCAGGAGGCCTTTCATGCTCCCACCCTCACCCAGATGGCCCCACCAGATTTTAAGCTTTCAGGAGACCCGTACCTTGCCTATTTTCTTTGCCAACATGGCATATGAGAGCTACTTATTGTCTTACCTCAGAGGAATAAAGGTGATTTACTTGGGGTTAATGAAAGGAAAAAAGTGGGAACATCTTGCTAATCGGTGGCAATAAGAAAAGCAAGTCTAAATCTCTGTGCCCTCAGTGTGACTTTTCTCTCTCATAACCAAGTTGGATGGCAGAAGGTGTCACAGGACTAAGTCCTTCCCATTAGCAGAGGTGTTGTGATGCCTACAGACCATTCTGCTCCTGTGGTCTCCCAGCCCCACCCCTCCCGGGCCAAGTACGTGTGCGTTATAGGGAGTCTGTCGTTTTCACCAACATCAGATCAGAAATCTTGTGTCAAGTACTCTTGGCGTACAAGAGGAGGAAAGATGCCTCTCCAGTTGACTTGGGGTGGGGTGGGGTGGGAGAACTGGGACATATGGTGGTGGTGGTGTAGATAGAACACTTTGAAGTCACGATTTTGAGATCCTGTGGTGTTCTTACACAACTGCTCTCTATTGGATTTCTTTTTAAAACATGCCACTGTTCAGTTTTTATCATGAATGCCTTTCCAAGGACAGTAAATGGTTTTACACACTATGACATCGTTTCCATGGCAACTAATGTATTTTAGCAAAGAGACACTGCTCAAAGTAGGCTAAAAAGGACAAATACAGAAATGGCACAGTGCAGAATGTGGGGCAATGTGTGTTGTAGTAAAGATTGTTTTTTTTTTTTTTTAATTTTTGACTTCTTGTTTAGGCAAACCTGTATAACTAGATCTTGGCTTCTTAACTCTTACTAATAAAATTTTTACTGCACCCAATACTGTCTAGTATTTTGCTGACATAATTCCTTTACTTGGTACTTGGGTGTTTGGTTGGTTTGTTTGTTTACAGTAGCATGATGCTCCTTCCATCCCACACAGACATTTGTGATTTCATCCATTTTCAAGATACACTGTGGGCAGCCCCGGTGGCTTAGCAGTTTAGCGCCGCCTTCAGCCCAGGGCGTGATCCTGGAGACCCAGGATCGAGTCCCACATCAGGCTTCCCGCACGGAGCCTACTTCTCCCTCTACCTGTGTCTCTGTCCTTCTTTCTCTCTCTCTGTGTCTCTAATAAATAAATAAAACCTTTAAAAAAAAAAAAAAAAAGGATACACTGTGTTCACCTCCTGTTCTCATGTAGCAGCCACTCACTGCTCTGCTGCCCTTTCTTGCAGTGCTTCTTGAGGGGGTTGTCTACACTGCCTGTCTCTACACAGTGTGTGTTAAAAAAAAGTCAAAGCCTTTCCACTCAGGCTTCCACCCCACCACTGGATTCAGTTGGTCACACCTTCATCCTCTAAGGCTATTACAATTACCACTTTTGTTTATTTAGAGGCTAACGTGTAATTATACATTTCAGATAATTCCACAAAACATGAAGCCCCATGGTATTAACGTTTACGTAAACCCAAGGGATCACGTTACCCCGCCTTGTGCATCTGAATATGCTTGGACTATTTTGTTACATGATAATAAAAACCCCTTCTATGCTCTTAAATAACCCCAAGGGGCAGATAGCAGCCAATTCCATGTTTAATATTAAAAGAATCCAAGGGCTAGATCTTATGACTTAAAAAGATAGCAAACCAGTCTACGGGCTGGGTTTTACCCTCGTTTATTATGTTTTGTTAGGCCACATCATGCATTTAAAAAATTAAACTAACACTTTAAAATCGGGCAGTTTTGTATAAACACTGAGATTTCCGTTTCTTTTGAAGAAAATTGGAAGGTCCAGCAAAACCAAGCCCGCATTCTCCCATGAGAGCAGCTTGCCTCAGCAGGGCTACAGCTGTCCTCTTGGGATGGGGCAGGGCTCTTCAGCTCACCCCAGCCTCCCCCCACCGGCTTCATTCATTTGATTTACCTGCCTGCATCTGTGGGTTATTTGGTATGTGACCCTTCCCACGCCCCTTCCCTCACCCAGTCACAGGACAAATAAATAGATCTAGGGAGAGAACGTGGTCCAAGTGCTTCCTCCCTGGCTGTGGACCAAAATTCTCTGTTTTTGAGAGTAATTCATAGGTCATATGTGGTGAGAGGCATCATTAGGGGAGATGCAGCCTCTGTTTTGCACCTTACTCCTCAAAAGAGACCCTGCAATTAATTGTACAAGGTACATTGTTCATTGGGGGTACCTCCCCCATATGCCTCTATCAGAAGTAACTTGTATGTGCCGTCAGCTGTGACATGCAAGGTGGAGGTGCTGTAGTAGAGGTGAACATTTACATAAGCGTAGAAAAACGGGCCAGAAGGGGAAAGCGCCAACATCCTAACAGGGGTTCCAGATTTTCAGTGAGCATCGATTGCCTTTCCAATGAGGTAAATAGATGTTTATATAGAAGAAATAAGGAGGAGGTAGTAGGACAAAAGTCCTAGGACTTTGGTGGAGCTCCATCCTGGCTTCCCAGCACAGGATACCCAAAGGCCATCCCCAGCCACCTTTGCTGTCCTCTCTGAGACGAGACCCTTTCCTTCAGACTTCTTCAGGAGTCTCAGCTTGTTAACCAACCTCGTCATGGCCTTGTGCCCTTCACCGTTGTGGACATGGGCCCATCACTGCACCTTTGCCCAGGGGGGTGGGGTGCGCTGGGCTGGGGTGGGGTTGGGGGACGGGTCAGATGGGAGAAAGAGTTGTGGTTGTGCCATCTTGAACCTTGTTAGAAGGTGGATGAAGGGAGGACACAGGAGAATGAGCTAGTCTGGAGCCAGAGTGAGTGGCTAGAGGAAAATGCATTTTTCCTGGGGAAACCACGCCGTGAGGAGTACCCCACACCAAAAGGGCCTTGTCTGAGCTGGCTCCTGTCTCCGGGGCCTGCCCCAGTAGTTGGGCACACAGGAGATTGTGGTGACCTTGAGTGTGGATGGCCCCAAACACTGCACTGCGTGTCTGTGTGCAGCTGTGGAGGCCTCAGGAAGCCCACTGAGAGAGTGGGCCTGTTCCGAGGCTTCAGGCAGGAGCCAGGGGCTGCCCCTTCACCAGGGAACATTGAGGAGCTTCTGTGTACGCTCTGTATGTGTCTCAGCTTTCTTTGGAATTATGGCAGAGTCTGGCCCTGCCTGGTCTTTTTGTGCCTTGGATCCCAAGTTAATACCCGAAGGGAACAGTGCCCCTGTTGACATACTTGATATGGAAGTTGCTGTCCAAGGGCCGTTTTATCCTCGTTGCCACTGACATCACACCACGTACAGTTCTGAGGTTCTCACTTTAGTTTTGATTGAATAGAGCTGTGATCGTTGGAGCAGAAAGAAGCCATTCAGATGTGAATAGACGTGTCTAGCAACATGCAGATGTTTTTTGGCAGGTTGATGAATATTTTAAGTCTTTTTCAAGAAGTAGAAAAGGGTCAAACTGGAAATAGAGAAGATTCTGTGGCAAGGGAAAAGTAGATTTCATTTCTCTCCTGATCTTCCTTTTCTTAAACAAAAAGCAGAACCAGGATTTAAATCTCGGATTTGTCATATCCCTTAAGTCTCCTTCACATGGGAGTTGTGATTATGACTCTCACATACTGAACCTCAGCTTCTTAGCTCCCCATTTTTTTTTAAGTAAAAAGGAAACACAGGCTAATATTAAAAATAACAGCAGAATCTCCAGATTGGATCTCTGTCACTTATTTATAGGTCGCAACCCAGGACAGAGTGGAAAGCAGGGCCATGCCCTGGTTGTCCGTATGCTATGCGTGGTATGTGGGCACACCCTGGGCCCACGTCGCCCACCCCTCCCCAACACGCACACACACCCCTGCCGAACTTGCAGCTTGAGTCAGCGTGTGGCTTCGCTTCCTTCACCCCCGTCGGGTGGGTTCTTCCCCGGCCACGGTCCCCGGCCCTCCCCCCGCCCCCTCGGTCAGCAGAGCTGGCCCAGGCCCCCGTGGCGCGCAGCACAGCCCCGGCCGCACACGCGCCGGCCTGCGAGCAGGGGACACCGTGGGACCGGTACTGCGTAGCGTGCTGGAGCAACACGGACGCGAGGAAGTCCTGCTCTGCTCAGAAGTGGGACCAAAGGGAAACAGGAGCGGAAAGGCGATCTTTGCCCCGGGCCCCCGACAGCCACAGCTGCCTGGGAGGAAGCTAGACTCACCGGGCAGGGTTGGTGAGTTTGGAGTGACAGCTGGTGCCAGGAGTCTGCTGGGGGCTGCGCCTAGTTTTCTGGCCCTTCCCAGGACAGAGGCGAGTAGAAAAGACGGGGTCACTGCAGGAGGGTGCTTCCCACTGGCTGGCTCCTTAGCCAGCCTCTGCCTCAATTTCCCACCTTCCACCAGCCTCTTAACCCCCAGTCTGCCCTGTGGCCCTGCCGAGCCTCTTGCCCCTTCTCTGAACGTGTGGCTGACGCCCCTTTGTGCCTGTGCGTTCCTCTGCCCTGTGGTAAGGTGCCCGTGGGGGGCGCCACCGGAGATGTCCCCTGGGAGGCTGGAAACAGGAGAGCGGCAGGGCCGCAGGGTGGGCTGCATCAAGGGAGAACTCAGAGCTGAAGGCCTCTCAGTTCTATTTTTAGAGTTTTCTCTAAAAACAAAGCTCTCTCTGCATCCTCCCAAAGATAGAGGATTTGATCGGATCTAAATAGTTGGGAGCAGCTCGTTTTTTGGCCAGGGCCTTATCCTCTGGCCTCCCTCCCTGCAGGCAGTCACACGTTTGCAACATCCATGGATCAGCCTTTTCCACTGGGGAATCTGGGTCACTTCAGTCATGTTTCTCAAACAAAACATTAGCACGACTTCAGCAGGAAGAATTAAAGCATGGAAAGTGCCCTGATGCCCACAAGCCCGCGGCGGAATGCAGAGTCAACTATTGAAAATGTCTGTAGACCTACATGCGCCTGTGTCCGCACAGACACGTACACACACGGGGAAGGAGAGGTCCCTCTTGCCTTAAAGCCTTGGAAACTTAAAACTTGAATATCTCAAAAGTTTAGTTTTAGAATAGAAATAAAGTAGAAAAATTGATCATTTTTTAAAGAATAATTTTTTTGAATGTAAGCCAAAAGGTACTTCTGTCTTTTTTTCTTTTAAAGATTTACTTATCTATTTTAGAGAGTGCGCTTGGCGGGGAGGGAAAGGGAGTCCGAGGATCGTGAGATCACAACCTGAGCCAAAACCGAGAGTTGGACGCTCAACCAACTGTGCCACCCAGGCGCCCCAAATAAAAGGTGCTTCTAGTTCACTTCAACGTCTGATGACAAAATTTATCTATTCTCAACTTTTCAGAAACACACCCTTTATTTCTGACAGATACACCTGGTTTTAAAAACAAATGCCACCCTTCATACCAGACAGTGTTTGCCCTGTGAATTTTACTTTCTGGCAATTTTATCTCACCAAAGCATATCCTCTTTGAAACAATGGAGCTCATGCCTAAAAATATCTCAGGCTGTGCTTGCTGGGAGGCTTTGAAGTTAAAGCTGTGACATCCTTCTAGGTTATGGCTGCAGGATGATGCGTAGATGTATTGTCTTTGTTAATTAACTCCATCTGTTTTATAAGCCTGAAAAAGAAATTGGATGAAGCTGCCTATATGGAGGGATAGATGATATTCCCTGTGCCATAGTGAGCCAGCAGCCCCGGACAGGTTTTCAGTTTTCCTTTTTGCTACCAGTTGCTCAAGTGCCATGGAGCCAAGGCTCATTCTTTGAGGGCCTGTTGTTGAACCGGGCTTCCCGCGCAGTTGCGCTTGTGCTGTCTGTAGGAGAGAGGTTAAGTTTCCTCACTACTTTGGAAAGGGCTAATGATTCTCCCAGGTGCTCTTTCTGTGGCAGACGGGGGCATCTCTCACCTTGCCAATAGAAAATTCCGTTCTGTGAATCAGAACGACAACCTTCCTAAACCTCTTTTGGGAAACGTTCAAGTGGAAGCCAGAGTTCCACTGTATGTATGTTCCCTTTGGTGAAAAGGTTTGATTGATTGATTGATTGATTGCCCCTGCTCCCCCCCCCCCCCCCCATAATCAGAGGGAAAAGAAGAGAGACCTCCAATGCAGGGCTCGACCATGACCCTGAGATCCTAACCGGAGCCAAAATCTAAGAGTCAGCTGCTTAACCGACTGTGCCACGGGGGCACCCCTGGTGAAGAGCTTTCATGGTACCGAATTACTCTTTGCTGGTTATAGGGAGGCTAGTTAAAAATTTTGGACAATATGGATTCCCTTTTTTTTTTTTTTTTTTTTTTTTTTACAACTCAGCAGGATCTGCATCCCCAGCGGGTTAGCCAGGAGAAAGGCATGTATTGCCAGGTGGCATTTCCCTGGTTAGGCCAGGACAGCAGGTCAGAGGCAAGCAGGAGATGGGGCGATGTGGGTTGCTAAGGTACGGCTGCAGTGGCATGCTCATTAGCACATTCTCTCCCTCCAGCCCCATGCTAGTTCTCCTGCATGTCTGCAGTGAGTTCATGATTTGAATACCCATCTGCGGAAGACAATATATGAGTTTCTAATTCTCTTCCCCATGGTCATTTTTTTTCTTTCCTTCATTCTGAGTCATCTTTGATTAAACAAAACAAAGATGTTACTGTTAATTATGCACCCTTTCAAACAGTGCAGAAATTCTTTTGTGCGTGTGTGGGGATGGATGGTTTTGATGGGGAGAGTATTTTAAACCGTGGACCGGGATGCTAGGGATCCTAATGGAAAAAAATGTGTAAATCTCTACTAAGATAGGAAAAATCGTTTCTGCTTTTTTATTCTCATTCCTCAAAACTTTTCCTTTCTGCCCTCACATGGTCAACATAATTCCATTCAAGCATCTTTATTCTCTTTAGACGTCTTATTAAAACTTAGTTCATGGGGATCCCTCGGTGGCTCAGCGGTTTAGCGCCTGCCTTCAGCCCAGGGCATGATCCTGGAGTCCCAGGATCGAGTCCCGCATTGGGCTCCCTGCATGGAGCCTGCTTCTATCTCTGTGTCTCTGCCTCTCTCTGTGTCTCTCATGAATAAATAAATAAAATCTTAAAAAAAATAAAACAGTTCAAACAGCTAAAATTGCAAATAATAAATGAGGTACCATCATATTGGCAGGTTGTAGGCGGACTGCATGAGCAAACTGGGAATCCGCCGTCGTCCTCCTGGCACTTTAAAGATTAATGTGACATGGGCAGGGGTGCTACAAAATCAGCACCCAGCTCTGCCGGGGGGTGTTGGCACAAGGTTCTAAGGTAATCCTGGGGCTGGAGTCCCGTGGACACGTTGGTGCAGGCTGGGGGGTTGGCACCTCCCCTAGAGGGGAACTCCAGCTGATGGGAAAGAGGGACCATACCAAGAAGGTGGTTTTGACAGCGAGGCCCACCCACAGTCTAGGAAGTGGGGCACAGATTGGTTGAGGCCTAAGGGAAGATTTAAGCCAAGAGATGAGTTGAATAAGACCTTGGAAGGCTCTTTTTTTTTTTTTTTTTTTAAATATATCCCAACTATGGATGACTTGTAGGAACCCAGAAGGTGTGTGTGTGTGTGTGTGTGTGTGTGTGTGTAAGGCCTCCGTCTATTTTTCCTGACTCCAGAAACTCAAAATCTTGTGTTGGCCTCCTCTGTTGGTACAAGGCCAGGTCTTTGCAGTTGCAGGCAGGTGTTCGTGGCAGCTGTGACTTAGCAACAATTGTGTGAATGAGGAAAAAAAAAAAAGGAGTTGTGGGCAAGTTGATTGTCTGCAGCAAATGGAAATTCTATGGTGGTACTTTGTGGGAGGTTTATAGGCAAAGAGTGTTCAGTTCTCTTTTGATGTCTGTTTTTTTTTTTTCTTCTACAGTTTTTTGAAGAAGCAGGATGCTGATCTAGACGTGGAAAAAGTAAGTTGACAAGTTCTGCCCTGAGAGCACATGCCTTGTAAATCAGAAAGTGTGTCCCATTGGGACCCAGGACTCGGTCCAGTTTTGAACTCTGAGCCTGTAGGTTTCTAAGAGAGACGTTGAGTTGGGAGATGGAGCTGGTACATGAATAGAAAGTCTCACCTCACTTAGGTGAATCTATGATTTCCCCCTCCTCTTAGTTGTAACGCTCGATTTTGGTAATTATGGGAACGTGTAGATGTTTAGCCATAAGATGCGTCTCTTTACCCCAGAAATAGAAGGGAACAGCTGTCCTGTGGCTGATGCCTTCAGGGGCTGCTGAGGGGTGGGCAGCACTCTGCCTTCAGACTGGTTAAGGAAGATCCCCTTCCGTCCACCCGTTTTTGTTTTTTCTCTATTCTGAGATAACTCCTGCTTACCTCTGCCCTAGTTGTGCCTTCGGTTTGTAGTCACCGTGTCGCGGGTCATCCTTTCATTCACTTAACATTTTTCTGATGCCCACTGGGTGTTAGGCACCATGCTGGGATCTGTGGAGACCAGAATGGATGTGACTGACAAGTACACGGGCGATTGTTGTACATCGCAATAGGAATGTGCAGAAGGGGCTCTGGAGGCTCCGCCTGAGGCTGCGCTGTCCGGGAAAGCCCTAGATGCAGGGCCTGTGTGACGGAGCCCCGTAGTCACTGCGTCGGCAAATGTTTGCTGAGTCTTCTCTGCTTGTACTTCTCATCTCCCAGCTGCCTTGGGTTCCCAGGAGCGATTCCCGTGAACGGCTGGACGGACAGGGTCTCCCTGGCCACCCACGGGATCCTGTTCTGCCCCAGTCTCAGCAGCTCCGAGTGACAGTCCTCCGTCCCCTGGCCGCTCAGGGGCCCCACTTCATCATCAAAGAATGACTTGGGGTTATTTCTCCTTTAGACTTCGTGTGTAAGAGAAGTTCTTCTCCCAGAACTAGGGGCACACTCGGCATGCAGTCAGCGTCCTTCACGCTGCGGAGTGTGCCCTCCGAAGGCTCATTCCGGAATGATTACGGGCGACCCCTGGCTCCTGCAGAATGGCCTGCAGAAAGGTCACAGCCTTTCCTGCCCGTGCAAACCCAGGTGACTCAGGCTCTCACCAGGCCTGGGTTGGACGGGAGGCGTGAAATCCTGGCTGCTAGAGTTTTGGCTGTGGAAGCCAGGGGCTAGCGAAGGCCCTGCTGGGTACTGTGGCCCTCGTGGGCCCCACCGCCAGCGAGAGCCTTGGGGTGCCAGGAGCCCCCTCAGGACGGGGTGGCGCAGAAGAGCGGGGCGGGGGGACGGCTCCGGGAATCCTGGAGCTGTTCCAGGTTGCAGGGCTTGCCCTGCCTTGTGCCGCCCAGGCCGTGGCCCGAGGTGAATCCTCCCACCGTGAGAGGGGGAGGGAGGTCCAGTCTATGGGGCAGGCGGGTCTGTTCATTGTGTTCTCAGTACAACCCGATGCCAGGCAGACAAGAGGCCTCAGCAAACGGGGTGGGAAAGCCCTGAGCCGAGTGAATTAGCGTCTTGCTTCAGCTCTGCTGTTCACTTGCCCTACGACCTTGGGCACATCTTTTCTCCTGTGAGAGCCCCATTTCTCTCCTCCGTAACACGGTCCCATCCCCCGTTTCAAGTAAAAATCCTTCATTTTTTCACTTAAAAAACACAGAAGCCACACGTATTTCTTTGTTTTCTGACTTGGGCTTTATCCCAAGAAGGTTGTAAAGGGCTGTTGGCCGCGAGTCTGAAGGATGCTTAATAAGGCCCAGCAGAGGTTGGGAGTTCCTTGAAGGTGCGGCCTTGTCCGTTGTTGGCGCGCCCGGGACCGCACCGTGGGCAGCGAGTGCCTAGTGAAGGAGGGAGCTGTGACCAACCCGTCATGTGGGCTGGGGCTTTGTAAGTACTGAGGGGACTCAGAATAAGAGAAGCTGAAAGTGTGGTAGGAGGTGCTTCCTGGACTGCGTGAACCTGAGCTGCCTGCAAGGGACTCTTCCGGCTGCACCCTCTCGGTCACGTAATTAATGACCTGGAAGACGCTCAACCGCCCTAGAGGAGTTCAGCATTTTAAAAGTTCTAATTCAAAAGCCCCAATTCCAGAATTTTTTTCTGATGCTGATAGAAGGCTGTGGAGCACAGAGGTATAAATTGTCTTCGCCTGTGTTTGTATATCTGCCGAGAAGAATCTAGAGTGTGCCTCCGTTGTGTAACTAAGGGATACCTGCTGGCCAACCCAAGTGAAGAAAAATCACAGAAGTCAAGGTGTGTTTTTTCCTGAACGGATTTTTTGACATTTTTGTAAAGATAGAACTATGAATGGAAAATTAGCCTTATCGTGACACGTCAAAGAATAAGTTCCAATTATTAATTATTCCTTGTAGGTTATTGAGATTATGCTACATACTGAGTGCTTTCTGTGTGCCACACTAGACAACAATCTTGTGAAGGAACCATGGCCCTTACCATGAGTCGCTTGAGGCACCACAGCAAGATCAAGGAAGGATTCTGGTTATATCTGTCTGGGTCTAGAGCCCTCTCTTTCTCATAACCCTAGCTTACCTTGCAATGGATACAATATTCAAGACAATATATTTCTGTGACCTCTTTTTAAAAGGTTTTAGGAGTAATAAAAAAGCAATGTTACTTTCTAGAAGACGTCTGAATGGGGTTGCCCTGCCACCATGCACTTCTTCAAAGCTGTCATTGTTGTATAGTTATTTGTGCAGTAACCATCTCGTATCGGTGTTCCCTATTGAACCGTAAGCTTTGTCAGATCTGAATCTTTACGTGTGCTAAGCCTAGTGCCTGGCTTCTAGATTGCCCTCCTAAAATGTTGACCACTGGCACATGACCAAATTAGAGTCCATGAGAGCCACTTTGGTAAGTGGCAAAGTAAAAAAATCTTACTGTGTACTCCAGAAATCATGTTTTTCTTCTCCATCTATAGGTTTTATCTATGGAAACCATGCCAGTTAATAGCATTATATGGAGACAAGACAATCACTCCTTGGCGTCCTCTTCAAAAGTACCAAGTTTCAAGCAGACAGATGAATAGATACTTCTTGAGAATGAAGTAATCCGTGCAAAAGCAAAGAAACTCTAAGGATAGAAGAGGGAGGAGCAGTAAGAGGACAAGGGAGACATTAATACTGTTTTTTTTTTTTCTCAAAAGAATCTTCTTGCATTATTAAGGGATACACTTCTGAGTATGGTTTACACAAATCACTGATTTAAATATATACAGTGTATCTTCCAAAAGTAAAACCCATACTCAACTGAATTTTAAAGAATATGTAATCAGGTTAGGTCAGAAGGACAAAAAAATGTACTTTTTGAAAAATAAAACTGATTAAATTGATTTATCCTATTTGGTAATTTAAATCATGACTTAAATGGACTTGATTAAAATAATAACTACTTTGGTCATAATGGCTTTCAGAGGGCTAAGGAGTGAGGTTTGATTTCCATGTATCCTACATGATTTTCGCGTATCCTGCATGGCCTCTATTTAGCATGATTGCAAGTATTTGACGGTTGTCTTGAGAGAGACCCATCATTGTTGTAGTTTCAGTGAGAACAACAATCTCTGTATTGCTGTTCTGTTTGCAGGGTTTAGATAAGCTGTCTTCAAGCCACGAATATGGCCACAGATAGACATACTGTCTATTTGATAGACACAGAGGCCACCCCAAATAAAAATTGTCATTCAAAAGAAAAGTAAATAGAATTCTTTAGAATGTTTCCTTTATCCCAGCAAATTCCTTAAAATGTGTTCATCCATAAATGTAGAATGTATATAGAAGTTGCTCCATTTTTCAATGTTTCTTTTGTTTTAATAAGTCCCAAGAGAAATGATAATGATATCCTAGTTTCTTATTGTGGGGTTAATAGTTCTTATTGAAAAAAGAAAATGAAAAAAATAATAATAAAAAAATAAAAAGAAAGAAAACGTGGTTCTATACAATTGGCTCACAGTTTGAGACTGCATCTGGAATCAAGCTTTAAAGCCATGTGTATGTGATTCCTACATAGCTGCACGAGAGATGGAAAAATTAATTCATGTAAGATTTTTCTTTAGTAGAGGAATAGGATTTTCAGGGGTCACAAGGTCAGCAGTGCTTATATGGGGAGTCCAAAGGCATGAGGATGTGTCTCTAGTGAGAATGTGTGTGTGTGTACTGGGGGGAGGCGATGTAGCGTTTCACTGTGTATGCTGGTTGCCATAAGGAGGTAGAAAGCGTGAAGAAGAAGAGGGAAGAACACCCATAAGCAGAACTCCTTGCCCTCTGTAGAAGCCATTGCTTCTGAATGGAGTGCAAGTCTCACTAGGTGGTGTGGGGACCAGCCCTGGTCGGTCCCCAGATGGAACTAGCTACTCCTTAGGCCTTCTCTGATCCACACACTTAGAGCTGTCATCCCTGGGGCCTATGGGATGCCCAGTTGTGTCTCATTCTCCAGCCTCTTACTGAGTAAAGGCTGGGCCTCCCACAGCCTGCTTTCCTGGTGCCTAGGGATCAGGGAAAGGGGATGGTTTTGGTGGGTAGTGGTGGGGGACGGGGACAGGGGAGAGGGGGTTGGTGTTTGGGAGGGAGGAACTTGCGTAGAGCTCTGTTTTAGGTTGAAGAGCAAACGGTTTTAGTCCTGTACCAAAAACAGTTGTTCTATATCACCCATAATGCCTGACCAACTTTCTTTCATATAAATCTCTGGATTATAAACCTGCTGCCGTGGAAGAGAAACAGCAATGCTGCTGTGGAAGAGAAAACATGCCCTCTGCCAATTCGAATTTCTAAGATAATAGAAGATCCCTCTTCCTAGACATGATAAACTCTGGCAGATGTTGATGACCATTGGAAGAAATACACATAACAAAATTTATGTTGTGATCAAGGAAAAAGTTGAAAAAAAATCGGGGTGAATTGTCTAGTCTTGGATGAAGAACACATAATTCATTTGTTCCTCAAACATTACCAAACACCTATGGGCTAACCACGGTCCCACACCACATGTTATCTTACTCAGTTGCCGTATTTTACATATGAGGGAAATGAAGCTGAACAGAAGTGAAATGATTTGCCCAAGGACTTACATGTAGGAAGTGGTAAGAACCAAAAGTAGCTCTTAAACTTGGGATACCCTTCTGTTTCCACTCAACAGTGGATATTCTCTTGTACTGAAGCTCAAAAGAGCAGAAGACAAATGAACAACCATCATCAGCCTCGTGCAGTTTGACTGGTATACGCATCTTTCCTTTTTCTCTTCCCTGAATTTAAAGGGACTTTCACCCTTATTTGTTTAAAAATAGTAATGATGTTTTTTATCAAAGAGAAATTAGAAACTTAGAAGAACCATCTCTTTGAATCTGACATGGTCCCACCAGGTGGTCGCATGGGGGTGACAGTGGCGGCAAGAGAGTGACTTCCCATGATGGCATTCTACAGGAATGGGAGTCCAGGGAGGCCTGTTCCTGGGCTCAGGATGATCTCATTGTCCTCATCTCTGTAGCATTTATCATCCTGCAAGGAGAGAGCTGGATGCTGCCAGGAGAGAACGGGGAGAAATGCAGCCCACTTGACAATGAAGAGTCAAGACAAGCTCCCACCTACTCGGTAGTCTTTCTTCTGTAGCCCAATTGCCGCATAATTTCTTCTATTGCAGCCAGGCCTGCTGGGGAGAGGTTGGAATCACTCGGTTGTCTGCCTTGCATAGATTTATTGTCTGCTGAAATCCCCTGTGAAGGAGAGATTATTAGTAAAATAAGTGTAAAGAATGGCTTCGAAGATACTTTTGACACTGCCCCGAAACACTTTCCAAAGCAGAGCTGCGCTTCTTCTGGGCTGGCGTGTGGGTATGGGAATGCGACCATCAAAATACTTAAAATTTCAGGCTTTTCCCCTAACACGGGTTACCACGGCCCACTTTGGGGCAACACCAAAAGTGTAAGCAGAAAACCTTCGTGTTAGTTTGCTGCGGCTGCCATAGGAAGTGACCACACACTTGAAGGCTGCAAACAGATTTCTTCCCTCACAGTTTTGGGGGTCAGAGTTCACAGCAGGAGGTCGGGAGTGTGTCCCCTCAAGAGGCTTTGGGGGAAACCTGTCGCTTACCTCTTTCAGCTCCTGGTGGCGACAGGCATTACTTTGATTTATGACCGTGTCACTCCAGCCTCTGCCTTTCCCTTCAAGTTCTCTTCTCCTCTGTGTGTCTCCCGACCATCCCTCTCCTAAGGATGCCTGCGATAGCTTTCAGAACCCACCAGATAATCCAGGATGAGCTCCTCCTCCCAAGATCCTTAACTTCGTCATACCCTACCATTGCATTCCGTACGAGGTGGCAGCCACAGATTGCAAGGATTAGGAAGTGAACATCTTGGGGAGGGGGTGGACATTTTTCTGCCTCCCACACCTTCTCTTTTCAGAATTTCTACATTTCTCATTTCCTGAAACATACAGCTTATGACCACTGGTTTCACACATTACTTCAGCGAGCTTAATTTTTTCCTAGAAGGGGGCCCTTGGGAGTCCTAAGAACCAACCTGGTCTCCCAGGCCACAGAACAGGCAAGGCCAGGCCTATCATCTTCCTTAGATCGAAGTGATTGTAAGGATGAGGAATCATGGGCGCTGAGAGCAGGGAGGGGCCTTCGAAACCGTAGCCTCCCAGACTTCGGGGGGAGACTCGGGCCAGAGATGCAGGGTCCCTCGAGTCTAGAGTGGAGATGGGATCAGCACCTACTGCCTCAGCCCACCTCTTCTGCTGTGTCCCTTTGTGAGTCCAAGCTGTCCTCCATCATATATGTCTCCTCCTCATCCTTCATGTGACAGTTCTTTAGTACCTGAGAACCCCAACCCTGCAAATCCCCCTTTCCTTGGCCAACAGCCCTGTTCTTACCAATATTCTTACGTTACCCGATATCAGGTATTCTGCTGTTCTGGTTACATCCCCCTAGAGGTGTTCCCTTTATGTCATTGTCTCTTTAAGAACATAGCGCTGAGATATGAACAATACTTCTGAGATGGCGTGCCCAGTGTAGGGCAAGGACTCTACTCCTAGAACTGTTAGGTCTTGTGAGATGCACATGTTTTCTGCATCATTACGTGCTACACTTAGAGGAACCAAGGTCACACTTCCATTTAGCCACCCTGTCACACTTTTCAGCTCGCAGTGAACTCAGGTTCAGTAAACATCCTTTAAGACTTTAAAATATGAATTGCTTTAGACCTCTCCCCTTTGCCCCTGCCAGGAAGAAGAGCTGGGTTTCTGTCAGTAGCAGTATGGGATCAGCTTCGGACCCAGAGTAGAGTCCAGACAGAGATCCAGAGAACAGATATATCCATGGGCTGGGGCATGCTCACAGGGATGGTACCAGCAGCAGACAGCAAACAGAAGGCAGTTAGGACAATTTGGTGAGGCATAGAACTGGAGAAAGTCTTGTGTAGGTGGCAGTCTAGCTGGACAGATATTTGGGAGCAGAATTGTCCCGCTGAACAGGCCAAGGGCAGATAGGAGGCACACTGGTATGGAGGGACAAGACTCCAACCAGGGAACTGATGAAAAGAGTTGAGCCCCGAAGAATGAGTTAGAGTCAACTCCCAAAGCAGGGGAGGGCCCAAGATGGGAGCTTGAGTCCAGAGACCCAAAGGAAGCCCCTAGTCTGAAGTCAGAGTCACAACACGGATGTGCGTCTGTGAATCTGTGGCCTGGAGCCTCCCCTGCTCAGAGCCTGGGGTCAAGGTCACGTGACAGAACTTGTGAACAGGGTTGTGTTGTCCCAGTTGAGCAGATTGGAGGGTGCAGGGCAGGTGATGACACCCTCCTATCTATAGGCAGTTGATTTCTTACTATGAAAAGTAGGGTTTTATTCCCGTGAATTCTTTGGATTCTTTTTTGCCGGTGGTTTGGTCAGTTGTGACAGTCCCTGCAGCCCATTGAAATGTTTTAAGATCTCTGTTCTTTCCTCTGATTGATTGACTGTCCCCTCAGTTGTGAATTATTTGTGGTATCTCTAAGCACATCTTGCTGAAAACCTCACCAGGGATGACCTACAAAGTCCTGCTGTGCAAGGACCTCCCTCCAGGTCAGTGTTGCTCCTCTGTGATGTTGGCACCCCTGGGTATGGTTGCTCAGTCACCTCTGAGGCCTTCAAACTGAATTGTCCCTTAGCCCAGGGTTTCCCATCTCAGGCAGCTACGCTTGGCGCACCTGTCAGATGCTTTGCTGACATCTAGGAGCTCAGTGTCTGTAACTCTGATAGTCCTGCAGAAAGGGCATGAGATAAGGGCAGGGCCCCAGGAGGGGAGAGTGGGTAGCGTGTTTGGTCACTCGCTGCTTTGCGGACAGAGGTCCCCAGTTGTTCGCACTGACACCCATGGGTTTCAATCGTAAGTCCCACTTCCCGTAACATACTTGTGGGTGTTAGCCCGTGGGTGATTTTTAAAGCAGAACTAGAAGCCAGTATTCAGATGCAGAGTCCTAATCTCCATTTCTAGTGTTCACCTCTCCTAAAGACATCCTTCTTTGCAGATTACGTGTAGTGTATAAAAAGCAGACCCTACAGTTGGGTGCGTAAGGCCATTTCTTAGAAGATGTAGGAGTGTTCATTAAGTTGTGAAATGTGCCACTACTAAATGTAGTCAGCGTGTAAAGTGAAGGAAAGGAAGTGAGATGCTGTGTGGATCATTTATGTTAACAGAAGAAGGGGGTAAAACAATTCACTCATTTGCATAGTCCTTCCAAATAAGCCTGCCAAGACCAAGTGAGATGGTTTCAGGGTCAATCACGAGGCGGCATGATGTAGTGGAAAGAGTGTGTGGGCCTCAGGGGCTTAAGTAAGTCCTGCTGTGCCACCGAAAAGCTATATGATGTTGGCTGTGGGGGAAACAGATAGTCAGATGACGAATTGCAACGGTGGTGAGTGTCTGAGGGAAGGTACAGGGAAAATGATGCAGGAGGATCCCAAATAGCAGTTCACAACTTCTGTTGGTTGTTCCCCCTGCTTTGGGCAATACTGGCCAAGGATTGGATAACTTCCAAGTGTGACAGGAAACGGATCCATGCTTGGGCTGGAAGAATGGGAAGGGGAGAGAAGGTTCCTTTCCACGACATTATTTTTTCTGTTGCTCTTCATCAAGATTTAATGCCACAGTAATTTAAAACAAACAGAACCTGTGCTTGTGGGTGGGAGGCAGATTTTGTTCATTTTTGGAAGAATATTCTGAAAAGTAGCCCTAAACTGGTAGTATTGGAAGCAGTAGTTTTAAAAAGCAAAGTAACCGCCACTTTGCCCGTCATGCAGTTATCAAATAAGGGGAAAAACTTTTTTTTTTTCCTTTACCAGAGAGCTTGACTTATGTGTCAAGGTGATACTTATTGCAAAAAAAAAAAAAAAGTAAATTTGATAATGGGTTATAAGTTTGAACAGCCCATAGGTACTAAAAATGAAATAATTTATAAAACTTACAAAGTTTGGAAGTCCTCACAGTGATCCACAGGGAAGTTTTAGGTGTGGGAGAGGCCTCGTTGGCAAAATGTCAGCGCTTTTTTTTATGTATTACCTATGACTGGAAGAACAAAAAAAATTTGACAGTTACTATAATATTTACTGTATTTTCTCATATTTGGTTATATTTATTAATACAAATACTGGCTACTAGCCAATCTTGTAACTTTTTTATTATTCTATTTATACAGTGGCTTAGAGGAAAGTATAATTAGGCTTCCGTGTTTTCTAGGTAGTAAATACAACACGTAATGTTTTTGAAGGCAAAAGTAGAAAGCTTCAGAAACAATTTCAGAGCCAACAGAGCAAGATGTATGAGGGCAGGAAAAAGCACTTGTTTGGTGTTTTTTTAAAAGGTTTTTTTTTTTTTTAAATAGACTTTATTTTTTAGAGCAGTTCATATCAAAATTGAGGGGGAAGTACTGAGATTTCCCATATACCCATGCCCCCACACATGCACAGTGTCCCTCATTATCAGCATCCCCATCAGAGTTGTACAGTTGTAACAACTGATGAGCCTATGTTGACACAGTGTCCTCACCCCAAATCCTCAGTTTACATTAGTGTTCACTCTTGGTGTTGTACGCGTTACAGGTTTGGGTAAACCTACAGCCACGTGTGTCCACCATTATGCTATTATATAGGGTATTTTCACTGCCCTAACGATCCTCTGTGTGCTGCGTGACCATCCTTCCCTCACCCCTAACTTCTGGCAACCACTGAATTTTTTTTTTTTTTTTTTTTTACTGTCTCTATGGTTTGTTCTTTTACAAGATGTCATGTATTTGGAATCATACACTAGGTGGCCTTTTCAGATTGGCTTCTTTCACTTAGCTATATGCATTTAAGTTTTCTTCATGTCTTTTCATGGCTTATTAGCCCATTTCTTTTTAGCGCTGAATAATATTCCGTTGTCTAGATGTACCACAGTTTATTTATCCACTCACCTCCTGAAGAACATTTTGGTTGCTTCCAAATTTTGGCAATTGTAAATAAAGCCACTATAAATATCTGTGTAGAGGGTTTTATGTAGACACAAGTTTTCAGATCCCTCGGGCAAATACCATAACATGATGAAAAGCGCTTGCTCTTTGTTGGAATTTAGAAATTGTTTTGTATTTCCTTAGGGGAAGAGCCCAAGTCACTTCTTGCCATAGGCTTGTTTGCATGTAAATGTAGTCAGCCACCATTTCACCTAATGCTTTAACCCATAAACATCCATTGTTGTGTATCTGCTCAAATTTGAACGGTGAATGACAGAGTTTTGTGTTTTCTTTTGTATCACATATCTTCCAGCTCCATGATCATTGAGAGCTCTCTTCACCCAAATTGAAGGATGCTTTTCTCCAAAGGTCCTCCTTTTTTCTGTTTCTTTTCCCCACAGTTGGGTCTGAGTCAAGTTATTACCTCTCACTTTGGAATCACCTTTGCTGGCTTGGTAGTTCAGACCCGTCTTCAGTTCCTCTCTTTATTGCTGAATTCGGCATTCTCTGTTGAGTTGTGCACTTAGCTCAGCCCCTTGACTATAACAACATCGTGCCCCTCAGAGGCTGAGTGTAGGGTTTACTTTGCAGTATCTTACCACCTCTTTGCATAAACCTTTCCTTACTTTTTTCATAATTTTTTTCATATTCATTCTTCACTTAGTGTGTCTTCTATGGTCAAATGACAATTGGCCCATTAAAGCAAAAATGGAGACGTGCTATTCTTTTATGTCACAATGAAGATGGTATGAAACATTTTTCAATATTTTTTATATTCCCCAAATGAATGAGACCAATAGGGAAAGGAGAAAAATGAGTGGGAAATATCAGAAAGGGAGACAGAACATGAAAGACTCCTCTAAGTCTGGGAAACGAACTAGGGGTGGTGGTCACTGAATGACGGGCACTGAGGTGGGGGCACTTGACGGGATGAGCACTGGGTGTTATTCTCTATGTTGTCAAATTGAACACCAATAAAAAAATAAATTTATAAGAAAAAAAAATAAAACCTTCTGATAAGAGAAAAAAAAAAAGAAACATTTTTCAAGAAAATCAAATTCCCTAAACTCTGATCTTTAGGTCAGTGGTACAGTTTATGTATTTTTTTTCTACAAGTAGTCTGCTAAATAGGAAAAAACAGTGTAAAACAACTTTGCCAAATTCATTTGCTTTTGAAATAACCTATCAATTTTAATTTTTAAGTAGAAAATAGGAAAAGCTTTTAGAATAAACATTACTGAACTGGAACAAATTCAGTAAGAATTCTTATTTTGTCTAAATTATGGCTATGGTACCAAGATCAGGGACTTTTGAGGGTGTCTAAGGTTAGAGTAGAAAAATAATCTCAGAGCTTACCCTTAAAAGAAGCAAAAAAGATGAAGAATCATATAAAGGTTGGAAGCCTGGGTGTCTGAGAGAGGGATGGAATTAAGATTATTTTGTAGGAAGAAAAGAAGAGTGGTTTGGGGCAGTCAGGTGGGTAGGGGTAATGCAGTGGAGCAAGCTTGACAAGCTTGTGTTGGGTGGTTGGGTCAGGTTAGGAGATGGAGGCCAGCACTGCTACTTGCAGCAATTTGGTATAATGTAGCAAACAGCCATTGCACTCTGGGTGGCATTTCAGGTCCCCTTGCAGTACAGTTGGCAGTTCAGTTACCTCTGAATGAGACATCACCACAGAGTTTACCTCCCCATCAATGGTGGCCTGAATGAATGCTCCACGTGAGTCTGTGGAACAAATAAAGGATGCCACGTTGGGTCTTCAGTGGTCGTCGTATTTGATTGGAGGAGGGAGCTGGACAGAGTAAACACTCAAGTCTAAGGACAGAGTTCTGAGCTGAGGGCTCCACAAGGGTCAGAATGCCTGGAAGGAGGCGCTAGGGAGTCAGATCCAGAGCTTGCAGTGACATGGAAAATCATGATGATAATGATGATGTCTACAAAGGAATACACACACACACACACACACACACACACACGGAAGTGTCTGTGTCAGTTATATACATATATGCATACGCAGAAAGGGGAGTGGAGGGAAAAGGGAGTAAGACCCTTGTACCCATCCTGCAACATAAGAACTGGAATACCAACAGTACTTTGGGAGTCCTTATGTGTTCCTGGCCATACTCCTCTCTCCCGGCACCTCTACTGAATTTTGTTTGTCATTTCCTGGCTTGCCTGTGTGTGTGTCCCTATGGCTTTTCTGTGTAATCTATTAAGTTTGTTTGCCTTGGGCAGACAAAAATACTAATATCCATATAGTATTCTTGTATCATTTGCTTTTTTTCAGTCTCTTTTTTAAGATTCATCCTTGTTGATGCATGAAATGACATACATGAAATTCACTTATCTCCACTGCTCTACGGTTTTGAATTGTGGGAACATACTACAGTTTATTTATCCAGTCTTTTCTCAACAGACATTTGGGTCATTTCCAATTTTGGGCTATTTTAAACAGTGCTGCTGTGAACTTTCTTATATGTGCATCCCGCTGTAAACAATTTCTCTAGGACAGGTGCCTAAGAATGTTGGGGTCTTAGAGTATGTGCATCTTCAACTTTACTGGATAATACCAAATTGTTTTCCAAAGTGGTTATGTTTGGACATTCCATTTGATCTTCCCATGAGTAAACCTATTACCTTTTAAGAGAAAGGGAAGTCCGAGGTGCAGGATTGTCTAAACATTGAAGAAGAAAAAGGATATCATTAGAGTCTGATGAAGTATAACTCCGCCATCAAAGTGTAGGGTATAGAGAGTGGGGATATGAAGAAAAAGGTAAGGGTTTTAAATAGGCACTATGGGTAGGGTGAAAGGTTATCTTGCATGGACTGTGGTCAAGGTGTCATTAAGAGGCATATTCCATCTCAGTAGGACTGAATTCCCCAGTTCCCCCTTTTTTACTCTGCTCTTCCTGAGGAGGAGGAATCACTAGTGCTCCCTCTGGGGAGCAGAAAGATGCTTCCAGACATAGAAGTGTGCTCCTCCCACATCACACTGATGGTGGCATGGATTCTACCAAAGTTTTCAAAACACACACGGAGGCCTACAAATATTTTGGATGTTACTCTCCTCCCAATGTAGGAGATTTTCCTGACAGCCATGTTTTATACTTTATAAATTCAGTGAAGTCACACAGGGTTGGATATTGCTGTCTCTTTTACATCATAGGATTATTTGCTTAAAAACTCAGAGCTACTCCCCTGTTGCTCAGTCACTAAACCTGAGAAAAATGGTAAATTAATTATGAAATAGGACACGGTCCTGGGTGAGCATGTTGACCTCATTTGTAAGTTTCAACCACTCCGACACATAAAGCTGATAAGATTTTTTTTTCCAAAGGATTTTCCATTCCTCCACATCTAGATTTTAGGAAGGATGACTTCTTTGGTTGGCATTCCTAGGAAACTGAAAGTAGAGCACTAACCCATTCACAGCACATGTTGTCTGGAGTCTCAGAAGTACAGCCTTTTTTAACTTGTTATTTTTGGGTCACCCTTCATTAATAGCATTCATCAGATTTATTTGACTCTAGGCCTAAGAGCTCAGGGATGGTGGCATTTTCAAAATATTTTAATCATAGTTTTTTTTTTTTTAATCACCTGTTGATTGGTATTGTCTATTTGAAGCTTTTGACGGTGACAATACATATTTGGGAAGGCAGCATGGTATACTCAAAATAACACCATGCTTTGCCCCCAAAACTGAAAAGAACATCAGCATTCCACAGTTTGAGGTCTCATTATGTAAACTATGACGTGTCTACTCATGGAATATAATATATTAATTAAAATGATTAGAAAGGGATGCCTGGGTGGCTCAGTGGTTGAGCATCTGCCTTTGGCCCAGGGCATGATCCTGGAGTCCTAGGATCGAGTCCCACATCAGGCTCCCTGCAGGGAGCCTGCTTCTCCTCTCTCTGCCTTTGTCTCTCTCTGCCTTTCTCTCTGTGTTTCTCATGAATAAATAAATAAAATCCTAAAAAAATAAAATGATTAGAAAAATTGCTAAACGAGTTAGACAAATACTTGGTTTTGCTAAGTGGAAAAAAGCAGGATACCAAATTGTGGACTATGAGCATAATTTTGCAAAGCATAATGCATGCATAGTGAAAGCCTACAAAAACTATACCAAATGCTAACAGTTGTATTTGGGTCATGAGATTATAGGGATTTTTGCCTCCATGTTTGTTAATGTGGTTATATTACTTTTATAATAGAATTAATTAAAAGGCTGGACTTAAGAGAGATCAATCTGGATTCAAATTGCCACTCTACCATCAACCAGCTGTTTGACGTTAGGTAAGCTACTTAACTGGCTTCCTCAGGAGCTGAAGATGTTATATCTACACCCAGAGAGTTGTTGCTAGTCAAATGAGGTCATATTCCCAAGCATCCCGCCCCCAGTCCAAGTAGCTGGTATGGTGGTTCCTACCCTCTGCAGTTTCCCCTTCTCTTGTGAAACCAGCCTTGCCCGGTACACACCCAACAACCATGAGTGGTGCTCTCTTATTATCTGGTTTCTATTTTGTCCAGTTGGGGCCCACTCTGATGTTAGCAAACACTTTTGGCCTCTTGGGACTTCTGTTTTAGCAGTGACAACTGATGGTTATTTTAGAGAAGTGATTGGTGAGTAAGAATGTTTGGCATTATGTGGAAGGAGGGGAAATTTGAAGAACTAGACTTCCTAAATGTTGGAGAATTTCAGCTGTTCAAATATATATCTATATTGGATTGACACAAATATGCTTGCTTATTTGAGGACATCTTTATTAACACCCCTTGGCTAGTAAGGAGAGAATATGTTATATGCTTGCTAAACAGACTGGTGATTTTATGGCCCTGCCAAGTTCTTCTAAGAAGACAAATACAAATAATATATAAGAGAAGATTTAGCAGGATCCCCAGGGGCTGTGTGTGAGCCCTACAATGTTAAACAAGCTTTGTGATGATAGAAGATGATCATGTTCAGCAGTTGGTGTAAACAGGGTCAGAGATGCTCAATGAAATCCTGGTTTTTAACTTATTTCAGGATAAGTTTATTCAGGCAGGGAGAGGAAAACTCATTTCTTTTTTCTTTTTTAAAGATTTTATTTTTAAGTAAAAATTTATTTAAGTAATCCCTATACCCCAGTGTAGGGCATGAACTCAGGACCATGAGATCAAGAGTCACATGCTCTATCAACTGAGCCAACCAGACACCCTGAAAACTCATTTCTTAAGAGTAATAGCCAGCTACAGCTTGGCTAGGTGCTGGAAAATGTTATCTTGCTCTAGTTTAGCAAAGGTCCAAAAAAAGATGCCCATATTCACAGCGCCCAAGTCATCCCATCTACTCGGACCAGTACTCAGAGTATCTGAGATCTCCCCTAGACTCTTAGCCTTACAGTCTGAAGACAGGAGTACATTCCTGACCTACTCACGTCTAGAATCCAGGTCTGTGCACTCCCCGGTCATGTCCTGTTTAGAATAGCAGACTCTCCCTCTGCCTCCAGCTGCCTTTGTACAAGTCACTGGACATGCTGAGCCTCACTTTTGTTATAAGAGGAGAAGTTTAATTGCTAAGGACCCTTCTGGCTCAAAAGTCCAAAAATTCTGTAATTCCTTTGGGTCTTTCTTTCTTTCTTTCTTTCTTTCTTTCTTTCTTCTTTTAACATGTCAGCATCTTGAGAGGTACACGTAATTAAACTATAGGAAATCAACTATGAATTTTTGTTCCTTCAAGTTTGAGGCTCTGAATCAGGCTCCCTGTCTTTTGTGGATAGCTTGAAGGGATCAGAATATTTCTCCAAAGACCACAGTTGCCCATGGCATAGTCTTCTTGGCCCTACAAAAGTCAAAAAAAACCACCAGGCCAACTGGAATGCAGTGGTAGGAGGTTCCTTGCTGGTGAAACAAGCTGTTGTAGCCCTTTAAGAAGGTGACTAGAACAAGAACAAGAAATGAAGGGCATACAGGCTGGATGGGAAGAAGTACAGTTCTCTTTACTTGCAGGTGGCATGGCTGTTTATATAGACAAATCCTAAGGAATGTATAAAACTACTTCTAGAAAGAGCTAATAAATGAATTCAGTGAAGTCATAGGATATAAGGTCAATATATGGAAATCAATTGTATTTTTATATATTAGCTAATAGGTAGAAAATGAAGCTGAAGAAACAATTCTTTATATAAGAGTAACAGAAGAACATAAAACACTTAGAAATAAATGTAACAAAACTATCAATTGGCACTATCTCTGAGGGCACTTAAGGGTAATGGGTGCTAACAGTCCCAGACAGTTCCCTGGGGAGTGGACTTTGTTTTTGTAGCTCTTATCACTTCTCAAGGGAAAAAGCTATATCAACCTGCATGGTTGTTGTTTAGCATCATCAAGATGTGGACTGTAATGTCAGTTTGTACTCAAGAAGCCATGCAGCACTCCTGGGGCCATTTCATAATCTATCTGATACCGAGCATATCTCCGTTGCACTTTGGGTATAGAGTGAAGTCCTGAGTGATTTACGGGGCCTGATTAAATCTCAGGCATAAGATGTTCACTCAGAAAGTTGATTTTTTTCCTTTATCCTTTGTTCTTACTTCTCTCTAGGGTGTGATGAGGCATTTAATCCATCAGACAGCAGGACGGACCTATGTAATGAATTTTTACATGCCCTGGTCATTTTAATGTAATTCGTCCTTGTTTTAAAAGGCTTCGTTAAGTCTATTGTTAGGATGGTAAAACTACCTAAGAGAGACAGGAGGGCTTTTCCCATTTTCAGAATTCAACAGACAGTTTCTTAATTGCATTGCTTTGGGTGAATGGTAATTAAATGGGTTGGGAGAATGTGCAGTATTTATTTATAGTAACAGGCATGTCATGTATTTATAGTCACTACTGCACAGTGTACTTGATAACATCCTTTTGGGGGAAAAAGGGTCATGACTGTTAAAGTAGTTTCAACAACTGTTTTTGGCAGGCCTTTGAATCTAGCTGTGAATATTAACAGATCCAGGTACTTTTTTATATTAAAATACCATACATAGCAAACCTTTTGCAAGGAACCTGCACTTGCAAAATTCTAAATATACTTTTAACATTTTTAATTTAAAATATTTCGGGATGCCTGGGTGGCTCAGTGGTTGAGAATCTGTCTTCAGTTCAGGGCGTGACCCCGGGGTCCTAGGATCCAGTCCCGCATCCCTGCAGGGAGCCTGCTTCTCCCTCTGCCTATCTCTAACTCTCTCTGTCTCTGTGTCTCTCATGAATAAATAAATAAAATATTTTAAAAAATTAAAATCCTTAAATATGTTTGCCAGTGTCAGTAGTCTCTGGAGTTTTATAATGTACCTTAATTGTGGTAAGATGATAGGAGAGTGACTCTTCCTTGGTTCTTAAATTTGGTGATAAATGCAATTTTAACACCTTCCCCTTAATGTGCTCTGACATGGTAGATTCATCAAGCAGATGGAGAAATTTTCCATCCACTGTCAAGGATCTTAGTACCAAGGAAACCACTGTTGGGGGCCTTTTATTTTATTATTATTTTTTTATTGGAGTTGAATTTGCCAACATATAGCAGAACACCCAGTGCTCATCCCACCAAGTGCCCCCCTCAGTGCCCGTCACCCAGTCACCCCAACCACCCCCCCTTCCACTACCCCTTGTTCGTTTCCCAGAGTTAGGGGTCTCTCATGGTTTGTCACTCTCACTGACACTTCGCTCATTTTCTCTCCTTTTATTGGGGGGCCTTTTAGAGGACCGGGTGAAAGCTAGGGAAGTCCTCCATCAAGAAAAACGTGGGCACACGTACGCCGAAACGCAAATACAGTTCTCTCCCTGGGCGGTCTGTGGACTCCCGAGTGCCTCTTCCCGGCCCCGGGCTGTGAGGCCCTGCCCCAAGTGCAGCTTGTGCAAACAGCCCCTTCCGTTTCGCACATCCCTCGTGTCTGCTCTCTCCCCTGCCCACGCTGCAAATTCATTTCCGTTTCTACCTCTTCTCCGTAGGGCATTTGTCCTCAGTGTCTCCAGTACCAGTTCAGTCTAAGTGTGGCAGAAACAGATCCTTTCCCGCCACTACCGATCCCCAGCCCGTCGGCCCTTGTAGGTGGTCACCAGCGTCTCCCCCAGGCCGGAACCGCGGGCCGTCTTGCTCCGTCCAGCCAACACGCTGATGACCTTCGGTCACGCGGCCCTGGGGCAGGCCTCAGACCTCTGTCCTTTAAGCCGCCCCAGCCTCCCCCCGCGCTCCCCAGGCACACCTGGCCCTGCCGCACCCCCTTGGACACCTTGGGGCTTCTCTGGCCTGGCGCGGAGGTTACACAGCACCAGCTCCTGCCCGAGGGCCGACTCCTGCCGCTTCCCCCCAGTCTGCTGCCGTCCCCCAGGGCCTCGCGGGGCCCGAGGGCCGCTGCTCTCCCGCCTTCCTGGGCTGCCAACATTCTGTGCGTCCGCCTGGGTGCTGGGACGGCCGGGCCTCTGGTTTTCTGGGAGTCACCGACCCCGGCGGGAAGGCGGGTGCCGCGCTGGGGCAGCCTCACCCCCGCGGAAGTCGGCACCCCCGGTCACTTGGCAGCTTGGTCCCCAGCATCTCGCTCAGTCGAGTGGGCACTGCAGCAAGGCGGCTTTGCAAGCACCTTGTTTAGGAAAGCGTGGGGCGGGGCCCAGGGAGCAAAGCCGGGCAGCCTGGGGTCTGCTCGTCCCCACGCGGAGCACAGCGAGGCAGGGGCGGCCCGGGTCGTGGAGGCCTGCGGGTGCGTGGCGCGCCCCTGCTCAGCATTTAGCACATTCAGAGCTGCAGTGGCCTCTGACCTGATCAGCCCCCTCACCTGACAGGGGGAGGCAGAGACAGGGAGGTTAAGCGACCTGCCCCAGGTCAGACAGCAGTAAAACCAGCTTTTGAACTGATGTTTTTGGACTCTCCTCTCTTTGCTCACGGCAAGTGCTCCGCGCTCCAGTCTTCTTTCTCCCTCCTCCTTCCTCCCTGTGCTTATTCGTGCCTGCTTGGTGCCCACAGATATTCTGAGCTCTTCATGCTGCCTTCATTGTCCTCTGCACTTAAATAAGCATAAGTACTTAGTAATTATCTTACATTTTGAGCAGCACTTGGTACTTTTCAGGTCCTTTGACATCCGTTTTTCCATTAGATTTCACCACAAACCAGTTAGATAGGTTGAGCTGGTATTAGTCTCATATATCAGACGAGATCAAAGTGGTGACTCGTTTGAGACCAAGACCATGTGGCTAACAAGTGACACAGTTGAGGATACAGTCTGGTTCTCCTCATCCAGAGGAGGATAGCAAGTTAAAACTGTTTTGAAAATCTGGCTTTGGGCTCTGGAATCTTGCCTTCCTTGATGTAAATATTAAAAATATGTATATATATTGGATTTCCTATTTTCTAACAGTTTCCAGTTTAGTGGCTCATTTCCTAAAGTATGTTGTGAAGCACACTGGCCCCACGAGATATGCAGTGAAAAGTGGGTTTCGTGGCCAGATAAGCTGGGCAAAGCTGCCTGCTATCTGTCCCTCTTGGCGAGTCCCAATGCATATTAGCATTTAAAGGTTCTGACAAGGGCAGCCCCGGTGGCTCAGCGGTTGAGCATCTGCCTTCAGCCCCAGGGCATGATCCTGGAGACCTGGGATCGAGTCCTGCGTCAGGCTCCCTGCATGGAGCCTGCTTCTCCCTCTGCCTGTGTCTCTGCCTCTCTCTCTCTCTTTGTGTTTCTCATGAATAAATAAATAAAATATTTTTAAAAATAAAGGTTCTGACAAGTCCTACCGTAAAGATGACCATTAAATGTACTTTTTTAAATTTCAGTAAAGTACACGTGATATAAAAATTTACCATCTTAGCCATTTTTCATGGTACAGTTTGTTTTTTTATTTTATTTTTTTTAAAGATTTTATTTATTTATTCATGAGACAGACATAGGCAGAAACACAGGCAGAGGGAAAAGCAGGCTCCCTTCGAGGAGCCTGATGCAGGACTCAATGCCGGGACCCTGGGATCACAACCTGGGACGGAGGCAGACACTCAACCTCTGAGCCACCCTTATTGTACAGTTGAGTATATTCACTTATTTTGTTCAGCTGTTCTCCAGAACTCTCTTCGTCTTTCAAAGCTGGAACTCAGCACCATTTAAATAACACTCCATCCTCCCCTCCCCTAGTCTCTGGCAACCACTGTTCTACTTTCTATCACTATGAACTTGAGTACGTCACATCAGTGGAATCATACAGTATTGCTTTTTATCACTGGCTTATTTCACTTAGCATCATGCTGTCAAGACTCATCCCTGTTGTAGCATGTGTCAGACCTTCCTTCTTCTTAAGGCTGAGTAATATTCCATTATATGGATATTCCGCATCTGTTTATCCATCCAACACAACACTTGAGTCGCTGCCAGCTTCTGGCTATAGGGAATAATACTGTTACCAACGTGGGTGTACAAATATCTCTTCAAGAATTTGCTTTCAAGGGTGCTGAGTGGCTCAGTTGGTTAAGCATTCAACTCTTGATTTTGGCTCAGGTCATGATCTGAGAGTCATGAAATTGAGCCCCACATGGGGCTCCGCACTAGGCATGGAGCCTGCCTAAGATTGTCTCTCTCTCTCTCTCTCTCTCCCTTTCCCTCCATCCCGACCCCCTCTCTCTCACAAAAAGAATTTACTTTCATTCCTTTTGGGTATATATATATATACACACCCAGAATTAGAATCCTGGATCCTATGGTAATTCTGCTTTAAGACTTTTATGCAACACTATTGTTTAACATATTTTTCCACCCAAGTCTCACAGATTCCATTTGATCACAGAATTCTTTTTCCACATTTTACCTTCGAGCATCCCCCAGAACATTGGGCCTCCCGGAAAACACTGGGAAGTCTTGAGCCTGTGGGATTCCTTCTGCTTGTTCTAAGGATTTCCACCTGTTCCAAGGAGCCCGCAAATCTCAGGAGGCTGGTGGGATGTTGTAGCCACAAAGCTCCCAGCCCACGGGCAAGGTCAGCAGCGTGGTCCCAGGAACTGCAAGAGCAGAGGAAGCTCACAGGATACACGACAGACTGTAGCAAGTGTTCCTCTGCCTGGAACTGACGCTGTAAACTTGGCACAGGTGAAGAGGCTGCTGTGGCACTGACGTCAGTTAGGCAGCTCCGGTTAGGTTGGGACCTTTGTTCAACAGGAGAATAAAGAAGAGCAAACCCCCTGCCTACGTGCAGTAAGGGGCCTGAGAGGCCTTTCTGGTGAAGAATGTTGGGATCCACCATTTCCCTCATTCCTCAAGGAGCAAGGAATGACACCCGGTCAAAGCCATGGATCAAAGGGCTCTGCCACAGGGCTTGCTGTGTTGACTCACCCTAATGGGCCCTTAATGTGGTTCCTAAATAACTGAGGGGCAATTGTAAATACTATAACTGTGTGGGGTAGGTAAGAATGCCAACAGAGCGGATCTGCTTTCCCTAGACGGAAAAGGAAGGGGGTATGTGGGGCAAAGGCAGCAAAGCAATGAAAGAAGAAGAATCCCAACCCCAAAAGCTTCTGTGTACCTCAGATGGCCTTGCGGTCAGCCTGTCTCCATGACAAGCTCAGGAAGGCCCAGCCCTTGGCGACCTGAGGTGACACTACATGATCCAACACCCCACATGCCCAGTGTTGTCTCCCCATACATTGGTTTGAAAGTTGGCGTGTGCCTGAATGGTTTTGAGGTTAGGGGGAGGAGGGTGGCGCTTGAAAGAGAACAAACTGGGAGGTTATTATAGCTGCTGAAGCTTTGTCAGGCTGTTTGTGATGCTGATAAGGATGAGGATGCAGAATCTAAAACCACAGAGCGGATATGTAGCCCCAGAGCGCCTGACCCAGCCTGCAGTGAGGCCGCAGAGCACCCAGAGCACCCAGCCTCAGTGCCCTTGCACCAGAGCACGTAATGATACCTGGCACCGTGGGTGGAGAATTTCATCAGATCCTTAGATGAAAGCAGCTACTGATGCACAAATTATTATCATTATAGGAGACTTTATGTTCTGCAAATAAATACTATAGCTTATTCTCTCAAACCCTTTTGCTTGAAATGAGTTCAGATTTGACCTCGCTCACTGGCCAGCTTCCAGCCAAGCTGCTTCCCCTTTCCCCCCCCAATCACAGTTCCATGCGGAGGTGCCGAGGTGAAGTGAAAGGAGCACTGGTGAAACCGTATGACCTGAGGCAATCCACTTCCCCTCACGGGGCCTCTGTTTTCTCATCACTGACCGTCCTTTCCTGACGTTCCTTCCAGCTCTGTAGCTTGATGATTTTGTGAAAGAGTAAGCAAAAAAAAAAAAATAGAATTCAGCTTCAAATTACAAATGTTTATCAAGTGCCTTTTATGAGCCAGGCACTGTGGTAGGTGCTTGGGATAAATCCCTGAACGAGACAGCTTATTCCAGTTGGGGGGAAAAGAAAGACAATCAGCAGTAAATGCTAATGCATAAATACATCCTATAGTTGTTAGAAGGTGGTATGTTCTGTCCAAGAACAAAATAGGGCGGTAAGAGCAATCGAGAAACGGAGGCAGGAGTGCAATTTAAAAAATGTAGCAAAGAGGAGCTTTTCCATCATGAGAGTTGTTAGAAAACCAAGTACATCATTAATCGGAAGCTGTAAACCTCTCCCTTGGAGATTTTAGGAAAAGAAAATTCTACTCATATGTTTAGATGCAGGGATATGCCTGTTCAGATGTAGCAGGATTAACCACACGATTCTTTTGAAGGCTTTCTTTTTCAGTGATTTGGTCGTTTGTGCAAGGACAGCTCCAGAATGCGTGTGTGTGTGCACACAGGCATATGCACACGTGTACAGATAGGTGTTTACACACATGCACACACGCGCGCACGTACTTCTGTTTAAGGAGCACTACAAGCCAGAGTTGGATAAACTCAGCTGCTGTGTACCCCCCAGCAAACTTTTAAAAGGTCAGCTGGTGGGCCATAATAACAGCCCTCCCATCCTGCCATTTTACAAGGGAAGAACCGAAACACAGAAATGCTAATGACTCACCAGAATCCGAATGAATCAGGGATGGGTAATAGGGCCTGGCTCCGGCCCCTGGACCATCCGTCACCGCCTCCAGGTCCTCCCTACATTCCTTTTACAATGAGGCAGGCAGCGTGGTTGTTTTGACTTCCCCTTCCCTTTGGCTTATGAGCCACCTCCACTCCCAAGTCTGGATAATTAAATACTAACGCTGGCATAATAACTCACTCTAACCCTTGTGCATCCAGAGCCGCACGATCCAGCCTCAGGATGATGATAGAATCAAACAAATACGGTCCAGTGGTGACAATTTTGAACGGCAGACTCTTGTATCTGGCAGTGCCCTCGTGGGGATATGCAGTCCATAGCAATACTTCAAGTCCCTCACCCTCCGACCAGATTTCCTCACGCTCTGCGGCGCTTACCAAGGTACAGACTTTTCCCAACCAGGGCCCACTTGCTTTGCTACCTTCCCGCCTCATTCCGCATCATAAAACAGCTCCCAGAGAGGCCAGGATCAAGACGTTCACAGAGTGTAGGCCAGGGGAAGAACCAGGAGGGCAAAGTCAGCATCGCCCAGGGAAGAGAGCCTGAAAGCAGGCCTTCCTGATTTCCGTGCCCCTCACTCCGCTCACTGTCGTTCTTCTGTAGTCCCTCCTGTGATGTCAGCCTCACAGAAATCCTGTGTGGTAGGTATTGATATCCTCATTTTGCTGATGGAAAAAAAACTGAAGCCCGAGAAGTCAAGTAACTTGCCTGGTATGCCATGTGGAGAATGCTAGGATTTGAGCCCAGTTCTGTGTGGTCATAAAAACCATGTTCTTTGTCCTATGTGGTGCTGCCCCTAAGGAATACAAATCCCAGAGGCTCCGTGTTGTTTCCGTTGCAGATTTGTTTGGGTGGGAAGCACAGTCACAAAACCAAGTCTTTGATGTTTGTTTGAGGCACTGGAAATCTGTGTTCAGCAATGATCTTGAAAGCATAGTAGGAGTGTTTATATATTTAAATGGAGAAGAGGATGTTCCCCCCAAAGGGGAGTGGAATCTTTGTCTTGTTTGGAAACAGAGAGAACGGTCTGGGGCTCTTTGCCCACAGCCCAGAGGGATGCCAGTACACTCTGAGGACCACTGGCCCCACACATCCGAGGCCATGACTTCCTGACTCGGTCTTGTAGCGCATTTTACAGCCCGCAAACGCTGGGCCTGGCAGTCTAAGGAAACGTCTGCAGTGCACAGAGATGGGGATTGGAAGGAGCTTTCAAAAATACAGGAAACTTTAAGCAGTTCCTTTGTCACGAGCATAAAATACATTTTCTGACAAACACGCTGCTTCAACGTGTGAAATTTGTCAACTTAATAAAGATAGGAAGCTTAGGGGTAAGGATATACAAAGCATGCATTTTATAGCCACCTCATTTGGGCGGGGAGGAGAAAGGATCCTAAACGGAAGGAGGGACAAGGGACCAGAGAGGCAAAATAGGTAGACCTCAACCAATGCAAATACAAAATAATGAACAGGAGCAAGTAAGCAAGTAAGGGAAACAGAGGAGACGGAGCGAACAGGGAAAGACAAGCTAGAGCAGAGCTACGTGTGAGCTGAAGACAAGGGACATGAGACAGAGATGTGCTGAAAAAGCCACAGAGCCACAGGCAAGCAGGTCACACAGCTTTAAAGATGCTGAAGTAAGGGGTGGGGGTGGGGGTGGGGGTCAGATTTTCCCCTGAGTTTCAGTGGAAAGCTAAGCCTTGTATACAGAGGCCTTTCACATGAGCTCCTCCGCATGCCCAAGACTGTATTTGTTGGGTCAGGAGAAGAATCATTTGAAAGGAGAGGCACTTATATTTATCATCATCCCAACTGCCCCTTAATGAACTAGGAGAACTAGAGCAAAGTGAAATGAGCTTAAAATAGATTCTATGGCAATGACCCAGCCAATGATGTTATCACACATGAGTCACGACCAAATAGACTCCTCACATCTTGCAATAGATGTTTTTCAGTTTTCAAAAGTTTGCAATGAAGATTTTTTTTTTAAAGCTGTGTACTCATGTAAGAGTATCAGTTGTTGATACCCTTCTTTTGTGGGGATGCTGTGCTTTTCTGTTTTCCCAGTTAAAAATACTATTTGAATTCTGAATGTTCTGTATCCATAGTCGGTGACTTTATGTACTCGTTGCTTCCAGTTCCTGAGGCAAAGCGATATGATGAACTGATTAAAAATAACATTCTAATGAAATTGTTGGGTGTGTTGTTATAATATAAGTCAGCTGCAAATGGGAAGTTCTTTCCTGAGGAAATTTGATAAACTGAAAGTCCACTTGAGTGTTTATATATTTTCCGTGAGAATTTTGGGTCCTTCCTCATGTTTTCTTTTCAAAAAATGACCTGTTAATTTGTGCTTCCCACCCAAACACATATTTTAACACTTGTAATAGTTAGCTGAGGTCCGTTATGTCAGCATGATACAAGAGTGTGGACTAAACGTTTACCAGTAGAGTTTGTGAGTATGTAGAGTTTTTTAAAGATTTTATTATTTTATTTGAGAGACAGAGAGAGCACAAGCAAGGGAAGGGGCAGAGGGAGAAGGAGAAGCAGATTCCCCATTGAGCTCAGAACCAGATGTGGGTCTCTGAGATCATGACCTGAGCCAAAGGCAGACTGGGCCACCCAGGTGCCCCATGAGTGTGTAGACTCCTTTTTTTTTTTTAAGATTTTATATTTTTATTCATGAGAGATACAGATAGAGGCAGAGACACAGGCAGATGGAGAAGCAGGCTCCATGCAGGGAGCCCGATGCGGGACTCCATCCCAGGACCCCGGGATCACGACCTGAGCTAAAAGGCGGACGCTCAACCACTGAGCCATCCAGGCACCTGTTTCAACTTAAAGGCAAGCAAAGAGCCTTTTTTTTTGTTCAAGTATTGAATATTTAAAAAAATAAGAGAATGGTTTTTACCCATCAGGTTAGTAAAGAGTAAACTTAGCCTAGCAACATGTGAAAAACTCTCATTCTAAAAGGAAGAAAGAAAGGAAAAGAAGAGCAAAGAACAAAAAAGAAAAGAGTAAAAATTTTTACTTGACATTTTCTCTTCAATTCCAAACTTGAAAGGGTCAAATGCTAGAGGTGGCCCACAGGCATATTTTGGCTAGTCCAGTGTTTTGTTGTTGTTGTTTTTAAATTTGAGCCAGCATTTAAAAGTCAAGCTATTTCACACTTAAAAAAAAAAATCCAGATTTATGGCTTCTCTTTAAAAATAAGATGACCTGGCAACATTGGGCAAATGTCACCACTTGGCAGCCTTTAACTGGAGATGGAGCTGCATAGCAGCCACCCCATCAGTTGTTCCTAGGCAGTCTGTCAGGTTCTTGGTGGATCCCCACTCCTGAAGTCTGTGCCTACAAGTGTTAGTTGCCATTCATGGTCACATTTGTGCTGTTGAATCTCACAAAACAGACAAGTATTTTTTTGAGGGGCGGGGGGAGTACCCATTTGTCCACATGGAAGAGACGGAGGGGCAGCTTGCTCCCGGTTCACTTCATTCACGCGTGTTACCTGTCCTGTGGCATTTGCTCCCCCGTGGCTGCTCATCCCATCTTCACACCCCACCTTCACCCTGCTGCACTCTTACTTCCACGGCTGCATGTACCCCTAAGTAGAGAGTCCTCCTCCTTCGGAGCATGTCCTTTCTTGTCTCCTTGTTCTCCTCCACCTCTGGTAGGCAGTCTGATGATTTGGTTGACCAGCACTCTCTCCCCACCCTGACCTCCACTGGCTTCTATGACTCCACCCTCCTCTGGATTTCCTTTGACTTGGATCTCCTCTCAATTGGCCTTGCTGGATCCTCCTGTGCTCTCTGCCTCAGTGGCTCACTTCCTCAGTAGTCAAGTGTTACATGAACATACAGCTTACTTTAAAAATTCAGACAATAACAGAAGTACGTAAAGCAGAAAGAGAAAGCCTTTTTTTAAAACCATGTTCGTTTCTACCCACCCTGCCCCCATCCCAGAGGCAAATGGGTCTCTCTTCCTGACCCATTCCATGTCATCTGGTTTGTCTGTTGTTGTTCCACATGAATAGGATCATTTTATACATACTGCTTTTTGATTTGGAGATGACCCTGGTCAGGGTAAATAGACCTCCATCATACCCATTTTATGATTCATCAACTTCTTAAGTGTGGGTGTTTCCAAGCAAAGCCAACTGAGTAATTATAGTAGTTAACATAATGTTGTTTTTATGGTCGTGTATCTGTTTTCCCTAAGGCTCCAAGATGGTAGGGACAGCGTGTCTTCGTATTCCCCTATCAAAGCACCTGTCAATAAATGTTCAGTGAGTGAATGAACATTGGTATTTTTGCCCGTTCGAATAGATCATTCTAATTTATATGTAATATTAAATTATAGTTTAAATTCAAATTCAAATGTCCTAAGCTCTATAGTCAATATCTTAGTGCAGTTATCATAAGGTGCAGGTAATATATTTCTCGGGTCATTTTCTAACAGTAACATTAATTTTGCTTTCCTCATTAAGATCACCCTACTATGCAGAAGAGAATTCTGTACATCACTTGTTTTGTTTGGAAGAAGTGTTGGTAGCTGGTTGTTTTTGTTTTGTGTATTTTAACTGTGTATGTTGGCATCTTTCCAAGGTGGATAGTATTTTGTGTGCAATTCATTCTTCATACAAGTATCGTTTATCTTTAAAGAGAACATAAATACATAATGGTTGTATAAACAGAAGTGACTTAATACAACATCTCTTCAGTAGGAAAATAGTTGAGGCTTATAAAGTGAGCCTTGTCAGATACAATTTGAGCTCTTTTGCTGAGGGTTTTCATTCAGTATCCTGCTGCTGTTAATAGCCCTGATTTAAGGAGAAACCAATGAAAACATCTATCATCTGATCGCCATGGGATGTCATCCAAGCTTGTGTCATGGTCGCATAATGTTCGTGGGTTTGTGGGGTGAAGAAAATAACACTTGGGTGTATGGAATTTATTCTTAAGCAGTTTTTGTCAGGGGTGGATGAGTTTCTTGCTCCTGAGTTGAAATGGGGCTTTTAAATACTCTTAGTAACTCTTTCATCACTGGATCCTCTGGAGGAGACACCAAGGGTGAGTGTGTAGGAATAATATTCTAATATTTGTGTGTTTCAGAAAGTGAAGGGGGGGGGGTAGGACTAACCTGTCATCAGTAGTGAGCTGAAGTCTGTCGGTCACTAATAGTCCATATTAAGACATGATCCCTACATATACTAATTTGGGAAATAAGTAAACACAAATTAGAAAATAAAGAAGCAGGAAAATGGAAACTACATAAAGACTTCTCCAATGCACATATGTGTTAAACTAATTAAAATTCTGCCCAAGGGGTTACTGGAGTGGCTAAAACTCCATTTAATCTGTGTCAAGGTCTTGGGGAAGGTGGTTCAAGTGCTGTGTTTTTAAAGAAAGGCTTTTAGAGGAAAGGACTATCATGAAGCAACAGTCATGGTCTAGTTGGAGATTACAGAAGGATTTAAATACTGGAAAAAGAGCTTGAATGACTTCAGCAGGGAACAGAAATGAAGTAAAATGATTATGCCCATACTGACATGTTGTATTTGTATGTCATACTATGGTTTATAGACTCCTTTTAGGAATGTTAAGTCTGTATTAAATCTTGATGAATTGCAAGCATTTTTGAGGACTGAATCTCGAGGGTTGATGGAGGCAGGCTGCCCGGATGTAGGGGAATGAGATAAGGGAGATAAGGGAGTGGAGTTTCTCAGCCCAGGAAGGTATCTGCCTCTGACTAAAGCGAACGTGTAGAGAAGATGATCGAGCATTGCCACATGGGCAGCAAAAGCCACAGACAGTGTTCAACTCTTAAGAACAAGGAAGGTTAACTTGCTGGTGAACTTTACAAGAACCTTTTCTGTAGCCAGGTGACCTTGAGAGCCAGGGTCGCCGGGATGGGGTTGGGGAAGGAAGGGTAGAGGCCACAGAGGTTGCTGATAGACTAAAGGTAAAAGCAGGAAAAAGAAGTGACGGGAAGGGAAAAGTGAGTGTCAAATGATACTTGTAAATCAGGGAGCTGCCACAATGCCTCAATCTAGAGGAACAGCAGCATGACAGCACGAAATCATGTTTTGTATTGTTTATTTGCCATGTGTTGAGTTTTATATCCCTCAGGAAATAGCTGTGGCTCAGAAGCTGACAGGTCTAAGCAGACAAGGCACATGACAGCAGCATCAGAGAAAACTAGTCAGTGGCAACCGCCAGGTGAAAGATCAAGCACCTGTCACCGTGATGGAGCCCCGCTCCCGAGGCGGGCCGTGGTCTGGGCCCCTTTCTCAGGAGGCCCCCAGGCTGTCCGAGCATCTTGTAAATGAGTGGTACCGCCATCCAACAGGTGTGATTACAAACAACCACCACCACTGAACGTGTACTCAGAGCTCATGCCGGTTGGCTTGTCTTCATATACAGTAGTACCTTTAAAAGAAAAAAAAAAAAGGATTTGCAACATTAAATCCATAACCCACTTGATCAGATCAAGCCAGTCACCCTCATGCCTGGTGTTTAGAATGCTTTTCATACTGGGTGTCTGCTGTCAGTGTCCCCAACACCCACCTGGACCGATGGATAGCACACCAGGAACCGCAAGGAGGGAGCCGTAGACGTGCGCTGTCTTCCGGCATTCCGGCTCTCTTCTCCCAGCCCTCTGTCTTACTCTAATGCTGGACGTGATCACTCGGGAGAAGGCACGACAAGACCAGACTATGAAGCCTATATCTTGACTTGATGAAACCATGCCTTGGCGTGGCATGTGTCATCAGCAAATTTCCGTACTTTCAGATAAGTGGCATCGAGAAGAGGCAGCTTATCAGTCATCAGCTCATGTGGTCTCTCTCACAGTTGGCTGATTCTTCGGGGCACATGTGCACACATGCGGTGTCCGTTGGCCGTGCCTCCTGCCTTCCCAGGCTGCCCAGAATCGCAGCCGGGCACCGTCGTAAGCAGACAGTGCCCCCAACAGAGGCATCACGTTGCTCTTGTTGGACTCCAAAGAGAGACGCTTTGTCATTTGTTTATCAGGAATGCTTGTATTTTCTCGTGGACTGAAAGAAAAATAAAATTACCAGAAGCCATTAGTTATTAATACAAACTGTCTGCTTTTAAACTCAATCCAGCGTTGAAGAAAAGCAGTGTTTCTTTGCCAAATAACTTGAAGGCCCTTGTGTATAGAGCTGACAGATGGAGTCCGCTGATGGTGCGTACACTTGAACGCACACAGAGCCCAAGACAGCGCCCCCAGGCTACGGGGTCGGCCAGAGAGTTCACAAGGGTGAGTTCAGAAGGGCTGTGGACAGAGAGAGTCAAATAGTGAAACATCACGCATTGAGATGTTCTCTCCAGTGTAACGGTCACCAGGACGTCGACTGCAGCGTTTTAAAAACAGATGTGCCTCGCGTTCATCCTGCTTCGGGCGTGCCACAGGAGCACGTTGCAGGAAAGAGAATGTCTAGCACCGCAGTGTCGGAGAAATCAAGGGAAAAGGCGTTGTCTTGAATTACGGCCTCTGAACATCTGTTAGTAGCCGTATCCTTCTCCATAGTTTGAGTGGTTGGGATAAAACTTCAAAGAATTGGATTCTCCTCAGCCAAGTAGAAAATATGTAGCTATTTATTTTTAAATAAATCCAAATAATAGAGAAAGGCATTAAAAAAAATGAACATTTCACAAATCCCATCTCTCCTGTCATTCTGCACATATATATCACACACACACACACACACACACACACACACAGGTGGACGTACGAATGACTCCCTCTGAATGGAATCATACTACGTAGGCTAGTCTGTAATCTGTTTTGATCACTTAACAAAATGCTGTGGGCTCCATTCTGTGTTGAATATAGCTCTACATCCGGGGTGTTAATGGCAGCATAAAATTCAGTCATATAGCTGTGTCCTGTTAATTTATTCATTCACAGATATTTATTTTTACCTCCTCATGTAGATGCTGCTGAATTCTGGGGATGAGCAGCAAACTCCCCATCAAAGGAAATTTAGGTTATTACTGGTTTTCCTGTGTTTATAAGCAACATTGCACCGAACGGCAACTACTGCAACATTTACCTTTGCATACATAACCTAATGTTCTCCTTAGAATAAGTCCCTAGCAAGAGAATTGGCTGGTCGGTGGTTTACACATTTTGAAGCTTGATCCATGTTTATTGTCTAACCACTCTCCACTAAAAGCTTACAATGATGCCAGTTTTTCAATACTCTTATGATCCTACTTTTCATTGCTTATCATCTTTGTCCGTGTGATGGGGGGAAAATGATGCTCCACTGTTTTAACTTCTGTATCTTTGATTTCTGTTGTTCTTGGATGGGAGTTAGAGCCACCAAGAAATCATGACCTCCATATATGGTCTATGGAGTACCATTTTCTGGGAGTCCTAACTTTACACCTCTTAAAAAGGAAAACTTTTTTTTTTTTTTACTTTATTCTTCAGAGTCAGAATCAGTGAGGAGGTTGTCTACTTTCGATAATAAAATCCTCACTGAAATAATTGATCTGAGTCCAGTTCATTCGGTTTTAGCATCATGTAATATTTTATTTCCTTTTATTTTCAAATAGATGCTATACCTTTGAAAGTAGCAACACACACAAAAAAAACCTTAGTTGCTAAACTTAAGGAATATCTAATAAAAACCTTAAACATAAATGCCTAGAAGTACATTGTCTCCATTCACCCTTCACCTGGCTGTGTAGCATTTAAATTTACTTTTGTTTATTTTCTGGCCACAAAAGAAGTTCTGTTGCAGCAGAATAGTAATGACACAGGCAGGCCTGGGTTCCAGTCCCCACCCCTCCAGTGTTACTGGCCTGGGTTTCTGCTTCCACATCTGCAGAGATAATAGTAATACCCGGCTCGTGCAGATGTAAGCGCTCTAGGAGATGCAGAAGCGACTTGGATACAGCCTGGCCTCTAATACGTGCTCAGTGAATATTACATTTTTTACTGTAGGAAATTTTAGCAAAATCAGAAACACTCAGAAAAAGGATATAATCCCTTTACTGAAATTCCACCAGAGATGACCAGTGTTTCTGATTAGGGAGGTATTTTATTCCAGTCTTTTTTCCTTCTAGATACCTATTTTACCAAAGTGAGACCATACTAAAATTGTACAAGATGTTGAATTTCAGCAAATGTGTATGCTTAATTTTTCAACAAGGGGGGGAGGGTGTGGTTACCCAGATTGATTGATTTTTTTCCCTATTGTTGTTTAATTGAGAATTTTGTTTGTGTTGCTATTTATTTGTAATACATGTTTTCTTAGAGTGAGAATTAAGTGTAATTGAAAGACATTTTGGACAATTAAAACTATAAACATTGCAGCTCCTCTGAATTCATCATTCAGAGCTTGTTATGCAATCAAATAATGTGGCCATTTTTTTCATTATTTCTGAAGATGTTTAAACGGTTTACAGACTCCAGGAGGCTGAAGCTTTAGCCTGTCTACACTGCTTCCTCTCTGGGAGAACAGCAAGGCGATCTTGCATTGACCAAACGTGGACTGAATCTTTCTCAGCTCTCTATGTCTCATCCCATGTGGCTGAGCTGGATTTCATGAGATAATTATGTTACTATTGTGTTGAAATTAAGGTTTTGTTACCACATTTCTTTTAAGATCTTTAAATTCATTTGAAGCCAATTCTTCAAAGAAGCCTCCTTGTGAATCTTTTTTAAAGTGTGTACACACAGTCACATACACATACACACACACAACTGTGAACTCACCAGTTTATCTGCCTTGCATGTTGAGATTATCCAGGAATTACATTTCATAAATTTTCTGAAAGGCGGGAACTCAAATATTCTCTGTACTCATACTTCTGTGTTCTGCAGTCAAATCCTGGCTTATATTTCTGCCCTCCTAGGATTTCCATGTGAATTTATTTTAGTTGAAAAATCATCTTAATTTTACTGCCATTTTCCTTTTTATCTTTTTTTTTTTTCCTAGAACAAGTATGGCATTGTTTAAAGGCTTAAAACAAATAAATGTTTTAAAAATATTTAGTTTAGGGATCCCTGGGTGGCTCAGCAGTTTAGCGCCTGCCTTGGGCCCAGGGTGTGATTCTGGAGTTCCGGGATGGAGTCCCGCATCAGGCTCCCTGCATGGAGCCTGCTTCTCCCTCTGCCTGGGTCTCTGCCTCTCTCTCTCTCTGTGTGTCTCTCGTGAATAAATAAATAAATAAAATCTTTAAAAAATATATTTTGTTTAGGAATACTTCTTGAAAATATTATGTCACTATGAGAAATTCATAATTTAGGTATGTACCTCCTTAATTCTACACATAGTATACGTTTTATGTACCATGTATACACAAATTTTTGCATAAACTTTCTCCATCTCAGGTTCTTAATAATTTCCAACCTTTTGGCAAAAGGAGATCAAAATTTACTTGTGTAAAATTTATAGCTCTGGGCGTATCTTTCTCCTTCTCCTAGGAAATTCCAAAGTCTTGCAGAAAAAGATCTTTACATGCTTTAGGCTTTTATTTCATTCTGTTTTTGATGAGAATCTGGGACCTCGTCAGTAGGACGTGGCTTTATCATCTCCTCCACACTTTTGTCTTTAGGATCAAAACTTAGTTTATAAAACCAAAGTCACTTCTGAAACTAACCCAGTGTTTAGGGTTTGTTTTCTCTCCACCATTTTGACCTATTTTTAAAGTACTTTAATAAGAACAGTGTTAAAATGCATCCAAAGTGTGGGATTTGCCCCTTTAGTTTTGAAACTCATCTGGAGCAAACACTGTGCTTTCCTCTTTACAGAATTAACATAAATCAGGATGGTATTGAGGCACTCCCACGTTGGGATGTGGTGAGAAATTGAGGTTCACTTGTGCTGCTTCCAGAGTGACCTGCACTCTCCCCTTCAGCTCACGTCTTGCTGGGACAGACTTAGAAGGATGATCCATCTCCCTCAAGTTCTTTGGCACCTCTGCTTTCTGCCTAGCAAGGGCAACAGAGCCGCCAGTGGGAACACAGAAGTAGCAGGGTCTCCTCATTCTCAACCCACTTTCGAGCTTCAATAACACCTCTTTGATGACCTCTCTGACTTCCAGGCCATTTCCTTTTCCACACAATGAAGATACCTGTATTAGCTAATATTCATGGAGTCCTTACCCTTACCATATGCTAAGACCTTTACCGTTTCACTTGGAAATCCTCTGAGATAAATGGTATTATCATCTCAGTTTGGTAGATGACAAAACCAGGGCCCAGAGAGGTAAAGTCGCTGATCCAAGACCGCGGCTGACACAGCATGGTGGGGGACTTGGAGTCCAAAGTGCTAGCTCCAACTGCCTCTTCTTCCTTCAAGCAAATTCTGATGGAGTCCAAGTTCAGCTCCAGAGAAAGTATTTGAGCATCCTTGGAATTCGTTTTTTCAGGATTTGACCTGTATCATCCCTGGGGGTTCCATTAAGAGAGAAAGTTTGTAAATCAGTCTAACACAGTATGATTATTCTTTCAGGGTTGCATTTCATAAACCAGGGTGTTTGTCTTTGCCGTATTATCGAGTTTTCCATAAAGTCATTGGATTGTCTGGGAGTGTGTATGTTATCTACCTAAAATTGCCACTGTATTAATCCTGGGGGAAAAGCTCATCCAGGTTAGATGAGTGAGTTCTTTGAATTCTTTGAAATCACTAAACTTTAGATCATCACAAATACAGAAGTGGGAAAATACCCCACTGGTAAATTTTGTGAACTGTTTAATTTTTAAACACAAATCCAGCTGTGTATCTTGGAGATTACTTGCAACATACTAGGTCTGTGATTTTAGAACATAATTGTAGGTGTCTTCTGATTTAAATTATTCCGTGGAATCAAAGGGTTGCAGAAGGGGAGGTGGGTGAGGGGATAGGGTAACTGGGTGCTGGGCACTAAGGAGGGCACACGATGAGATGAGCACCGGGTGTTATACTGTATGTTGGCAAATTGAATTTAAATAAATTATTCCATGGTCTGGAACATACCAAATGCTCAGTAAATAATTGTTTCACCAGTGAATTAGTTGCATTGTTTATATAATTTCGAGGAACTAAAAATAATGAACAATAAGCAATCTCCATGTGTATCTGAAGGCAATGATCACATATGATGTGTACTCAGTGTTTTATAGAGGGCATGACTGTCTCCGTAAAAACATGTTGTGTGTTCATAATATCTTTTATCTCAAGAACTAATTAATTCTCAAAATACCACTCTGAGGAAGATGAGTGACACACTCTTCTTTTATAGACGAAGAGTTTGTGGTTAATATTGGTTAAGTATGACTAACTCAAGATTGATTAACTCTAGTTGTAGGATACTTGTCTCCAGTCCCATTCTGTGCCTGCGACCTACTATTTGACCTTTCAAAGCTGTGCAGGCCTCCTACTGTCCAGCATTGCCCCCCCTTATCAAAAAAGGGGGGGGCATTTTAAACTAATTACCCTCATTTAAGGAAACGTAATAATTTAGCTGTGTAAGCATTTTTGGTTTCTAAGTATATAACTAAAGTATTTCTAGACATTTGGCCCCAAACACTTTTTTCTCTTCACACAGTTCCACAAAGTGCACAGTAAAGCAGATGGTGCAGACAAGCACATGGTTTATTTACAGCCAGTACAGTAGACGGAGGCATATGTGCTAAGGCCTCTTACACCCGCTCCATGGGAGCCATTAACACATCCATTTAGATGGAGGAGTCTCGGGGTTTTGCCCTGGGCATTTCTGTTCGCTCCCCTGAAGGATCACCATCTGCCCGGCCTCCTTTCCGAGGCCCCGGCACCCTCCCTTCTTGCCCAGCCAGTCCCTGGCCTCTTCAGAACGCCCTTCGTTCACTTAGACACATACACAGCGCTGCCAGCAGCCCCTCCGTTCTTCACTCAAACCGGTTTTGCTCAAAGCCTGTCCGACTTCCACCCAAGGCTGCTCTGGGGCCAGGCTCCGTCCCACACAGTTCACGTAGCCTCGCTTGAGCACCTTCCACAGGCCACCTCGGGGCCTGGGGTGCAGAGGGTCCTCTGACATGTTCCCTGGGAGCTGGCACATATGCTGCTGCTTTGTAGTCTAATTTCAAGGCTGCAGCTTTCCTTGTCGCCTGCGAGGCCTGGAGAGCCAGCAGCTGTTGGCCTGCAGGACTTCTCGCATCCGATGAACCAAGCAGTAGCCCCTGCTTTCTGCACCTCTCACCAAGGAATTAGGTACAGGCTTTTCTTCCTCTTCAAATGTTCTCCCTAGGTGAATGATTATTAATTGTATTTAAAGAGCAGTGATTCGGAACAGTTTTCTACCCAAAATGTTTTTGCGGAAAACGAAGAATTTTGTGGATGAGATCATCTAGCCATTTCTATTTATTACCCCCTTCCCGAAATTAAAAGAAATGTTTAAAAAGCCTTTCAGCTGGAATGATCTGTCATCTTAGCAGCCCATAGCTAACCAGTAACAGCTTCTCCACTTTCTAGTTCCAAATTCCTGGCAGAGCAATCTGATTGGTTTAACTTATCTTTTTAAGCCAAGCCGTGCTGCTTGTAGGTTCCTAGCCAGCACTTGTGGGTGGGCCTCCTTCAGTTGAATGGCAAGAGCTGGATTTTGCCAGTTTCTTTTCATTGTTGCAAATTTATGTTATTGCTGAATGGAGTATTTATAAGCTGGCCTTGAGCGTGCATAGAGCATGAGTATCAGACTTTTTTTTTTTTTTTTTACCTCCTAGAAATTTGAAATAAATGTGTTTGTGCTGTCTGATTAGACAGTCATTGGTGTCTTGCCACAGTGTTTGAAAATTACTGCAGAGGAGAGTCAAAGCAGCAGTTAGGACTTTGCGTAGGACTCACATGTGCCACATGTGTGTCTGGCATTTGGGTTACAACCTTTTTCTTCTTGTCTGAAAACTTCACGTGTAACCATTGGTGTGCACGATTAGGTGAGGACTTGGGATCTGCGGGGGCATTTATGAGTCTTCCTTAAGACCAGCCTGTACAAGCGCCATCAGAAAGATCTCTTCCTCCGAGAGCATTGAATCCTCAGTGCATGATTCTTAACTTCCATCCCTCTAGCATTTGCTCTGGGAGCTCCTCGTATTCTTTGATATTCAGTAATTTCATTTGTACACTTTATCCAATCATACGTTGCTGGATTAACTATGCTCACATGGTTTGCTGCTGAGCCATTAGCAGGACAGATTCCCAGAGAACAGGACAAGGTTGGGGCAGACACCCCAAAACATGTACAGATGTGATTTGGGGAGGCCTAAAACATAAAACTATAGTTACTCTTTGTCCTCAAACAAGTCTCTTTATGACACTGGGTTCTGTTAGAATAAGGAGCATAGCAGTATCTTGATCTGTATTGTATTGCCCAGTATTCACTATAAGTCTAAATGCTTATAGGTTATAGGAACCTCCTCCCCCCCCCAAGAAAAAAGTAAGCCACTACCTATTATGACATGTTTTAAGCCATTTTGTTTGAATCTAAATTTTAGAATTTAAGTAAAATTAGAGTCGGTTTATTTCCTATAATTCTAGCAACCGATTGCAGAATTAAAGAATTCTGCAAACGAAATCATACAGCATAAAGTAGCATTCCTTTATCTTATGTGGCTACAACTGGGGTCCCAGAATTAAAGTTCTGACGGCTAGCACATCCAGCAAGGGCAGAAGGCCGAGGTCTCCATGTCTGCAACATACATCAGCTGGTGCTGGGCAAGGTCTGGTCCCTGTGCCAAGTAACTCCAATTATTCTTTGGTAAACACACTTTTATTCATTGAGGAGCACTTGTTTGCCAATGTATCATACAATTATAGAGTGAATGGAGAACAATAGATGCATTGTAGAAATATTTTTAAAACAAGTAAACGGCAGACAGTGCATAGGGAAAGGGCCCCAGCCCCAGAGTGTCTGCTGACGTGTGATATTTAGCAAAGTGCGATTGTAAATAAGCACTCGGAAGGACACAGCACACTTTGTTGCAAATGCTTCTTTCTGGAATGAGCCTGGCAGCGTTCGTTTCTGGCTCTACCCCCAAGGTGGGTTTGCAGGTGGGGACAAGTGTTCGTGCAGGTGTATGCACAAGCAGGTGTGAGTGCACCTTCGCGCATGCATGGCCTTCTCATGCTAATGATCATAAGAGGGAAAAAGGCACCCCACATTGGGTGATTTCATGTTTCCTGAGATCTTGAACATAAACGTAAACTTTTCAGCAGGTTAGAATTTGGGGGTGAATTTGACAAGCTTGAAACAAAACAGGGCTTGGGTAAAATGCCCTAAGAGCGGCACAGTTCGCGTAGGAAGGGCCCGTTGACCACGTCTTCCCTGATCAGCACCACGGAATATTTTTGCAGTATTTTTACCAAACACTAAAAGGATTAACCGACCATGACAGCTTGCTTTTGTAATTTACTCTGCCTGAATGGCCCTGGAATACTGTCAGTGAGTCTTCCGTGAACGAGGGAAGGCTTTTCTCCTCACATTACAGAGAATGCCAAAGGCCCTCTTGTCAGACCCGATGAGAACAGCATTCACCTATCTTCCTCTCCCTTCATAATTTATTATGCCGTATTTCCATCCTACGGTAGGATGCCATATAAATGTTTAATAGTCCTCACAGGCATCTCATTAAGAACAAGATAGAATTCGGGTTACAAAGCAATTTTACTAAATGTTTATTATACTCTCTTTGAGCTGCAGCCCTCTGACCAGAACTACTACCTTCAATGGAAGAATTGTTTGTTTACAAGACAATAAAATTACTCATTATTGCTACTTGACGGCAGTTGAACTAAACACCTAGGTCTCTCTCTGTGACTCATGAGGTATGCTTGGCATTAGATCAGTGTTTCTCAGACTCTTGCCATTTGTATACCACCTGCATTGCCTTCTCCATTATCTGTGTGCCAGCCGTGTGATTTATATGATAGCCCTTAATTTTTACACTAAACCAAACTTATTTTAAAAGGGAACTTTGCGGGGCACCTGGGTGGCTCAGTCGGTCAAGCATCTGCCTTCTCTCAGGTCATGATCTCAGGGTTCTGGGATCAAGTCCCACATGGACTCCCTGCTCGGCAGAATCTGCATCTCTCTCTCTCCCTCTCCCTGCCTCCCACTCCTGTGCGTGCTCTCTCTCTCTCAAATAAATAAAATCTTTAAAAATAAAAAATAAAAGGGAATTTTGTGACCTCTCATGTAGAAACGCAGTATCATTTGATGCAAATAGATGATTATCATTAAAATAAATATGTGAATTAAGACAAGGACCCAAGGCCGCCACCCCCCCCCCCCAAGGTAAGAGGGGCCTTGGCAGGTGTTACAGAGAGAGCTGTCCTAGACACACAGCATCCGGCTGAGACTTGGGTGTTTGAGAAGACTCAAAGCACTGAAAAAGGAACAAGGTTTTTGTTTTGTAATTCTGTGAGGCGCCTCTGAAGTCACCTGGGGCGTCCCTGGTGTCAGACACTGCTGCACCCCATGGCCAACCCAGAGAACTCACGAGACTGGTTCCTTCACTGATGCCAGTGAACCAGGTGAATGTGGAGACTGTGAGACCCAACAGTCGTTTATTGAACACCCAGGGAAGATGACCTTAGTGGACGCAGTGATCAAACGTGATGCCTCATGAGAACTTGTTACGTTTCGTGGAACCAAGGTTAGTTGGGTGGAAGCCAAAGGATGGAATAAATCAGCCCTCAGCCTGTTTGTTTTAGGCCACCTCACCTCACATTCTGTGTGTAAATCGTCTGCTTATACGCAGGTAAAACCTAGCTGGAAAATCACATATATTAAAAGTGGGGGGAAAGTCACTTTTGCATAGGCTGTGAGTACATGCAAAAGTTCAATTTATCCACTTTAAAAATCTGAGATATTTTCCTTTTCCATAGTATATTTATTTTGACTTTTTTTAAAAAGAAAAAATAGCAACGGGCGCTTCACTCCACCCTACAAATACATCTCTCAGCAGTAGCCCTATGGAGTCCAGCATGAAAGACACCAAGGCCTTTACTTCTAAAGTGTGAAATATCTCATCTTTCGTGGAATCGGTGCTCAGTAGATCCTTGAGAGGTACATTTGTGGACTCATTTTTTAAATACTTCCCGGGACAAAGTTGTGTCCTTCCTGTAGTTATCTATCCCATGACGTGCTCTCGTGAGTGGGCACAGCAGGGGCATAGACGCTCAGCGCTTGCAGGCAGAATGCGGTCCTCTGTGGTGGTGGCAAGCGCTTCACACTCTGTTGTATGGTTTCTGTTGGTTTCTGTAGCGGGGTTGTCGTACCACACATCTTCCCTTTGCTCTTCTAGGTCCAGACACCGCCCTCCTTCCTCCGCTCAGTTCTGTGCCCCTTGAAAATTGACTTCTGTGCAAGGCTTTGGTGGGCTCCATTGCCTCTCGTTCCTAGTTGGGTTCAGCAAGGGGAGCACTTGAGCCAAGGCGGAAGTGAGGTCAGGTCAGGATCCTTATGTTCTGTGGGATTTCTCAGGCACTGACTCTTAAAGGATGGTCATAGCTCCTGTCAGCACCATCCACCAGCATTTCCGTCCCAGGTTCAGGTATCTACCCTCTCATCTTGCCCCTTCAGCCTTGGAGTGTGAAAGAGCCCATCCTACCAAGTCCCCCCCGTTATTAGCCCAGGGGACTGCACTATATCTTGTGGCTTTCCTGCACCCCACCCATTTCTTTGTAAATAGCCCCTTTATTAAATTCCCTGCAAATTATCGGAATTCAAGAATGTTGCCTGTTTCCAGCTGGAACCTTGACTTATAAGGTGGGCATATGCAGATTTCTTTGCAACACAGCCAAGCAGACTGGTTCCAAACGGACTGACCTCTGACCTCAGCTTTAAAGGCAACGTGTCGTATACCAGAATGATCCCTAAACTTAAGGGTGCTTCAGGATAACCTAGGGATGTTTGAAAATGCAGGTTCATGGGCCTCAGCCCTCCAACTCCAAGGCCCTTGTGATTTTTGACCTTTTGCTCACTAGACACAGAATGTGATCATTTATAGTACCCCAAACCAGGTGGCCTTCTGAACAGATAACTGGTTCAAGGGCACTGGACCCCTACCTGTTGTGCCATGTTTTACTGTTACCTGGCAGTAAGTGAGAGAAGCACCTGATGGTTGTAAATACAGATTCTCCTGAAAAATACAGTTCAACAAGAAAGAAAATAAAACTAAATCTGAAAAAGGAGAATAACTTCTCTCTTAACTCCTTGTTAACAAGAGTAAACTGATGCATCAGCGGGAATGGCCAGACTTCATGCAAGATTTGGAAAGGACGAGACCACTGCCTATTACCCAGGAAGAAAGCCTCATGTCTCTTTTGTCATGGAGTTCCTCACCATCATCTGTTAAGGAAAGAAAATCTTGACTCCCAAAGTGTAACTCAAGATACAAAATATAATTCTCTAAATACTGGATGCTTTCTGCAAAAAAAAAAAAAAAAAAAAAGTTATAAATCCTGTGTTAAAGTAAATTCCTCAATAGAGCCCTTGTTATTTATAAGCCTATGAAATGCTTAGTCAGTCAGTGACCACACTCTGAAAAAGCATCAGCATTCACACTCCCGAGGGAAAAGTGAGATTGGGGCTCAAGACCCTGAATAAAATGGCCTCACAGGCAATAGGGAGTGTCCAGAAGCCACAAGTTCAAATCCTGCTTGGACCAAGTGTGAGATTCTCATTGTCATTCCCTGCCCCCCAACCCCTACCTGAACTGCTGTCCCCACCAGAACTCTGTTATCATCTTTAAAAAAAAAAAAAAAAATCACATCCCTAATCTCAGGGCAGTTACAAAGATGTAAAGATAATTGCAAAGTGTAATCTGCTGAGTCATTGGGGTGGACCCCAGGTGCCACCATCTGCCCTGCAATGGGGCTTGCAAAATCATAAGAGCCTTTCTCAGTCCCCAGTTAAGTAGTAATTCCTCTCACCTGAGTAGTGAGCCGGGCCACATGGCAGTTCTGTCTTCCCCAAGGGTTGAGTGAGGGGTACTCTGCCGAGAGCTAATTGCCAGAGAAGAATAATAAATCATCCGTTATATAATATTGTGCCATTTTGTTCATTTTAAGCCTTTTCCTCTTAATGGTTTGGCAAAGTGCTTTTAGCTGACTGGTCGTCGAGATTAAGATGAAAGGTCATCTTGGGTAGAACAGCCTAGGAGCAGAGAGATCCTTTCCAGGAGGGCAGAGCCAGGCCAGGAGGAATTCAGTTGACCCGCTTGGAAGTGCTTGAGCAATTCTGACCCAAGTGTGTCCCACCGCCTCGAGCCACCCCTTGCCTCTCCAGGTTGGCTCTCAGAACCATCTAGACTACCGTGCCCTGGAAAGGCAGAGGTGGTTCTTAAGGCCCCCGGAATTACTTTGGCCAGCGCTCTGGAGCCAGGAGTTACAAGTGTGTACAAGTGTGTGCCGTGTTTCATCTCTCAACACACGGTGCTCAGAAAGGAGAAAGGCCGGTCAAGCTTTGTGTTTCCCACAGTCTGACTCAATGAGATACGCTAGGGACCTCCCCAGGACCGGCTCTTGGTGACCGGGAGGGTGGCTGCAGGCAGGGGCAGTGTGGGGACCGCTGTCCTGGTAGACAGCACACCCACACCCCCATTTCCTACTCCACCCCGTGCCACTCCACCCTTCCCCTTGCCCCTTTTCCACAGGGAGAAGCTACCACGAGAGCTGCTGTGCACCCAGAAGACAAAAGGAACAGGCTAGAAAAAGCAGGAACAGTTTAGAGGAACTGCAGTGAGACCCAGCAGGAGGGGGCCCCGCTAGCCCTCCCCCAACACGCACCCCCCCTCCCCGCCCACCATGCTATTTTCTTCCACGCAGGCTATTGTTTTTTCACTTCAATTTTTGATGGCCTACAATTCGATCATTTTGACTTAAGGTCGTAAGTGACCTTTAAAAAGAGAAAAAAGTTGCTTCAGGAGGTTGATGACTCATGAAATGATCAGTTGACACGTGTCCATGAATTAATTTGATCAGATTTCCCAGCCAGGGGGAAGGGAGTGTGATTGGAAAGTGGTCAGGAGACAATTTGGGTGCCTCAGGGACACCCAGGGAAGGTACGTGGTGTAGAAGGCCAACAGCAGGACTAGAAGGGGGTGGCTTGGGAACGGTGAGACTATTAGGGAGGAATAAAACCCTTCACCACGTGGAGTCTTGTCCCTAAGACCCAGAAGTCAGGCCAGCAGTGGCTTTGGGTTGTGTAAGGCTGGTTTGGGGTCTAAGGCCGCCAACAGCACCGCCTATCACGTGTGGGGTTGCCAAATTTAGCAAATAAAAAAAATCGTAAAATAAAGGATGCCTAACTGAATTTGAATTCCAGATAAACAGAAGTCATTTTTTAAAGTATAGGTCTGTCCCAGATTGTCCAGAATCCACATTCAACTGGGTGCCCTGAGATTTCTCCGGCAGCCTTGGGAGCGGCTGAGCGCGGTTCTGAGACGTCGTGGGCCCCGCTTCAGCGCGGGGCAGGCCGAGCCGGGAGGGACGGGGCCGACGCCTCTGGGCTGGTGGGAGAGCCCCGGCCCGGGGAGCACGCGGGAGCCCCCCAGCAGGTGCTCACGGCCTGCGGCCGCCCCCCACTTGTGGCCGTGGCAGGAGGGCCCCGGAGGAGGTGAGGGGCCCGGGCCCGGGGCCTGGAAGCGCTTCCTCCCGGGAGGGGGACCGACGGCTGCGCGACCGCCTGGCGCAGGGAGGGCGAAGCTGGGGGCAGCCGCGTTCTCCCCTGGGGCTCTCCCCGGCCCTCGGGCCACCTGGCGGGGACTGCGCCCTGCTTAGGAGTCACTGTCCGCGTCGTCTTCTCCTCGGCGGCCCCTGGTCACTGGCGGCCGGGTCGTGTGTTCCATCGGTTAACAGCAGAGCAGGGAGCAGAAACATCCAGGTTTTGCCGTTCGTCGCATCAGGTGCTACTTGGGGCAGTTACGGATGTTTCCAGAATGGGGCTCGTCGGATGCCAGGGAGAGAAACCTGAGGTCGTGCTTCCTTCTGGCTTCCGTGCGTTGCCAGGGACTTGGCGGGAGCGTCCGTTCCTGCCCGGGGCCGGAGTGGGGGGACTCGGCGGGTGGGGGACCCTCCACGACGCCCAGCTGGGGACAGGCCTGCCCGGCGGGAGCATGTCGTCCCGCTCACAGCAAACCGTCCGGGTCCCTCCAGGGCCCGGGGGCTCCGCCCTGCTTCTTGCGGCGAAGCCTTCCCGGGTTTCGGGACGTCTCCCCACGCGGGAACCAATGGCCTTTTAAGCCCACGTTGTTTATGTCAGCGGCTCCTGACGTCAGCTGGACTTGAGGACAGTACCTCGGGGAACCGGCGCTGGGGCTCGTCCTCTCGCTAAACTAGCACGTGGGAAACTATTTAGAGGGGAGAAGGTCATTTATGGGAAAGAAGCTGCTCTTCTGTTTGCCCGTCCCGACACGCTGGATGTCTGCGATGTTTCCTTGGAAAGCAGCACGTCCCCCCCCCCCCCCCCCCCCCTCCTCCTCCTCCCCCCCCCCCCCCCCCGCCAGAGGCTGTTTCTTCAGGTAGCCCCGCAGTTGGGCCGTTTGCTGCAGGAACGAAATGAGCCTCAGCGGACTGCCCCTTCCTCAGCCCGGGCGCCGCGGCGTTCAGCCTGACAGAGCCCCCCGTCACGCAGGTTTCTCCCTTGCCCTTTACCTCCGTGGCCTCCACCACCCCCAGCCACGCCGGCCGAAGAGCGGGTCACTTCTCCCCGGGGTCGGAAGAATCGGGCTCGACCATTTGCAGCTTGGAGGAGGTGAACCGGAGAGGCCGGGGGCCCGCGATGCGCGAAACTGGCGCTCGGGGCAGCTCGGGAGTGAGCGAGCCTCGTGGACGCCCAGGGATGCTCCGCGGGGTGAGGGGAGCCCCACTTCCAGAGGCAAGCCGCGAAAGCAGCGCGGGCTGGAAAGGAAATGGTGTGTTGTTGTTTTTTTTTTAATGAAGCCCAAATACTTAAACTTGATTGAACTCGTACTCTTAAAAGAGCCAAATAAATATGTACCCCCCGAAAGGTACCTGATTCGGAAAATCCAAAAGACTTCGCCGAGCCCAGATCGGCGCTCAGAGGATGCAGCAGCAGCGCACGCCCTTGGGACGCGCAGGGGCCTCCGAAGGTCAGTGGAAACTTGCTGTTTTGAGGCAGATGGTGGATCCGGGAAACAGTTCCCAAAGCGGATGGGGCCTTTTTTTCTGGAGAAAAGTGGGTAAACAGCTAGGCCACTTAGTTGTCACTTTTCTCACTTAGAGGAACTTCTGCTGGATTCTGGTCATCTTCTGGTCCAAAACGTTATAGGTTCCCAGCCAAGAAAAACACGTACGGTTGGGAAATCTAGGAGTCTTTACCCAGTTTCTTCAAAACCCACATCTGCATCGATCTCGGCAAGCGGTCCGTGGTTAAGTCTTGGCGTTGGTGGGTTAACCTGGCGGCGGATACAGCTCAGATACCTTGAAGGCTAACACGGCTTCGGATACGTTACTCTCTTCACTCGCTATTTGTGTAATTAGTTCGTGTTTTTCTAGTGTGATCTGGACCACGGGAGGAGACCCCTCAGTTTTCTGGTAATTCATAGAATGACTTATTCCGTTCCCCGTTACGTCCAAGTGGCCAGTAGAGAAGTTCTCTCGAATCGGTCTCCGTTTGCCCAGCCCGCAGCCTTCCCTGCCTGTAAAGATTTGTTCAGTTAAACTACGGATCATCGACAACTTCTGGATTCCTCCTTCGGGTATGCCGTGTCGGCAGCGATTACAGGGGGAGCTCCTTTGAGCGCTCTGACCCTGCATAAAATGCACACCGCGCATGGACCCCCGCCTTGGTTATCTTGGAAATGGCTTAAATGCAAGAATGTCTAAATGCAAGACCTTTAAAATTCCACAGAGCTCTGAAAGCCGCCGAGTGGGAGGTCACAGGTGAGCCGCACCGTCAGGGCACGACCCGGTTGCTGCCAGAGGCTGGAGGGTTGCTTGACCACAGCGGCATCACAGGTGACGCAGAGGGTGCTCCCGCATCCCTTAGACGTAATGCCAGGCTCTCCAGGGCTAGGAGCAGATTCCCCTTACATCTGCCACTGGGTCTGGTCTTTGATGTTGTGGGGCCTTACTTGCTGGCAGCGGCCTCCTTGGGATCTGCGAAGCCTTTGGATGAAGTCGCAAGGAGGTGTGAGGTGATGAAGTATGGAGCAGCAGACTCCAAGGAGATCCTGGGAATTGTAATCTGTCTTCTTTCCAAATGATAGAATTTTGACACTTGAGATTTACGCTTACTTGTCTCTGCTGCAACCCCCATGGCATCCCACCCCATCCTCACAGGGTATCCAGCCCTGGCACCTCGTTTCCCGTGAGGACAGACCTGCAGGCCTCGGGCAAGAGAGGGTTAAATCTGAAGCTAAGTTTCCAGAAATTGAAGGCAGGGCTTTCTGTGTCACTGCGAATTAACCTATTCATTAGGAATCCTGCTGCATCATCCCTGGAACTTAAATCCCCATTTTCATCTTGGTGGGTATTTTTGGAAGTCAATGAACAGTATTAGCTTATGCTCTGGAAAAAAAAAAAAAAAAGGAATGATCCCGTGACAGATTTAAGGAGCACTGCTGCAGTCACTCCCGTTTTAGATTATAGTAAACTCCTCCTGCGTCAGGCTCGCCCCTTGTGAGTTCTCCCTCCCTCCCTTCATCACGTTCCTGCCCGGAGGACCTCTCCCCTCCCGCAGGGCGCAGGGCCTCGGGCAGGCCTCCGACCAGCTGAGGGCCCTCTCTGCCGCCGCCGCCGCACCCCCCCCCCCCCCCCCCGGGCCCCCCACCCCATGGGGAGACCTGGGCCTAAATTTCAGCTCTTCTGCGGTTCATGTGTCATTACTTAGGGGAAAAAAATTAGCAAGCATTTTACATTGCTTATTATAAATCACTCATCGAAGCGCCACTAAACCCAAGGAATTTATTCTCTCATTGATGTGTGCGTAACTCCCATTAACATTCGTAAAATTGTTTAGAATCAAAGAACCTGCGGGAGCCGGTGACAGAGGATCCGTTTTGATCCTGCTTCTTACAAAGTGACTCATACCCACGGGGCATCGGCAAGCATTTTAAATATGATTTTTACAACTCCCTTTTAAAAAGTAGAGCAATTACTGGCTCTATCATCGCAGCGTGCTTCCGTCCTTGGGGAGAGCTGGTGGCTTCCAGTCGTACAGGCCTCCCCACCCGGGCTGCAGGCTGGGACACGGGCGGTGTCCCCGCTGGAGACTGAACCCTGGCTGCCGCTCCTGCACGCGACCCTCCACCGCGGGGCTGCTGAGCCTGTGCCACCCAGAGTCACAGCCCCGCGCACGGTGCCCGAGCAGTGAGAAGGGGGCCACTGTCACCCACAGGACAGCCGGGAGGAAATGGAGGCTCCGGCTTCACCTGAGCTATCTGTGTGCTTGCGGACAGATAACATCGCCGAAATGAGCAGCCGAGGGTGGAAGGGGCTCAGTCCAGATTCGCGTAAAGCCGTTGAAACCCTCCGTTGCCAGGCCTTCCCGGGGTGCAAGGTCCACGACGCGGCGGGAGCCGTTACAGAAACAAAGCTGAGAATACTCAAAGCCGAGGCCTTGGCGCTGCGCTTCCTCGCTACGTGTGTCTGTACGGCGCTTGCGTGGGCCCCTGACAACCCACAGAGGGACCCACAGAGGGGTGGAGGGGTGTCTAGGCCTCCGCTGTCTCCTTCTGTCTTCCCTGCTCCTTCCCCACCTCCGCTTCTGCCTGTCACAGGGCCTTGTTGCACAAGTCTTCCCAAAGCTTGGAAAGGGGGTTCCGTTTGGGTGAGATATGGTCACCTTTGGGTCCGACTTGGGCGACACACCCGGCCGGTATCCTTGCAGCGCCTGCCCCTCAGCCTGTCTTAGAAATGTTAAAATTTTATGACGCTTAGATTAACCCTGGTTCGTTTCTAAACGTTGCTCCTCGGAAAATCCTCCTACCAAACAGGCGGGGATGGGAAACTGTAAGTTAATTTTATTAGATTTCGAAGCGCCGGTTATAATTGAATTATTTCCCTAAAGACTGGCAGCTCCTCACCTAGTTCTGTCCTTGGAATGTCGGCAGACCTTGCAAGAACTTCCAGTCTCCTCTGCCTTTGTCGGAGGTTGAGAAACAAGTTTTCATCTCTGTAATGGTTCATCTGGATATTCTGAGGAAGAAGAATACGGAATATCCCTTTAACCACTGAACCTCATTTCCAACCTTTTTTTTTTTTTTTTTTTTTTTGGTAAAGAATAAATACACAGTTTCCAAAGGAAGGAAGCAATGCTGCAATGCTGGCTATTAACAGGTAGACTCCATCTGGCACTGAACAGATAGAAACAAGCCCGGAATGCTTTTTACTTATTCTTCACCACGGCGCTGGGAACTGGGTCAGGATCATTCTTGTTTTACAAATGAGGCTGCTGGCGCTGGGGAGGTGAAGCCAGCCTGTCTCAGGGCCACAGATCCCCGCCCAGAAGAGGTGGGAGGATTGAGGGCAGGCCTGCACGATTATACTGCCCACCCCTGCGTGCTGCTGGATCGTAGCTAGAGTCAGGATGCGCAGGCCCAGGGTCAGCCCGAGGGTCCCTTGTTCCCAGAGACCCGACTGGACCCTTTAGCACCTAACAGAGCACTTGGAGCATGACAGGCGCTCCATAAATGCTTGTTGAATGAAAGTATTGTCAAAGCCAAGTAATTCATTATAATTCATCATCACATCCTCGTGACTGCCCCGGCCACGGCCAAATCTATTTTGAAACTTCTTTGCAGATATATTTAAAAAATACATGTTTTTAAAAAAAAATTTTTTTAATAACATTACCAGAATGTGCCATATGGGTCAATGTGGCCAAAGGCCCCTGGCAGCCAGGACCATCAACAAGTCAAGAGAGGTGCAATGAGGATACCATATGCAAACTTTCTCTTTGATATAGGATTATTTCTAATGAGGGGGGCACCCGGGTGGCTCAGTTGGTTGGGCATCTGCCTTCGGCGTGGGTCATGATCTTGGGGTCCTGGATTCGAGCCCCATATCGGGTTCCCTGCTCGGTGGGGAGCCTACTTCTCCCTCTGCCTCTACCCCTCCCCACTTGTATTCTCTTTCTCAGTCTCTTTCTCTCTCTCTCTCAAATAAATAATCTTTAAAAAAAATTTATTTCTATTGGTTATTTTTTCCTGACTTTAAAAATAGACTCATTGTAGAAAATTTAGTGAGATGTAAAGAAGAAAATTAGGGATGCCTGGGTGGTTCAGCGGTTTAGTGCCTGCCTTTGGCCCAGGTGTGATCCTGGGGTTCCAGGATCGAGTCCCACATCGGGCTCCCTGCATGGAGCCTGCTTCTCCCTCTGCCTGTGTCTCTGCCTCTCTCTCTGTGTTTCATGAATAAACAAATAAAATCTTTAAAAAAAAAAAAAGGGAAATTAAAACATCTCGTAATCACACTCCATTGAGAGAACAATGTTAAGCTCATACTTATTTCCCCTCCTTTGTGTTGGGGATGTGCTTCATAAATACACATATGAGGTTTGGATCCTGATTTAATTTAATATTAAATTGTGATCATTTTTTAATCTAATTAAATAATGACTATGGAGTTTTCCGTTGTACAAATAGACGTAATTAAACATTCACCATCCTATTACTGTGCAGTTACATTTTCTCATATTTGGTATTATAAATAACATATAGTAATCATTTTGGTATCTAAATACTTGCTTATCTCCTTATTTCTTAATGGAAGCATAGACTTGACTTAAAAATATGAAGTTTCTATACATGTAAAATCCTTTTTTCAAAAAAAGATTTCATTTACTCATGAGAGACACAAAGAGGGAGAAGCAGGCTCCATGTAGGGAGCCCAATATGGGACTTGATCCCGGGACTCCAGAATCACGCCCTGGGACGTAGGCAGGCACTAAACTGCTGAGCCACCAAGGCTGCCCTATACATGCAAAATCCTAAATAAAGACAAAGGAACCATAGGAAAAAATACTTGCCACAAATCTATTAAAATTCTTAACACTCCATGCACTGGTTTCCTTTCACTCAGAATAGTTTTTCTCACATTCTCATGACCAGGCATTCATTATAATTTCCTCACCATTGTACTGGTATCTCATCTGGTTTAGCTAAAATTCTTCCCACTAAGTGCTTAGTTCTTTGCTCACGTGCTTGGTACCATGCGACAGTATCTATCTTCTTGAGACTTCCCAAGGACTGTCTGAATCTTGTCATTACATCTGACTTGCAAGTCCCTGAGTAACCTCCATACGTCTCTCTTGAAAACAACTTAAAAATAAGAAAATAAATTCAAACTGCTGTGCCAAGCGCTAAGGGTGATATTTAAAGTACGACACAGCCCCAGCCATGGAAGGATTTCCAGTCAGCTTGGGTACAACATGCCCACGTGATAAGTAAACCTGGATACCAGAGATATTAAATAAAATTTCTATATAGTAAACCTTACACACCTTGCTCCGTTGTCTACCATTTCTTCAGTTTCACTGAACACACCTGAATCTTACTCATGACACACACGAGGTGGTTTCGATCACCATGGTAATGGTTATATCCTTAAAGCCTTATCCAAATGGTCACCATAATGGCAAGAATTCTGTTTTGTTCATTATTGTTTCCCTACTGCCCCCACCACCACCACCACCACCACCGCCGGCCCCAGAGCAGGGCCTGGCACGTGGTATGTGTTCAGTTGATTATTTACTGGATATATGAACAAAAGGTGTGCATCTTTTTTTCTTCACATGGAAACTACCGGCAAACAGTTATATGCTTAGGTTGACAATAAGTATAGTCAGGTCAAAGGAGAGATTGTGATAGGCAAGAGTTCTAGCTCAAATATCAGAGCATTTGGGGTTCAAATCCTGGGCCTGCAATTTACCAGCTTTGTAACCTGGAGTAACTTCATTAATTTTTTCCAGACTTCCCGAGAATCATGGAAAACAGCCTCCTCTGTGGGTTGTTAATAAGGATGAAGTGAGGTCATTTATGTAAAGCATAGCACAGTACCTGGCACATAGGAAGTGTTTAGTAAGTGCTAGTTGTTATGTGTATTTTCCCCTTTCTTTTGATCCCTTGGTATTGTCAAACTACAGCCTATTCTCAGGGACTTAGAAGTACGACCTGGTTCATGATGAGGGATAGTACACCATCGGCCTTGGAGTCAGGCCTGGCCCTGCTACCTGAGCCCTCCTCCGTGATTTTGTACCTGGCATGTGTGCCTCTCTCCGGTGTGGTGTTCGTCGACTTATTTTTGATCTAACACACAGAATTTAATGCATTTTTATATCACAACCATATCACATGCATATGTGACTGAAAAAGAAAATTTCACCAAATAATATCACGTATGAGGCCTATATTAGTTTCCTAGGGGCGCCAAACAGAGTACCACAAACTGAGTGGTGGTAAACAACAGAAATGTATTTTCTCATAGTTCTGGAGTCTGGAGATCCAAGACCAAGGTGTCAGCAAGGTCGATTTCTTCTGAGGCCTCTCTCCTTGGCTTGCAGATGGCCATCTTTGGCCTTTGTCCCTCACATGGCCTCTCTTCTGTGCATGTCTTAATCTCCCCTATTAAGGACACCAGTCATGGGACCCCTGGGTGGTTCAGCGGTTGAGCGTCTGCCTTCGGCTCAGGGTGTGATCCTGGGATCATGCAATCGAGTCCTGTATCAGGCTCCTTACAGGGAGCCTGCTTCTCCCTCTGCCTGTGTCTCTCATGAATAAATAAGTAAAATCTTAAAAAAAAAAAAAAAAAAAGACACCAGTCCTGTTGGATCAGAGCCCACCTTGAGACCTCATTTGGCCTTAATTGCCTCTTTAGGGCAGCCCCAGTGGCCCAGCGGTTTAGCGCCACCCTCGGCCCGGGGCGTGATCCTAGAGATCCAGGATCCAGTCCCATGTCAGGGCTCCCAGTGCATGCAGCCTGCTTCTCCCTCTGCCTGTGTCTCTGCCTCTCTCTCTCTCTCTCTGTGAGTCTGTCATGAATAAATAAATTTTAAAAACTTAAAAAAAAAAATGCCTCTTTAAAGGCCCTATCTCCAAACACAGTTGAATTCTGAGGTGCTGGGAGTTAGGACTTCAACATATGAATCGGCAAAGGGGACATAATTCAATCCCTAACCGTGCCCTTGATATTTTTTTCCTCTTTTATTTTGTCAAAGAAAATGCTGAGTACGACCAACTCAGTAGATCTTTGCAGCCCACTGTATTGATTGCCAGACCACAGGTCGAAAGGTACTGCTGTGGTGGGTGGTATTGGTTAGTGTGATATTGGCACCGGCATTAGGAGGACTTGCCTTGGACGGATTGTAGAAATAGCTCAGAGGCTCAAAACGGGTAAGGGAGAGTAAGAAGATCAGAGGGGACAACCTTCTGCAGAAGGTTGCATAACAGCTAGCTAGGCTTAGGGGTAGCAAACTTCTGTGAATAGCCAGATAGTAAGTATTTTTGACTTTGTGGGCCATATGACCTTTGCCAGGGCAGCTCTGTTGTATCGTGTGACAGCAGCCAGAGACAACAGGTAAACTAACTAATGGGTGTGGCTGTGTTCCAATACAAATTCATTTATACGCCCTAAAATTTGAACTTCTAATATTTTTCACATGCCATAAAATATTCTTTTGACTTCCTCCCCCCGCCCCAACAATTTAACAATGTAAAAACCATTCTTAGTTCATGGGCTGTGCCCAAAGCAGGGAGGGGACCATATCTGGCCCCCAGGCTTTAGTGTGCACCCCTTCTCTGGCTGGTAGAGACCAATCACCTAGCTAAAAGGCTCTCAAGGAACTTGGCCTGGATAATTTTCCTCAGTCCATGTAAATGCTGAAAAATCTCCATGGTTACTCATGATTAAAATAATAATAATAATCTAAAAAGCAAGGTTTTTTGGTTTTTTTGTGTGTGGTTTTTTTTTATTTTTTTATTTTTTTATTTTTTTTTTTTACCAACGGGAACTCTAGCTGGGGATGTGGAAAACATTCTTAAAACGCCCAGAAAGTCATTATGTGTAAAGCAGTAAAGTTAGGAATAGAATTAGCATGGAAAGTCTGCACAAAAACCGACAGAGCTCGAATCTAAAAAGGAGTCCCTTCAGAAAGTTGATATTTAGGGAAATGTAGTGGCCAGAGAAAGGCCCAGATTTTCTCAAGGTGGATGGAGGATGGCAGCTCAGCAACAGAACCCCGGTCCCCATGCTTTTCTCTGAGGGGGAGGGGGAGTGAGGGCTCCCCGTAGCCCCCCATCCTCCATGGTCCCCTCACCCTCTAGGCCAAGGGGGGGGTTGGCCATCTGTCATTTCCCGTGGGTACGGCCCGCAGCCGCAGGATGCCCAGCAAGCGCCCCAACAAATCTGCGGGCCAGGGGGTCTGAGAACAGACTGGCCACCTGGTTTCTACGCCCCGAGGGAGTTGTTTCGGTGGCAGCTGGAGCAGCTGTACAGAGCGCACGTCAGGACGATGAACGCGCCCCCACAGACGCCAGGAGGGGGAGAGGGCCTAGCGGAGACGCTGAGCTGCCAGGACAAGGGGCCCGAATGCTCTCTTGCAGTGCTACCCGCTGAGGGACGTCGGGACTCCGCCTGGTGACCCTGGGCATTGCGTGGCGGGAATCCTAAGAGCCGTAGACCTCGTCAAAGTCTGGAGTGGTGTCCTGGGAGGTATATTCAGTATTTTAGACTGTCCGGTGGCAACATTTACCCACAACCAGGCTGCACAGGCAAGAATTGCTGTTGCTTCCCTTGGCAGGAAGGAGCTGATCTCACGTGGTGACTCTGGAAGGCGACGTTGAGGGCCTGCGTGTGCCACAGAGAGAAAGCACCTTTATCCCCAGGGCTTTCCCCTGCAGGGACTCTTCAGACTGAACCAAGGACCCAGAAAACTGCTCGTGTAATTGACATGAAAAATTTTTTAAATTGGGCTTAATATCTAAATGTTCACTTTAAGAAATCAGATAAAACTAAAACGTGTTATTTCATTTTGAAACTGTGTTTGTTTCATTCCATATAATAATAACTATAATTCCATATAATAATAAATAATAATGCATAATAATAAAGTAGCGTTGGCATGAGAGTCCTCTTAAGTGAATAAAGAACACAATTTAATGAAATGGCACTTTTTAAGCTTTTAGCAAAGCAAATTTTTAAATTATCTTGCTTAAATTAAATTGCTGTGCTCTCTTCTCTCAGTACTTATAAGAGCCCTGTTTTGTTTCTGGTTTCACGGCATTAACCATCAAGATTTTTTTTTTTTAATTGAAGTATAACATTCATACAGAAAAGCACAGAAATTAAGTGCACTGATACTGAATTTTCATGAAGTGAGCATTGCTGTGTCAACAGCAGCCAGATGGAGGAAGAATGTCACCCAAATACCCGAAGCCCCTTAGACCCCTTTTCAGTCCCTAACCACCCCCACTCCAACCAAAGGTAACTAATAGCATTATTTCTAGTGACATTGATTTTGTCTATTTTTGAACTTCATTTAAATAAAATTGTACTATGTAATCTTGTATCCCCCTTAACATTATATTTGGAAGATCCCTCCATGTTGTTATAAGTTGTACTTTGTTCATTCTCATTGCTGTGTAATGTTGTATAACCACACCACAATTTATTTAATGCTTCTAGTATCCTGCATGGACTTTTATGTTGTTTCCAGTTTGAGACTATCACAAAGAGAGCTGCTAGGAACATTCTAGTACATGTCGGTGGGTGAGCGTATGTAACATGTCCGTAGGGTAGATCCCTTGATGACGAGACCTTGGGTCATAGGTATGGGCGTGGTCAGCTTTCAGATACTTCGAGTTTTCTAGCATCTTTATCAATTTACTCTCATCAGCTTGGATATGAGGGTTCCACTTACCCCATATCCTCAGCAACACTTTGTCGTTTTAGACAGTTTGGTTGGTGTGTAGTGGTAATGCATTGTGACTTTACTTTTCTTCAACTACTAAAGCATCTTTTAATCTGTTTTTAATGGACATTTGGATTTCCTTTTTTGTGAAATTTCTTCTGAAGTATTTGCCTGTTTCTTTATTGGGTGTCTACCTTTTCCTTATGGATTTGCAGGAGTTCTTTGCTGGATGTAGTATTGTAATTATCTTCCCCTGTGTGCATGCCTTTTGATTCTGTTGATGTCATTTGACAGAGATACTTAATTTTAATATACTACAAACTACTGTATTTCCCCTTTATGATTAGAATTTACTTAGGTTCTGTTCCTTAAAAATCTTCACCTCTTGCAGAGTGTATTTTACCTTTCACATGTAGCTCTACCGTCCATGCAGAATTAATATTTACATGGTGTAGAGATTAAGAATAATTTTTTCATGTGGATACCCAGTGTGTTCATCAACTAGGACTTCTATAACAAAGCACCACAAACTACATGGCTTAAAACCTCAGAAATTTATTCTTTCCTAGCTCTGGAGGCTAGAAGTCCAAAATCAAAGTGTAAGTGGGGCCATGTTCCCTTTGAAGGCTCTAAGGAAGAATCCTTCTTAGCTTCTGGTGGTAGCCAGCAAATCCTTGGCACTTCTCGCCTTGCAGCTGCATTGATCCGATCTCTGTGGCTATAACCATAACCCGATTCCCCTTATGTCTCTCTCTGCCTAAATGGCCTTCTTCTTATAAGAACACCAGTCATATTGGTCTAAGGCCCCCTCCTAATCTACTGTGACCTCATTTTAATGAATTACGCCTCCTAGACCCTTTTTCCAAATAAGGTCACCTGCTCAGGTACAAGAGAGAAGAGGGGATTAGTACTTTAGTGTATCCTCCTGGAGCGCACAGTTCAACCCACAACACCTGGTGAACCGAGCACCATTTATTGAACTTCAGTGTCATCTTTGTCATAATTTAGATGACTATCTGCATAGGTCTATTTGAGGCCTTCTTTTTTGTTCTATTGGCCTATTTATCATTTAACAAATACCCTGTTATCTTAATTACTATTATTTTATAATGAATTTTGATTCTGATAGAATAAGTCTTCCAGCTGTGTTGTTCTTCAGGATTATCTTGGCTCCTAGCACTTTGCATTCCCATATAAGTTTTTGACTTTGCTTGTCAGTTTCCACCAGAAAAACAACAACAAAACAAAGCAAAAATAACTTTTTTAATTGAAATTGCATTGAAAAAAATTATGAGATTTTTTTTTCAAGTTTTATTTTTATTTTAATCTCTACACCCAAAATGGGGCTTGAATTCACAACCCCGAGATCAAGAGTTGCACACTCCTCTGACTGAGCCAGTCACATGCCTGGGGAGAACCAACATCTTAAAAACAGTGAGATTTCCAGTCCATGTACATGCATAACCCTCCATTATTTAGGTCTTTAATTTCTCTCAATGTTTTGTGTCAGACTTATCCTTTGTTGGATTTACTCTTAGGTATTTGATGGTTTTTTGTTGTTGTTGTTGTTGGAATTGGTTTGAAAAAATAGGAAGGTGAGGAAAAGAAAGAAGCTTCTACTGGGTTTCTACTTCTACTTTACATTATTAGGAAATGTTCCTTAGTTAATCAAGCACAGCAGGACTAAGGTTTAAATTGAGGTCTCACTGACTGATTCCAAATAAGACCTAGGCAAATAAATTAGTTATCACTTCAGGAATGGAAGCTTGATGAGAGGTGAAATCATCATAATGTGGAGTCCTTGGGGGTGGATAAAATAGGTCCTTGGTTGAGAAAAGGTGGAGGTGTTTGGTCACCCACCCTGCCACATGGCGAACCTGTGTTCAGGCTGGAAGAGATGAAGACAACATGCAGAACCTGGGTGGGGGTAGGGAACTAGATCCGAGATTTTCAGAGTTCTTAGAACATTAGGGCTCCCCCAGAAGAGCCAGATGGGCCAGCAGGATGGCCCAGGTGGTGGCGTTTTGAGTCCTTCTTCCCCTTGAGCCAGGACTGTTCTGTTCTACTTTCATCTAATACACTGTTGGCATTTAGTATAAACCTTGAAAATGTACACCACATGTGTATGGATTCACAAGGTTCTTGTACTAAAGAGATTGTATTAAATCTACCAGGCTGGATATTCTTTAACATTTCATCCATCCTTAGGATTCTGGGATTCTCATACTGTATGTAGCCAACCTCCACTCCAGGGGCTCTGTACACATCATTATGAACCTTGATCTTGGCAGCATTGTGATACCATGTGCATTTCGCGGGCCTTCCCAGGAGCCACTGCAGAATGTTTGCTTGGAGGGCCTTGGGAGGAGTATTCAAGTTGGAAGGGAGCTCAGGGACGTGTCCAGCAGCTGCACCTGCAAAGCAGTGTTTCCGCTGAGGCTCTGGATGGCAGATCCCTAGAAATAGCTTCATGTACAAGGACACGTCAGAAATAATTCAAGTGTACTACAAAAACTGTTTCTATTTTCTTTTTACCTGATACGTAAATGATGTGATCCCCTGACAGAAACTCATTGTTCATTCTTTAACTCGTTTAGCAAAAGACATGATTATTATAAATATATACTTCATTCTCATGAGTCTTATAGAAGCAGAATCTTTATTTTTCCGTCTGAGAGCCAACTAATTAGACATTCCAGTGGCATTTATTTCTCCCCCGAATAAACTAGGGGTCTTCAGCCCAAAGATTTAAACTTAATAATTTATTACTGTAATTATTAGAAATTATATCATTACTACTCCTACTTGGGACAGATGGGGATGACAGGGAGCGAGGGGGAGCCCTAAAGCCCCACCCAAACCCTCCAGCCATCCCCTTTGCATGACTCAGTCCAACCATTTGTGCCAGTGAGCCCAAAATATATACCTCCCTAGTCTGACTTCAGAGCTGGCCTGTTGGGCAGCTGAGGATAAGCTCATTCGCTGGTTTGGTGGTGCCTCCAATTCTCTGAGCTGGCGTTTTGTAGTTCTTCCTTCCTACTCTCTTATTCTGTGGTCAGTAATTTCTTTCTGCTGGCCGAGTGCCTTCTCTGTTCATCTCTTTTTCTGTCCATCTCTCTTCCTCCTCATTTCTTCTGCCGTTTACTCCCCCTCCAGCAAATAATAAAACAGGCAACAACCAAGCCTCGCTTGAGCCTCCCCAGCTTGTTGGAGTGCGGCCAGAAGAAATAGGGCCTTGCAGGCGAGGGAAGCAGATGGGTCAGCGGTGCCTTCTCAGAGCACCCGTCCTCCTCCCCCAAGAGGACCGAAGGCCACAGTCAGTCATGAAGCAGGCTCGGTTTTCTAGGCAACCCTGTGTTTTCTGGTTCCCATCCTCCCCTCTTGTGATTGGGCTCTGTGTGCTGGCTTGTTTAATGCATTATCCCACCATTTGGAACGCTTTAATTTTTCAGACAATTGACTTTAGACTTGCAGAGAATATGGTAGCATGGAAAGAGGATTGTATTTCAAATCTATTGTTACTTTTGTGCACAAGCTGCCCAGCTTGGACCTCACGCCATGCAGGACAGCAATGGCCCCCGGGGGGGGGGGGGATGTCATTCTCCCCACCCACACATTCCTTGATTTTGAAAATAAGACTCAGCAAAGACTCCCACAGCTGTTTCTTAGCAAGTGGGCTCCAGGAGTGTGTCCTGGCTTTATCATCAGCCTGTACTGTCTAGAGGAAGACTTGGAATCTCCAGATTTTATATACTTTATATACAGAATTTATATACTTTGGTTACAGAGGTGAAGTAAAAAGGTTAATGCCCTTTGAATGCAACAAAATAAGTGGAAGTGCCTCTTCTGTGCAAGGCCCTGAGCCAGGCACAGTGCCTGTGGCTCAAAGATAGATTTAGAGTAGGTTCCTGCCCTCAAGGAGCTGGCTCTTTCCCTCGAAGCAGATGGCCTGGGAAGTTCTATAGTAGAGGTACAAATAGAATGAGATTAATTCCAGTGGAGGAAACTGGATGAGAACTTCAGGAAGGGATTTATATTAGAGTCAGGCTAGAGGGATGGGTTGGTTCTCCATTCTTGCAGGTGGAGGGAAGAGC